>NC_080101.1:12541153-13205438 GCF_950005125.1 Chionomys nivalis | reverse complement strand
TTCCAGGCAGAAACTACCCTTCCTGACTGAAGCAGCATGCTTAAGAACAATAACGTAAAAAAAGACTTTATAGTAACTTCTGATATTCAGCATCATTGCTACAAACTAGTTAACTTTTTTTAACAGCCGGCTGGTCCAGGGTAGAAACATATTGTCACGTGCGGAGAGCTCACAAGACAGGTTTTTCTCTAAGAACAGTAAATGTGTGCAGTTTCTTCCAGTAAAAACCGAGACAACGCCTTATAGGAGAGATAGGAACTGTGGCTTCCATCTGCCAGAAGGGCAGTTTAAGCAGCTGTGGGGTTTTGTTGTTTTTTGTTTTGCTGGTTGGTTAGTTGGTTAATTTTTTTTTTTTGTTGTTGTTTAACCACCAACACAGTCTGGGATAATGGTTCTCAACCTGTGGATCTCAACCCCTTTGGCAAACCTCTATCTCCAAAAATATTTAATTATGATTTATAACAGTACCTAAATTACCCTTATGAAATAACAACAAAATAATGTTATCTTTGGGTTCACCAGAACACAAGGAACTATATTAAAGGGTTACAGCATCAATAAGGCTGAGGACCACTGTGTTAAAGGTCTCAGTGTTAGGGAGGCTGAGGACCACTGGATTGAAGGGCTGCAGCATTAAGAAGGTTGAGAACCACTGGTCTGGTAGGTTTTAGGGCAGAATAAGTATTTCTTCTGCTTTACTGATTGAACAAAAATTCCAATGTAGCTAGTAAATTTCTAGATTAATTCACAGGGAAGGTGGATCTCACTATGCACTTCAAATTTAATACATTTAAAACCAAATTGTCCTACCTAGCCCCTCACCTTTCAAATCATCTTTTCTCTGCAATTATCCCCAGTGGCTTTGATAAAAGTCTCCATCACTACCCATAACAATTTTTGCTAGGTTATGATAATATATATTTAAAGCATCCTGGACCATTCACTTCCAGATGGGATAAAATGTTTAGAAAATACTCAGTAACGACAGTTTTCTACCACTGCCTTAATGAACCACCAAGTCTATTATTTTGTAATTGTGGAAGTCACAAGTCTGACACTGGTTTCCGTAGAGTAAGATCAAAGTGTCACCAAGGAAACAATACCAAAAATATCAGGGTCCCAATTCCGGAAACTGCCACTCACATAAAAATTGTCACTTCTCCTGAAGCACAGCAGGGAGGCTATTTCCATATCTCCACCATACCTGGTGTGTAGTGTGTGTATGCACACATGTGTACGCACATTTAATCAGTACCAACTATATCTACTTTGTTAAATGCTTTGTTAAACAATAAAACCAATGACTGCTAAATATTGGTAACACAAGTTCTTAATAGAGAAAAAGCAAGCTTCTCTCTCATTGTAAGTAACGATGCATTTCACCCTTTTAAGAGCCAAAATGATTTAATAACCAATTATGATGAACAGATATCTATAAACCACTGTGCAAACATCTTCTCATTTTTAATTTCTCTGGCTCCCAAAAGAATGCGTTTAAATCATTCTATTCAAATCAACTCCATTAAAATGACTTAAAAGTTACTCTTTTAGGAGAGGATTTACAATGCATGTTGAACCAGCAGAAACCACTGCATGCTTTTCTTTTTTTTTTTTATTTATTTATTTATTTTTTTTATTTTTTTTGGTTTTTCGAGACAGGGTTTCTCTGTGGCTTTGGAGCCTGTCCTGGAACTAGCTCTTGTAGACCAGGCTGGTCTCGAACTCACAGAGATCCACCTGCCTCTGCCTCCCACTGGGATTAAAGGCGTGCGCCACCACCACCCGGCTTTGCATGCTTTTCTTGACACTAAAATCCAACTGGTTATTTTTGTTTTCCAAAATTTGCTCCTATGTGTGAATATGAAAACTAACTACAATTTATAAATTGACTCTAGGGATTAGAGATGTAGTCAAACTCTCCTAGCTGGCCTAAGGCCTGAGGGAAATTCTAGTGTCATATAAACCATGCCTGTAACCCCACACTCAAGAGGTGGAAGGAGGCAGCAAGAGAATGTGAAAATTATGTTCAGCTTCATAGTCCATTATTGCCAGCTTGGGCTACATAAGACTGTTTCAAAAACATGTATACATACAGGCATGCATGCATACATACATACATACAATCTAGTCACCAAGAAACAGTGATGAGCTCCGTATTACAGCAGTAATCTCAGCATTTGGACTGTAAGGCAGGAAAGCGGTGAGTTTGAGTGTTAGAGTTGCAGGCCTAGGCTAGAGTAAGAGTACACGTACACACACACACACACACACACACACACACACACACAGAGAGAGAGAGAGAGAGAGAGAGAGAGAGAGAGAATACTAATGAAAACTGAACATACCAAGAGTCAGGAGTCACAGGGATAAAATAAACTCTCCTCGCAAATATCATAAACCAGTGTTTGGAACTGAAGAATTTCTATTTCCTTCTAGTAAACTTACGGCAAGACACAGGTAACAACGGCAGAGCGCTGAGTGACCCATCTACCTGTGGCTCCATAACCAACAACTCAACAATTAAGTCACCAAGTGGCTGACCACGCATGTTCAGAAAATTTCCTGATGTCAGGTGAAGGCCTCAGCACAGCTTGGACTCTGAAGGCACCATGTCCTCATGACACAGTGCCACTTCAAAGGGAATCTGAGCATTCACTGTCCACAGCTATCATCACTATCTGTGGTACATGGGAGCTAAATATCAAGCTGAGCTTTTTATGAAGAAGCCCCTCCCAATTACCTGCCCATGATAGTCCCGGACAGTGACACCACTCCAATCACTGTGAACTTCTTTACACTTTCTCATACTTCTTCAAAGACTCCCCAGGAGCATACTATGCAGAAGCAAAATCCAACAAAATGCCTTTTGGTTTATTATGTTATTTACAATGTCTTATGAAGAATAGTGGTTATAAGAAGAGCAAAGAAGCCAGGCATGGCGGCATCTGCCTTTTACTAGCATTTGAGAGACAAAGGTAGGTGACCTCTCTGAGGACGAAGCCAGCCTGACCTACACAGGGAGTTCCAGGCCAACAAGAACGTCAGCGGGCACTGTCTGAAAAGAAGAGATGAAAGAATACTGCCTCAATGTGCATAAACACAAAAACCGTATCTTAAACCAAATTTAGAAACACACACAGTGCAGTCTAAAACAAAATGGCATAATCAACAAACTTTTACAAACAGATTTTCTGGGCTGAGAGACAGCTCAGTTGGTAAAGTACTCAAATGGCACTGTAGGAAGCCCCGAGTTCAATCCAACACCACAGAAGCGGTGGAGGGGCACACCTGTGAAGCAACACACCAGGCGGCAGAGGGAGGTCACAAGTTCAAGGTCATTCTCTACTAGGTGGGGAGTTTGAAGCCAGTCTGAGAGCCTCGTAAAAAAGTTAATTTTTATATCTACAGAAAAACCTGCAAGTCTCTATTTATTAAAAAAGAGAAAAATACTCCATAATCCTTGCTTAAAAAAACCAAACTACTATGTATAAAAATATGTACGAATAAATATGTACAAATAAATAGGCTGGGGAACCTATTCTTGGCATTACCTGACAGAGCAGACACAGATCTAAGAAGCTGCTATGATTTCCATAATGCTACATTTCTAGCCCTTTAAGTCTGAAGGAATCAAAGACTACTATTTCCTTTGCCATAGCATCGCTGTAGCCACTTGTTTGGGAGTTCACATCACTGAAATAGAATCTCGCGGAGCCTAGGCTGGTCTCAAACTCATTATATATGAGAGGGTGACTCTGAACTCTGAATCCTCCTACGCCCCAAATACCAGAACTGCAGGCTCCACTTTTATCATGTATTTATGGATATTCACTGTTCAAGAGTATCCTGACATATGTGTGTTTCAGAATGCGTGGTGTACATGTGTACATGTATATGTGCATGTATTTATGGGCATGTATGTGGAGGTGTACATGCACATGCATGAATAAGGTGGCCAAAAGTAAATTTGGAGTGTCTTCATCAATTCACCCTATTGAGACAGGGTCTCTTTCTCACTGACCCTGGTGCTCACCAATTCGGCTAAACTGGCTAGGCCAGCAAGCCCCTGGGACCCTCCCATCCCGCCCCACCCCTCCCTGTGCTAAATTCCAGGCATGCTACTACTGCCCTGGGTTTTCACATGGGTGTTGAGAATCTAAATTTACTTCCTGCTTGTGCAGCCACCACTTTGCCAAATGAGTTGTCTTTGAAGCCCCTCTCATACTCTTAAGCTGCACAGATTTTTGTTTATACATCAAAGCCTGAGCAATGACTCTAGCAACCCATGAGCAGAGAAAGGCTGACTGAAGGAGAAATTTCTTTAACTTCACTTATTTCAGTAGTTTAAACCTCCCATTTGAATATGTAATTTACAATTACATTAATGATCACATTAAAAAAAAAAAACAAACACATGGAGCTGGGTGGTGGTGGCACACGCCTTTAATCCCAGCACTTGGAAGGCAAAGGCAGGTGGCTCTCTGAATTCAAGGCCAGCCCAGGACAGTCAGGGTTGCACAAAGAAATCTTGCCTTGGAAAAACAAAAACAAACAAACAAACAAAAACAGGTGGTCCTAGAGGCCGTGGCATTTTCTCCTTAGTGATACTACTGGGGAATCTTCGTTTGCTCCATAAACAGGTTTTCTGTTAAATATATTACAATTTGCTGCATTTGTCAGTTTTTTATCAAGCTATCCGAGGCAAACTATCTAAGAACAAAAGGTTTATTCCTTGCATACTTGGAAAAGTTAAAGCTATGCCACACCATGCTCTCAGTTTTCAAATCAGCCCTCTTGTTTGTAGCACGTAGTAGTGGACGGCAAGGAAAGGGGGTCAGTGTTAGAGGGCAGAGAGCTGGGTGGGCTCCCTTTTAGAACTGCCTCTCGCTGGAGAATTACCCTGGAACTGCCTGAGCACCATTTATTTTAATGACTTCCCAGGGCCTGAACCCAACAAATCTAAAGACCTTCCGAAGACCTCCCTACCACCAGGCACTTCTTCCAGCCCCTCCCACCTCCCGCACTGCTACACTGGGTACCAAGCTTAGAACACACGGTTGTGACTAGTTTCTAGGTGTGAAGCGTGTCTAAACGCTCAACTACTAAACACATTCAGAGTGAAAAGCTGGTGTGGGAAGCTCAGAGCATCCCATTCTCCCAGTTCTTACGAACTCTAGCAAGTAGAGGCACATGATCCAATACTGTTCACTCACCAGCCAGGAACCATCAGGTCAGAAAAAGAAACAAAAAACATCTGCTCTGGTTCAAACCACAGTTCCCCAAAGCATGGGGCTCCAGGACACTGGCTACTTTGAACGCAGAGAACATACTGGAGAAGCCTCAGGAACAGGCCCTCTGAGTGCCTACCCTTATTTCTCCTGCTCCATTTCCCTCCACAGCCGGCCACCGAAATTAGTACTCCTCTTCCATAAAGCAGGTTACAGAAATTATAGTTCCCACCCACGAACGTGAGCCAGAAAATCGGGCATTTTATTTTAACCCTCCCCTCCCCTCTTGTACTCAGAGCCAGTAATGAAACTCTGACCAACCTTTTCTGAAGGATCCAATCGCTCTCATTCAGGCATACTGACCTGTACCAAGTGGAAGGCACAGAGACACCAGGAAGAATCTTTGCAGACAAGTTTGCTTGGCTTTTCCCCTCCATCACCGCACCTGGCCACACCTCTTGTCTAATTACACTTCTATAGGGCTAGCCATTCTTCAAACCCTCTGAATCCGCATGCCTCCTGTGTCACGTAATCGACTGCGCAAATCTATACATGCACTATGCTTTTCTCCTGGATTGAGATAGGGTCTCGCTAACGCATCGCTGTTTCCTGGACCTTCGTCTGTAGACCAGATTGGCCATGAACTCAAGAGGTCGCCCGCCTCTGCCTCCCAAGTGCTGGGATTAAAGGCTGTGCTACCACCACCCTGCTCTATTTTAGTTTTTAAGCTTGTTCCCCCCACTCCAGTAAAAAAAAGTTCATCTACTGGGTCTGGGTGTTGTTTTAGTGGAGAGAGTAGTCCTAGGGATTGAACCCAGAGCCTGACGCAGCATCCAATCTGTGCTGGTATCCAGATGATATAACAAAATGAAAACAACGGAACACACATGATCTTGCCCCATCTCTTCTATCTGCATACACACAGAAGAAACTGTGAAGTGGGCGTAATTCAAATTCCAAAACATTGATGTCTTACAAATTTAGATACAATATCAAGAAACCAAATATGTAAATAAACTGACTTTTATATAAGCACTTTTACCATTTCCTAATCATTTAAATAAAGATTTCACATGATCTACATACTTAGAACAAGAAAATCAGGTTGTTTGATACATAAAACTCAATGTTGCAATGTGTGTCTATGTGCCAGAAAAAGAAAGGGAAACAGAACAAACAAACAGAATCAAAGATGCGGCAGCTAAAATGAAATATTTCTTACATGTTGAAGCAGAGGAGTTTTTCTATCACTGGTCAATTCTGAACTCACTCTGACATAGCACAGGACTTGGCTACGTTCCAAGAACGTCACACACCAATTACAGTGGCTAGAGTGCTGGGAGGAAACAACACCACATCATCCTGAAGCGTGAACAGGCGGAATCCACCACCACACCAACCAGGAAGAGGGTCAGAGCTTGTCTTTACACAGGGCTTACTTTTAAAGATGAAGATGAAAACAGGAAAAAAAATCCCAAGAAATGAAGAATGAATGAGAAAAGAAGTTTACATTCTTTTGTGGGCCAATGCTAAAGTCTATAACTATATAAATTCATGTTTTTTAAGAAGCACTGGGGCCATTTAATAGAGATGACACAGAGGAATGATGCCTGGAGCATCAATCCCAGCCCCTCCACACACTAGCCGCGCCTAACATACATCACAAGGACCAATTGAGAAGAAAGCATTCGGTGGTGGTAGCACGTGCGCGCGCGCACACACACACACACACACACAATGTTTTGGGTTTTTACGGACAACACAATCAGGGTTTTCTAGGACAATGAATATCAGTAAGCCGGATGAAAAGGAAACCCTGGATTAGAGGTATCTTACTGTGTACACGGCTGCTAGAAGAACAAGGGAAAAAGGCATGGTGACAGAAAATACGATTGAGAGTAACAGTGGAAAATCTGGGGTGACCTTTTAATTTGGTACCCATGTGATTAAGAAAATATTAAGGTTATTAGAATAAAGAGAGAGGTACAGCGATTCAAAATAACAGAATGGCAGCCAGTAAGAATTGATCAGAGAAAAGCAGCAGCAAATCTCAAGGTTAAAGAAAATGAGCTGGTGATGCAAGACCAGGACAGAGGGGAGAGGGGGCAGGCACAGCTAGAAAAGTGAGAACCAAAACCACGAAGACCCAAGCCAGGCAGGAGCATTGGGGTGCTGGCTCAGAGCAGGTAGAAACCACAGTCCTTCACAGCTCTTCAAATGCAGTATAACTTCCAATTATGAATTGAACACACATGAGATTGCTGTACAAAGTATGCAAAACTCGCAAGGTGCTGAAAGCTACTAATTATTCTAACAGGATACAACTAATAAAGAATACTTATAATTAGATATTTTTCCAGTGTCTCAAAACTAAGAGAACTAACTGTGAGTTGATCTTCTTCTGAACGCACACATCTGACTTCAGGGAATCTCTTCATCCTCCCTTTGCTTACTGACAGTCAATTCTCAATTCCATGCCCACTCCTCGCACTTTGCCTTCTCCCTCTAATCCCAGTTCTGGAAGAACAACTCCTGACGAAATCTGAAATGGCTATTCTTAAACCCTTAATTGGGATTTTAGTACTCTCACATTTTTGGTATGTAGTAAGTTTTGTGTTCTTTACCCTGGCCAAAACAAGACAAAACCAAAGTCAAACAAACAAAACACAGAAAACAAATGAAAGAGAGAGAGGGCTAATAATAACTTAAATTGGTGATATAATCTAATCCCTTGTGCTTTTTGTTTAAAAAAAGAAGAAGAAGAAGAAGAAGGGGTGGGAAAACCCACAAGATCCAAAACAGAGTTGTTTATTTCTGACTACTCACAGGAAGGAATGTGTTCAGGTTAAACTAGAAAGCAAGCTTTCCCACCAGCCATAGGCCTGCCCTGTTTTTGGTACTAGGAATCTTGGAGGGCCTCAGACAACTACTAAGCTCCAACTTTAGACATTACTCTCAATTTCTGAAAACACACTCGGTACATTCCCGGTCCTCCCTACTTCAATAACTAAAAGTGAATGGATTTTATGTGCTATTAAAAGTATTTTCCTAGGCTCATAACTTGTCATCCTTCACAGGGAAAAACAGCTCAAATCTTTTACTATACATGGATATACTTTACATCTTACTATTGGTTATATTTCCTTAAACTACAGCAGTTGCACCTGCTGTAAATAAAAAGATTAATATACCATGAGGCAGTTATAGATTTTTAACATCCACGAAAGAAGCAAAATTTAATCTTAATTTCTACTTTGTATTCTTTTCAACTTACGGAGGTTCAGCTATTTTAATATGAAACCACCAGAAACCTCATCTATAACAACACCATGATAGTTTCCTACACCTCTCCAGAAAGTTCTGATAAGGTGTTCCATTCAGGAGAACAAGGCAGAGCCAAAAAAATGCAGTTCTAGTACTCAGCACACCCACAAAAGCAAAGCAGCCCCAGAAAGGCCAGAGGCAGGCGCTAAGGGCCTCCTCTGACTGACCACAGAATCAGGAAGACACTACATAAGCCTTTATGAAAAACAGCACCAGCATATTGTTGCCAGAAATAACTAAGACACCACAGAACCACCTCTTCATGTCTTTTAAGCCCAGTTTCTAAATAGAACGCTCACAACTAAGTCTGTGATCGAAGGAAAGGCACGTTTAGAACAAGATGGTTGCCTGTGATTACTTTAGTAGTGTTTTCCTTGGAAGCCATCAAGATTAGCATAAGTACTACATTTCTAATAAAGTTAGTTGCAGCATGAACCTGCTCCCTTACAGTGTTATTACTAGCAAGTCGTGCAGTACCGACATTCTTCCACTTTCAGACCTCTCCCTAGGGGTCACCTAACAAAACATTTCATCCGCGATTTCTTATTTCAGTACAGACTTCTAGGCACTGATTTTGAATCATACTTCATCAAAAGCAACCTCAAGTTTAAAGAATTAAAAGGTGCCATATGGTATTAAAACTTTAAAATATGCAATAAAGAAAAAGTAAGCTTTATGTAATCTTTCGGCAGTCATTCCCTCCTGTAAACACTGACGGAGCTCTATGTAAACAATATTCGACCTGCATCATATGAAAGTATCACATGTGGCCTTAGATATTGTGAAAGTCTCAGCTACTAAGTTTCAAAACACTGGCTTGTAGGCTTGCAGGCCGGGCACGGCAAGTTCGTGTTTGATCCGGGCACTTAGGAGGTGAAGGCAGGAGAAGCCATGAGTTCAAGGTCAGCTTCCCCTACACAGGGAGTTCTAGAGCACCCTGAGCTACAAGACAAAGTCTCAAATCACAAATTACACAATCAGTTTTTAAGGGACTTGCTATTGAAAGTGTGAAGTCCATTTTAAATAGTGGCATTTGAAAATAAAGTATGAAAAAAAAGTGGAGGGATCGATGTTCTACATACGAATCCAATTTTTGTCAATAAATACAATCCTGACATGCACCGGCAAAATCCCGAATAGCTGACTGCATACACTTGGAACTGGGTTACCCTGAGCAGAAGGAGAGTAAACACTGGGGCTGGGGAGCAGAAGCCTGAAAGAGGGCAGGAGTCGTGGGTCTTCATTGTTTCGCAGCTTTTTTTTTTCTTACAGAGCACTCAATACTTCGGTAATGAAAAAACTCCATTGCTAAGAGGATTCCTCCTACTCCTCCTCCGAGCCCAAATTCTTCAGAATTGTAAACACACAGCTGTGGTTTCACGACTTTCAAAAGACAAGCATAAACGAAATAAGCTGAAAAACACCTTGCCTCGCAAGACAGCTCGTTGTGCTTCTACCTTTTTCTCCCCTCCGGGGTCTAAAATGCCAAAGCAGCAGACGCGCAGGGCACTTACCGTGGACGCAGGAGACGCTCAGACAGCAGCAGCGCCCGTTCCGGCCGCGAAGCCCTGTCCCGGCGTCACGACCTGCGTAGGCGGGAACCCTCCAGGCCAAAACAGCAGCAGGCCGGCGGCGGGCGGAGCGCCGCAGACAGAGCCGGCAGGGCCGGGCACGGCGTCCGCCAGCGCCCGCGCGGAGGGCGGGGCCCGACCCCGCGACCCGCGGACCGGGGGAGCCGGACTGTCCCGGCCTCCACGACCGCCCGGGAGCTGCGCATGCGCGCCCCCCCCGTGTCAACACGGCCGGGAACGCCCCCCAACGCTCAGCCCGGGTGACTCCGCCCCCTCCGTGACCGTCCCGCCCCTTGACCAAACAACGCGAGAGTTGCCGAGGCGGCCGGCCGCACACGCAAATCCCGCGAGAGCTCCCTCTATGGGCTTTGCCAGGGTTTGTTTTGCTGCGTCGGTCCGGTCCGGTGCCCCGTGATCGTGTTCCCCACCGTGTGGGGTGATGCACGGGCTGCATGTCCCAGGGCCTCTCACCCCTGTCCTCTCAGTGTCTCTGTGGCGGGTGGCAGGGCCCATGCCTGCCCACCGGTCCCCTCGGCAGACGCTGGTGTCGCCTCTACGGGAAGGAGCAGAAGCGGGGGAACCCCGCCGCCCATGGGCCTCTGCCTAAACACATCTCTTCCAACTATGAGACTTAGTGGGTTTGTGGGTTTTTTTTTTTTCTTTTCGTTTCCAGCCCATAAAAGACATGGTCTCCCAAATGCTGTAATTTTTTCCATCATGTGTTTCCCTCCAAACCATTGCGATGATTCAAAACCTTTATGGGTTTCCTAAAAAAAATTAGAACACCGTTGGATGCCGGGTGTCATGGCATCTGCTTGTAATCCTAGCACTTGGGATGGTCAAGGCCTGTCTTGCTGCATACATACATCAGGTCCCTACCCAAAAACAAAATTGTCTTGACGCCTCGGTTACAAGTGTGCAGTGTTTAAAAAGTGTGCAGAGTTTAGAAAGAACAAGCTTGGTAGAGTCAGCATGCGACCACGAAATGATCACTTGGAAACAGTGAAGTTGCTGCTGCAGTGACCTGACTTTGAACTTAACAGCGTCTCTGGATTTGCGTTTAAATCACAACGGTCTGTTCAGTGGGCTTTTAGCGCTGAACTGGAAAGCATTCTCCTCTGTTCCTTAGTCCAAGACTGTGGGTTAGATTCCTTAGTCCCAACTTCGGATCTCTTGCCTGGAATGAAAGCACTACTCATCCTGATGAGATCACAGTCTTTCAGGATTAGCTTTCCTATAGTCCAGACAGAAAATTGAGCAGGTGAAAATATCTTACCAAGTGGGTGTAAGGGCTCATGCCCTGTAATCCCAGCAGCTCCGCAGATGAAAGCAGATCAGGAGTCCAAAGTCATCCTCAAATACATAGTTCACTTAAGGCCAGCCTGGGTGATATGAGACTGTCTCAAAATTAATTAATTAAAAAGAATCATACCATAAACAAATTAAATTCATATGATGATACAAATACTAAGAGGTTCCTTTAACAGTCTCCAGGTTGGCCTCAAACTTGAAATTCCACATGCCAAGCCTCGGCCTTGGGAGAAAGTACAGATGTGTCCCATGCCACCTGTTCTAAAATAACAAGCCAGAAAACTTTATGATTTTTCTACCTTTCCCCTCAGTCCCTGTGGGAATTGTTTTTTAAGTAGGCCTTTTTTTCTGTTGAATTACAGTTGGACAACTTTTTTTCTTTTTCTTCTCTCTACCTTCCAAGTGCTGAGATGATAGGTGTGTACCAGTGGTCATGTCTATCAAGAGGAATAAGTACAGGACCGGGGCTGCTCTGCTGTGTTGAGCTGCCATCGTCACGCAATAGCTTTCTGTGTCTACATATGATGATACCCACCCGTCTTTTTAATCATGTACCGTGTCTTCCTTCTTTTGTTTATCATTTATTACGTTTGTATGTATGTTCCCACAGATTTGTAATCTAGGAAGGCTGAGTGCTGTGAGTGCCAGGCTGTTTCCAAATCTGTTATGTTGGTCAATTTTTAAATTCTTTCATCATCTAGATTTATTTAAAGATTTTAGAATTTACATAGCCTACAGGCATTTTGTTCTTGGCATCCTTGATCTGTCTTTGGAGAAAGCCTGGTCCTGGGAATAGTAGTAACACTTGCTGTAAAGGCTTCATTTTTCATACCAGGTGGCTTTCACCTTTATTACTCAGCAGGAAATACTACAAGATGGTATATGGCATGGCACTCTAATCATAAAACCATATAGCCAGAAGCCTTCTAATATCGCAAATGTTCACCCTGGTGTGTGTCGGGGACCAGTCTCGACAAAAATACCTCTTGCCAGGATAGAGGCGTGGAGTTTTAAAAAAATATTAGTACTACTCCCTGGGCGGAATTCAGTGTTATCTCCTCAAAGGAAACTGGAACTTAGTTGGATCCTTAGACTTTTTTTTTTTGTTTTTCGAGACAGGGTTTCTCTGTGGTTTTGGAGTCTGTCCTGGAACTAGCTCTTGTAGACCAGGCTGGTCTCGAACTCACAGAGATCCGCCTGCCTCTGCCTCCCAAGTGCTGGATCCTTAGACTTTTGTTTGGGTTATACTTCTCTTTTCCTGAAATACAAGGTCTGGTTATTAGCCACACCTGTTGACAATAACCTTGAGAGAGCAGAACTCTCTGACCTAGGTGGGACCTTTGTTTGAGGTTGAAGCCTACTAACCTTGAAGGAACTAGAGGTAAGTTCCTACTGTCTGACCTTTGGAAATAGGCTGACATTTCCCGGCCTCCACCAGTGTGGTAGTGAAGACTTCTAATGCCAGCACTAACGCAGTGAATGCAGCATGAGCAGTGTGGAAGCAGTGGCAGGTGATCTTTGGGAGTTCAAGAACAGCCTTGTCTAGATATTGAGTTCCGGGGCTGCAGAGAGAGATTCCGTCTCAAAAGGAAAAAGAAAAATAGTGCAAGGCTAGGAAGTGAAGAGATAACTTAGTGGTATAGAGTACTGGCTGCTCTTCCACATGACCTGTGTTCAGTTCCCAGCTCACAACCATCTATAACTCTAGTTCTGAAAGACCCCCCCCCCGGTGTGGGGGGAAACTCACTCAAGTCTCAGGATAACACAACCCCCCCCCCCCCCAGTAACTCACGAGAGACCGTCCTTGCTGCAATCACACGAGGTTTATTGACAAGACGGGAGCCAGTGCACTGGGGCCGAGACTCATAACCCATGCAGGGAAGGAGTTCGACCCCGAGTGACTGGGAGAAGGGGTTTTTAAAGGAAGAAACTACAGCCCAGTAATCCTGAAAGGGGTAGGGAGGGTGTCACAGAAAATTCCGAAAATACCAGTGATGATCACAAGGGGGCAACTCCCTGCCTCTCAAGATCACTCTCAAGATCATAATCAGCTAGTTCTTGAAACACAGTATCCCAAAAATATCAATGATAATCACAAGGGGGGAAACTCAAGATTATTCTCAAGATTACAATCTAACTTTATCTTCAGCTAGTTCCTGAAACACAGTCACTGAACCGGCTAATTCTAGGTTTCTGATTCTTCTCTTCCTGCTTAGATTTTTGGCTATTTTTTTCCTGCTGGGGGGTTGGGGTGGGGAGGAACCTGGATTTATCCAGACATGAAAGGTATACAGTATACAGATATACATTCAGGCAAACACTCAAAAACACATTACAATAAAATCTCAAAAATTTCTTTTGAGCCGGGCGGTGGTGGCGCACGCCTTTAATCCCAGCACTCGGGAGGCAGAGGAAGGCGGATCTCTGGGAGTTCGAGGCCAGCCTGGTCTACAAGAGCTAGTTCCGGGACAGGCACCAAAGCTACAGAGAAACCCTGCCTCGAAAAACCAAAAAAAAAAAAAAAAAAAAAGTTCTTTTGAAAGAACACAAAGCCATCCCTGGCTACATAGTGAATTCAAAGCCAGCATGAGGTCCTTGAGACTCAGCCTGAAGCACTCCACCCCATCCTCCCAGGAAAAGAAAAAGGAAATGTTCTGTCATTTAACTGATACGATATTCAGCAAAATGTATTATATTCAAAGTACAAACTATTCTCATCCTCCTGGTGGCTCAGATTTGATACAGGCATGACCTTGACATTGTCATGTGTTGTCTCCAGCCTCAAAGTTGGAGGCTTCCTTCTGTTGCCAAGTTTATTCCAGCACCATTGTTAACACAGTAGCCCTAAGTAATGGTTTATGGAGCCAAATCTATCGTGAAGCCTGAAAAAGTTTGCTCATATTCGTCATTTCACAGTCAATGTCTGGGAAAGATGCGAACTAGAATCCTACTAAGTCTGGAATGGCTTTGTCCTGTCGTTTTGTTTCCTTGCTCTGTTTTGGTCCTTCCCTCTCAACCTCAACTCCAGACCAGTGACAAACACACATTCCCTCTAAAGAACTTCCTATGCTCTGTTTTATTTGTCAGTGTTTGATAAATACAATCGTTTTCTTACTGATTTTCAAGGGCATAAGTACAGTTCGTTGGGAAGATAATAATTGTCTTAGTCTAGTAGGGCTACTACAATAAAGTACCAGAAACTATACCCGCTGAATACGAAACTTCTCATCATGCTAAAGCTGGGAGTTCAAGACTGTAACATGATTAGATGAAGAGTCTGAGGAGGGCTTATCTCCTGGTTCATCCATGACAGTTACAGGAGCAGAGCAGTTCTTGCTCGATGGAGCTCCCTATGGATCCACTTTCACAGACCCTAAAATGAAGGTTCATGTGGGACAATGGTCTGTACCCTGTCACTTGTACCCTGTGACAATTGCCGAGCAGGAAGTATAGGAGGGATGACCAGGCAGGAAATAGAGGCAGGGCAAGGAGAACAGGAGAATTTTGGGAAGCAGAAAGATTCAGTCCGCAGTCATCACCCAGACACAGAGCAAGCAAGATGTGACTGCCTTGCCGAAAAAGGTACCAATCTATGTGGCTAACACAGAGAAGAATTATAGGCTAATATAAGTTATAAGAGTTAATAAGAAGCCTGGGCTACAGAACTCTAAAAGACACCCTTAAATTAGCCTTGGAGACTGTGTGAACTGGGTGACCCTCCTCCCCTTTGCCCTGTTTAGAGTTAGAAACTCTCCTTACCAATGGGGCTGAGCCTTCCAGATGATGTTTCCAAGCCTAACATGTCTCGAGCTTGTTGGCTGTGCTATGATATGGTCCCTCCATATTACAAGGAATTGCAGTTATGGGATCCTATTCTAACACTCCTAAACCCAGTGACTGTCATTGGCAGTCTAATGCCCAATTAACTCTTCAACAAGTCACGGGGAAGGAGCTCTGCTTGGGTATCGTACCCTCAGAACAACAGGCGCTTTGCCACCAAACCTTAAAGCTACCTACTTTTCAGGACTATTTAATTCCCAATAATAACATGTGGTGATTTCATGATATGCCTCCTGTGTTTACAAACACGGTGCTCATCCCCTGTTGACACCTAGATGCTCTTGATAGAGCCTTGTGCTAGTCAGACTAGTCCCCAAACTAATTTACCATACAAACTCTGAATTTTTCACCAGGTTAGGACAACCAGAAACACCAAGAGGGAGACCATGCACTCAGCCTGAGTGTCCCATTGGGGTCATATTGGCGGGACTCGGGACTGGAAAGACAGCTTTAGCCACTCAACAGCAGTATTACTCCAACCTACAAGCAGCCATAAATTTAGAGAGGAAAATGCAGTTTCCTGTTTACAAGACTCCCTGACTTGGTCCTGCAGGATAGGCGTGGCTTTCCTCTCATCTTTCTCCAACAGGGAGAGCTTTGTGTGGCTCTAGGTGAAGAATGTGGCTTTTATGCAGATCATTCCGGGCAGGGCACCCAGACTTCTCTTAGGACTGGAGAGGGAGTGGGTGTGGGGGAGAAGTAGGAGGGAAATAAGAGGAGGGGAGGAGGTGGAAATTTTTAATAAATAAATAAATAATAAAATGTGCTGATGTATGAATTTAATGAGTCTCTACTTTGATATACTCATGGTGACCCATGTAGTTTGAGGTAAAATGCATGCTATTGTTGTCCTTTGACAGTTGATACCTGCTATAGAAAAGAAACATCTCACCATAATGCCAAGCCCTGAGAAAATTCAAATGCAAATTTTCAAAATAGGATCCAGACTCAGAACATCAAAGCTGAGTGTGGTGTGCTCACCTGTAATCCCAGCACTGCTGGAGGCTGGAGCAGACCCTTCTTCAAAAGTTCAAGACCAGCCTGAGACATGTGGCCACATGTTGCCTTAATTAATTAAATGTATATACACACACATACATATATAATACTCATATTTTATTTGGTTTATTTGAAAGTACACATTTACTTTTAAAATATCCTTTCTAAGCCGGGCGGTGGTGGCACACGCCTTTAATCCCAGCACTTGGGAGGCAGAGGCAGGCGGATCTCTGTGAGTTCGAGACCAGCCTGGTCTACAAGAGCTAGCTCCAGGACAGGCTCCAAAACCACAGAGAAACCCTGTCTCGAAAATCAAAAAAAAAAAAAAAAATCCTTTCTATTCAAAAACAATGAAATAATCCTTGAACAAGTCTGAATAAGTGAACATATTTATTATTCATTTTGTAGTCATATATGTATGATGTGCATGTGTGTGTGGGCATGTGTGTTCATGTGCATCTGGAGGCCAGAGGTACCTTTACCAAGTGTCCTCTATTTAGTGTGGCAGGGTCTCTTGTTGAGCCAGGAGCTCATCAAGTACCAGTGTGGTAGTTTGAATAAAAATGGCCCCCATAGGCTCTTAGGTGCATCACCATGCCTGAATGTTTTAGGTCTTGATGTCACTGTGTAGCCAGGCCTTGAACAATTGATCTCTTTGCCCCAGCCTCCCCAGCATAGGGATTGCAGTTGTGAGTCACATGCTCGGTAGAATAATATATTTTTTAAAAATAGCCTGGGAGTATAGCTTAGAACAGACATGCGCATGGGCCCAGGGCCCCACCTCCCATGTGAAACAAAAAGAAAATGGAAACTTACCTGAGCCAAGGCGAAATCATGGTCCTGTAGTGTACGAATGTTGAAGTTGTCAAGCAACTCTGTTCAGGCAGATAAGTAGATAAGTGAATGGAGGCAGAGGGCTTATGAGAGCCACAGACTGTCTTAGCAGGTTCCTCGTGTTTGTAAAGCAGGCCTCCTCCAAACGGAAGGGAAGTGGACTGAGTGATTTGCTGCAGGCTGCCTGGCGCCACTGAAGGGTAGTGGACCTGTGTGAAAAGATTTCCTTTCCAATCCCAGCTTCCCCAGCGAATTGATCTGTCCTATCCCATTAAGAGACAAGCCCCGCCCACTCCCCAACACCCCCAGGAAGGCAGATATTCCTTCTGCTTCTGGCCTGAGCTTTCTTTCTTTTCTTTCCCAAAGAGTTAGCGGCTGCCCTGGCTCCTCTCCTCTGCCCCCCCACCCGTTATTCCCCCATCTCCCCTTCTCCTCTTCTCCCCATTTTCCTTTTCCCTCTATAACCCACTAAATAAATATCCACTTCTTCTGCATGGTTGTACCTACACCTCTTGGTCTCTCATCCATCTTTCAGCTCTGTGGTCTTGGGACCTACTGCCTGCTGCCTGCCGCTGCTCAGGAACCTGAGGTGTGGTCTCATGGCCTGCTGCCCACTGCTGCCACTCAGAAACCCGCAGTGTTTCCGCCGCTGCACCCTTAAGGGATCCACAGCATTTTACTTAAACCATAGCACTCAGTCCCTTTATGACTTACAAAAGTCATCTAGATTTTCTGGGACTCTTCCCCACTTCCCTGCCTGTAAATGAAGTTTCATTTAATTCTTACTTTCTGTTTTGATAGATTTTAGAATGAAGATTTCTCCTTTTCCTTTTTGTAGTAGAAGGTCTAGTCCTACAAACCAGTTTCACTGGGAGAATCCAGTATTGATGCCCTGAAAATTGCCATGATTTCCAGAGTTCATGTGTTACTTTCTGACTGAGTTTAATCCCCAGAAATTAATTAAACACGTTTTCTCCTTCTTTCTCTCTCCAATCCTGCTCTAATTCAGTCTTAAAATATTATCTCATGTCATAGGTAGGAATAACTAAATTATTTGTTGCAGGGTCATTTGGTATACTGACTTTATTAGCAAATTAATTGTGTTCAATGACATTGTACAAGTTATTAAAATTTCATTGCTAGTAATTTTTAAGAAGAGTTTTAATTAATAAGCCTTTATTATTGAACATTATGATGCCCATATTTAAGCTGTAATTTCTCCTTACTTAAATTACTTTTCAGTGCCTATCAATGCCATCTTAAACCATAAGAAAGTTCATATTAATAATACAAACAAGATGGTAGATCTAGGAAAGTTTTGTATGGATTCCTTTGTAGAGACAATGTAGTCTGAGATCACTCTGGCCACTATGGTGGATTATTACCACATGCTCCCATTTTATTGTCTAGGGGTGCACTCATGTAATTGCAGCTTTTAAGGCAGAGTCTGGGCTTCAGCAGCCTCTAGACTCAAACACCTGCCACTAGTATCCCAAGTCAGGAGGTTAGGTTTGGAAAAAAAAGTAAGTTTATTCAATAGGTTCACACTTGATAAGAGGAAGCAATAAAGGGATCCTGTGATCCTTAATTCATCTTTGGGGCACTGATAAGAGCTTTAGGTTTATATAGAGTAGGAGCTGGGTACGAAAAGCTGGCCATGAAGGTGTAAGCATGCAAACCCAGCACTCAAGAGACTGAGGCAGGAGTTGGCCTACAGAGGAATTACAATTGGGAGGATAGAGGTTCCTGCAATTAAGGAGTTCTGGAAGATAGTGGTGAACTTGTCATTGCCTTCATTCTGGTCCTGCAAGGCAATGCTGGAAAGGTTTGTTGTTGATCTCATAGTTGATATCCAAGCTGGTTCTCCTGAGGTTGTTCTTTCTGCTGTCAGGTGTGGCTTCCCAATCATGAGTAATTGAGTAATTGTCTCTACTTGGGTGTAGTCTGCCCTGCAGGTTTATCCACCTCTTAGGGTTAGTCTGAGTCCCACGTCACAAAGATTTATTCACCAGTCTTGTTTATCCTAGTGTGAACTAAAGTTGTGGGTAGGGCGGCAGCCACACCTACATTAACTATTCTACAGTACTGAAAGATTAGAACCTCCCGATTGGGGAAAGTAAGAAAGTTATGATTATTCTAGGCTCTCTTCACCCCTTTATGATCTTTTTCTGCCCTTCTCTATATCTGACCTAACACCCTATAACTACTGATACTGGCTGACGCCTGGCTTCTGTGGGCATTTCCAGTTAGTGTGGTCCAAAATGAGGAACTGGAGAGTGTTGAGTGACAAACAAAGCAGAGAATCAGAAAAGAGACACTTCCAAGGACATTACTTCAGTGGCTGTGATTATCTCACGTGGCCTGTTCCTAATCCACATTCAGGCTTTATTAATGGAAGAGCTTAAAAGCTTATTCGTGCCTTTAAAGAATCTAGTGTACTTTTGTTGTTGATTCTGCATTTTTACCAGTTGGTCTACTTTTTGGCTATACTTTTCTGCTGGGTGTTTAAGGTCAGGTATGTTGTCCTACAAAATGACTTTATTTATTTTTTCATTGTTATGATCAGCCAAGTCTTCTCAGGAGCTACTCTTGGGGACAAAGGAGGAGCCCCTGGCTCCTGTAGTTTTTCTCTGCCAGTTGTACCATCTGCTAGGATGGCTCAGGTCTTGCTGACCCTGTGGCTCTCTGGAAGAGGATAAATATATGTATATGCATATGTATATGATGCATATGAAGATATATGCTATATTATATATCATATATGATATGTAAAATACATATATGTGATGACCCCCATTAAGTTTTTTCTCCTATTTTCAGAATGTACACTGGACCTCCATAGCCTCTCTGATCAAGAGGACAGAAGACTCACCTGAGCTGCTAAACCGTTTTTTGAATTTTTGAGAGGCCTTCTGAAGCCCAGGTTGACCAGGATGAAGATGACCTTGAGTTTCTGATACTCCTGCTTCTACCTCTGGAGTGGCTAGGATCATAAGATTACCACTCCTGGTTAGGTGCTGGAGACCAAACTAGGTCCTCTGTTATGCTAGGTCAGCATTCTACCAGAATCTGCAGAGTGCTCTGAAGGGTGTCAAATTATTTCCCGGGCTTTGGTGGCCTGGGACAGTTCCAAATTACCTGTTCTCATATATATTATATATATATATATTATATATATTATATATGAATATATATATTGTGTGTGTTATTTTAACTTTATTTTCTGTATATAAGTGTTTTGCTTACAAGTATGTGTACCACATGAACGCAGTGCCTTTGGAGGTCAGAAGATGCTGTCAGACTAAAAGATAGTTGTTAGCAGAGATATCAGTACTGGGAATTGGGTCTCGGCCCTCTGGAAGAACAACCAGAGCGCTTAACCACTTAACCATCTTTCCAACCCCACAACCCCCACTCCTTGCTGGCTGCTACCATATAGAGACAAAGGTGCCACTCTATAGCCATGATAAGTCTGAAATTTAAAGATCTTCCTGCCTTTATCTTCTTATTTCTGGGGCTAAAGGAATTCACCATGACACCCTTTGACCGCCCCCCCCCTTACACATTTTATAATTTTAGCACATGGGTTTATTGCCATGCTTTCACAAAAAGTCTAACTTTGATCAGTTGATGTCAGTTGATGTAACAAATAAATACAAGCAAGTAAAGGTAAACATCTATGAGTTATGAATTAGAATTTATATTTTAAAAAAATTCCATATTATGACAGGTTGCCTTACCACCCAAAAGAACTACTGTGAGTACTTCTTTTCATCTGGGCAATACTGAGCAATGTCAACTATATGACTTTTAAATTTTCCTAGCTGTTACATATTTTTTCCAGCAAATGCAATGCAGTAGTTTCTGTATTTATTTATGGAATACTTCATCAGCCTTTTAACATCTACTTTGAAGCCTCTGGTTTGTTTTTAATGGAAAATGGACATATATGCATTTAAAATAGTCAATAGCTTTCAGAACAAGAATCACTCTAAACAACTTGTTTCAAAATGCCCTCATCATAGCTGGCACCAACACTATTAAAATCAACATATATCAAAAGACATGCTAAATTAAATTATCTATAAAGCAAAATGATAGCACAGCATCCACATTTTCACTTCTTACCATTTCTTTGGTCAATTCTTCGATGAAGTAGTCTTAAATAGTATTTAAAACATGATGGTCTAAAAAGAGAGTGGAATGCCAGCCTTATATTTTAAAAATCAAGGGTCTATCTTAAATAAGTAGAAGTTACTGAATTCTAAAGTGGAAGCTTTATGATTCGGAACTTTGGGGAAAATGATCAAAACATTATTGTAAAAGACAACAAAATGTACTTCTTTTATTTAGCTTTAGGTACAAAGAAATCTCCAATGTTTAAAGTCAACAACCTCATGACAAGTAAGAGTGTGAGGGTTATAGAAGGTGCAACCTAAAGAGTTGATTGTTCAAATACAATGTCCTACATCGCTCTCTGTCCTTGAGATCCTCAACTGCACAGCAGTGTTTTTAACACAACGGGTGTCACTGAGCATTGCCATCAGATGACCTCTGCTTACTTTTGAGAATGAAACAGGCAGCATCTTGGTACTATGAAGTTTTGTTTTAGAAGTCCTGGTTCTGCTTGGGCAACCTTAAACGAGTACTGTCCTGCATTCAAGGGATGATCTGGCAAGTTTCTTAAGTTTACTTTATTTTTAATCATGTGTCTGTACATATGTTTGTGTCTGTTTGGGTGAACAAATACGCAGGTACCATCAGAGACTAGAACTGTTAGATTTTCTGAATCTGGAGTTACAGGAAATTGTGAGCTACGCAACATAGATGCTAGTTACGAAACTTGAATATTCTGCAAGAGAAGTCTATGCTCCTACTACTGAGCTATTTCCTGCCTCCTGGCTATCCTTTTAATCCCATGTACTAATTGACTTTGCTTCCATGTATGGTTATTGAATACTCAGAAGGTCAGTTACATCAAATTGAAGAACGAACTGTTTAAATTTTAGTGGTTGTAAAACAGCTCCATAAAGCTAGAGAGAGACAGATTTTTCAATAAACTTTGACTTTCTAAGTTTCTAATTAGAGGTCTGATATTCATTAGAAACTATAAGCAATTATCCTGATAAAACAGACAATCTGCATGGTCAAGATGGCTTAGTAGGCAAAGGTGCTTCCTTCCAAGCCTGGTTACAGTTCAACACCCCAGACCCACATGGTTGAAGAAGAAAACCAACTCCCACAGGTTGTCTTCTGATCATGTGAACACATCACACATGCAGACACACACACATTTTTTAAAAGACAAAATCATTTTTCTCTTATAGCATGTTAGTTACTAAAGGAAAGTCAAGAGCCAACTTTAGGTTACAAGAATATTAGAGCCTGGAGGGTCATTCCAACCGAGGCCTTCCTGGAGCCCGTGTCATCATGTGTTGAGAGCCAATTTCATTTCCCAATCAAAAGGGATTTCATTAGAACATCTGCACAATTATATTTGAGACAGTGATCAAACAAATAGCATGTAGACTAAGACTATTTACATATGCTTTTTGCTTTCTGTCTTAAGATTTTGGTTACTCTATTGACAAAAAGGAATTTTAACTATTTCTTCTTTACTATCTGATTAGTTTATTTGTCAAAGTAAAATTATTGAATAAAAAGAAAAGAAAATGTATACCTTCCCCACAGATATGTGAGTCAAATGTAATTCTTTAATATGGATAGTCCCATAGGATGCTATACTTTTGCATGTCATGTCAATAAAATGTTCGACTTTTCCAATTCAGTTAACCTACTTCTACATCAAATCTCTTTGAATGAGCTCAGGGCAGAACATTTCATGTCAAGATGAAGGAAGACCATTAAGGAAGAGAATGAGTACACACGTTGTTACACAAAGCCTTACAAAACTAGCTGGCTGGAGACATGGTTTGGTGTATAAAGCCTTTGCCATGCTAGATTGAAGTTCAGCATTTAGATCCCCATAGTGCACATAAATGCCAGGTGGGGCATGGTAGACTGCTTGTAATTCCAGAGGTTGGAGGGCAGGGACAAGGATCTCTAGGGCAAGCTGGCTAGCTAGATAATTCATTACAGTAAGCTCTGGGTTCAGCTGAAAGATCCTGCCTGAGGGAATAATGTAGACGGGGATCAAGGACTCCACACACTCCTGAACACATATGAATATGTGTACACACACAAGCACACCACACATATACACACAAAATATAAAAAAAAATTAGCAACGCATAGCAACGGGTATGTAGCTCAGTTTGCATTGTGCTTACATAGTGTAGATGGAGATCTGCGTTCCATCCCAGCAATGTATAAAACTGAATCTCGTGGTATGGTCACACACACCTGTAATCCTAGCACTCAGGAGATGGAGGCAGGAAGATCAAAAGTTCAAAGTCATTCTAAACTACATAGCAGATTTGAGGTAGGCTTGGGTTAGAGAGTTTTACAATAACAAACAAATACATAAATAGCAAGTGAAAAGAAAAAAAAACAACAAATGGGCAGAGATGGAAGAAGGAACCTTTCCCCTTCTCCCAGCTAGCCATACTAATACCGACTGGTTCCATTAACACCAGGTGAGAAGCTTGCCAGAGGATGCTGAGTGACTCTGACTCACTGTAATACTAAAACACACATTCCCGTGTGGAGAACATGGGATGCATGTAGTTGTATGTAGAACTATATGCAGAGTGTGGAAGGAATAACTGGATCTAGGAAAATGAGACAAAAAGCCTGTGCTAAGGTAACATAAAAGTTCTGACTTTGTGCAGAAGGGTCTTGAGCTGCTAAACTTGCCCTCTATGCTTTGGCCCAGTTCCTCCCATAGAAGTTCACTCTCTTTAAAAACTGTCTGCGCGGTAGCGGGGCAAGGCCAGTTCAGGCACCCTCTGCACTGCTGCCCAAGGACATAGCTGGGGACATCCCTGTGTACACCTGGGATCCCCTCAAGAGCCAAGTCTCTTGTCAACCCTAAAATGGCTCCCTTAATGTAGATATCTTCTTCCTTGCTCCTATATCCACCCTTCCTCCAACTCCACCCTCCCTCTTCCCCAAGCTTTCTCCAGTCTTTCCTTTCTCCCTTATCTCTCCCCCTCTCTATCCTTTTTCTTCTTTCTCTCGCCACTGCTTGTCAGGGCCCCAGGAATCAAGTCACACAAGATGCAGAACAGTATGTCAAGAAAAAGAATAAAGGTTGTTCTAGAGTAGCATTGTTCTAGACACGTCAAAAAGAGTCAGACCTGTAGAATTGAAAGAGCAGTTAAGAGCATTTGCTCTTCCAGAGGACCAGGGTTCAATTCCCATCACCTACACAGCATCTCACAACCATCAGTAACTCCAGTGATTTCTTCAAGCATCAGGAAATACATGATGTGCATACATATATATATATATATATATATATATATATATATATATATACACAAACCGAATACTTATGTACATAAACTGGTAGAATAAATAAATAAATCTAAATTTTTTTTTTTTTTTTTTTTTTTTTTTTGGTTTTTCGAGACAGGGTTTCTCTGTGGTTTTGGAGCCTGTCCTGGAACTAGCTCTTGTAGACCAGGCTGGTCTCGAACTCACAGAGATCCGCCTGCCTCTGCCTCCCGAGTGCTGGGATTAAAGGCGTGCGCCACCACCGCCCGGCAATCTAAATATTTTTAAGTTCCCAGGAGGCCACTACTAATCAGATTTGATACACTGGCAAAGTATCTCTGAGCTAGGTTGCTGACACACCTTATTTCAGGTTGTCCATTGAAGTGGAGCCTGGTGGCACAGACCTTTAATCTCAGCACATTAGAGGCAGAGGCAGGCAGATTTCTGTGAGTTCTAGGTCAGCTTATTCTGAATAGTAAGTTTTGGGCTGGGCAGGGCTACATGGTGAGACTGTCAAAAAAGGAGGAAGGAATAAAGAAAGAATGAAGGAAAGAAAGAAAGGAAGGAAAAAGGAGAAAGTTGTCTTTATTACTAAAGTTTATTTGTTGTAGAATATTAATTGAAAATTTGCTAATTTGTTTATGCTGTGGAACATTTGTTTAATGATGCAAAGATGTTTTACATTCTTTTTTGTGTGTTGCATTCTTTTATGCTATATTTGTTTAACTCTGGGAAGCTGTGTTACTTTGCATTTCTAAAACACCTGATTGGTTAAATAAAGAGTTAAATGACTAATAGGTAGACAGAAGAGAGGATAGGTGGGGCTAGAGGCAGAGAGAGTAATAGGAGGAGAAATCTGGGAGATGAGAGAAGGAGACGATTCCAGGGTCCAACCACCCAGCTAAACAGTCACAGAATAAGAAAAAAAGAAAAGATACACTGGAATAGAGAAAGGCCAAAGCCCAGAAGCAAAAAGTAAATGTGATAATTCAAGAAAAGATGGCCAGAAGCAAGCCAAGCTGAGACCTGGTATTCATTAAGTAAGAATAAGTGGTCTTTGTGTACTTATTTAGGATGATGGTACTAAAAGGGTCCCCCCAAAGAGCAACAGCAAAGCAAACAAACAAAAAAAAATGAAAAAATAATACTACATTTGTTGGTTTGCTGACTTTCAGTACAATAGACATTTTCCTCAAACAAGCCAATGGCACCACACCCAATTGCATTCTTATAAAACACTTCAGCTTTTTGCCAGGATAGTTTATAATTTCTGGTTCATCAGTGAGCTACTAAAAATTTCCTTAAAGCTGTACAACAAACTTAGCATACTTTTGAGCCGTGGTGCATATTTTAAAGATTGTTTGAATCTGTGTTTATCCAGACTGAAATCTTAATTAGCCCCAATTTTCTTTGTTTTCAACTAGGTTGATTTTATTTTATTCTAGGTCAGAAAAGGTCACAGAACTCTAATGTCTAACCACTTCTATAGTGAGAGCTGTCTCCAAAGTTATTAATAGCAAGACAAGACCAACAGAGACACAGAAATCACTGCCAGAGAAGTGATGACATAGTTGGTATGGGCGGGATAGTCAGGACCTAGGCTAGGCTCCCACATTGATGTATAGAACTTTTCTAACATAGTAACTGGATGCTTACACATAAGCAGTGGCATGGACTAGCTGCAGACTGGAGTCTGTGCTGATTTCATAACTACAGGCTTTTTTTTTTTTTTTTGGTTTTTTTGAGACAGGGTTTCTCTGTGGCTTTGGAGCCTGTCCTGGAACTAGCTCTTGTAGACCAGGCTGGTCTCGAACTCACAGAGATCCGCCTGCCTCTGCCTCCGAGTGCCGGGATTAAAGGCGTGCGCCACCATCGCCTGGCAACTACAGGCTTTTAATATATATCCTTCTCAACTTGTAGAAGAAGACTGAACCTAGAATGATTATAAAAAATTAAATAGGGTGAAAGAACAGAAGTCATTGACCTAGTCTTAGGCATCTACTCTGCATATGTGTGTGTGTGTGTGTTTAAGGGAGATAAATTCTTTGCCAGTTGACTATCTCCCCCACATGAACATAACCTGAACAAAGAGCAGCCACAGCTCATGGTGCAGATACAAGTTCTAATAAAAACCTAATAAAACAGATCATAGAGAGATTCAAACACAGAAGAATTTAATGGAGAGACAGTTTCCGTGGAAGAGCTTTTCAGACAACCAACTTTAATATATCTAGTAACCTTACAGGAATTGCAAAATCGCAGAGGCTCTATTACAGTTAACTGAACTTCTGTGCCATTGTTAAATTTAAAGAGATTCAAGGAAGCAATAGTTTTATATGGCATGCATTCACTTATTCAACATCTGTGAAACAAATGTTAAACTTGTAGTCAGTTTGTAGTAAAATTATCCCTAACAACTAGAACAATTTGGTTAATGGAGTTTTAGAGACTGATACACAATTACAATGGAGTACCTCGTTCAGAAAAGAGGTGAAGATTATTGAACAACAGACTATAAAGCTAGAGGTAGGAAAATCTCCCAAGATCAAATTCTTGGAGAAGGAGACTATACTACTATAGAAAGGCAGACTGTATATGATGAACGCATCTTGGATTTATGCTGTGCAACTTTGAATGCTTGGGACAGAATTGGAGAAATAGAAAAGAAAATTGCACCATTTCAGGGGCCAAAGGAAACCTTTACGTATTTCTTACAAAGATTAACTTCAGCAGTAAATAGGAAGATACAAATTCAGAAGATAAACAAGTAATAATTGAATCTCTGGCTTTTCAGGATTCTAATTTTCTATGCACAAAGACAATTAGGCCATTAAGGCAAAATTTTAAAAGCAATGGATTCAAGATATAATTAGTGTTGAATTTCATGAACATGGTTATATATGGACAAGAGAGGTGATTTCAAGAGGTTTGAGGAAAAATTGAAATGCCAAATGTTATAATTGTGGTAAACAAGGTCACTTTAAAAGGGCTTGTAGTCAGAATGTTCCTAGAAACAATGTCTTTTCTAAGAATAATCCATTCGGAATGCCCATCTTTTCTGGATTATGTGAAAGGTGTGGCAAAGGCAGGCATTGGACTATCAAATGTAGGACAATGAATAATATTCATGGTACTCTTTTGCCATTAAAAAATTTTGTGAGGGTCCTCTCACAGTCTCCTATGTCAAATTTAGTCCCCATGCCAAATCTGGTTCTGTCATTTCCTGTCCTGTACAGAAAACTCCTTCCTGGACCAAGTAAAGAACCCAATGCCTATTGTAAGAAACCATACTGCTCTGGAAAATAGAACAGCAACAAAAGGGAGAACAAAAAATTCAGGAGAAACCATAAAACAAGTATTTGGGCAAACTTCCGTAAATGAACAAAGACCAATATTAAAAATACAAATAAATGATGTTATCATTGAAGGTCTGATAGACACAGGTGTGGATGTAACAATAATTTTATCAGAATCTTGTCATCCAAATTGGCCTCTTCAGGAGGTAAATGTTCAGTTTTTAGGGATTGGAACTTTATCTCAGTTAAAGTAGTGTGCAAGATAGGTTGAACACATTGGGCCAAAAGGACAGAGAAGAATATTGAAACCATATGTTGTTAATATAGCAATGAATTTCTGGGGATGTTGTTACAGCAAAGGAATGCTCAGATTAAAATCCCCCAATCATAGGAACAAACCATAAATTAGCACATGTTTCAGAGGGAGATATTAGAAAGTGTTATAAAGAACCATCACCAAACATTCAGGTTATACAAGAACAGGACACAACAACCTTTAAAATTGTTAACAGATAAACCTGTATGGGTTAAGCAATGGCCTTTAAAAATAGAGAAACTGCAGGCTTTAGAACAGTTGGTACAGGAACAACTAGATACTCAGCGTATTGAAGAACTAACCAGTCCCTGGAATTCTCCTGTATTTGCTGTTATAAAGAAATCTGGAATAGGTAGAATGATAATAGATGTAAGAGCTGTTAATAAAGTAACTGAACCAATGGGTTCTTTATAATCTGGCATTCCTTCATCTTTCCTATTGCCTAAAGAATGGCCTCTTACAGTTATTAATTTAAAAGATTGTTTCTTCAGTATACTTTTCAAGGAAAAGAGACAAAAAAATTTGCCTTCGCCAGGCAGTGGTGGCGCACGCCTTTAATCCCAGCACTTGGGAGGCAGAGGCAGGCGGATCTCTGTGAGTTCGAGGCCAGCCTGGTCTACAAGAGCTAGTTCCAGGACAGGAACCAAAAAAAAAAAAATGCCTTCATAGTGCCTACTTAAAATAATTCACAGCCTGACAAAAGATGTCAATAGAAGGATCTCCCATAGGGTATGTTAAATAGCCATACCCTATACCAATATTTTGTAATTCAGCCATTGGAAATGATACATAAGCAATTTTCTGAATCTATACTTTATATGTATGGCATTTTGCTATCTGATTTAAATGCAGATACTTTAGAAAAATGTTTGAAGAAGTAAAGAAAGTTTTGTCCTGTTGGGATTAAAATTGCTCCTGAAGAAAAAAAATAAAAAGAGGAGATTCTATTAATTATTTAGGTTACACAATAGAGTTACAGAAAATTAAACCCCAAAAGGTGTAAATTAGGAGAGATAGATCTCAGATACTTAATGACTTCCAAAGATTACCAGGAGATAATTCCCATCTACAGCACACTATTGGAATAGTAAAAGGCATCTGTCAACTTTATAAATCCATTGACATCATATAACCAAACCTCTATCCATGCCATATGAAAGGATGGACCATAATAATAAGTCATGAGAGCTCTGTAGGCAACAATATTTACCATGCCTAATGGAGTCTCCGAGCTGTTCCCATCTCCAGGGATCAACATATAAGACACTTCCCCTGTGGTCTTTTTTTTTTTTGCTTTTCCTCTCATGTCTGCAGCCAAGATCCTCAGGTCTCCTCTGATCAAATCTGATCTTTATTAATTTTGAAGAGAACCATAACTTCTTGTTTACAGTGGAAACATAAGCATAACTTCTCCGTGAATGCAGCATATTTTCTGACTTCCATTTTGAAGCTAAGATATTTCTAAAATAGAAATGTTGGTTCCATTTAGTGGTTTCTATAATCCACTCTCTTAGCAGTTATTGTTTCAAAGCCAACAAAGTCCCATACCATACAAGATCCAGACACCCTGTGTGTTTTCCATCTTTATGTGACTTATTCTTTTTATACTACTTTATTCTTTCTTTAAAGACAAATATTTGTAAGCGACTCATATTTTTCTATGACAGTCTATACCCATTTTCTATTGTGTCTAATTTAAAGGTTTTCTCAGTCTGAACCACTTCACTGTGTGCCTGTGGCCTTCTCTGACTGCAGGAGCCAAGCCTTAAATCTGTCATGCTGCTCTGCCCATGAGGTCTGATTGGCTCAAGCCTAGAGGCAATGACTGACACCAGCATCCCCTGTATGCTGTGTTCCACTTGAGAGACTACAGGACTAGAAAGCCATGTCTGGCTCCATGTTTGCATGCTTCAAACTTTTTAAATGGTTTCTCAGGTCCTGTGTGGAAATATGTGCCCCATGTTGCATGATATTTGGAGCAGTGCTTTTCTTTAGGCTATCAGCTCAAAAATAATGGCAGGGAGTTGTATTACTAATTATGAAAGCTTGGCCTATAGCTTAGGTTTGTTCTTAATTAGCTCTGATAACTGAAACTCATTTATATTAATCTACCTTCTACCATGTGGTGTTACTTCTTTTTCATCTTGCGCCTTCTGTTTCTTCTCCATGTCTCTTGGCATCTCCTGTGTGCCTCGATTCTTTCTCTTCCATTTTCTTCCCTCAAATCCCACCTATACCTCCTGCCTAGCTTTTGGCCATTCGGCTTTTTTTTTAACACCATCATAGCAAATACATCAACACACAGTGTATCAATATCCCACAACACTGTTGTTCACCAGTTCTCAGACTAATTTAGTGCTTAAAACAACCTTGGGGGACTAAGACAGCCCAAAATCCATTGGATAGTGGCAAGTCTAGTATATTGACAAAAGCTGACTGAGCGCTGATGAGTACAAAATGAGCAATTTCAGGTAAAATCTCATCCATATAACAACCCTAGGAGACAGGTAACACACTGATTTTTCGGGTAAAATAGCTGAAACAAAGATAACAGAGTAGGCTGGATATTACAGTAATTGGTTCACATGTATTTTGGCATAAGGCAGGTGAAACCACTTGCTTCATGCTCCTGAAATACCTTAGTTACATAACCAGGGCCACATATCATTCCTACCTACTTTCTTCCTGTTGCGTGCTAGGATTAAATTCTGCATTACCACTGCCTGACTTAAATTAACTTTTCAAAAATAGTTATTTATTTTTATCTTACGTGTATGTACGTTTTGCTCTCATGTATGTGCAAACACTATGTTGTGTCTGGTGCCCAAGGAGCTAGAAGAGGGAGCTGAATCCCCAGGAAGTGGATTTAAGGATGATTGTGATGTTGGTGCTGGGAACTAAACCAGGGTCTACTGTAAAAAACAGCCACTGCTTGCAGCCTCTTAGTCATTTCTCCAGTCTGTCATTGCAATTTTAACACATATGGGTGCCCTTAAACATATGAATATCCCACACACAGCTGATTAAATTATTTCAGAAAGATTTCTGGCTTGTCCTTCATCTGGAGAGAACTTGCTTGGCATGCATGAGGTCCTGGTCCCATATGTAGTATGCATCACAAAAGGGAACGTTAAAAAAAAGTTAAAACAATACAAATACAGGTTTGGGGTTGGAAGTGCAGTCCTGGTAAAGAATTTGCTTAGTAAGTGTAAAGCCTTAGATTCCGTGGGTAGGAAGGTAAAATCTGAAATACGGGAGACAAATGGAGAGTTGATCGATTTGGCTCCATGAAGTAGGTGCACAAAGAGAATACAGTATTGTATTGCTTAGAACTATTGAGAAGAGGAACAAATTAAACCCTCACCCCTGTTGTAATATGCTTTTTTTGTTTTTTGAAACAGTGGCTTATGGGGCCCAGGCTAGCCTCCAACGTGTAAATAACAAAGGGCGACTTGGAATTCCTGCTCTTTCTCCCTGTCTTCCAAGAGCTGGGGTTATAGGCTACTGTGTTAAGAAATCCTCTATTCCATTTTAACTTGAGTGCAGATGCTTGCTAATCCTTCCTATGAATTTGAAAATGATGGCTGTCAGGTCCCAAAATAAACCCAGGACAAATGGCGCATTTTAGCATACCAAAGCAGATGCTGACTTCTGTGCTCAGTCAGTACTTGTGGCTGCTCCCTGCTCTCCTCACCCCCAACTGCTATCCTTAATCTCTCTAGTACAGGGGTTTCTCTTCCCTTCCCCCACCTTCTGATTCCTATAAAAACTTGCCATTTTGGTCATGCTCTCTCAAGGTTCTTTCTTTCTTGACGTCTTTCCTTGTTCTCTTGTCTCACTCTTGCTTCTTTTGATTCTCAGCTTCCAGCTCTTGGTCTCTTCTCTTGGTCTTCTCTCTTCTTCCTTTCTCACCCCACCTCTTTTCCAGCTGCCTCTGAGTATAGTCTCCCTGATATCTACAACGAAAATCTTGTCTTCAACCATATCTTGGAGCTTTCGGGTCCTCATTTCATTCAATGGCGTTATATAAAGCAAGAGATCTACTGCCACCTTGTGGCACACGCTGCAAATTCAGGGACAATACTGAAGGAAACAGTCTTTGTGGAAATGGATTGGCAGCACAGCTGAGAATGATCTTGAACTCCTGATCCTGCTTCCAACTTGTAGCTGGAGTGTTTTCCGTGTGTGTGTTTACTTTACGGTTAATATTGTTTTTAGTTCTTTACGTATGTTAACTCTAAAAATTAAGCTGAAATTTAATTTTACATAATGGTAGTTGCTTAATGCTTTTATTTAATAATTTTTACATCTTTTGTTTACCTTTGCATTTGTAGGTGTTATGCTTAGATCACAGAGTCCCCCCAAAACCAACCAGGAGACCAAGTCCTGTATGTAAAAGCAAAGAGCCTTTATTCTTACACAAGTTTGGAAACACGGTCTCTCTGAGTGTCCAATGTATTAGAGTGATTGGAGATCCCTGAGCTCAATTAGAGTTGGGTTTTTATAGTAGTAAAGGTGGGGGATGAGACATTTCTAAGGTTTAGGACCCCTGACTGGCTGACATTGTGTAGGGGTATCCTGGTGAAAAGAGATGGGTGCATGCTGGCAGATGATCCTATCTACAATGGTTGGAACGTTAGGAATTTCCTTGGGATGCTCTGTTCCTGGGTGGAGCCTGGGTAATCTCAGTTTATGGTCTTTCTTGCATCCAGGTCTTGCCTTAGGGAAAACTACAGACACCCAGGCCTCTATTGAGCTTGTCATGGCTGGGTCCTAGATAGGTACACATGTATGTGCCTACCAGTGGATCCGTAGGAAAAACCTCAGGTTTCGTTCCTCTGGTGCCATCTACCTTGTCTGAGACAGGGTCTCACACTGGCCTAGAACTCACCAAGTGGGCTAGACTGACTGGTTGGTGAGCTTGGAGATCTGCCTGGCTCTGACTCTTCAGCAACGGATGCCATGCTTGACTTTTATTATTATCAGCACATCTGAGTTATTTTTTAAAATATGGATTCTGATAATCAAACTCAAGTCCTTGTATTTTCAACATAAACACTCTACTGACAAGTCTACCTCAGTGGATTCCAAAATGGCCATGTCTATAGGAAGTTACACAAGCAGATTCAATAGAGACAACTTTTTTTCTCCTGTGTTTATTTGCATACATGTATGTATGTGCACCATATGTGTATCTAGCACCCATAAAGGCCAGGAGAGAGCATCAGATGTTGTGTAACTGGAGTTATAGATGATTGTGAGGTGCTATAAGGGTGAGGGGAATTGAACCCAGGTGCTCTTCAAGAGGTACAAGTGGTCTTAACCATTGAGCTATCACAGAACAATTTTTTTTTTTCGAGACAGGGTTTCTCTGTGGTTTTGGAGCCTGTCCTGGAACTAGCTCTTGTAGACCAGGCTGGTCTTGAACTCACAGAGATCCGCCTGCCTCTGTCTCCCAAGTGCTGGGATTAAAGGAGTGCGCCACCACCGCCCGGCTCACAGAACAAATTTTTAACACACTAAACAGTTGGAAATTAGTACTGACTAATTTTGATAATTTTAAGAAGCCAAGGATATATTTCTGTTTTACCAGTCAGTTAGAACACACAACAGATGTTAGAGGGAGGTGGGAATGATGGAGGTGCACTTTAGAGCACTGGAAATAACAATACTGCATTAATTGTATTCTTTACAGTATTTGTAATGGTTTAGATAAAATGGTGCAGTTTTCTGAGGGGCACACGGGGCCATGACGGGCAATTGGGTCCCACATGGGAGCCACGGCAGGTGAGAGACAGAGACGGATGACATGCCATGCAGAGTGAGTTTGATATAATTTATTCAGTGAAAGGAAAAGGAGAGAGAGGGAGAAAGAGAGAGAGAGAGAGAGAGAGAGAGACAGAGAGAGACAGAGAGAGACAGAGAGAGACAGAGAGAGACAGAGAGAGACAGAAAAAGAGAGGGAGTCAGAGCTGGAGTAGGATCTAGCAGGAGGGGGAGAAAGCAAAGGGGCAGAAAAGTAATTGAAAGTTATAAACATCTAAGGAAGTGTTTTAAGGCATGTAAAAACAAGTTGTAAAGCTCTAAGAAAAGAACTTAAGGTATACATAAAATTGAAAGATGCCTTACATTTCTTTCCTTTTCTATGCTATTGTTATACTAAGACTTCAAAAGCTCAGTTTTAACATTATGTAATTGAATTCTGATAGTCTGTTAATCTACCTCTGATAAGCATTGACTACTATTACTACAGTCATAAGATTTAAAATTTCTTGCGATTGTCTTCTAAGAATAGATTCAAAGTGCTTCTCAAGGTGCTAAAACCATTTCTGTCAAATTTTTACAACCAGCATTCTGGAAAGGGTGCTCATGCTTTTAGCCCTAAATCATTTTGGGGTTCCCAAGCTTTTACTATGATGCGAAGGCATGAGTCTACTGCCTTTTCTACAATGTGAATTTCACCACAGATTATAAATAGTGGTAATGCTAACATATCTAAAAATTCACCTCTCTTTGTAAACTTAAAAATTCTTGTAAGCTTCAGAAAATCAATTTGAATCCACCTATCGCAGGTCAGATGAACTCCAGATAACAACTCCTGTCAACAGCCTAAGTTTCCCCATCTGTCTATTTCTGAGGGTGGAATATCTCCCCTTTTTCCTGGTCCTCTTCCCATTTCTTCTCCCTGAAACTACTAAAACCATGGGTCTGGACATTTCAAATGTCCAGCCAATATAAAAATTTTCCCCAAACCCTTTAACCTTGCCTACTGTCCCTAGTCTTCAGCAAGATTGTCCTAGCAGATCTCAAACCACCTCCAGACTTTTGTGGCTTCTAAGCTGTCCCAGATGCTCCTCTGTAATCTACACCCTCCATAAAGGTTGGGAAATCTGGGACGTGAATTCAGGACCATTGTCAGGCTGGAAAGAGGCAGGAATCCAAAACCAGGGAATAGTTTCCTGGAGAATGAGGTCAGAGATTATCTGGGCTCTCTTGTTAGAGGCTGGAAATCATTCTATCCAGCTGGAGAACATATCTGCTAGGATCACGGGCTATTTAACCTACCTGACTGTGGGCATGTGAGTAAAATCAATTGCCAGTCAGTTTCCGGGAGAGGGAGCCCCTGGCCTGGTGGGCAGGGAAAGGGAGGCTACAATATTTGGAATTGGGATCTCCCTTTTGATGGATTTTGCAAGAGGCAGTGATGGTTTTTTAGAACCACAAGACTTCAGGGTGGGCTTGAAGTGAACCTAGACAAAATGAGCCAGAGCCAGAGTATCAGGATAAAATATCTGGGACAGATAGGGCAAAATTTGTCAGGTGTCATGTAGTGACTGTAAGAATGTGGATTTCTTGGGGCTGGAGAGATGGCTTAGAGGTTAAGAGCATTGCCTGCTCTTCCAGAGGTCCTGAGTTCAATTCCCAGCAACCGCATGGTGGCTCACAACCATCTGTAATGAGATCTGGTGTCCTCTTCTGGCCAGCAAGCATACAGACAGACAGAACACTGTATACATAATAAATAAATAAATAAATAAATAAACAATAAATAAATAGAATGTGGATTCCCTGCAGTGGGTGAGGTGAGTCTGGGCCTTGGAGTACTGTTGATACCCATTTCCTTATCTTTTATAATAAACAAAAAGGAGGAATGTTAGTCAACTAAGATCACCCACGTTCTAAAACCACATGCTCCCTATCCCCACCCTACCTTCAGTGACTCAGCACCAACAGCCTCATCATCACCAAAGGCAAATGTGATATGTTTTCAATGTGCTGTATTTTTGCTGTGTACATGGTACATACTCTTTCGTGATGGTTTAACAGAAAATGGCTCCCAGAAGGAGTGGTGCTGTAAGGAGGTATGGCCTTGTTGGAGTAATTATGTCACTGTGGGGATGGACTTTGAGGTCTCCCTAAGTTCAAGCTACTCCAAGTATCACAGCCCACTTCCTGTTGCATTCTGATCAAAATGTAGCCAGCACAAAACTGGAAGTCAATCTGTAGAAGAATGAAAATAGATCCATATATATCACCATGCACAAAACTCAAGTTCAAATGGATTAAAGACCTCAATATCAGTCCAAACACACTGAATCTGATAGAAGAGAAAGTGGGAAGTACTCTACAACACATGGGCACAGGAGAACACTTCCTACGTACAACCCCAGCAGCACAAACACTAAGGACATCATTGAATAAATGGGACCTCCTGAGACTGAGAAGCTTCTGTAAAGCAAAGGACACTGTCACTAAGACAGAAAGGCAACCCACTGACTGGGAGAAGATCTTCACCAACCCCGCAACTGACAAAGGTCTGATATCCAAAATATACAAAGAACTCAAGAAATTAGACCGTAAAAAGTTAATCAATCCAATTATAAAATGGGGCACTGAGCTGAACAGAGACTTTTCAACAGAAGAAGTTCAAATGGCCAAAAGTCACTTAAGATCATGCTCAACTTCCTTAGCAATCAGGGAAATGCAAATCAAGACAACATTAAGATACCATCTTACACCGGTCAGAATGGCTAAAATCAAAAACACCAATGATAGCCTCTGCTGGAGAGGTTGTGGAGAAAGGGGCACACTCATCCATTGCTGGTGGGAATGCAAACTTGTGCAACCACTTTGGAAAGCAGTGTGGCGGTTTCTCAGGAAAGTCGGGTTCAACCTACCTCCTGACCCAGCAATACCACTATTGGGAATATACCCAAGAGATGCCCAAACATACAACAAAAGTATATGCTCAACTATGTTCATAGCAGCATTGTTTGTAATAGCCAGAACCTGGAAACAACCTAGATGTCCTTCAATGGAAGAATGGATGAAGAAAGTATGGAATATATACATATTAGAGTACTACTCAGCAGTAAAAAACAATGACTTCTTGAATTTTGCATACAAATGGACGGAAATTGAAAACACTATCCTGAGTGAGGTAAGCCAGACCCAAAAAGAGGAACATGGGATGTACTCACTCATATTTGGTTTCTAGCCATAAATAAAGGACATTGAGACTATAATTCGTGACTCTAGAGAAGCTAAATAAGAAGGTGAACCCAAAGAAAAACATATAAGCATCCCCCTGAATATTAACCTTCATCAGGCGATGAAAGAAGACAGAGACAGAGACCAACATTGGAGCACTGGACTGAAGTCTCACGATCCAAAGGAGGAGCAGAAGGAGAGTGAGCACGAGCAAGGAACTCAGGACGGCGAGGGGTGCACCCACACACTGAGGCAATGGGGATGATCTATCGGGAACTCACCAAGGCCAGCTGGCCGGGGACTGAAAAAGCATGGGACAAAACCGGTCTCGCTGAACATAATGGACAATGAGGACTACTGAGAACTGAAGAACAATGGCAATGGGTTCTTGATCCTATTGCATGTAATGGCTTTGTGGGAGCCCAGGTAGTTTGGATGCTCACCTTAATAGACCTGGATGGAGGTGGGTGGTCCTTGGACCTCCCACAGGGCAGAGAAACCTGCTTGCTCTTTGGGCTGAGGAGGAAGGAAGACTTGATTGGGGGAGGGGGAGGGAATGGGAGGTGGTGGCGGGGAAGAGGCAGAAATCTTTAATAATTAAATTAATTAATTAATAAAAAAAATCAGCAAGGAAAAAAAAAAAAAAAAAAAAACCAAAATGTAGCCAGCACCATGTCTGTCTGCACGCTACCATGTCTTACTATGATGATAATGGATACCTCTAAAAAAAAGTAAGCCACTACAGCTAAATGTTTTCCTTTATAAGAGTTGTTCTGGTCACAGTGTCTCTTTACCACAATAGAAACCCTAACTAAGACACCCCTATGAAGCCTGTACCATCACAACCTGGTCTATGTCTCTCTCTCTCTCTCTCTCTCTCTCTCTCTCTCTCTCTCTCTCTCTCTCTCTCTCTTTCTGCTTAGACCCATCCACCCACATGGCAGCTCATAACTATGCGTAACTCCACTTCCAGCCCTCCATGGCCACCAGCCAAACATGTGCCATTCAAACCTATCTGCAACTAAACAACTAAATATTCATAAGCATAAAATATTTTTTAAAAGATGCTTAACATTTTATCCTTTTAGTTAAATAAACTTTATGTAGTATCATATATAACTCCAGATTTGTATACCTTTTTAAATTACATTAAGAAAACATTCCATAACAATGTACTGCTCATTTTCTTTCACTTAACAAATTAAAGGGGAAAGAAAAGAGATGTAACCACTGGGGAATATGAAACCATTTATCTATTAAAAACTATTTATAGCTCCAGGTTAGCAGTGAGATGAAGAGACTTCTGCAAATACATAGGACATGTTTACATTTTGATTGCCACTGAATAATTCACTGATTGCATTATAATTATAGCAATGGTGCATTTTAATCATATGTGTACATCTGATTAAACAAATTAATGTCTTTAATCACAGTTTAATTTTTGCTAATATAGAACAAGCTCCTTTTTCTGTCTCTGTTCCAATAAGGAAAATCATAAGTAAGGTTTTAAGTCAATTATTTTTGACTTAAAATAATTCCCTAGATATATATTGTGCTTCTTACCTACTAAAGACACCACTCTTCACAAACAGGTGGAACAAGAAAACTTCATAGAATAAAGTAGAATAGGAATAAATTGGAGGTAAGTCCCAAGCAGGAACCTTAAATATTATTTGTATGACTGAACCCCACAATTACTGGAACCCAGATCTGCCCATTGCTCTTAAACTGCATGCTTTACGTTCCAAGGGCTTAAGCTGCCAGTCTTCACACGTCCTTTAGGAAAAGCTGGATCGATCATACAGAAGTTTTATTTTTAGTTTTTTTGAGAACACTACATACTGGCTTCCATAATGACCATACCTTTCTGTACACTTACCGGCAGTATTTAATCATTCTTCTTTACTCAGTTTTTGGACAACTTTTGTTATCGTTTTTAAGTATATTTTAAAATTAATTATTTTATTGGTATAAGTATAAACCAAGACTGCTCGTTCATTTTCTAGCCACCCAGACCTGAATAATCACACAGAAACTATATTAATTACATCACTATTAGGTCAATAGCTTAGATGTATTCCTAGCAAACACATTTTTTTTTTTTTTTTTTTTTTTGGTTTTTCAAGACAGGGTTTCTCTGTGGCTTTGGAGCCTGTCCTGGAACTAGCTCTTGTAGACCAGGCTGGTCTTGAACTCACAGAGATCCGCCTGCCTCTGCCTCCTGAGTGCTGGGATTAAAGGTGTGCGCCACCATCGCCCGGCTTAGCAAACACATCTTAAATTAACCCATTTCTATTATTTTATATTTTATCATGAGGCTTGGGGTTGTTACCCCTGGTTTCTTAAGCAACTACTTGTTATGTGCCTCCTTTGGCAATAACATTGCATCTCTCTGACTCCACGTACTCTCTCTATATATACATATCTGTTAGGATTTCCTGCCTGGCTTTACTCTGCTAAGCCATTGGCCGAAACACCTCTGTTCATCAACCAATAAAAGCAACACATATACAGAAGGATGTCCCATATCACCTCCTCTTTTCTGTCTAATTAAAAAGAAAGGTTTTATCTGTAACATAAAATTACATATACAAAACAGTTATTAAGCAAGAATTATAGTTACAATATTTAGTCCACTTACTATATGGCAAATTAAGAAAAATCTTATCTTTGTGAATCTAAACTTTTATATCTAATTTATCTTTTATCATAACTAAGGAGAGCTATAACTTTCTGTTTTCAACTCTTCAAAGAGTCCAGAACGATATATTACCTAAATAAACAGAGAGTGCATTGTAAGCAACTTCCAAAGTTCTAGAATTGACAGAAACATCTCACTGCCTGGATAGTTACCCAAATTTCTTTTGTAACATTGGGGCATCCATATTCAGCCTACAGCTCAATAGTATCTAGGAGACTTCTATGAAGCAGGAAATTTGAAGATCTGTTCTGCCTTGTAATGGCAAAGTTTACCAATTGCTCTCATCTGTGTCCTGAAGAATGTCTGGCAGTTTCTTCTGTGGAGAAAGAACCCTGAAGGACCATCTGATCTTTTGACAAGTTCAGAAGTCACTTTTTTGTGGGTCCTGCATGTTCAACTCATACAGCATACCATAAAGTAGGCCAGGAAAGAATAGTTTCTTGTCCAAATGGCTAGCCTTGTCACACTGAAGGCAAATTTCATAACGAGTTTCTTCAATGCCCATTAACCTCTCTGAAGTAATTGGTGCTGCCAGAAGCAGACATGTCTCACTGTTTAGAAAAGTCTAAGTTGTTGAAATATTTTTTGTTGTTGTTGAAATATTTTAAATTCCATATTTTGTAGGTCTTGAAGTGTTAAAGATTATCTAACTGAAATATATTTCTGTATATCTAGAAAACCTAACTAATATGACTACAAGCTTGACTATTACAAATGACTATCTTTTAATCTGTATTTCTTAACTATATATTACATTTTTAAATGAGCTTTATACACAATACCTTATACAAAAGTAAAATATACATATATACAGTGTAAGAAAATCAGCCTTAAATTTGTATCAATAGACCAAGATCCATACCAATGTAAAGTATTTATTTCTATATTATATACCCCTTTAAATGAAAACAAACATTTATAAACAATCATTTTGGGAATTTGGGCATAGTTTACTCCAAACTGCTTCCTGATGTTTGCTGGATGAAATATTTTTAGTATTCACAGAGACCTTTTGGGGAGTCTTATTCCATCAAATCACATTAGCCTGGAAGGAATCCACGGGTTCTCACCTTCTTTAAAAACAAAAGCAGAACTTCTTTTTAAAAGTAACATATCCTTAGACTCAAATTTTGAAGTCAAGATACCTTTATGCTGTTTTAGCATAGCAGCTTCAAAATCAAATGTCTCTGCAATCCAAAAATTCAAAGAAAACACAATAATATGCATAATCCTGACTCTGTTAAATTCTATTTTTATGTGGCTTTTATCTTCATTACTTTTTTTTTTTTTTTTTGGTTTTTCGAGACAGGGTTTCTCTGTAGTTTTGGTTCCTGTCCTGGAACTAGCTCTTGTAGACCAGGCTGGTCTCGAACTCACAGAGATCCGCCTGCCTCTGCCTCCTGAGTGCTGGGATTAAAGGCGTGCACCACCACCACCCGGCTCTTCATTACTTTTTAATATTTATTTTATTATCTTTGCTCCTTTAATCTATGACTATCTGTATTCTTTTATATTACTTTTACTGTTCTATAACTGTATATGCTCTTTTTCCTTTCTCTCCCAAGCCTATGTACATTGTTTTAAACATTCTGTGTGTTGTTTAGAGTTCTTTTATGTTTGAATCTGTCCTATTGCATATCTGAAATCCTTTTCTGACCAGGGAATGCTTCTTAAAATGCTAAACTGGCTAGTACTAAAGCTGCTTTGCCTTTCGGCCTTGTCTAGTCCAACACTGTGGATCACTGCCAGCTCTGAGAGCCATGCTTACCATCCCAGCTCCAGGGATGCAACGGGTCTACGTCACTATTAAGCAACTTGTAGCACTCTGATTACAAACCCCATTTAAGTGTTCTGTAACAGGACCAACCAGGATGCAGGTTCTTTTTTTTTTTTTTTTTTTTTTTTTTTTTTTGGTTTTTCGAGTCAGGGTTTCTCTGTGGTTTTGGAGCCTGTCCTGGAACTAGCTCTGTAGACCAGGTTGGTCTCGAACTCACAGAGATCCGCCTGCCTCTGCCTCCCGAGGGCTGGGATTAAAGGCGCGCCACCACCGCCCGGCCAGGATGCAGGTTCTTAAAGGAGTCGTGCCAATGCCGAATCAGAAAGACTTCTATTAAAGGCTTGCCTCTAGCAACCTGAGCCTCCCCAGAGAAAATGCTACTACCAAGAAGCCATGTTTAACTCTGTTCTTTTGTGTCTAGAATTTCTTCCCATGCTCTCTCAGGCTTTACGTGGATGTAGTTGGTGCCATTTGTAAACAGAGACTGCCCTTTTGTTTCCCAGATACCCAGACCCGAATAATCACACATAAACTATATTAATCACAACACTGTTTGGCCAATAGCTTAAGTGTATTCCTACCTAACTCTTATATCTTAAATTAACCCGTTTCTATTATTTTGTATTTTACTATGAGGTTTGTGGCTTGTTACCTCTTTCTTCTTGAGCAGTTACATGTTGCCTGCCTCCTTCATCAGCTATATGGTGTCTCTCTGACTCTGCCTACCTTTTCTCTATATCTCTGTTCAGATTTCCTGCCTGACTTTACTCGGCTAAGACATTGACCAAAACAGTTTAATTCATCAAGCAGTAAGAGGAACACATATACAGAAGGAGGTCTCACCTCATATAAGTGTTTTGTTTGCATGTGTGTCGGTGTTCCCGTGCAGAAAATTCCTAAGGAGGCCAAAAGAGAGCACCAGAACCCTTGGACTGCAGTTATAGCTGTGATCCACTGGTAACTGAACCCTGGTCTCCTGGAAAAGAATCAAGTGCTCTTAACCACCAAGCATCTCTTCAGCCCTCATTATGTTCTGGATGGTACCTGTTCTAGGTGGGATGAGGTGGAATCTTAAGATAATTTTAACCCCGATGGCTATGGATGATGAACACCTTTAAAAATATTTAGTAGCCATTTGATTTTTTTCTTCTGAGAACTGTCTGTTCAGTTCTATAGCCCATATTTTAATTGAGTACCTTGTTTCCTTGATGTTTTAAATTTTAATTTCTTGAATACTTTATACATTCTAGACACTAATCCTCTGTCAGATGTGTAACTGGCAAGGAGTCTCTCCTATCCCCTGTGCTGTCTCTTCATTTGATTGGTAGTTTCCTGTGCTGTCCAAAGGCTCTATTTTCACAAGATTTCATTTATTAGTTGCTGGTCTCGTTTCCTGAGCCCAGGGAGCCCCTATTCTAAAAAACCTCTTCTGTACTTATGTCTTGAGTGCACCCCATATTCTTTCTTGTAGTACTTTCAAAGTGTGAGCTTCTGTTTTGAAGTACTTGGTGCTGAGTTTTGCACTAGATAGAAATCTGTTTTTTTCTTCTTCCCAGTACCATTTGCTGAAGACATTGCCTGTTTTCTACTGCACTTGTCAAACAGCAAGTTGCTGTAGTTGTATGGAGTTATGACTCTGCTCTCAATTCTGTTCCATTGGTGTGCGTGCATGTGTGTGTGTGTGTGCGCGCACATGTGTGTGTTTACCTCCTGGCAATATCATGTAGGATACCTTGAAATCAGGTGTGGTGATCTTTGTACAATTATTTTTGTTCATGATTATTTTGTCTATCCTTAAGCTTTTGTGCTTTTCATGTAATTGTGAGCCTGTTTTTTTCTGTGTCTCCTTCCTTAGCTCCCTCCCTCTGCCTTTATCTCTTACAACATTGATTTTGTGTAAGGTCCACACCAGTTATTTTCTACTTTGGGATCTGTCAGATAGTTTCCTCAGGATCATCTTCAGGTTAAATATTTGCAGAAAGAAAATCAATAGGCAATTATTTTATTTTATGGTGCTGGCGATGGAATACAGGACTTTGTACATGGCAGGTTGACGCCTTTTCAGCTGAGCTACAGTCCCAGCTCTAGTGTCAATTTCACATTCGCAGGCTTGCTTTTAAGCCATCTAAAATATTTTAGGATGTTGATAATTAATTTAGTAAATTAGTATAATTAGCATAATTATAACCTAATAAATTAAACTGTATTTTGTTTAACACTTAAAAATATCCCAGAGTCAAGTAATGATTGAAAATTATACCATTAGTATTCTCATTTAATTAGTATTCTCTTGACTTCAAAGGTATAGTTGCTAGGCAATAAAAATGATAAATGGAGGTCACTTAGGCTCCTCATAAAAAAACAAAGCTTCTTTGGGTCCCACACTACATTAGGAAGTCTCCCTGAAAGGAGAACTGCTCATGAAAGGAAGATTGGTTGAGAAATTTTATATATTAATAATGCAGTTCTTTACAGGCCACTTCAAGACAGCCATAAATGGTGACTGTATCGTAGAATCCTTCAGAGAGGAAGCAAATGGCAATGAGTTAAAGAGTGACATGGTGGAAAGTCCTAGGAGACTCAGAAACCTCAAAGAAGATTGATACAATTGGGTGGATGTGTGTGAAATAGTCCCAACAGAACCAGGATACTGCACACTTGATGTCCATCTCCAAATTTCAGAACCCTTGGTAGGTTTGGTTGTCTTTGTAATTGAATGGCTAAATGATAGACGAGTTAACCTGAGGCAATTTAAGAAGTAAAAGAGGACCTTAAATTTTAAACATTGTTTAAATTTAAAATACAAAATTTACTGACCAACAAAATTAATTTTACTATAATAGCAGATTCAGAACAGATTTAAATAGATGATTTTCATTTCAAAAGCATAAAATGTCACTTAGTCCTATGCATTAAAGACAGACAGTCCTTACCTGCCTTTTGTAGAGTGATCATCAGAACAGCGTGAGGAACAGCTATGCTTGTGCACGGCTGTTTCTTGCTTTACCCACTGTTCCCTTCATTACCATTCTGAGATCTGGATTCAAATCCTTTGGTAAATGTAGTTACTCCCTCCTCATGTATACTTTAGACCATAATGACAAGGGGAAAAATGTTGAGTAGGTTTGTTTTTTAAGGTAAAGTTTTACTATATAGCTTGGTCTACCCTGAACTTGAAATCCTCCTGCCCTAGCTCCCCAAATGCAGGGAAGAAGACATATATCACCAAGCCCTGCTCAAACAAATTTAAGACATTTATTTTTGATCACCAGTTGGTTGAAATTGGTGTGGTGAAACTCAAAGCGATGGAGAGCCTTGGTGAGTGTCTAAATTCGTGAATCAAGTTTTCATAAGTCTTAATGGTATTTCTCTGAAGCTTCTATTTTTCTTATGCTGGTCGTGATGGGTACCATTTTGTCTTTTAAAAAATATTTTAATTTTTAAATTTGTCCTCCTTTTACCCCCTTGTGTGTGTGTCTGTCAGGTGAGTGTAGTGCCTATGGAGGCCAAAAGAAAAGACGAATGGAGCATGGAAAAGAGCACAGCTGTAAGTGATAACAAGATGAGTGCATTGCCTGCTCAGAAGCAAGAAGAGCATGGGTACCCACTCAGCAGACTATAGAAGCATCATTTGGCGCAGGTGCACAACACAAACAATGCGGAGACATTGCAGAGCATCATCATGTGCAGTATAGGTGCTGGGCTGATGTGAGTAGAGAATTCACACTTCCTTAAAAGCATAACGTGTGGATCTGTGTGTGTACTTTACGTCAATTGTAGACAACATCTTCATGACAACCCTGTTTTGTTTTTAAAACAAGCGAAAAACTACCAAAAAGAAAGAAAACTGTTACCAGGTGTTGTGGTGCAGGTCTTATTCCAACCACTCAGGAAGCAGAGACAGGCAGATCCCTGTGAGTTAGAGGCCAGCCAGAATTGCATAGAGAGACTGTTTCTCAAAAACAAAAGGAAAAAAGAAAGGAAGAAAAGGAAGGAAGAAAGCAAGCAAGGAAGGAAGACAGGAAGCAAGGAAGGAAGGAAGGAAGGAAGGAAGGAAGGAAGGAAGGAAGGAAGGAAGGAAAGTGTGGGGGCAGAAGTCAGTTGTCTTAGGGACAAGGCAGGCATGACTCCCAGCTTTGCCCATAGTAGCCACAGTTGCTCCAATCGACAGACACTCACTGTTGATAAGGCACACGTGTTAGCAAAGGTGAGTTTCTGAGTACAGCTTGTGTGATCTACACGTACCTGCTCATGAAAAGGGGCTCTAAGATACTCTGTGTCTGAAAAGGGTCTGGAAAGACCTGGGCCATCGTGACGATTTGCCAAAGTCAGCCCCCCTTCACTGCAGCTGGGCACCTCAAGCCCGGTTACTGATGTGTGGCTGAGGCTGGGCACCTGAAGTCCTGAAAGACGGAGTGCAGCTCCAAAGAACAGTGCAGTGGAGCCTAATGGAAATGTTTGCTTCATGCTTAAAAACACCTGGGTGGGGCTGGAGCACAGTGGGGAAGAGTGGAACACATGTACACACATGCATGCATGTGCTTATACACACTCATGCTCACGTTACATCTCTCTCAGATTGTGGTGATGTTATTGGCAAGGAAATGAGACTAATAATTAATTAATTAATTAACTTTTTTCGTTTGTGGGGATTAAATCCAAGATCTCACACATGGAAGCTAGATCCTCCCCCTCTAATATATATAGCTATTTATTGTATGTTTAGTTTTAATGGGGCTGGAGAGATGGTTCTGAGCACTGATTCTCAATCTGAGGATCCCAACCCCTTTTGAGTTACCTAAGACTGTTTCAAAGTATAGATATTTATATTACAATTCATAGCAGTGGCAAAATTGCAGCTATGAATTAGCAATGAATTAATTCTATGATTGGGGGGTTACCACAACATGATGAACTGTATTAAAGGGTCACAGCATTAGGAAAGTTGGGAACCGCTGACTCAGAGGTTAGGAGCAACTCCTGATGAGGATTGAATTTGCTATCTAGTAGCCTCACTGGGTTGTTCACAGCCACCTCTAACTCCAGCTTTGGGGGAATCCTATGTCTTCTTTTGACCGTTATGAACACTCACACATAAACATAATGGGGGAAAAAAGGAATCTTAAAAAGAAATACCATGTTATCCTAGGAACACATTTTCACCGACATTTACTATAGTATGTGTTCAAGAAAAGAAACAAAATGAAACAATAACACCAATGCCAACCCTTCAGCAAAGATGCCATGAGACCTAGTACTCAATCTGTTTGGGAACACACAGAAAATATCATTATTTGTGACCTGTACCTGTATGTCATAATTAAGGAAAATGAGGTGCCCTAGTCCATTTGACAGATCTGTGTCCCCAGGTTCTGTGAAGCACAGATTGGGCCTGCAGAGAGGATGTGGGAGGACTCACGTTTGCCAGGTCAGTAGGGTGTCTGTGACGTTACACATCTATTTGAACTGAGTCAAAAGTGCATGCAGATTACACCATCTGGTATCAACTAAACCAATTTTGCAAAATGAATTAGAGAATTTAAAAGATTCCTACAAAAATCATGACTTAATGATAATGGCAAATATATATAACATAGTGTTAAATAGGAAAAGGTCAGAACTGTCAATTTACTCCTAAAACAAGTTTGTTAACAGCCGTACTATAAACCAGACTTAAAATAGCTAATCGGATCTGACAGAAAATCACACAAAGTTTTAGATGTCAGTGAAAGGAAATCTTGAGAAATATATTTATAGCCAAAACTAATGAGTCCTGAGAGAGGCTCTGATAGCTTAAAGACACGCTAGCCAGCCAGATGGCTACAGAGTGGATACCCAGGGGCAAAGGTGAATGTCGGCGTAAGCTAGACGATCTCTCAGAATTTCCAAGGACTAATGTTGCTTTTTAGAAAAAGAAAAATAACCATTATCGACTTTTTAAAAGTTTAATTAGTGTGTGTGTATGTGTGTGCACACACATGTGTGTGTCACTTGAGCCATGGCGTGTGTGTGGAAGTTAGAGGACCACTTTTGTGACATCAGTTCTTCCATCCCACCTTCAAGTTGGTTTCAGGGATTGAGCTCAGGTCCCTGGCTTATGTGGCAAACGCCTTTACCAACTGTCAGCCACAGGGTAAGGTTTTCTATATAAATTCTGTGAACTTTTACAAATCATGCCTGCGCAGTCTGCCTCTCCTCCTTTAACAATTTGTGCTGAGGAAGAACCCACTTGCACCCACTCTGCAGTTCTCAGGAGGTCACTGAGACTTAAATCGTGGTGTTGCTTCTCATTTTCAATAATATTTATACTACACTAAGGTTCCAAAGATGATACTGGAATATTTCACTAACTTATGTGAAAAGTGATAAGAGATGGTTTTTCCTGTTTCACAATTCATGATAAAAGGCAACCAGCCTACTGGGAAATGTCAGCCCAGGATGAAGACTGAAGTTATTGCTCTTTGCACAGATGAGATCTTGGGAAGAAATGGGTAATTGTTTTGTGTTATCAGGATGTGAGCTAAGGCTGGCACTATCTGGAAGCAGGTGCAGTTTTGTAATTGAACAGCTACAGCTCATTTTCTTAGAGAATAAGAAAGGACAGATCCAACTGTGTCTTTATGAAGAAGTAGCAGTTACTTGTACTAGCCAGGAGAGGGGGATGTTTGGTCATTTTGCAAATTGGGGAAAATATTTATTTTTGAGAGGAAGTAACTTTGCTGTGGTACAAGAACTTAATACGAAACATATCCTTTTAGCAAATTTCACGTGTCGAGTACATTGTCGCTGTCATGACAGCGATGTACAGCAGATCCCTAGGACTTAACTCTGCTCACTCAACTGAACTCCTTGCTGTCTCCAAGCCCTTAGTAGCTACCACTTCAATCCTCTGATTTCCATGAAGTTGACTAGGTTTGATACTCTGGAGTCATCTACCATAGGTTCAATACAATGGAGTCATGTGGTACTGGTCTTTCTATATCTGACTTTTTGGATTGTTCCTAGCTCTTATTTTTTTTTTTTTTTTTTGAATAATTCTATAATTAGCTTGGAAGGACAAACACATTTTCAAAACTATGATTTCAATTCCTTGGGGATGGGTATACTGTGTACCCAGAAGTGGAACTGAGAGTTGCTTTGATAACTCTTTTAATTTTTCTTTGTTTGAGGCAAGGTTTCATTACGTAGCCCCGGCTGTCCTGGAACTTGCCTCAAACTTTCTATATACCCTGGGCCAGACTGGAACTTGGCTCCTCCTCCTTAACCTCCCCAGTGCTAGGATTGCAGAAGAATACTACCATGCCAGAAAACAGAGGATTTTGTTCAGTGTTTCGGGACTGAGGGTTTCACTTATGTTAGGCACATGTTGTCACCAACGAGCCATGGCATGTGCCTTAGCTCTAATTTTTACATAGCTTCTATACCACTTTCCTTAGCAGCCGTACTATTTTGTATGTAAAAATGTTCCAGTTTCCCTTAGTCTTGCCAATATGTATCCTCTTTTTAAAATTAATAGGTATCCTGACGCATGTAGCCCAATACAGCCTAGCAACTTTCTTCAAGTTTCTCCAGTTCCATAGGCAGTGGCTATGTTTTGATCTACCTGCTGTACTGGATATTGGAACAGCTCTTTGGAGAAAAGTCTCTTCCAGTTATTAGGCCATTTTCAAAAAGGCAACTAACAGTTATTTCTTACATAAAATACATCCCATTTTTCCTAAGCTTGTCTTTTCATATATATATATATATATATATATATATATATATTCATATATATACATGGAAAACATATATCGCTATGCAAGAGTTTGTTAATTTTTTATTTCTTGCTTATACTTTTTGGGGTCATATTCATGAAAATTAGTGCTAAGACCTATGCCAAAGCTTTTCTCCTAGCACTTTAAGATTGAAGTGATGTGTAAGACTTTAATCTTTTTGGAGTCAATTGTCATATCCAATGGGAGGATTCAATTTTATTCTTTTTCATTGATATAACCAATTTCCCAGCAGTATTTGTTGTGAAGGCTCTTGTTCCCAGTTAGTCTTTTCACTCTGTAAAAGGTCAGCTTGCTGTAGGTGCAAACATTTTTCTACTGGGGTATTTTGCTACATGGGTCTATGCGTCTGCCAGGAATGTTCTAGTACTGTCATATCCTGGCATCTTCCCACGACACAGAATTCGCATGTGCCTCTGCTTTGCCATTCTTCTTCAGGATTGGCTTAGCTTTGCTATTTCCACTTGAATTTTAAGGTTTCTTTTTTTCTTTCTTCTCTTTCTCTTCCTCTTCTTCTTCTTTTCTTTTGTTTTTTAAGACAGGGTTTCTTTGTAGCTTTGGAGCTTGTCCTGGAACTCCCCCGTAGACCAGGCTGGCCTCAAACTCACCGAGATCCACCTGTCTCTACTTTCCGAATGCTGGAATTAAAGGCGTGCGCCACCACCACCTGGCTTAAGGTTTATTTCTATTTTAAAAAGTCTTCCTGGGCGGTGGTGGCACAACCTTTAATCCAGCACTAAGGAGGCAGAGACGGGCAGATCTCATGAGTTCCATGCCAGCCTGGCCTACAAAGCAAGTTCCAAGACATGCAGGACTACGCAGAGAAACACTGTCTCTAATGCAGTCCTCATATTAAAAACAAAACAAAACAACCCCTTCTCCCCCCCCCAAAAAAAAAACAGGCTTGGGGAATTTTTAGAGAGTCAGTGGGTTGAATGGACATTCTAACAAGATTTTGCTTCTCTGTCCAACAGATGCATGGTGCCCTTTTGTTTTGCCCCGTTTCATCTCAGCATCAGTGCAGTATTTGGGGCTTCTCAGATAGATCTTATCTTAGCAAAGCATCATACTCTTTTTGTTACTATGAAAAACTGTTTTATTTTGCTCCTTTTTCAATAATTTGATTTTAGTGGTTAGAAACTTAACTGATTTTTTTCTATTTTGATATTTTTTTTTGCTACAATTTTATTGAATTCATTTATTAGTTCTATTTTTAAAGATAGAGTCTTTCTCATGTGTATAAAACTGTTTGTTCTGCCAGGAGGGATAATTGATTTCTTCCTTTCCAATTTGGATGCCTTTTACTTCCAGCACTATGTCAAACAGAAGTGCCGAGAGCCGACATCCTTGCCTTACTCCTGATAGTAAACAAAAAGATTCTGGGTTTTTACCAGGGCTTCTTTTTTTGTTGAAGCATTTTCTTCTAGTCCCCAGTTTGCTGAGATTTTTTCAAAAATATGCTGCGCTTTGTCAAAAAAAATTTTTTTACATTTACCAAGAAAATCATTTTTTTAAAAAATTTATTCTTTATTAGTGTGGACTAACAACCAGAGTGATTTTCATGTACTGAAGTACTCTGGCATCTTGGAAATAAAGCCCCCTGGATTCCTTTCATTTTGTTGGTGGATTGATTTGCTGCTCCTTCACTGGGATGTTGGTGGGGATCTTGGCCACAAACAGTGGCCTTTTGTCTTACCATTTGTACTGTCTGACTTTGACATGGGGTGGGTGTGACATCAGTCACTTGAATGAATGGAAAGTGCTATTGTGGCTTCAGTGTTTGGGAGATTCTGAAGACAGCTCGTGTTGGTGATTTTCTAACCAGTTGGCAGAAATCAGCAGTGAAGTCTCTGGGAGCTGGGCTTTGCCTGGTGGAAAAGTTTCGATGCTGATTCAATCTCTCTACCCATTACAACTTTGTTTGGGATTTTTCTTTTTTCATGATCTAGTTTTAGTAAGTTATGTACTTCTAGGAATTTCCATTTCTTCTAGGTTATACAACTTGATGGTATAGGGCTGCTCATGGTAGTTTTTTTTTTTTTTTTTTTTGTTTGTTTGTTTGTTTTTCAAGACAGGGTTTCTCTGTGGTTTTGGAGCCTATCCTGGAAGGAACTCACAGAGATTCGCCTGCCTTTGCCTCCCGAGTGCTGGGATTAAAGGCGTGCACCATCACCACCCGGCTTCATGGTAGCTTTTTGTGAGCTGTCTGATTTCTGTGTCATTCACTGTTAGGCAATTCCTTATATTCTTAATTTTATTTATTTGAGTGTTATATTTTTTTCTTGGACTAATTAAAGGTCTGTCAATGTTATCAAACCATTTAATTCCATTATTTAAAAAATACATTGTTTCTTTATTTGCTACTTTGTTTTTGTTTTCTTTCTTTTGTCAACTTTGGGCTTCCTTCTTTTTCTGACTTTTCTGTATAAATTCCAATTTCTTACCTGGATTCTGTCCTTCTCCTCTTCTGCCTGCATATTTATCGTTCAAGCCTCTCTCTCTAGGTTTTGGTGTTATAATCTTCTTTTTCTTCGTTCAGCTGAAGGCAATTTCTACCTTCCTTCTCCTATTTCTCCATTGACCTTCCCATTGTTCAAGTTAAGTATGACTTAACTTTTACATTTTATCTCCCATATTTGTTTTGCTATTAACTTATGAGTTTGTTTCACTGTACTCGGGAAATTTGCTTGATAGAATCTTTTTTCCCGTTGATTGTTTTATTTATTTATTTTTTTAAAAAAGATTTTTCTTAAAAAGATGTTTCCTCATTTTACAGACCTATCCCAATTCCCAGTCCCTCTCTTCTTCCCACTCCTCCATCCCCACCCTCATCCACTCCTCAGAGAAGGCAAGGCTTCCCATGGGGAGTCAACAAATTCTGACACATCACTTTGAGGCAGGACCAAGGCCCTCTCCTCTATCTTTAAGCTGAGCAAGGTATCCCTTCAACAAGAATGGGCTCCAAAAAGTCAGTTCAAGCACTAGGGATAAATCATGGTCCCACTAACAGTGGTCCCATAGACTGCCCAAGCCACACAACTGCTACCCACATTCAGAGAGCCAAGTTTGATCCTATGCAGATTCCCCCACTATCAGTCCAGAGTCAGTGAGCTCCCACTAGCTCAGGTCTGCTGTTTCTGTGGAGATCCCCATCATTGTCTTAACCCCTTTGCTCCTCCATCTCTTTGAATGGTCTCTGGAAGCTCCACCTAGTGCTTAGCTGTGGATTTCTGTATCTGCTTCCATCAGTTGCTGGATAACGGTTCTATGATGACAATTAAAAGTAGTTCTCAATCTGATGACAGCGGAAGGCCAGTTTAAGCATCCTCTCCACTATTGCTTAGGGTCTTAGCTGACGTCATCCTTGTGGATTCCTGGGAATTTCCCTAGTGCCAGGTTTCATGCTAGCCCCATAATGACTCCTTTAATCAAGATATCTCTTTTTTTGCTCTCCGGCTCTGTCCTTCCCCCCACCTCTACCATCCGGTTCCCTCAAGTTCTCCTCCTCCCTCCCTTTCTCCCCTTTACTTCCCCTTCTGCACCTCTCCCAATTCTTTCAGGAGATCTTGCCTATTATCTCCTTCCCAGGGAGATCTGTGCATGTCTCTCTTAGGGTTTTCCTTGTTACCTAGCTTCTCTGGTGTCGTGGACTATAGGCTGGTTGTCCTTTGCTTTACACCTAATATCCACTTATGAGTGAGCACATATCATGTTTATCTTTCTATGCCTGGGTTACTTCACTCAGGATGTTTTTTTTTTCCTAGTTCCATTAGTTGTAAGATGCCGTTATCTTTTACTGGTGAGTAGTACTCCATTGCACAAATGGACCACATTTTCTTTATCCATTCTTCGATTGAGGGGCATCTAGGGCATTAGGTTGTTTCTAGGCTCTGGTTATTACACATAGTGCTGCTATGAACATGGTTGAGCAAATGTCCTTGTGGTATGAGTGTCCATCCTTTGAGTATATGCCCAAGAGTGGTATTGCTGGGTCGTGGGGTAGGTTGAGCCCCAGTTTTTTGAGAACTTGCCATACTGATTTTCAAAGTGGCTGTACAAGTTTGCTCTCCCCCTAGCAATGGAGGAGTGTTACTTACTCTGCATCCTCCCCAGCATAAGCTATCACTGGCGTTTTTGATCTTAGTCATTCTGACGGGTGTGAGTCATTTTGATTTGCTTTTCCCTGATGGCGGAGGATGTTGAGCAATTTCTTAAGTATCTTTTGGTGATTTGAGATTCTTCTGTTAAAAATTCTCTGTTTAGATCTATACCCCATTTTAAAATTAGATTATTTGGGATTTTAATGTCTAGCTTCTTGAGTTCTTTATATATTTTGGAGATCAGTCCTCTGTATAATCTTATTCTTTTAAAAAATCATTGATCTTTGCTTTAGGGCTTAATGTGTAAACTATCCTTGGGGAAAGATGTGTAGCTATTTTTTAAAAAGCATGTATTTTCTGGGGTGGGCTTTAGTATACAAATCCCTATTCTCAGTCCCTGGACTGAACTACAAATAGCAAAGGCAGTTTCTCTTATTGAGATGAATATCATGTGTGTTAAGTTTATGCTGTTGTTCAAGTCTTGTTTCCTTGTTACCCTTCTGAGTACTCTATCTTCTATTGAAAATGAGACTTCAGAAAAACAATATGTGACCATTTTTAGCTTAAGGCCTCTTGATTCAGACACAGGGGGAGCTAGGTCTGCTGTCTTTAAGTGATATTTTACATTGGCCATAGTTTTCCATTTCTTTACTTTTAAGCCTATACATTCTTAAAGTATGTTTTTCCTTTATTTTTTTCAAATCTCCCTCTTACTGTATGTATGCTACGCTTGTGTGTGCACATATGTGGAGATCAGAGGACAACGTCAGATGATGATCCTTACCTTTCACTTATTTTGAGAAAGAGTTCCTCATTCACTGTTGTGAACATCAGGTTAGCTGGCCTATAGACTTCTGAGGATTTTCCTGTCTTGGCTTCCCCTCTTAAAGAAGTGAGAGTAAAGATATACACTACAATGCTTATGTAAATTCCGGGGACTTGAACCCAGGATCTTTACTTGTACAGCAAGTGATTTTCTGCTTACCAAGCCAGGCCCCCAGTCCAAAATGTGTTTCTTGTATACAGTATGGAGTCAGGTAATTTTCACCCTGACCGTATGGTGGTTTGAAAGCGTTTGAACCCTTCGTGCGCAGTTGGTGGTGATGTTTGTGGGTTATGTATGGAATCTTTAGGAGTGGAGCCTGCCTGGAGGAAGTGTTTACTGGGTCTTGGGTCTTGAGAGTTTCTAGCATAGCCTGGCTGTGTTTCAGATTTTCTGTTTCTATATCCTCTTTGTGGATTGAAATGTGATCAGTTGGTTTCCTACTCTGCTGCCACGCTCTTTTCCTGACTGTTAATCGTGCCATTCCCTTCCATGGTGAACTCTATCCTTCCAGAGCAATATGCCAAATATCAACCCCTTTCTCCTTATGTTGCTCTTGTCACAGCAACGGAAAGCTAGCTGATGCACACCCTGACCCTGTTTAGCTCTTGATAGCTTTCTATTTGGGATTTAATATATTTAGGTTTAAGTTAGTCACTCAGTGTGAACAGCCCTTGTCATCTTATTGATGAGTTTCTTGTAGGCTTGAAACTCTCGGTTTACTTTTTGTTTTTCCTTTTGCTATTTAGCTTTGTGCTTTGCTAACCTTTTAATATTTATATGCTTTAATTACTTTCTTTTTTCCATTTATAAGTCATTGTTTACCTTGATGCTAACATAAGATGTTAACAATTTAATTGAATTTGATACAAATTTAAATCAATAGCATTCAAGATCTCATAATTTATTTCCCTCTTTATGTTACTAATATCACTGTGTCTTTTGGATGGTTAAGAGTCCTTCTAGTGGGGAAAGGCATCTGCTATCAAGTCCCATTGGACCTAAATCCCTTCCTCTACATCTCACATGTAGGAAAGAGAAAACTGATTCCAGAAACAAAGTTGTTCTGTGACCGTACATATGGACTGTGTATTCACACACACAAACAAAAATGCAGTGACTATTCAAAACAACACTTCCAGTTGTGATTATGTTGATACCATTGCCAGTTAGCTACATTTGAGGCAAAAGTGATTTATCTATACCATTTTATTGACACACATTCTGTTTGTTTATATAAATACTTTTCAGGGAGTTTTACATTTTGCTCAGAATTCTTTTGTCTTAGCTTGAAGAATTCCTTTAGTATTTCTCATGAGAAAGAGAAGTGGTGATGAACTCCTCTGGCTGTGTGTGTGTGTGTGTGTAATTCTTGTAAATTTTTGGTTGGCAACTTTACCTTTTTAGCATTTGAATGTATCACTCTGTTCCCTCAGTGAAGTAGTGCTTCTCCTTTAAAACTTTTCTCACCAATTATATGAAAGGTCCCAATTCAGGTTGTCAGGCTTGACAGCATGTGCCTTTACTTAGTGAACCATTTTACCAGTCCTGTCTCTTATTCATTACTTGGCACATTTTAAAGATTATTCATCCAGGAACAATGGACCATTCATTTTCCTAAGGCTTTATTGGGTGTATTTAACTTTTACAGCCTTTGTCAAAGCTTCTGCACTTGGGCACATATCTAAATCCTCTATGAATGCCCAGAGAAAACAGCACAAGCTGTAGAGTAAGGGTTAGTCCAAGCCTTGCCAACCTCAGCTCTGTAGACTTTCAGACCATCACTTCTATGTAACAGAGAAACTCACGCTTACCTGAGGGAACTGTTATATAAGAGGCAATGAATCAACGCACAGTTCTCCATTTATTTTGGCTTGACTGTGCTCTCTTTAAGATTCTATTCATCATTATTTCTTTGTATTTCAGTGTCCTGGCAGAGTCTAGCATATAGTAATATCTCAAATAAATTGAATTAATGATAAATAGGCCAATAGATATCAATTATGTGTATTGACAGAGAAAGCGATGGAATGGTTATATAATAAGTGTCATACGTAATAACATTATATATGTAGATATACTGTTTATCAAGATGAATGTATTTGTTGATAAGACTGCTGTTCTAGTTGGACTTGAGGCTTAGCTCAGTATATAAACTCTAGCTGAAACTTAGCTGTATTTTGTCATTTTATAAAAGTGTATTTTACATCTGACTTCTGATTAGAGAAATAAACCAGAAACCCAAATCCAAATCCTTGATTTGCTTGTACAAAACCATTTCAGGCTGAAACAACTGGCGTCTAGCCTTCAAACTCAGAATTTATAACCTCAGAAGTCCTCCACCATTTGAAATTTGGTTACATACAAAATCAAACCTAATTCAGACCATTAATTACAGAGCTCCTAATGTCCCATTCAGTTCTGATAGCGCCATTCTCTGGAAGAAAACCACAACAATTATCAAACAGTGATTTCCCACTGGCTTAGAGATTTCAACTTCTTTCGGATTTCACCCAGCTCTATGGTGATTAAGCCACATTTTCCCCCCTTGTGAAGAGTAAGGTACATCGGGAAATTGCACAGAATGGCTTTGGCTATTTTGCATGTAGCAACACCAAGAATAAGCCAGGGTTATGGACCAGGAAAGGTGGCATTTTGCCTGCAGGGTCTGTTCCTCCTTCTGGTCATCGCACCCTCATTTTACACGAGGATATGTAAAATGTTGCCCCAGCCTTACTAGACTGCACGCCAAGGCATTATTCCCTTACCAGCTGATTCATGGCAGCCTACCTCAGCCAACTGGGTGTTCTTTATCTCTCCCAACCACTGTGTCAAAAAGTACAGGCATGTACTCACATCTGCTATCCTGTCTTCAGAGCTGCCCTTGGATTCAGTGTGCCCGAGACCTAGTTCTGCTATCTGGGGGTTCTCGCAATCTCTACTGCCAGTGGGGAAATGAGAGAGGGAAATTCATTTCGGCATCCTTAGCTGGGCTAGTTCAAATTTCTGGAGTCTCACACCAGACAGTTTATTCTAGATATATTAAAGTACAGTATAGTTTTGAAAAAGAGCTTCCTGGTAACAATTATCCAATTCCATTTGCACAATAAAGCTTGAGGTATGACTACATTGTGACCTCTACCATAAAGATGGGATCTGTAGTTTAAGGGCCTAGGTAAAATCTGGTGTGTTCTCTGACTGAGAGTGTAGGGGTCACCAGACTATAAAGTATATGTGACATCTCTAAGGATGGGTTCTATTGACTGAGAAACAAAGCTAATGATGAAGGTTTAGAGAGGAAAAGTTTGGGATACATATTCTGGGCGATTTGGGTGAGGACTGGCCCTATAGAGAGCAAAAGTTACCTGGTTGTGAACAGCATCCACTCCTAGACTTCCAGGAGAAAATCAGGTGTACACATTCCCTCCATTGAAGAGATAGGTCTGCATCCTTAACATTCCTGGTTTCCCCAATGCTTATCTGTGAGCCCAGGGATGTCTACTCTGCAGTTTCTTTGCTTCAAAGAACACTTGGGGTTCTTGAAGTTACTTAGCATTTACTTACTATGTCAGATGGGTGCCTGTTGATCACAACCACAGTCCTAATGCTCAGGGGAAATTGATTTCCAGGGGAAATTAATTTTAGCATTGTTGTAAGCAGTGCTGCATGAATGTAAGTATTTAGCAGCAGCTGGTTCCTGTGACTGGGTGTGGCTGCACGGTCTCCCGTGCCTTGGCTTTCTCAGCTGTAAAACAGCCTCTATAAAACGACCACAGACATTTTTCACAGGCCTGTTATTGTGAGTCTAGAAGGTAGATTCTTTAGTTTCCAGGTTCTCACTGTCTGTTCACAATGAATTGCACAGAGATGTCTGGATAGACAGGATCACTTATTGAGCAGGAGATACAGGGAGTCTGGAAGTGGGCCGTGTGCCCCCTGCAGCATACTTTTAAGAAGGCAGGAAGGGAGACAAGTATATACAGTAACCCCTTATTCATCGCTACCATCGTACCATCTTTTCCATGTATACTGTGAGCTTTTCTGAGCATGCTCCCTTAGCTGAATGAAGCTCAGGGGACTAAAGGCTGCTAGCTCTCGTCTGCTTCTTTACCATCTTCTGTATGTTAGCTTTGTAATTGCTTCTTCATTTTCTTTTTTCCTGCCATATTATGATAGAAAAAAATTTAAATGATGATGTTCTTGTGGGGCCTGGAGCAGCCTGGCCCCACATATGGGGCCCAGGTCACACAGCTGCCATGACAGGCTTGATGAAGAATCCAGGAATAGAATATAGAAATAAAGGGTCTGGTCCTGGATTATAGAAATATGACGTTGTAAACCCAAAGACATTTTGGAAAAAATAAATAAAACTGGCAGCCACTGTTAACCTTTAACAAACACTTTCTGCCTTAAGAGCAGACATCCTGGCAGCCACTGTATACAGAAGTAAACTTAACAATTGTCTCCATTGTCTCCTGCTTCCCAGCTAGGCAGGTACTGCAGACAAAGGTTAACTTCTAACTATTGCCTCTATGGGACCCTCTGCTTGTATTCCTTTAATTTTTAATTGTCCCCCGATGTGATTCTACTCTCTGCCTTGCATTCTTTCAGAGATAGTGAAAAGTGGCTCTGTCAGCCACAGGCTTTTGCAAGTACTCTAAGTGTTTTTTTTTTTTTAAACATTGTACTGTCCTATAATCAAAAGTTGTAAAACTTAAAATATAACGTGACTTTAAACCTGACTTCAAGGTTGGAAAAGCTCTTTGACCTACACCTGGTGCTGGATTTCCTATAAGAGTAGGGCCCTCATTGTCACAGCTACAGAAACCCATCTCTGTCTGTGGCTATGTCACAGCTATAGCTAATAAGCTTTGTGTGATTATTTTTTTCTTTTTCTGGAATAAAGTTTGCTTCTTGTTTAATAGACTTTGATGATTTGTTCCACATCATTGTGTGACACCCAGACCCAACAATAGAGACCAGCTAAAAAGTTGGCCTGGGTTTCAGTTTACTTGGCAGGCAGAACCAGGTTCCACAAAAGCCATTAGCTGGCACTGACACCACCCAGGGTGGGGCAGAATCTATAGGGATGAACCTGGCATTCCAAAATTAGATACGAGTAGAGATGATCACCAGACGTCCCTGAGCCCAGGATACACTTATTCCCCTAGACAGCTGTCATCCAATCAGGCTCCTGACTTGTTTTGAGAGAAGAAATGAGACAACGAGTGCTTTCCGAAATGAAGAGTACTATCAGGATGTAAGTTAATACTCACCTGCCAGCAATTATTTGCTTAAAATAAAATATTTATTTAATACAGCTGAACAAATCTTGCATCTTTTCTTCCTGCCAACTAAGCCTTCTGTGATTGACACGAAGAAAATGTAATGCTCAGATCAATGTAATTTGGGTAGACACAGGCCAGCAGCAGCCCCTGGGAGATTGTTAGATATCTTCATTTCTGGTTCGACTCCAAATGGATTGAATTAGAAGCTCTAGGGTTAGGGTCCAGGGACTGATGGAAACTTCCGAATTTTCATTTTGAGCCTCTGTGTGTGTGTACGGGGCAGGGGGGTTGTGGTGGTGGTTTGGATAAGAATGGCTACCACAGGCACACATGTTTGAATGCTTTGTCATTACAAAGTGGCACTACTTGAGAAGGATTAGGGTGTATGACCTTGTTAGAAGAGGTGTGGCCTTGTTGGAAGAAGTGAGTCACTGAGGATGGGCTTGAGGTTTCAAAAGCCCAAGGCAGGTCCTCTCTCTCTCTCTCTCTCTCTCTCTCTCTCTCTCTCTTTCTCTCTCTCTCTCTCTGTCTCTCTCTCTCTCTCCCCTGCCCACTGATTCAGATGTAGAGCTCTTAGCTACCATATCTGCCTGTGTGCAGCCATGCTTCTTGCCATGACGATAATGGACAACCTCTACAACTACAAGCAAGGATGAATCAAATGCTTTCTTTTCTAAGAGTCGCCAAGGTCATGTTGTCTTTTTAGAGCAATAGAAGACTGAATAAGACGTGTGTTGAGGCTAGAGGTAGATGTTGAGTGTCTTTCTTATTTTTTTAAGATAGGATTTCTCACTGGAGCTCATCCTTTTGGATAGACTAGCTGGTCAGTAAGATGTGTCTGTCTCTGCCCTCTCCCCACTCCAGTGCTGGGATTACTAGCACGTGGCACCACACCTGGCTTATTGAGATCCAGACTCAAGTCTTCATACTTGAGTAAGAAGCATCTGATCCACCGAGCTATTGCGGTTTTGGTTTTTGAGATGGACGGACTCTCACTGTGTTTTACAGAGTGACCTCAAATGCCTGACTCAAGCATCTCTACCTCAGCCCTGGAGTAGCTGGAGCTCTATCCTGTGCCACTACACTGCTATAGGAATTCCTACAGCCAGTAGTCTTTAAGTTACCTGCCCACTTGTGCGTGGCTTCTTATACTATATATGCCGATGTAAAGCACGTGTCTGGTCTCTCTTTCCAGGGTGTGATTTGGTTCCTGTTCCTCATTTGTGCAGACAATTGTGATCTGTGAGTCTACCCTTTATTATACTCAATTCTGAGCTAGTGTGGGATTTCTTTTTAGTGTCCTTCTTCACTACAATGGACTCAAACACGAATATTTGATCAGGCCTTGTGGTGGTTATAATGAAAATGGCCCCCCATAGCCCCATAGGGTATGGTACTATGATGAGGTGTGACTTTGTTGGAAGAAGTATTTAACTGGGTTTGAAGTTTCAGGTGCTTAAGCCAGGGCCAGTGGCTCACTTTTTCTTCCTGCCACCTGTGAATCCAGATGTAGAACTCTTATCTACTTATCCAGCACCATGTCTGCCTGTGTGCCACCATGCTTCACACCATGATGATAATGAACTAAGCCTCTGAATTTTAAACCAGCACCAATTAAATGTTTTCCTTTATATAAGATGCGATGTTCATAGGATTAAAACTCTAACTAGGACAGGATTCCAAAGGATTCCAGTGCCCAATACATGGAAGCATTTGCCATGTCATTTTTTATCCTACATATTCATATGTCTGTCAAATGTAGTTCTTTCCTATAATGTGAGTAACAGTAATAACAATAATGAAAATATGATGGGTATTAGATTCCCTTTTGTTCCCTACTTCTTTAGACTAATACTCATCTGGAACCCAGTGACAAAAAAAATTAATACATTGCACTCAAAACCATCCAGAAGGGAGGTGGGAACATAGATCAGTTGGTGAACTCCTTGCTGCTGCACAAACCCAAGGACTAACAGTGTCCAAGTAAAATGGAAGTGGTGATGATGCAGCTTTACAATCTCAGCACTGGTGAGATAGAGACAGTTGACTCCCGGGAGCTCCCTTGTCAACCAGCATAGCCAAACAGCAAGCTTGTTAGACTCTGTCTCAATAAACAAGGTAGAGAGGGATAGAGGAAGATGTCATAAACACAGACACACACACACAGACACACACACACACAAACACACGATGGCCTCTAATCCTCTCTCTCTCTCTCTCTCTCTCTCTCTCTCTCTTTCTCTTCTAGAGGCTTCCTGCTCTTGGAATCAAATCCAGAGCACTTCTGGAGACTTGCACATCCCCTGAGCTGGCCATGACTTCTCTAGCATCATCTCTTTCAATGACTTTGCTTCAAGAGTCTGACCTCTCACCCCGACACTTAACTAAGAAGATCCTCTTCCACTTCTCTAAGATTTCGATCCAATGTTATCTTTCAGCAAATATTTGCATGATCTTTCTCCTCTATTATTCTAGTTGCTCATTATCTGACACCCCCACCATCCAACACAAAGTAACTCCATCAAAGAAAAGCTTTTTCTAGACCTCAGGATAGGGCAACACTCAGAGAAGGGAAATAATGCATATTTGTGAAATGAAAGAATAAAGTACCTGCCTTGTTCTAAGCACCATGGAAATAGCAGCCTTCTCTGTGTTCAATATGTTAATGATAACTCAGATCCTTGGGTCATGTTTCATATGAAATTGTATAGACCTTTATCTATAATTCAGGGTTCACAGACTCTAATGCCTGTTTATACCCCAGAGACTGAGGGATGGAGATATGTGCATTTTGTAAAGCTATCCCAAGAAGTTAGTGTCCCCTTCTGTAGAAGCATTGGCTGTGAAAGAAGCCATGGTATTAGCCATCATGATGCAAGGTGATAAAAAGGTTAAGCTTATATTCTGGTCAAATCTCGTCCTAATTGGTTGAGGAAACAATATGCCGTAGTAGTTTGCTAATTAAAGTTAACCTTTTTCACAAACATCTTCACAAAGACACTTATAGAAATGAAGAATCTGGTGATCCAGTCAAGTTGAAATATAAGATGAATCCCATCATCCTAATGCCTGGATCTTACTGTTTGTTATTGTTCACAAGAAAATTGAGGCTCATGGCCTGGATGTCTGTCCTGCAGCACAGAAAAGGACTCCATTCCAGCCTGGACTCCACTCCAGCCTGGACCCACCCCAGTCTGACCCCAATCACATGTATTATTCACCATGGATGTACTTTCTCAAAAAATATTCATGCATTTTGTGGAGGAAAAGGACTTAAAAAAGATATTAATGAGCTAAGAAACTATGTTTTGTTTTCTGTTTGAACAGCTGATTTTGTTTTAGGACTTCTTTGTTAAGCCAATTTCAAATTAAAGGTAAATAATCCCTTGATAAAATTTCTGTGTCTTTTAGGGGCAGACAACTCCTTGTTACTCAAGCAGTTGCATTTTGGTGGCTAGCTTTCCTCCATAGCTTTTCTGCAGACTCAGGGTCTCGGGAGATCCATTGCTGAAGAAAATGAAGCACTATTTATATTCAGAAAGAAATACAAAACTTTTATTAATGGTGATTGCCAACTTTTGACTTTCCTTTGTGACAGCTCAACCATGTTTCTTCTATGAATCCAGTCAAAATATTGAGTATTATCCTTTGGTCAAACAAAATTCCTTTTTGTGTGCTTTCCTTCTGCTATTTTGAAGAATGGTTTAATGCAAACTGTTACATTAAGGAAAAAAGGAAAAAATATTTTTAACCCCTGAAAATAATTCTTAAAAGACAGTATGACAAACATCCTCATATGAATCACATTAAATTCTTGTATTTTCCTTGAATTTAAGGGGTATTCACAGGCTCTTCTTTTCGCATAGGAATAGAAAGAGAAGTCTGATATGCAGACACCAAGGTTTGAAAGAGGGGAATGAGAGCTCATCAGCAGTATGCAGGCAGATCAGCTGCTACTGTGAGATTCACTGGTTAACGTCCTCCACAGTAAAGAAAATAAAAGGCAAGTGAATGAGTGACATGTTGAATCTACTTTCCACGAAGATGATTGAGTGTTTCAACATTTCCTATCACAGCGAGCAGATTGGAGGATGGCAACTCGTGGCATATGTGGCAGTGCCAAAGCCCTGGGCGTAAGAATGGAATGCCGAGGAAGTAGCTAATGCCTACCCTACAAAGGGTTTTGCAAGACCTCAGAGCACGTGGAACCAATTGTGCTGGTTAGTTTTCTGTCAACCTGACAATATGTGCTAAGGTCATCTGGGAAGGGGAATTCTCAATTGAGGAAATGCCCCCATTTTGAAACTGACCCCAAATTGAGATTGCCCTCTAGGAAAGTCTGTGAGGCACTTTCTGGAATACTGATTGATATGGAAGGGCCCAGCTCACTGTGGGTGGTGCCATGCCTGGGCCAGGTGTCCTTGATAGTTTAAAAAAAAGCAGGCTGAGAAAGTCATGCAGACCAAGCCAATAAGGAGCACTCTTCCATGGTCTCTGGTTCAGACCCTGCCTCTGAGTCCCTGCCTTGAGTTCCTTCCCTGACTTTCTTTCATGATGAACTATGACCTCTAAGGTAAAACAAGCATTTCTTCCCCATATTGCCTTTTGTCATGCTTTTTATTATAGCAGTAGAAGCCTAGTATGGCCACAGGGTGAGATAGAAGGGTGGATTCCAGCAATGGAGGAGCAAATGCAATTGGGGCTGGGACTCAGCCCTGGAGTCCACTCTCCCTTCTGTCTGTAGCCATGCCTTTTTCACAAGGTGTATTCCTTCATGAAAATGAGACACTGATGCTGGAGAGCTGGCACAGTGGTTAGGAATAGATTGTTCTTTCGTAGGATGCAAGTTTGACTTTCAGCAGCCATATGGTAGCTTATACCATCTGTAACCTCAGTACTGTCCACTCATGAAGAGAACCTAGGATTGAATTCTCATATACCTATATTTCAGTTTTCTGAGACAGGGTTACTCTGTAGACCAGGCTGGCCTCAAACTCCCAAAGAGCCACCTGACTCTGTCTTTTCAGTATTGAGATAAAAGGCATTTGTCGCTACACTCAGTTTATATTGCTTTAAAACTAGCTCACCATCAAGTGAGTTTCTGTAAGTCTTCTTTATATGCCTGTAGTTTTGGCTAAACCACTTCTACCCTCTGCTCTCTTCTAGGCTTTTCCCCTCATCCCCCTTTAACCCAGAGTACCGCCCCCATTTTCTTCCATGTCATCTGTGCTTCTGTTCGAGACCAGTTTTGGCAAAGATATCATTTACCAGGGTAGGGGCAAGGGGATTAGGAAATAAGTAAAGATCATGAAGACATGAGTAAAAATAATAACACAGAAAACATAGGATAGTACTAGGAGGGAGTTCCAGTGATTACTGGAATTGCCTGTGTTTAATTTCCAATTGCTTAAAATACCCCCCAGCCCCCCAAAGTAGGAGTAAGATTAAAAAAAAACCTGCATTAGCACGATACAAGGAAGTGGACAGATCAGTTGAAGATTGCAGGCTACATTTTTAGTTAAACATTCTGTTGTTAGAATAAGACAAGTCACGCTCACACCCTAGACCAAAACATTCTGTAGGAAAATCTTTCTGTGGGTGGAATCCATTATCTCCTTAAGGGAGTAGGAACTTAGTTGGATGCTTAGACTTCTGTTTAGGGTAGAAGCATATCTACTTCTCTATTCCTGAATGACAAGGCCTGGATATTAGCTACACTTGTTGAGAATAGCCTTGAGACAGCAGAACTCTCTGATCTAAATCTAGGTGGAACCCTTGAGGTAGAAACAAACAATAACTTTGAAGGAATAGAAGTTTCAACTCTCTGACCATTTGGTAAGGTAGAAATAGGCTCACATTTTTGGGCTTCCACATACTCTACCATCCCCTTCTAGTTCATAATATTTACTTATTTTTTTTTTTTTTAAGATTCTGGGTTTTCATGTAACACCTTTCATTTGGGTTAAACCTTTCATTCCTCAACTCTTCAACCCCACAATGTTTGAAATTTCCATTGAAAGTGTTCCCTTCCCTTTTGCTTTATTTTTTTTTATCTGTACCTTACCATCTCTCTGAGCCCCACCTCCGAGTCAAAGTCCTCATCCACAATGGATTCCAATGCCATCCAAATTAAGCAAACAAAATAAAAGGTCCTCTAAGAAAAGAAAACAATGTGACTTTTGTCTTTCTGAGTCTGGGTGACCTCACTTGGTGTAATTTTTTCCAGTTCCATCAATTTATCTGAGAAACTCCATGGGTTTCACCTTTTCACTTTTCTTTAAAGCTGAGAAATAATTCAATGTCTATATAAGCCATATTTTTCTTTCCAGTCATCTGTTGATGGACATTTATGTTGATTCTCTTCTAGTCCACTACAAGAGCTCTACATATTAGAGTTCTTTTAGAGGGCTCAGTTGGCAAGGGGCCCAGGTATGACTTTCTGAGATAAAAATACTTTGGTACATTGGCTGGTTCTTACTGGTATCTGGTAGTCTCCTGTGGTTCCAGAACCCTTCCAGCATGACACCTTTCTAGATGCCCTCTGATCATTTTAGTAACTTGTTTGGACATGTACCTTGGGCCCTGGGATCTCAGCCACCATGCTCCCTTGTGGAAGTATTTAGAGGAAATCCCACCATTTGGAAGTCTCAATGAGGGAGAGTGGGGGAGTGGGAGGGGATTGGGAGGAGGGAAGGAAGTGTAAATATTTGAATGAAAAAAGAAAAGAAAAAAAAGAAAAAAAGTGAACTTTTCAGCACAAAAACCATATCCTGGGGTGACACACTGCAATTAGCAAAAGAGTTAGCCAGAACCAGAATTATGGAAGCGAAAAAGCAATGTTAGTACTTTTAGGACCTTTCCCAGAACTATAGGCTTTGATGAATTGGGCCTTTGTTCTCATCTTGGCAGGTGCTACTGCCTACATGCTGGGTTCCAAGGCCTGAATGGTACTTTCATCATGTGTCAGTTGTGCTAAGGTCTGGGTACCTGTTAGTAATAGTGTGTGTGTGTGTGTGTGTGTATGTGTGTGTGTCCCCGTTCAGTATTCAACACATCCTAAAAACTGACTGACTTTCAATTTTTCATGTTGGTTGAAGGAATACAATTCTACTCTAGTAGTAAGCCCCTTTTAAGTGATTAGGATTCAGATTTCTCACTTGTCAGGAAGAAAACTGAAATGAACATGTTTGCAGATAGACTTGAATACTAGTTCCATGCCAGCATCTTTGTCTGAATGTTTTCTAGAAAAAAAAGAACACTTAGAAGGAATCTATCATCTATCTCTCTGTCTATCATCTAGTCACACACACTCAGAGTGGGGGTTTATTAGAGTGACTTACAGACCGTGGTCTTGATAGTTCAACAATGGCTGTCTCCCAGTTCTAGAATCCAATAGTTGTTCAGTCTATGAAGGTGGATGCCCCATCGTTTTTTGGTATACATTAGAATCCTGAAGAAGTCTGCTCTAGTGACAGGGAAGAAATGAACTTGCCAGGCAGAGTGAGGGCAAGCAGACAAAGAGCAAAAGCTTCTTCCATGGTTGCCACCATGTGTCTTTATGTGATCTAGAGTTAGGGTGGATCTTCCAAGCTCACATTATCCAATTGAAAAAAATCCCCAACAGGTACATTCAGCTGCTTGGGTATTAGTTAATTCCAGATTAGTCAAGTTGACAACCAAGAATAGTCATCACAATCTTTGTGGTAAGGTTTTTATTATGTCAACATATAAGTATTATGTCAAAAATATAATACTATGGACACACTAAACATTTTTTGTAGAGAATAAAATTAATATGTTATGATGAGCATTATACCAGAAATTAGAATACAATAAAGACCAATGCAGATGAGAATTCAGAAATTATTGTAAAGAATACAACACAGATCTGATCTAGAACACTGAAACACTATTTTTTGAGTTCTCTGATATAAATTAAATTTTCTCCAAAATAACAAATAATTAAGCACTAATGTTTTGACAATGAGAGCTCTTCTCTAAAGGAAAAATACCTACTTTCAAACACATATAAAATAGAATTGCATCTTGAGTGATGCCTGCATGTAACTTAATGTTAATACTTAGGAAAGTTTGTTGACTTTATTGAATTGGCATATTCAGTCAAATATTTTGAATCTTTCCTAAAAGTGAAGATTTAGAGTTTATGCGCATAAATTAAAAAATCAGACAACTAATCCAGGTAGATTTTCTTGCCCTCATCTTTTTCATTACTGTTCACAATATGTAAATATGGAAAATGTTTTCACAGAGGCTGGAATGATAACTCAGCAGTTAAGAACACTCTCTGCTCTTTTGGAGAACCGGGGTTTGATTCTCAGCATCCACTTGGCAGTGCGTAGCCATCTGTAACTAGAGTTCCAGGGGATCAGATGTCACCTACCAGCCTCCTCAGGCACCAAACATACAATTGGTATACAGACATACATGCAGGCAAAACAGTGGTATACATAAAATAAAATAAGATTTTCACAAAATAGAAGGTAAAGGTTTTTATTTATTGCATCTTATTTTTTAAGTTTGTATATGCAGGTGTGTAATATGTATATTCATGGGCAGTCATGTGACACAGTGTGCTTGTGAAGGTCAGAGGACAGTTCAAAGGAGTCAACTCTCTTCTTTCACTGTGTCGGTCCCCAGGGATTAAACTTAGCTCATCAGGTTTGGCAGCAGGAGCCTTTACTTGCTGATCCTACTTACTGGCCCCAGGTATTTTGACTTCTGACTTATTGGAGATAGAAGCCAGTGCTTTGTACATGCTAGGCTCGTGCTCTGCCACTGAGAGTTCCACAAGGTCTGAAACTGTTGTATAGTACTAGAGTCACTTGTGTAGGTAAGTAGACTCATGGCCACTGTCCTCATGATACATCCATCTCTTCTGAATGTGAACCTTCAGTCTTCCATAATACTTCCATAATAATACACAGTACTAGATTAGGGACTTCCAATATAACTTTGTTTTAGCTTAATCACTTTTTTTGTTGTTGTTTTTGTTTTTCGAGACAGGGTTTCTTTGTGTGACTTTTTGGAGCCTATCCTGGAACTCATTTTGTTGACCAGGCTGGCCTCAAACTCTCATATATCCGTCTGCCTCTGCCTCCCGAGTGCCCGGATTAAAGGCGTGCGCCATTACCACCCAGCTAACTTAGTCACTTTTTAAAAGGCTCTCTCTCCAAATATAGTCACATTTTATGGTACTGCAGTTTTGGACCTCAGTCGGGGGATATTAGTTGTATGTATTGTGGATGCAAATCAACTCATAACAGTTTCTACAGTCTTAATCAATCCAACACCTTTGATGCCTGCCTCAAATATTAACCCTCGAAACTCAGCATAGAATTCCTTCATCCTCTAAAATGTTTTCAGTTCCTCCTGTTTCCCAATTCCAAGAGTATCTAGAAGGCTTAGATTCTTATAGAGAAAACTCAGAGTAACAGCCTTTACAGAAACATGGGCCCGATTTCTGGTGTGCTCAGAGACAAGTAGTTGACACCAGGATAGAGCTGGCACTTCTGCCTCCTTGACCATCTCATTATTTGAGCTAGAATGGCTTGCATGTAGAGGAGCGGTCTTTACTTGTTAAGCTTCTGTCAATATTATCTTCCCTAGTTGATATTAAGGTCTTCCCCCATTGCTATCCAGAAGAACTACAGTTAGCATGAAATGCCTCCTAAACACATGTACTCTAAATGCTTGGTTACCAGTCCGTGGCACATTTGGAATCTGAAAAGAAGTTTAGGAGGTAAGAAAGTCAAGGTATTGGGGATATGTCCTTGAAGGGTCCACCAAGATTCTGGGTTCTTCCAGTCTCTCTCTTCCTCTACTTCAAATCCACCATGAGGTAAGACATTTCTTTTGTGATAAACTTTAACCATTATATTTTGGTTTACCACAGGACAAAAGATCATTTACCAAGTGACCATGAACTGAAACCTCTTGAAACCATGAATTTAAATAAAACTTTACATTTTAAGTCAATTTCTCAGGTGTTTTTTGTACAGTAACAGAAAGTTGACTGACATACATTTCTCAATGTTTTATCTGCCCTTTCATTGGTTTCTTTTCCTTCTTTTTTTCCTTCCTTCCTTTCTCTTATCTTCTCTCCTCCTCTTCATCTTCCTCTTCTTTTTCTTATTTTTCTTCTCCTTCTTCTCTCTGTCTCTGTCTCTCTCTGTCTCTCTGTCTCTCTCTGTCTGTCTGTCTCTCTCTCGGTTATGTAGTTTCTTTATGTAGTTCTGACTACCCTCAAAGAGATCCCCTTCCCTTTGCATTCTGTGTGCTGGGAATAAAGGTGTGTACCACCACACCTGGCTTCCTTTCATTGATTTCTAACCGACATCAGAAATTAAGGTCCAAACACACTTGCTCTTTGTCTTTCTTAAAAACGCTTAGGTGTGGCTTATTCTACTTTTATAAAACGCTTCTCCAGGAGGCAGAAAGCAAATGATATTTGGCAATTAAATATTTGTCATTTTCCTTCTCTGTGAAGTTGAAGAATATAATCTCATTATTTCTCATTAACATACTTAACTTCCATTGATTTGAATGAGTTTTTGAGATTCATTTTTATTTTTTATGTGTATGTCTATGTAAGAATTCTAGGTTGATGTGCGCTTCTTGACATGGGTACTGGGAATGGAACTAGGATCTTCTGGGAGAGCAGGGAGAGCTCTCATACTCTGCTTTCTCTCCAGCCCATGGTTTGAAATTTTACAGCTAATGTTGGAAGTGGAAATTTAGTCCTTGTTGTTGAGCTGTTATCGCCTGCAGTCCCTGGAGTTGTCTGTGTTGTTCCTTCTCCCACTGTTCACGCTGCTCCCCTCAGTCACTGTAGGGTGCCCCTACTCATAGGACTTTCCACTCACTCCTTTTCATCGCTGCTGTCACTGCCTAACTAACCTCTGAAACGCATGAGGATCTAATTCCGCTTATTTCCCAAAGCTCTCTGATCACATGCCATGTCTAGGGGCTGCTGCTGGCTGTGGTTACCTGACAGTTCGACTGTAGGCCTCAGTGACACATATCTACTCGTCATGAGGTTCCTCTTGCCTGGGGACCAGATCCTCACCACCAACCGGCCTTTCATGATCCCTGTAAACTGTGCCTCCAGAGGATCTAATGTGATGCCTTCTTAAAGTGTATATTAGAGCTGTTGAACTTCTTGTTGGAGTCTAGACAAGAAGCCCTATGGGTGCAGACTTTCTCTCTTTAGACTAAATTTGCTTTACGTATTTACATATAGCAAAACCTTAAAGCCTTAATTAAGTATGGCTAAAATGCATTTGTGAAAATGAGGTCAAACTATAATGCCCTGAGTCCTTCCCTTCAATTTTATGTAATTATCACTGATTTTCTCGGACAAGTCTTTTGCACATTTTGAAAAACCTGAATTATCTAACTAAACCACATCCTGATCCTGCAGCAAGGCTATAATGGCAGCAGATGCACAGTTAGCAGGTTGGTACAGATGCCACCCAGACCACTGGAATCATATGTAAGTCAGCAAAATGCAAAATTGCAAATCCTGGACATTGTGGCATATAACTGCCAAGCCCAGCACTCTTGACTTGAGAGGCTGAGGCAGGGGGATCACCAGTCAGGAACACACAGCAAAACTCTACCTCCAAACTAAAACAATGCAGAGGCAGGCGGATCTCTGTGAGTTCGAGACCATCCTGGTCTACAAGAGCTAGTTCCAGGACAGGCTCCAAAGCCACAGAGAAACCCTGTCTCAAAAAAAAAAAAAAAAAAAAAAAACAAACTAAAACAATGCTGTGCCAACCATCACTTGTATTTTTGTTGTTATTTTTCTGGATAGGGGCATTATTTACTATTTACGAGTTAGTTGCTGATTTTTGAAATCATTAAATATGAAACAGGATTTTGGTGGTTGTCATGTTTCCCCTACTGAAAATATTCACCTCTTCACCTTATCTAACAAGGGCTGGGAGAAGATCATGACCAGGATGATCTTGGCCCTTGCATTGCATTAGGATCACATTTAGGACTTGGCTGGAGCAGGCTCTGGCTGCTGCCCACGGCTCCCTAACCAGCTCTCTATGAGGCAGGGTTGCCAGGAGTCTGATTGTGCAGAGAAATGGGATGGGATCACTCAGTGTGACAGTCAGGCGAGATTTCACAGATCACAAGTGTTGGGAGAAACAATCAAAAACAAGCAATGGGAACGTGACTGCTGTGGCTCTGTGGAACAGGAGTGGGCTGCTAGCTGGAGCCCAAGGTCACACGGCAGCTCTCCTCCTTTGGGCCAGAGCCCAGTGACAGGAGCTGTCTCCAGGTCTGCTATTGGTAGAGGAGAGTCTATTTAGAAAATTTCCAGGGATGGTCCTTACCTGATTCATCTGCAAGTGCGGAAAACTGGAAGCTAGCAGGAATTAAGGATAATAAGGCTTTAAATAATGACATTTTTATGGTCCACCCTCAAAGGAGTACAATGCCAACTTTGTTGTGAGGCAGATGGTAGGAAAAAGGTGGATGTGAATCTGATCATTTAGCAGGCAAATTAATTTATGTGACAATAACCAGCCTCCAAATTGGGTTTATTGACTCATTACGTTTTCTCCCCATGAAATTTAGTAAAATGCCAAACTCTACATTTTAGAGTTGCTGAAGGTCATTTCCTCATTTAAAAAGGGGCACATTCAGCATGAGTTTGGATCTGTAGAAACAGTACTCCTACAGCTTCAAGTAAGCCAGAGTGTTCCATAGTTCAGTATCATACATCTATGATAAAATTACAGTTCTTCATAAAAATAGAAGCCAAACTGTCTAGTGGAACAAAGGAAATGAACAGGAGGGGGAAGGTTGAGAAAGAGAAAGAATTAAGTCAGGGGTTGTGCTTAACATACCATGTATACGTGCATGAAAATACCCTTATGTGACACAGTAGTGTATACAGCGAACATGAATGTGCATGAAAATACCCTTATGTGACACAGTAGTGTATACAGCGAACATAGCCAAGGAAAGATGAAAACAGATATAGTCTCAAGTCCAAATGGATTAAAGACCTCAATATCAGTCCAAACACACTGAACCTGATAGAAGAGAAAGTGGGAAGTACTCTACAACACATGGGCACAGGAGAACACTTCCTGCGTATAACCCCAGCAGCACAAACACTAAGGACATCATTGAATAAATGGGACCTCCTGAGACTGAGAAGCTTCTGTAAAGCAAAGGACACTGTCACTAAGACAGAAAGGCAACCCACTGACTGGGAGAAGATCTTCACCAACCCCGCAACTGACAAAGGTCTGATATCCAAAATATACAAAGAACTCAAGAAATTAGACCGTAAAAGTTTAATCAATCCAATTATAAAATGGGGCACTGAGCTGAACAGAGACTTTTCAACAGAAGAAGTTCAAATGGCCAAAAGACACTTAAGATCGTGCTCAACTTCCTTAGCAATCAGGGAAATGCAAATCAAGACAACATTAAGATACCATCTTACACCGGTCAGAATGGCTAAAATCAAAAACACCAATGATAGCCTTTGCTGGAGAGGCTGTGGAGAAAGGGGCACACTCATCCATTGCTGGTGGGAATGCAAACTTGTGCAACCACTTTGGAAAGCAGTGTGGCGGTTTCTCAGGAAAGTCGGGTTCAACCTACCTCTCGACCCAGCAATACCACTATTGGGAATATACCCAAGAGATGCCCAAACATACAACAAAAGTATATGCTCAACTATGTTCATAGCAGCATTGTTTGTAATAGCCAGAACCTGGAAACAACCTAGATGTCCTTCAATGGAAGAATGGATGAAGAAAGTATGGAATATATACATATTAGAGTACTACTCAGCAGTAAAAAACAATGACTTCTTGAATTTTGCATACAAATGGACGGAAATTGAAAACACTATCCTGAGTGAGGTAAGCCAGACCCAAAAAGAGGAACATGGGATGTACTCACTCATATTTGGTTTCTAGCCATAAATAAAGGACATTGAGACTATAATTCGTGATTCTAGAGAAGCTAAATAAGAAGGTGAACCCAAAGAAAAACATATAAGCATCCCCCTGAATATTAACCTTCATCAGGCGATGAAAGAAGACAGAGACAGAGACCAACATTGGAGCACTGGACTGAAGTCTCACGATCCAAAGGAGGAGCAGAAGGAGAGTGAGCACGAGCAAGGAACTCAGGACTGCGAGGGGTGCACCCACACACTGAGGCAATGGGGATGTTCTATCGGGAACTCACCAAGGCCAGCTGGCCGGGGTCTGAAAAAGCATGGGACAAAACCGGTCTCGCTGTACATAATGGACAATGAGGACTACTGAGAACTGAAGAACAATGGCAATGGGTTCTTGATCCTATTGCACGTAATGGCTTTGTGGGAGCCCAGGTAGTTTGGATGCTCACCTTAATAGACCTGGATGGAGGTGGGTGGTCCTTGGACCTCCCACAGGGCAGAGAAACCTGCTTGCTCTTTGGGCTGAGGAGGAAGGAAGACTTGATTGGGGGAGGGGGAGGGAATGGGAGGTGGTGGCGGGGAAGAGGCAGAAATCTTTAATAATTAAATAAATTAATTAATAAAAAAAAAAGTTTATAAGGAAAAAAAAAGAAAACAGATATAGTCTATTGAGAAAACTTTAATGACTATTAAAAGCCATCTACTTAATCTGCAGGTTATTGTTTTGGAATCTAAATAAATTTCAAAACAATTAAAATACAAATAGAACAACAGACCTTAAAATTCTTTGGAAGAAAGGAAAGAAGAGAAGGGAAAGGCCAGTAGGGTACGTGGAAGGGTTTCCTCTCATTTATTCCCTTAAGTTGGAAAAGTCTACATCCTGTGGAAGGGTCTGACATATGATCCACTGACGTCAACTCGAAGACGAGAAGAGGCGTGGTTATGCTGACTGCACTCCCTAGACTGCTTATGGCCAGCTTGCTGTCAAAACACCCATTCTCCTGAGGTATCTGTCCTGTCTGGAGTCAGCGAGCCTGGGTCCGCTGTGTGGGCCCTGATACCTGATTGCTTCATTATTTTTCTTATTTATTTATTTATTTATTTATTTATTTATTTATTTTAAAAAACAATCTTTTCTCATTTTACAAACCAATCCCAGTTCCCACTCCCTCCCCTCCTCCTGCTCTCTTCATCTTCCTCCCCACCCCACCACCCATCCACTTCTCAGAGAGGGCAAAGTTCCCCACGGGAAGTCAGAAAAGTCTAGCATATTGCTTTGAAGCAGTATGAAGCCTTCCCCACTATATTTAGGCTGAGCAGTGTATCCCTCCCTAGAGAATGGGTTTGAAAACCAATGCAAGCAGTAAGGATAAATCCTGGTCTCACTGCCAGTGGCCCTACAGTCTGCCCCATTCAATCAACAGTTACCACATGATGACATTTAAGATAGTCATTGATCCTACTACAGAGTGAGGCCAGTTTGGGCACCCTCTCCACAATTGCTTAAGGTCTTAGCTGGGGTCATCCTTGTGAATTCCTGGAAATTTCTCTAGTGCCAGGTTTATTGCGAGCCCCATAATGACTCCCACAATCAATATATCTCTTTCCTTACTCATCTCTGTCATTCCTCCTTCTCAACCATCCTATTCCCTCAAGTTTCCTCTCCTCTCGTCTTCTCAGACAGCTGTGTGCTTCTATACATCTGCTACGCTGTCTTGTATTGGCCAGTCTACCTGTCCTCAGAAAGCTTCTTGTCTTGGTCTTTGCTTAGCTCCACAGGACAAGATGATTTGGTAGAGTTTCCTTTAATTTGCAATGCAAAAATAATTGGTTTAGTACGCAAGTTTTTCCTCCTTCTGATTTTTTTCGTGTGTGCGGGGCGGGGGGGTTATTGGGGCTCAAATCTAGGGCCTTGCCAAACTAGGCAAACATCTTATCACTGGATACATCCACAGTTCTTCTATTACTATGCTTTTATTGAAAAACATCACAGATATTTATTCTTACTGGCAAAACTTGGAACAGTATTGTTGGGTATGGACCAGTGATGGCATGTGCCCTTCCATCTTTGGAATTATTTCAGGCATTTGTCTATACATGAATACAGGGACTTGATTACAATTGTTTCCACTTCTCTGTGGGAGAAGCTCGAAGGCCCCTGTAGACACCTGACACCACAGATAGCACTGGAACACATTATACTATTCTTTGATTTTTTTTTCCTTCCTTTTTTCTGTGTGTATATGTTCTTTTTCTTCTGTCTGCCTTCATCTCCTAAGTGCTGGATTACAGGGGCTACCCTGCCTCATTGCATTGTGGTTTTTTTTATATGTACAGCATTTTTAAAAGTTTAATTTATAAAATAGGCACAGCCAGAAAATAACACTAATAATTATTATAAGTAATAAAAGAGAATAGTTATACTCTAGCAATTAAAATAGATTTAAAATTCTGTGATGAGCAGAATCGAGGATGCTGGGAGGGAGAGTTATTCAGAGCAGAGCAGGGTAGTGTGAAAGGTATATGAGCTAGAATATAGGATAGACACACATCTGAAAAATGTTGACATGAAATCTTGGTGCTCTAGTTTAAATAGAAGTAGAGAAATTCCCTGAATGCGGGTTCTCTGTCTCAAAAGAGCCAAGTCAACGCAGGTGCTTTGAGCTACAATCATCCACAGGTAACCTCAAGCACAAGCGAGGGGCCCCTGCACACCACAGCAGCTGGAGTCCTTAGAGCAGAGCTACAGCTCTGCAGAGGCAACACTTATATCTTTTCATAGCTGCATCGTACCCTAACGTAGAGCGGCCAAAATGGCATCCTTCTTCACAGATCCACGTTCTATCTTGAGGTTCATATTCTGTCCACAGGTTTATGCTCTCTCCAAAGGCCCATGCCTTGCTCATAGGTCCTTGCTCTCCCTACAGTTCCATGTGTTCTCCACAGGTTCAGTTAGTGCATCTCTTGATGTGTACTTGATGGATGCTGTCCCACTGAATAGCTTCACAGACCCAAGACCTTGCAGTGGTCCTTTGACCCTGTTTTCCTAGCCCGTGATGAGACTGGATCATCACCTCCATCTAGCTGTTCTGGTGAAGGCATCTGATGTGTGAGACCACTACTGGTTCTGACAGTTGGGTTCTTGTGAACTGAGTCCCTTCAGGTGTCATGGCCTTCAGTACAGTCTTAGGGCAAAGGAAATACATGTTCTGACTCAAGTGAACCACTGGCCAGCTGTCGTTCACTGATCCCAGAGACACTGTGTACTGGTCTGAGTCTCCTCATCTACAGAAGGGATCTTGACTCTGTAACTACATGCTCTTCTTCTCCGCTGGCCAGTTCAGCCCATTCAGTCTTTATCTAAGAGCTCAGAAACTCTGTGTCTTGCCAACTCTCAGATCACTGCTGTCTTTCATCTTCACATCTACACAGTTTAAGTTCTTTTGAGGGATTCCGCTTCCATTTTAAACATAGGAGTATTGATGTTTATTGAAATCCGAAAGCCGGATGGGACCTGGCTCAGTTTCACATCCTGGCAACACTTTGCAGCCAGTGACATGAGGCGCCTTTGCCAGAAAGGCCTGTTTAATCAAAAGCTTTCATCTGAGATGCATTCCACCCTTGTGGGTGGCGAGGAACATTTCCCCGAAGGATGACTGCATAGTGGCATAGGACTAAGCTTTTCACATATCCTTGACAGGAGGCAAAACCTTTTACTGAACAAACTTGCACCAGGTAGTGAGCTAACTGCCCTGGAGACAAGTAGTCAGCAGGCTGATTGTGCCTGGCTTTACATGGCTTAAATCGAACAGCAGACAGGCGTAGCTGTTTAAAGGGGGCTCCATGTCTCTATGGAAGTGTGGGCAGTTCCCAGGAGCTCACAGAAGAGAGAGCGGCCCCATGTGTGCAGCAGGGAGGGGTTACTGCTAGAGGAAGGGAGACTGCCTTGAATAGTTAGTTGTCAGTAGTCGTTAGCAGATTGTCAAGGCCAAGGTTTGAACTGGGACTTTGGCTGTGACATGTAGGATGCACTTCTGTCACCTTTCTCACCAGGTGTAATCGTCAGCTAAGGATCAGTGATAAGGCACCCCATGAAGGGACAGCCTTCAAACCTCCCCATAGCACTCACCCCAGGCATGCTGTGGTGGCAGATGTGGAGAGACATGACTTTCAAATGGAAGCTGTAGGCTAAGGCATCGCCTTGCCATAGATAGTAAGGTCCTGTGTGGTCTGGATAAGAATGTCCTCCAAAGACGCATAGGTTTGAATTCTTGGTGTAAAGTTGATGTAAACATTTGGGATGGATTAGGAGGTGTGTCCTTGTTGAAGGAGGTATGTCACCGGGGGACAACTTTGAGTTGTTCAAATACTGGTGTCATTCTGTGTATCTCTTGCTCACTTCTTCCTTCTTACAGATCATGATATAAGCTCACAGCTGTTCCTGCCACCGTGAACTCTAGCTCTCAGAAGCCATGATCCCCAAATAAACTCTTGGTAATAGTGTTTTATCACGGCAATAGAAAGGTAATTCAAACAGACCCCTGTTACCATAGTAGGACTGGAACGATGACAGTCGCATTCATTGTGGTTCCTTCTCCAAAGTTGGCACAGTATGGAAATCAACAAAGAACCCAAAGAGCTGTCATAGTCTGTGCACTTCTCGTGATCATAAAGTAAGAAACATGGGTGGGGTCCTGGTCACAGCAAGGCCTTGCAGTAACATCCCTCATCCTTTCTTCTCTCTCCTCAGCACCTGCATGAGTCAGCTGGAATAGTGCCTCTTCTAAGGACCATTAGAGTTGAGCAGTGGGAAAAGTCAGAGGCCAGGCTACTATTCCCAAGGTGAAGAACATTCCTGGTCCTTTGCTTCCTTAGGCTTGTGGTTGTTTCCCGGGGACCTATGGGTGCTGTCCTCATACACATACACATCACATGCCTTCTGCTTCAGGAGACTACTCCCAAACTTGACCCGTTTTTTTTTTTTCCTGGTCTCCTTTCCATCCCTTGTCCTGTCCAGCCAGGTGGTATCATGCAGAAGTATACAATGAAAGAGGGGGAGGAAAAAAATTGTCTCCAGTGTACAATACCACCAAGGCAAAGGCTTAAGCTGCAGAGCTGTGAATCCTAATATTCTCACTCTCTCAAGAAGAAAGAAAACCGCAACTGTCCATGGTTTGGATTGTTCTCAGCACAGTCAGCAAGTCCTGGCTGCAACAGATATTTCTGAGAAGACTTCTACACTACCATTCTCAGGACGTGAGGGGTTTAACACATCCACTGCCTCACTGTCAAGAATCCCACTGAGAGAACATACTCACCATACCACCGGTGTTCCTCCTATCACTCAATCACACACACACACACACACACACACACACACACACACACACACACACATCTGTATATGCATTTACACATACAAACATCTCCGCACATGTATATATGCACAGGCACCCATGAACACACGTGCAGCCCTAGTAGACACATATAAGTGAATAACTCTTGGTATCAAAATTAACCTAAAAAAGAAAGATGCCCAAATAACTCAGCAATGAATACACATTACAAGCACCTTTAAGCACCAACTGGGACTAGTTAGGACTTTCACAGAGTTACTCGTCTTTTAGGAGTAAAGGAACCTGTAGGATCTCTATTTCACCCTCAATTCAGTGGCTGTGTCCTGAGTGCACTAACTGGACTTAGGAACCTAAGAATCCATCCAGTTCATGCCAACTGAGAGAGGCTTATTGGTGCATACTGTTCCTTCTCATTATTGAGTACTTCTTCACAAAATGCAGATGCATGCACCCCAGGCTGTCTCACCCCGTGCAGGTACAAACCTTCCAGAAGCATAGCTGTCAACCCCATTGCTGCTCTTGTCACCAAGCAGCTTCCAGGGACTGGGCTGCAGGCGCGGCTCTTGTGAACTGTACAACCTTTGGAGTGGTGTCCTCGTTCCTGCCTTGTCTTCTGCAACTGTCTCCGGTCATTCAGTGGCTGGTACCTCCCTGGCAGGCATTTTCTGGAGTCTCTAAGGGTGAAGGAACTGGAGGATGCTGTGGAAATGTCAGCACTAGGGCTTCCCCAGAGAAGCCCCATCCCCCCCTTACCTCACCATCTTCTGGGATTTTTGCCCTCCTTACTGTGAAGGTTCCAGGGACAGGTATCTTGGAGGTCTCTCTTAGCTGTGCCCATGCTTCTTTGGCCACCTGATTTTTCTGAAATGATGGCTAACTTCAATATTCTAGAGTTTCTTCTATTCATTTGTTCACATCTGAAAGTTTAGAAGTTTGACTTAAAAGAAATAAAACAGTAAACGACAAAAAAACATGGTTCCTTTGCAAGATGGCAGAATTGAATATATTTTTTCTGTTCTCGTTATTTCAAATCTATGTATTTCCACACATTCTGCTTTCTTTTTTATATTAGGAATTGTTGATTTTTTTTTTTAAATTCTAGGTCTCTGGGGTACCCAGTTTCTGGCTCCTGTCCTCCCTTTCATGGTGTGGGCCTCAAATTAGACCAGCTGTTGATTGACCATTTCCACAAGATCTGTGCCTTCATTGTCCCACACATCCAGCAGACAGGATATATTGTAGGTCAAAGGTCAATTTATCCTTCCCAGAGAGATCTTAGTGCCCCACTAGAGTCCTCCTTATCACTTAGCTTCTCTGGGTCTCTGGCATGTGCCATGTTTATAATTTCCTTTACAGCTAATATTCACTTTTAAGTCAGGACATAGCCATGTTTGTCTTTCTGGGTCTGGGTCACCTCACTTAGGATGATTTTTTTCTACTTTCAAACTTTTGCCCGTAAAGTTAATGATGTCTTTTTTGCTGTTGTTATTTTTAGCAGCCGAGTAATACTCCATTGTGTTATGTACTCTCCCCTTTATCCATTCTTAAGTTGAGGGACATCTAGGTTGTTTCCAGTTTCAGGCTATTGTTAATAAAGACACTATGAACATAGTTGAACAACTGTCTTTGTGATACGATGGAGTATCATTTGGGTATGTGCTCAATAGTGGCACAGCTGGGCTGTGAAGTAGATCAATTTCCAATTTTCTAAGGAACCATCATATTGATTTCCACAGTAGCTGTTCAAGTTTGCAATCCTACCAGCAATGAAAGAGTGTTTCCCTTCTTCCACATTCTCTCCAGCATGAGTTGTCACGTGTGGTTTTGATCTTAGCTACTCTGACAGGTGTAAGATAGTATCACAGAGTCATTTTGATTTGCATTTCCCTGATGGCTAAGGATGCTGAAAATTTTCCAAGTGTTTCCCAGCTATTTGGAATTCCTCCATTGAGAATTTTATGTTTAGATAGTATCCAATTTTTTAATTATATATTTGGTTTGTTGGTGTTCAGTTTCTTGAGTTCTTTAGATATTTTAGGTTAGACCTCTGTCAGATGTGGAGTTTGTGAAAATCTTTTCTCATTCAGTAGTCTGCTCTTTGTCCTATAGATGTTGACTTTTGCCTTACATAAACTTTTCAGTTTCATGAGGTCCCATTTATCTGTTCTTCCTAGTGCTTTCGGTGTTTTGTTCAAGAACTTGTCTCCTGTGCCAATGCATTCAAGGTTATTTCCCACTTTCTCTTTTATCAGGTTCAGTGTATCTAGTTTAATGAGGTCCTTGATCCACTTGAATTTGCATTTTGTGCAGGGTGAGAGAGAGGGTTCTATTTACATTCTTCCACAGATGCAGACACAGATATCAGTTGGACCAGAGCTAGTTGTTGAAGATGATTTCTTTATTCTACTGTGTCTTCTGGCTTTTTCTCTCTATAAAAAATCTGTGTGTAGATTTCTATCTGGGTCTTTGATCCAATCCTATTAATCAACGTGTCTGTCTTTAGGGCAATAGCAGGCAGATTTTAGTACTATAGCTCTGTACTACAACTTAAAATCAGTGTTGGTGGTACCTCTGCAAGTTCTTTTATTGTTCACATTGTTTTAGCTCTCCTGAGGTGTTATTTTTTTTCCATCTTCAGATGGAAATATTATCTTAATATTATCCACTCAGGGTCTGTAAGGAATTGTGGTTTTGATATAGTCTTAATTGTTTTTGCCTTTCAAGAAGCAGAGCTTTCTGGACCTGCCAGTAACGGCAGTTGTTAAGCACACCTTGCTTTCCAACTGAGTGAATAACACAGGCCACCTGCCCTTCTCCCCGTCTACAACTCAGTGCCAGGCTCATCACGAACCTGAACACAACGTTAGAGCACTAATGACATCATCCCGTGCCCCATTGCTAGGAAGGGAGCCCTTAGGGTCCAATCCATACTCACCAAATAAGAAACTTGGGGACTGGCAGTACACCCATCTGAAGAGCTGTCACACCTGACTGGTGTTCACTCACTACTCTACTTAAATCTACCCAAACAAAACTACTTTGGCATGAGTGGCTACAACAGCAGAAACCAGTTCCTCCTATCTTATGAGGCTAGAATTCCAAACAAAACCTAGATGCTGGCAGATTGCATGCTAGGTGATGCTTCTCTTCCATGTTCACACATGCCGCTTTCTTGCTGTGTCCTCGCATGCTGTAGAGACAGACATCATTTCTATGGCTTTTTCACTCTTCTTATAAGAGCATGAATTGCAACCTCAGGGACCCCACTTCCTCCTGAAGCTTGTCTCCGTATCCATCCTAGAAATTGCATTTCAGCCTGTAGATGGGATGTACAAGGATGTTGTCCACGCACATATGCTTGTGAACCCCAGACAGTATCCAGCTCCGAGCAGCTCATCCACACTGATTTAAAAGGGCACCTTCTTTCCCTGGCCATAGCAGAGTATTCACCAGCCCTAATGACTGCAGCGGCTCACACAATTCAGATTGCTATCAGAGCAGAAGCAACTATAACCAAGAGAGCTCTAGTACAATGAGTCCTCCAGTCTAGTAGTTTACATATAATAACTCAATTGTCCTTGTCTTGGCTAGGGATTGTATTGCTGTGAGGAGACACCAAGACCATGATAACTCTTATAAAGAGAATGTTTAATTGGGGTGGCTTGCTTACAGTTTCAGTCCATTATCATCAGGGTGGGGAGCGTAGAGGGATTCAAGCAGATGCGGTGCTAGAGTTGAAAGTCCTTACATCTTCATAAGCCGGCAACAGGGAGTTGACTGAAAGTCACACTGAGGGAAGTTTGGGTAGAAAAGACCACAAAGCTGCCCGCAGCCACCCAATACACACACTTCTCCAACAAGGACACACCTCCATTTGTGGGACATTGTCTTTCAAACCACCACAGTCCTCATGACAGGCATAATAAAATAGGCATCCATTAATTCTTTTCAATTCCTCTCTTGCTCCTAGCTCTGGCAGCCACTGACCTTTTTACTGTCCCCAGAGTTCTGCTTTCCTTGGATGTCACATGGCTGGAACCTGCCATCTGTGGCCTTCTTGATGGGATCCTTTCAAGTCATAATATGCACTGACATCTCCCCCACATGTTTTCAGCACTTGGAAGGTTGTTTCTCTTTAGTCTGGAATAATATTTCAATGCGTGACTATACCACAACTGACTTATCCGTTCACCTTTTCTTTTTGCCCTGAATCTATACAGAAGAAAACCAAGGTACTGAGTAAAAGAGCTCACCCACTTCACTGTAGTTGGTGGGAGGACACCAGCCCCGAGACAAAGACATGTGTCCCTCGCTGTCACTACCTAAAGCAGAGTCCCCTGGGCAGCCCAATTCTCAAGCATTTCATTTATTTCCTTTCTATTCACCGAGTTTACATAAGCACTGAGAAACCTCACTGGAGGCCAGTGGAATGAGTTTATGGGGAGTCACTATCAGCATAATCCTGAAAAGTGGAGTTCTGAGAGTCAATGTTAGGTGGAAAGACAATGAATTCACATTTTTTTTTTGCCCTCCACACTCTTGTGACCCCCTGACACAAATAATAAAAATGTGAAAAGACACCTCACTCCAGTCTCATGTTCTGAGCGTGAGGAGTGCATGTCTAACACACTCACTGGAAACTGTGAAAACCATGCATTTTCTTTCATGCTTATGAGGATTCACTAATTTAGTGAGAAAATATTTCATAAAATACACGACCTCCCATCCAAGTACTAACCAGTTTCAACCCTGCTTAGCTTCTGAGATCAGGCGAATCCTGGCATGTCTTGAAAAACAAAACAAAACAAAAATTACAGATAACAAAAAACCATAAGCTCAAAGGTTGGCACATGTCTCTGGCCACTCAAGACCATGTCTTTTCTGCATGAAACAAACTTATTCTCTACCAGAGCATAGGCTTTAGATGACCATGACTTGGGGTGGAATATAGCTGGTCCTCCTGATGGATTCTGGCCAGTAGAAAACCAACATCAGAAGCTGAAGGAAGAAGGAAGAAAATTGAGGAGAGGGAAAGTGAAAGAGGGAGAAAGAGGAAAGAGAGAGAGAGAGAGAGAGAGAGAGAGAGAGAGAGAGAGAGAGAGAGAGAGGCCTCAGCAGAAAGACAGTTTTTCCCCTTGTAGTCAACAGCTCCCTGCACCTCTGTAGTTCCTTACAGCTCTGTAGAACTTGACTCCTTGGCCCTATAGCATCACTCCTAGAACTCTTCTGTCCCGCTTCTCTCTCACACTTGGCCTTCAACTGAATGCTCACTCTTAGGAGGAGTTGTGTGGTAGAAATCCTTCATCATCATTTAAGCTTTATAATTTTTGAGTCATATGACCAAGCGATGTTGTGGCACTCAGGATATGAAATAGTGTTCCTATGAAATGCCTTTTTATATATATATGTGAAATTGAAAATTGTACAAGGCCTATACTTTACATGCATAGGGGTTTAATCCATGGAAAACTGACATCTCTGTAGAAAGTAGTATCAAGACCAAAGCCAGGGCCTGGTACTCTCTTCCTCACTGGAGCAGGACCCTGCTGGGGTCCACAGGTCTGAGCACCTTGCTGAGCCTTGCTGACTGTATCTGTAGCTGAGAAGTGTGGTGGCCTGCTGTGGGCTTGTAAAAGGGCTCTCTGCTAACAGGGGTGTGTTTCTTTAGCAGAGGCCAAGGCCACCTCAGAAAGGCAGCAGGCTCATGAGAGTCTAATCTTGGCAGTCTCAGAGAATTAAGTTGAATGCCTCCAGTATAAGTTCACTTCTCTTCCTGGAAACATTCAGTCGAATCTTTAACTCAGCTGTAGTTGATCACAATGGGGACCAATGTTACAAATCATCTTGTTGAATTAAAACAAAGGGATTTTCACAGTGGGGCATTGTAGCATGCCCCTTAAGCTTCAGTTACTCTTACTCTAGGAAGACCAAGGGCACTGGAGACTAGGAGCTTCTAACCTTGCAATGTAGTCATATTTTGCCTATGCCCCTCCCACTGCAAAACCCTTGTATGCAAACTTCCACTTCCATTTTAAAGTCTTGCATGGGAATGCCCTGTTTTATGTGCCGCGGGGAAGCACACAGGCTCATAGAGGTACAGGGAGCATGTGTCCTCAGCTGGGCCTCCTGAAGTGTTTCTTTCCATGTGACTGCTGCTTGCTGAGCTATGTCCTGGGATCCATACACTTAAGTCCACACTGTGGTACTTCAGGGTGCAGCTGTACTTGGGGGTATGTTCTCTTAGTTATTCTTCCCTGCTAGATATAAGATCTTTAACGTAGAAATTGGAGTAAAATGAGGTCATGAGGGCAGGCCCTAAGGTGTGATAAGAAAACACTGGGAAACCGACGGCGACACCTGGCACATATGTGCACACACAGAGGACACGTGACCACTACGATGACATCACCATCTGCAAACTATGCCGGAAGCTCCAGGAGAAGCCAGTACTGCCAACATCTTGATCTTTGACTCCCGCCTCCAAATTTGTGAGAAAACAAGTGTCATTGCTGAAGTCACCCAGATGGTGACACTCCATAAGGCAGCCACCGCCAGCTCCTGTGCCAGTAACGCACATCTCAGTTTTACTTTTGTTCTGCATGAGCAACAAGTAGCAAAGCATTGGTCTGGTTTAACTACACAGTCTCCCCTTCTCCTGGAAATCAAGGAGAAAGCTTGTCAGCTCTGCTTCCAAATGCTTTTCTCATACCAGCTGTTACTTCTTTCTCAGAATAATGATGTGTAAGCAATAATTCTGGGTCAATTCCAAGGCTTATGATCAACCCATAACTCTTCAGAAAAATATCCACGATGTATGTATACATCCTATTAAGTTATTGAATAAAACAGTTTTATATTTGGGAAAACAATCGTGCAACTTATTGAGGAAAACCCCTTTCAATGGAAAAAAAGTATTTTAAGAATCTTAGTGAAATATTTATCTAGATAGTACCAAACAGTCTTCAGAAGCTGGAAGGGTAATCTGCCCTGATGGAAATCTTCAGTTGCTTTTGATGAGGATAATTTGACAAAGAATCTTAAATAGAGTTTAGAAGGACTGTTTCAGCTTCCAGACTTTGGCATAATTAGAACTGGCTAATTGTGAAAATTCACTCTTCTTGATGGAATCCTGGGAATTTTCAGACCACAGCCTCCCAACTGTTTCTGCTGTTCACGGACACACATGTGTCTAAGTAATATTGTCAATCCTCGTATGGTACTTTAACTCAAAATATTTGGGCTGGATAGCTTTATGTCAACTTGACACAAGCTATCTTCATCTGAGAAGGGGGAACCTCAATTTTAAAAAATGCCTCCATAAAATCAGGCTGAAGGCAAGCTTGTAGGGCATCTTATCAATTAGTGATTGGATGAGAGAGTGTCTAGCGTGTTGTGGGTGGTGCCATCCCTGGTCTAGTGGTCCTGGGTTTTATATGAAAGCAGGCTGAGCAAGCTATGGGATGCAAATCAGTAAGCCTCACTTGCTGTATGGCCTCTGCATTAGCTCTTGACTCCAGGTTTCTGCCCTGGTTCAGTTCCTGTCCTGACTTGTTTGTGTGATGAAAAGTGATATGAAGGTGTGAGCCAAATAAACCCTTTTCTCTCCAGTTTACCTTGGTCATGGTGTTTCATCACAGCGATAGCAACCTTACCTAAGATGAAAAAGGCTGGGGATACAGCCCAGCATTAAAGTCTTGCTTAGCATGAGTGGTGCTTTAAGTTCAACCCAATATGAGTCTACACACATGCACACAGGGGGGTGGGGTGGGGGGGCAGAATCTAAAAAGCTTGGTAACTGGCAAAGACCTGTAGTCAGGAGCTTAGAAATTCTAGGCCAGCCTGGACTACATAGTGAGATCTTGTTTCAACTCAGTTTTCTCAAATGGCTGTTATCATGGAAGACATTTCATATGCTTAGTAGGCATTTGTTCTTTGTGTTTGGAAATCTGTCTGCTCATTTCATTAGTCCAGTTAGTGTTAGTTTCGTGTTTACTTCTCTGAGATCTTTGCATATTCTAGATATTAAGTCTTCTCACAGCTAGCATGAATTTTTCCCGTTAATGAATTCTTTGAAAACACAAATAAGCAATGGAATGAAATGAAGAAGATAATTTAAGACTTGAAAGTAAAATAGACTCACCAAAGAAAACTCAACTGATAAAAAATATGTTTAAAAAATAGAAAGTCAAACAAACAAAACTCAAAAGCCTAAAAGAAACAGATAAATTTCTGGATATATACCACCCACCAAAGTTAAGTCAATATCAGATAAGCAGTTTCAACACACCTATAACCCCTTGTGAGATAGAAGCAGTAATTAAAATCTCCCAACCAAAAAAGTCCCGGGGCCAGATGAAGTCAATGTAGAATGATACCAAACTTCTAAAGAAGTATTACATCAGTTTGAATGTTTGTAGATTCAAAGTTTCCATTAAAAATTGAAATTTGTGGGTATTATTCATGTTTTTGAAGGGTTTATTATCTTACTTGCCCCAATATAATACATATCTTTACATTGGTAGGCAAAATTCTGAAACCACTCAAAAATTAGGATCTTGTTTTTCTTATTCTAACGTTCTACATTCAAAAAGAACACAGAGTAAGAAGTTTCTACCTTCCCATTTGAGAGGGTCAGGGCATTGTTTTAGCTGTTCTGAAGCTTGGCTCTCTCCTGACAGCTTCAGGGCATGGAATGTTTACTACAGCTCATTCTGACGCCAGCTTTTCCTTGCTCTGCCATCTTGCCTCAGAAGTGCTTCCCAAATGAAGGAAACATGGCCTAAAATTGCTGTTCTACGTATGTTTTATGCTTGAGACCTCTTTAAGAATGCATTGATTCTATACTGAGGCAGAACTAGAGAAGATTTCTATGAGCTTTCTATATATATGACACTGACCTTGTCATGAGAGCTAAGAGTTTCCTACTCTCCTTTGTAAGGTCATCAAGAATCGAGCAGTTTTGTCACCTCTGATTCTTGGTGGATGTGGTGTACCTCCCCCTGCCTTCGGTCCTATGGCTGGAATTTCTGGTGCTAAGATGGAGCCTATGCTGATTAGCACAATCACGCTGTTTCAGCACCACAGCTGGGGGGGGGGGTTCACATAGTTCACCGAAGAGTCATGGTAAGATGTGAAGTTGATGATTCAACTACTAACAGTGCTTCTCCGAGAAGTCGATTTGCTCTTTACACAGGTCTTCTGAGTGAAAAGTTGCTGAAATTACATCATCACCTTCAGAAAGCTGTTCAAAAGGCTTATTTAATATTCTTGCACTGTGCAACTACTGTTTTGTTACTGCTAAGAATGCCAGGAGAACATGGGCTACAAATGCCCCAATGTGACTGAGAATTATTTTAATTTACAAAACTTGACTCAAGCTTCTGCTTGTAGATTTAAATTTGAGGGCAGATCCTCCAAACTTTTTTTTTTTCCAGAAATCTATAAATGCTCATCAGAACGAAGCCCTAGGCTTCCAGAGCATTAAAGCACCTAAGATCCCAGGAGCCAGAGGGAGACATTACACAATGTCCAGCAGGATCAGATGCAAACGGGCTCCAAGTGAAGGGGAGGCTGGTGGCCCAGAGGACTTTCTGGTGGAGTCCTCCTTGGTGCCTGACCTCTCAGTTTTCTCTCCTAATCTGTATCATTCTATTAAGCTGCCAATCAGCTCTGTTTTCCATCTCTTCCAGATCACACCCAGGGGATCTTATCTATTTCCTAAAACTCTTGTTTTTCTATGCTATGAGCCACTAATTATAAAAATGAATTACATAACTGTCTTAATGTTTTGAATAGCATGTTTTCCTTAACACTATTATTCTATTTCAATTTAATGGGATTTTTTTGTATTAACATTATTAAAGATGCAAATTACTCTTAGAACAAAAGAAATCAATGGATGGATCTAGGAAACATCATATTGAGTGAGGTAACCCAGACCCAGAAAGACAAATATAATATATACTCACTCATAAGTAGCTTTTAGACATAAAGCAGAAAAAAAAAATTCAGTTTACACTTCACAATCCCAGAGAACCTAGACAGCAAAGAGGACCCTAAGAGAGACATACATGGATCTAATCTACATGGGAAGTAGAAAAAGACAAGATCTCCTCAGTAAATTGGAAGCATAAGAGAGGGCAGAAAGGGAGGAATGAGGAAGGGAGGGAGTGGAGAAAAATATATAGCTCAATAAAAACAATAAAATTTTTTTTAAAAAGAACAAAAGTCAACATAACAGTGAAATTATGAACATTCAAAGCTTGAAGTGAGAGTTCAGAATGAAAGCTTTTGAATCTTTATTAATTATCCTTAGATTTACGCAGATAACTTTTTTCAGTAGGCAGAAGAATGTGTGATGTTTCTGAAGTCATACCAGGATTTAGTCTAATAGCAATTTCAAAACAACTATGACAAGAAAACCTTCCTATTCTTGATTAGACAATGAGCACATTCTTTTCATAATTATGTAAAATTTCCAAAAGCACACACTATGTGATAAAACTTGGAACATATTTTAGTGCCAATAATCAAGCACAATTACTTTTTCTGGCCTTGTGACTTGGATGAGTCTGGCCTCAGCACCCAGGTGCTGGTGTTGGTACACAAGGCGATGTTGAGAGGTGGTGTGTGTTTGCCAGCATTTCCCCCACTTTAGATGGTAACGGTCATTGTGCTCAGGGTTCCAGAGCTCTCAGACCATGGTTACTTTGCCCAGTACTTCTGGGCCTGGCTAAGGAGCTCATCATGAACACAGGTGGTAAAGGCTGCTTACCCCCTGGTAGCAGTGTGTGTGTGTGTGTGTGTGTGTGTGTGTGTGTGTGTGTGTGATAACAATTAATGGGAAAAGAGGCCATTAATTTAAAAACCAGAAGAAGGAAATGTAAGGGAGAAATTGTGTGATTATATTATGGCCTCAAGAATAAATATAATAACACCTTTAAAAAGTAAGGAAAACTTTGGCATTTTACTCACTTGGCCTTCATTCTTGCTAGAGAGTTTATCTACTTTATTGCCATCACTGCTAACCTCTCCACTGACCTCAGAATCAGCCTTTTCAGGCTTCCAATGTGTACTGAAGACCATCAGCTCTTCTGGAATCCTCCAGGCCATTGGTGTTCTGTTAGAAGTGCTGACACACAAGCCTGTGGGCTAAGTAGCTGCTGACCTCTCTGGTGTCAGACAGTCACTGTTGCACATCTTCATGGTGTTGTAAACCAGCCTAAAAAGTCCCTTTAAAGTACATATTCATGAGCACCACCTCCCCTCATCTCCATACCTCAGCCCACAACTCTGGCAGAAGGTTCTGCTCTATAGGAGGCCACTCTGGTACCTGGAATCCCAGGTTAGACCCTTCCTACAGACATCAAATGCTTTCTCAGAGACTTCACAGGTTCCCTAACAGCACCTATCCTCTGCTCTCCATATCCTGGCCCACAATTCAGATAGAAACCCACTGCCCTATCAGAGGACCCTCTACTACCTGGAAACCCAGAGGCCATGCTGGTACCAAAAGGTCTTGAATTTCAGAGGCAGCATTGGCACCCGAAACCGTAGGGAGCATACAGGTCACCAAAATCTCAGCAGAGATATTTTACTAAGCCAGAACCACAGGCCACTCAAGCTAGCAGACCAGAAAGGAAACAGAAACCAATGGTAAAAACATGTATCCAACAAAGATAAACTCAGAAATCTTCACCAAAATCTACAATTACCCTAAATCCAGACTAGAGAACACTGTCAACAACATCCAAGGCAATATGGTACCCTCGGAGCCCTAGTTATCCAATTACAGTCCTGGATATTCCAACATAACTGAACCACAAGAAAATGACCTTAAAGTCAAGTTTATGAAGAGGACAGAGACCCTTAAAGAGGAAATGATTTAAATACCTTAAGGAAATCCGGGACAACACAAGCAATTGGAAGAGATGCACAAACCTTTTAAAGAAAGCCTAGAAAACATGCGAAGGAAATGAACAAAACTGCTAAAGACCTGAAAATGGGAAATAGAAGCAATAAAGAAAACATAAACTGAGGGAATCCTGAAAATGGAAATTCTAGGCAAGCCAACAGGAACTACAGATGCAAGTAACACCAACAAAATCCAAGGAATGGAAGACAGAATCTCAGGCATAGAAGATACAACAGAATAAATTGATACACCGGTCAAAGAAAATGTTAAATCTAATATTACTGATATAAATCATCCAGGAAATTTGCTATGAAAAAAGTAAACTTGAGAATAATTAGTCTAGAAGAAGGAGGAGACTCTCAGTTCAAAGGCCCAGAAAATATTTCCAACAAGATCAGGGTAGAAAAATTTTCTAACCCAAAGGAGATGCCTACAAATGTACAAGAATCTTACAAAACGCCAAACAGATAAGACAAGAAATGAAACGTCTTTCCACCCTAAAATAACCAAATCACTAAACATGCAGAACAAAGAAAGAATGTTAAAAAACTTCAAGGGGAAAAGAGCAAGTAACATATAAAGGTAGACCTATTAGAACTAGTCTCGATAGAGACTAAAAGCCTGAAGAGCCTGGATTGACATTTTGCAGTGTCTAAGAGACCACAGTTATGAGCCCAGACTACTATACTCAGCAAAACTTTCAATCACCATAGATATTCCAGGATAAATTCAAATTTAAATGATACTTATCTACAAATTAGACAGACAGAAGGTACTAGAAGGAAAACTCCACACTTAGGAGGCTACCTATACCCAAGAAAACACAGAAAATAAATAACTCACACTAGCATAATTCAAAGAAAGAACACACACACAACCACTACCAAGAACAATAACAGGAATTAATAATCATTCATATCTCCCAATATAAATGGACTCAATTCCCTAATAAAAAGGCACAGGCTAACAAAATGGATGCAAAAACAGGATCCTTCTGCTGCATATAAGAAACATACCTTAACATCAAAGATAGACATTACCTCAGAGTAGAGAGTTAGAAAATATTTTCTAAGCAAATGGACCCAACAAGCAAGCTGGTATCGCCACTCTAATAGCAAAACAACAACAACAACAACAAAAACAACAATAATAATAATAATAATTCAAATCAAAATTAGCCAGAAGAGATTGTGAAGGACACTTCCTACTCATCAAAGGAAAAATCCACCAAGAAGAGGTTTCAGTTTGAAAACCTATACCCCAAATGCAAGGGCACTATATTTGTAATAGAAATATTAGCAAAGCTTAAATTACAATCAAACTTCACAAATTAATAGTGGGAGTGTTCAATATCCCATTTTCACCAATGGACAGGTTATCCTGACCAAAACTAAACAAAGAACTAATGGAGTTAGCAAATGTTATGACTCAAATGAACCTGACAGATATTTACAGAACTTTTCACCCAAGCACAAAAGAATACAGCTTCTTCTCAGAACCTCACTGAACCTTCTCTAAAACTGACCACATACTTGTTCACAAAGCAGTCTCATCAAATACAGGATAATTGAAATAACCACCTGCATCCTACCAGACCACCACAGATTTCAAAGCTGGATTTCAATAACAGAAACAACAAAAAGTCTACAAACTAATAGAAACTGAACAACTCTCTACTAACTGGCTACTCGGACAAGGCAAAAAAAAATTTTTTAAAAAGAAATTCAAGACTTTCTAGAAGTCAATGAAAATGAATGCACTCCTTACCCAAACTTCTGGGACACAAGGAAAGCAGTCCTAAGAGAAAAGTTCATAGCACTAAAGGTCTTCATAAAGAAATTAGAGAAATTTTATACTAACAACTTAATAGCACATCTGAAAGCTTTAGAACAAAAAGAAGCAAGTATTTTATTGATCATTTTTATATCAATGTTCATGGTGGAAATTGGTCTGTAATTCTCTTTCTTTATCGAATCTTTGTGTGGTTTTAGTACCAGAATGACTGTGGCCTCATAAAATAAATGTGACATTGTTCTCTCTGTTCCACTTTGTGAAGTAGTTTGAGGAATATTGGTATTAGCTCAACAAAATACTTGCAAAGTGAATTCAAGAACATATCAAAAGGAACATCCACCATGATAAAGTAGGTTTCATCCCAGACATGCAGGGATTATTCAACATACAAAAATGTGTCAATGTAATTCACCATATAAATGAACTGAAAGAGAAAAAAACCATATGATCATCTCATTATGTGCTGAAAAAGTCCTTAAAAAAATTCAGCGCATCTTCATGATAAGTCTTGGAAAGATCAGGGATACAAGGGGTGTACCTATACATAATAAAGGCAATGTACAGTCAGCCTATAGCTAACATTAAATTAAATGGAGAGAAACTCAAAAAAAAATCTGCTAAAGTTGGGAACAAAACAAGGCTGTCCACTCTTCCCTTATATAATCAACATAGTACTTGAAGTTTTAGCTAGCAAAATAAAACAACTAAAGGAGATCAAGGTGATATAAATTGGAAAGGAAGAAGTTAGAGTATTGCTATTTGCAAATGATATGATAGTATAAGTGACCCCAATAATTCTACTAGATAACTCCCACAGCTGATAAACCCCTCCAGTGAAGTGTCTAAATATAAGATTAACTCAAAAACAATCACTAGCCCTCCTCTATTTAAATGACAAATGGGCTGAGAAAAAAATCAGGAAAACAGCACCCTATACAATAACCACACATAATATAAAATATTTGGGGGTAACTCTAACTAAACAACTGAAAGACCTGTATGACAAGTACTTTAAGTCTTTGAAGAAGAAAACTGAAGAAGATATCAGAAAATGGAAAAATCTCACATGGTCATGGATGGGTAGAACTGGCATAGTAAAAATGGCAATCTTACCAAAAGCAAACTACAGATTCAACATAATCCCCACCAAAATTCCAACACTTTTTTTTTTTGTACAGACCTTGAAAGACCAATACTCAGTTTCATATGGAAAATAAAAAACCCAGAATAGCCAAAATAGTGCTGTACAATAAAGGAACTTTTGGTGATAGCTGATTTCAAGCTGCTCTACAGAGAGCTATAGTAACAAAACCTGCATGGTATTGGCATAAAAACAGACACATTGATGAATGGAACTGATTCAAAGACCCAGATATAAATCCACATATTTATGGACACCTGATTTTTGATAAAGAAGTCAGAAATATACAGTGGGGAAAAAAGCATCTTCAACAAATAGTGCTGGTCTAAGTGGAGGTCAGCATGTAGAAGAATGTAAATAGATGTGTATCAAACACCCTGCACTAAACTCAAGTCCAAGTGGATCAAAGACCTCAACGTAAGACCAGACACACTGAACCTGATAGAAAAGAAAGTGGGGAATGCATTGGCACAGGAAACAAGTTCTGCAAGAGAACATCAATAGCTCAGGAGCTAAGATCAATAATTGATAAATTGAAACTTCAAGAAACTGAAAAGCTTTTATGAGGCTAAGGACACCATTAATAGGACAAAATGGCAGCCTGCAGAACGTGAAAGATTTTCACTAACCACACATCTGGCAGTGACTAATTTTGGAAATATAGAAAGAACTTAAGAAGTTAGATATTAAGACGCTAAATAATCTACGTTTAAGATGGGGTAACAGGCCTAAACAGAGAATTCTCAGGCTAATGACTGAGAAGCAGTTAAGGAAATGTTCAGCATCCTTAGCCATCAGGGAAATGCAAATCAAAATGACTCTGAGATTCTATCTTACACAAGCGATCCTGCTGCCTCTACCTTCCAAATGTAATTACAGGCCTGAGCCACCAAGCTTGGCTATAACTAACTCTAAAAGGATTTATTTCAGGCTGAGGATATATTGTCCAGGGTTTGATCCACCCCACCCCTCCACACACAGAAACATCCACACACAATTTTAAGTTTGATGATACCTAACTTAAAAGACTGGTTAAAAAACAGTGGGAGAAAACTTCCAAATTTAAGAGGAAAGAAACATGTAAAATCTATGGACATAAGGACATTTAAGAAACTCCTTTTAGATTCACTTTCTTTTGTTCACATGAATATTTTGCCTGTATATATGTACTGTACTCCATGCATGCCTCAGGCTTGCAGAGGCTAGAAGAGTGAGTTAGATCCATCAGACCTAGAATTACGGACAGTTGGGAGCCACCATCTAGGTGCTGGTAACAGATTCTGGGTCCTTTACAAGAGTAGCAGTGCTTTTAATTGCCAAGCAATATCTCCAATTCTGCACCCATAACTAAAGAAAAAAAAGTGAAACTACTTAATAAAAATAGGAACAGAGTGTCCCAAGGTCTTTACCTCTTATAAAGTTGGGAAGTACTCCATCCCTACATTGGCAAAGGTCATACAATTAAGTTCCCACCCTTAATTTCAGCAGGATTCTTTTTTTAAAAAAATCTAAAAACTAGCAGCTTGATAACATAAGGGGAAGAAACTTAGAAAAATGATACAGAGCAGACTAAAGCCATCACAGTCACCGCCAGGAAAACAGAATGTCCCCATTATTAGATTGATGCTAATCATTATCCAGGCACCAAATGGCAGCTTGGAGAGCTGCTGAGGGAAGACGTGCAGATTAGTTCTCCTATTTGAGGCATGCAGGGACAAAGCAATGCGTGGAATTAAATTAAAACACTGTAAAGTAACTCGTTTTGCCGGCTGCAAAACGTACCCAGTACTGATTTCAGTTCTTGAGCTGAAAAGGAGGTGGTGTAGGATGATACAAGCCAGGGGCGCTGGGTGCTCAGGGTTCCAGGGCAGCTAGGACCCTGTCCAGACTTTGTACATGTACACCATTCCTTAGCTCTTCCCCACAATAGGCTGGAAGAGGATACCAAGGCCAAGCCACAGTGAGGTGCAAGGAAGTTTCCTGAAATCTCCCACAACATGGGGTACAGAGGAGACAACCGGACTTAACTGTAGATTCAGGAGGTGTTTAAGGGTGGCAGAGAAGCAGCAACAAGGTGCTTAGTGGTCACTTAGCTCATTCCTTTAACCAGTGCTATGCACTACCAAGGTGGCCCAACCAGGTAGGTTGTAGGACATGGAAACACAACAGTCAGAGGAGGGTGGGCATGTAGCTTTTCTCCCAAGAGTGGAAAGTACTGGAACAACAAATACTCTGGTGTGTGCTCCCCATGTCTTAACTTACTGCAGTGTGGCCAGAGTCAAAAACCCCTCACATATTCATATTATTTAAAAGGGGTTAATAAGGGCTTTCACCAACCTTGCTTGCTAAATCAATGTGTTTGGTTAGCTATTTGAAGTTGGGAAGGATATAGGATATTGAATATTTCACTCAACTAAAATATCTCAGCTTTGATTATTTCATATTACCCAAACTTGCCATGGAATTATTGAAGCTAAAGTCAGTAACTGGACAAATTATTTGTATGATTGGCATCTGAGTCACTGTTCTATTGAAGACCAAGGCAACTTTTATAAAAGAACATATTTAAATTGGGGATTTACTTAACTTTCAGAGGTTTCATCCATTGGTAGCATGGCAGGGAGCATGGCAGAATGCCGGTAGGTGCTGGAGTAGTACCTGAGAATTACATCCTCGTCTGTAGGCGGGGGCAGACAGACAGAGAGAGGGAGAGAGAGTGAATGAGAGTGTGCTTGGGCCTGGTGTGGGTTGTTGAAAGCTCAGAGTCTATACCAGGGGACACATTTCCTCCAACAAGGCCACACCTTCTTCAACAAGGCCATACTTCCTAATCCTTTCAAACAGTTCCACTCTTAGATGGCTAAAAATTCAAATATATGAACCTATGGATGCCATTCTTATTCAAACTATCACAGTTGATTAAAGAAAGAAGCCAGAGAGGTGCAGTATAAACTACCTAGATTTTATTTACCAATGCCTCTGTTATTTTGTTTCAGAAGAGGCTGATTGCAATACTTTGTCTTGGTATTATTTTGAGCTAGTATAGATATATTGATACATTACAAATAGAATCAGCATAACGTTGAAAAACCTTCATATTTTCGATGGTGATATTTCTCAAAGCAGGTTGCTTGCTTGGCATGCACAAGGCCACTGGACCAGATTTCTAGCAGTGCAAGAAAAATATTTCAAAATACATAATAAATCTATTATAGAAAAATTTTAAAGTTCATACAAAAAGAAAAAGTTTTGAGACGGGGTCTCACTATGGATCCTTTAGTGGCTTGAAACTTGCTATGTAGCCTTAAGTTCATAGAGATTCATCTGCCTCTGCCTCCCAAGCACTGGGATTAAAAGTGTGCACCACCATGACCAGCAAAAAAAAAAAAAAAGATTAAAATATTTGAACTGTAGTTTCACTGAGCAGACAGAATTATTAGGAATACTTGCTATAATTTTACATGACTTTATGCCTTTTATTCTTCTTGCATATGTAAAGCTGTACTAGTCTGTATAATTTCATACCGCCTTTTGGTGATCATATTTCAATTCCATTGTATAATTGTGTAAATGCATGAACTATCCAGGAAAACATTTCCATTGTTTTTCATAAACAATGCCACAATGAACATCTTTGTACATATATTAATTAGGTTTTATTTTCAGAAATAAAGTAGATGGGTCAAGGTAGTAACATTTTTAAAACTTTTGATAGGTATCACCAGTTCTTCTTAAGTGTGGCAATTTATGATTCTGGGAACAATTTGAGAAATCTTATTTCTTAAAACCACTGCCAATATTAAGTTAGCTCTTTCTCTTGCTTTTACCAATTTTAAGAATAAAGAGAATACATTTTTAGTTAAAAGTCAGAATTCTAGTCCACTATCACTTTAAGGCAAAATCTACTCATGTTTTGGTTTTTAATCAGACAGGCAGAAAACCGAAAATAAAACACCCACGCTGCCCAAACTTGGATTAGTGACTAGATAGAAAACAGTTCTGTTTCTTCTTCCTCCCCAATTTCCTCCCTCTTCCTCCCCTATTCTTTTCTCCTCTTTTCCATTCTATTTCTTTGAGATGGGGTATCACTTATCTTGCTGCCTCAGCTTTCCAAGTGATTGGATTTCAGGTTTATTTTGACTTTCCTGTTTACTAGGAAGCGAGAAACACCAAAGCCTCAACCCATAGGGTGAGTAAGGGCAAGTGGAGAGACCTTCAGGTATGGTCCTCTGACCTTGGCCCTGCTGAAACAGGCTGGTGAGGGTAGATAGCAGGTGAATTCTGGTGTGAGTAGGCCTGGAAAGGGAGATGACACTGAGCGGACAACGTAACACTGGTGTTCATGCTTCCAACACATCCACAGCCTTGGATACCAACCTCCCATCCATTTCATGGATTAAGCCCTGAAACCTGTGAAGGTCCATCAACCTTTTGCTACAGTTTGATTTTCAGCTATTGCTCAAGCATCTTTACAGTCCTGTTGTGATGGACCTGATGCAACGTGTATAAGGTGAACATTGCTGTTCCTGTCTCCTGAGAGCACAGGTAGGAGGAGTGACAAAGGGAAGCACAGAGTGGCTGCTCCTTCTGGCACAATGCTGAGCGCATGTCCTTGCCCGGAACTCAATCCTCTCCTGTCATTTTAGTAGTGTGCAGTGGAGAGCATACAGAAACAGTGAATTTAGCCCTGGAGACAGAGTAGGGACTTATACTGGTATAAAGCCTGTTTCCTTCAGGGAAGAAGTACCACTTCCCTCTGGGGAGATCTCTTGTTGCCAACCCAAATGACAAATCAACATTAAGATACTACACTGATGGTTGTTTACAGAACCACAGGCAGGAAACACTAAAGTCCTGACCAAGAGTAAAAATAATTTCTCTTCTATCTTTCATCTACCTCCCCTTCATTATACCTGTCCACCGAAAGCACTGCAGACACCAAGTGCAAGGCCAGGTGTAGGGACCCATTACAGGCATGATTGTTTCTGTTCTTGTGAGAATGATTCTGTGGGGTTTGTACCAATTTTCGTGTCATGGAACTCCTCAGGATTCAGCAAAACTGTCCTCCGAAACATTTCCCATGCGTATTGCAAAGCTCCAGGTTTTCAGTTGAGGTCCTTCTAGATCAAAGAAGTGACTAAGCTATTGGACCCTCTTCCAAAGCAGTGGAATTGTACAGAGGCTCATCCTTGCTCCCAGGAGAGCTGAGATGGGAACACCCACCTGCCAAATGGCCATGACTTAAATCCTCTACCTGCCCTTCAGAAGGGGCTTATGACTGGTCTGGAATTTTGGAGGACCTCTCTAGCAGGTGGGTAAGGCACTCCAGCAGAAGGACAAAACGGAGGTATGCGCTGTCTGAATGTTACCCGAATGTTTGCTAGATTTTTTGTCTTTATTTTCAGCAGAGGATAATTGGTAACAGGAACTCTTGGCTGGCTTTGGCCTTTTGTCACCAAATGTCCATCTGTTTTTAAAGAATCAGAAGTTAGGCTACCTGAGAATTGATATGTCAATAGTTTTGACAAATGCCAAAGGCTTCTGTCTAAACACAAACACACTAGATGGTAGTCAAATTCAAATACCAACATTGTTTCCCTATGAAAAATGTCATAGAACTAAGTTGCTTATTCATGGTATAAGGAAAAAATAATTTCCAGACCATCCCTCAAAATTTAGAAGAGCTTACTTTTAAGAAATTTTAATGTGTAATATAATATTTTCATATTGTGAATTTGATATTTTAATATAACCTGTCATCTCAGAATGACTTCCCAAAGGACATCTTAGAAAAGTGGCTGAACAGTCTAGAATGAAGATGCTGATTTGATCTGTTCGTGCATAAACAAGCTTTCATGTGGCCAAGTCCTGAATAAAATTTATGTTACTGTGGACTTATTAGATAACTCATGTAATAATTAGATTATATGAGTAATTTCATAGCTTATGAGTTCCAGAATAATCCACTTAATGGGCATAGAATTTCTTTTGCTTTCCAATATGTTATTTAAACAACCTTCACTTTGACTTGCTCAGACTTTGTACTGTAGCTTGGCCAGATGCATTGCGGTAAAGACCATTTGCTTCTATAATAGGCTGGCATAGAGAAGGTGCTTCCTCGGGAGGCATACAGAGAGCAGTGGGATGGTTATGAGATGACTTCAGGGGCCGATATTCTTCCATTAGAGGGATTTTTAAAATATTATCTTCTTAGAGAAGAAAATACCCAAGAGATCATGAAATCTAAACTCTGATTTTGTTTTTTCTAGAAAGTTGATCAAGAAGCCTTAATGGTGTGATAGAGTCACTCGTGGGTCTTGGGCTCACAAGTGATTTTATTATGTTAATGAGCTCAACTCAGTGTTCCTCATCCACCCATCACCCATCCACCCATTCATCACCTATCTCTCTGCCAGTCTCTTTTTTTTCCTGTCTCACTCCCTTCCATTTTAGTTTTCTGAAGTACCTTGACTTTTAAAAGTATTAACATATGGAAGATAATACCGAACAATTTTAGTCAAACTATGAAACTGGAAATAAAAAAGGTTTGAAATAATGTAAACCCGGTTTACTAAATAAATTAATTGAATTGTTCTGAATTTACTTATTTGATACCTATTTTAACATGTGTGTAGCAACTACATAAGTTTTAGTTAATTTACTGTTCAAATATTATCATGTATTACACTCAACTTACTTTCCAAAGGAAGTTAAAGTGGGAAAACTAGCCTACTGAACACTGTGTGGGGAGACTGCCCTGCAGAAAGACTCATAAAAATCTGTGTATTTAATAAACTGGTGATACATTAACAAACCTCTGCTCATCCATATGCTTCTTCTGACCTAAGACAATTTTCTTAGTATTTTTTTTTACCTCAGAAGTTGTAGATGAAGAGTTTATTTCTCAACTCCATTCCTTAATGAAAATAGTAATAATAATAAAATATTAACAGTCGGTGTTCTAAAGGATGACTTTAATTAGACAGTCCATTAATTTAGGCATAACACAGGCTGTGCTTCTTCTAAAATTCTGACTGAAAGCCAAGACATTGACAAAGGGGAAAAGAGACTGATGGAAGAGGCTGACTGGCTGGCAGGGTTCAACTCAGAGATAACGCGGAACATCTGTTTCCGTGTGTACAGAGGCAGGAGGGATGAGAGTGATGATTAATTCAGGATATAGAACATGCCATCCCTCCACAATTCACGTCTGCATTATTACAACCAGTCTGACAAAAGCCCACGAGGCAGGATACACTATTTGCCCACACGTGTACTGAGTACAAGCGCTGACATTTGCATTGTGAGGTCAGTGCTGTCTCGTCCTATTTTAAGAAAACTACCAACCTTGGGAATGTCCTAGGGGCTTGACTGCAACACTTAGGCACCAAGTCACTCTCCTAGTTCATTCCTATCATCTCTTTCTCTGGCTTCATCTCTTTATCCATTGGTACTTGCTCCTAATTTCATTTGATAATTAACTCCCACCCTTTTAGACCCAGTGTTTAACTTTCCTTATATGCCATTAGTCTCTCTAAGCTTTTTTGTTGCTCACAGGACTCCATTTTTTCTGGGTGACCTGAGCAAGTTATCTCTGTGAAGTCCTTCAGGCCAAGGTATGAATTCTATCGGGAAGCACTCAAACCTTGTTGATTCAGTCAGGAGTGACTGATTAGATAGGATTCTTTGTGGTGAAAGGATCCCAATTCAAATTAGCTCTTGTAGAATTGCAATCAATTCTTGAGGAATAAGACTATGAAAACACCATGACTAGATACTTCCCTTGCCTCTGTTTATCACTAAATCGAGCATCTGTAGATTCTGCGTCAGGTATAACCTGTGAAGTTCTGGGTTTGAGAAAGACCTTAGGTTCCACTGAATGTCCCTGGGTGACTGACTATATAGTGGCTGAGTAGCTGATAAACTGTTATACAGCTTTGTTATGGAGGCAAGAAGATGCGTGGAAGATCTTGGAGGTAAGACTCAGGAGAGATCAACATTGGCTGATGTGATAACTACAATCTTGTAGGCTGAATTTTTAGGGCTGTATTAGTGCATAGAAACCAAAAGGCAGAAGCATAGGGCGTTGGAAGTATGGGGAGGATGATGCAGTCAACTCTGTACCAGAAAACCACAGCTAGAGAGGAAGAGAAAGACAGCAAGGGGCCCAGCTGATCTCTGACTTCCTAGGAAGGGTGAGAAGAAAACAGTAGCTGGTACTCTGGGGAAGCATCCTTGTGACTAAAGAAGCACCATGGGAAGACATTGACTGTCTTCATTGTCTGCCTCTGTCCTCCCTAAACTGTTGATGATACCTAAGAAAGCAGAGCACAGCAATAGGAGGAGCTTGGCTCTCAAATGAACTCATTGAACCAGGGAGAAATGCTTAAACTCATTCCCCATCGAAGTGCCTATTATATGTGATGATATGTGTCCTTGTATGTAATGGCATGCATCCTTGTTTATTCTAGTTGTAGACACATTTGTTAGGTGCAGCTCAGTGCAGCATAACTGGTAAAATTTTGTTCCCTGTGCCTCACCTAGGCAACACACCTAGAGCTGACCCTGGTGGTGTAGGAGTGGGTGAGCCCACCCTAAGGACAAGAGATCAGGAGAATTGGCCCTGCCTCTTGCTGCTTATAGTGTGAGCTAGTCTGGGTGGTACTGCAGAACTGACCCTGGTGTTGAAGGTGAGGGAGAGTTGGCAGGCTGACCAACCCAGCAACCACCCAGAGCCAGAACCAGAGCTATGAGTTGGTCCATCCCATCATCCACCCCATTTGTGAACTGCTGGAGCCCATGAAGGGACTGGTTCTGCAGAGTCAAAATTACAGGATCTCCATGACACAGGCAACCACAGGATATCCAAGAAGAGCCCCAGTGAAAACCTAGTGTTGAAGATGTAGCAAAAGTCAGAGTCCTCAAACCAGACCAACAGCTCATTGCAATGAACATTTGCAGTAGCAACATATGGACTAAAGGACCATGTGACTCACTGTGTCACACTGCAGTTTCCACAAAGAAGTTTTTCCTTCTCTTTTTGTCTTTTTTTTTACTCTTTTCTTTTAAATTTTACCTTGTTTTATCCTGGGGGGTGGGAGATTGCAAGGGAAGAGGGCAGATGAGAGGGACAGGGAGATGAGTCGACTCGAGATACATGATGTGAAATCCACAAAGAATCAATAAAAAGTTAAATTTGAAGAATAAAAGAGCTTCCCCCTGGAATAAGTTTTTCTGGTGAAGGCCAAAAGCAGCACTAATATGAACAGAAACATAAGTATTTAGAGGGCAGTTGGTTACTGTGTTCATTCTACAAAAGCAGAGCAGTAGGTTATTCCTGGAGCTTATGATCCATGCAGTCAAAGTCTCTTGAACAGGCTTACAATACCAAACAAGAATTTCCTATGACAGAGCAGGTCTCAAATCCTATCAGAAACCAGGTTGTTTTGCTCATTGTTTTATCATTTATTAATTTACTTCTGACTACTTATAGCAGGTTTATCTGCTTATGGAATGAGAATATATATATATATATATATATATATATATATATATATATATATCCAGCAGCCTTCAAAAATAATGAACTTGGAAGGTCATAAAATGTCTCCATATCCTACTTTACTTTCTGTTGCTGTGATGAAACACGGACTAAAATCAGCTTGGGGAGGAAAGGGTTTATTTGGCTTACGGATTGCAGTCCATCATAGCAGGAAGTCAGGGCAGAAGCTCAAGGTAGGAACCTAGATGCAGTAACTGAAACAGATACCCTGCTCCCCAAGGCTCACTCAGTCTGCTTTCTTTTACATCCCAGGATCACCTGCCACTCAAATGGGCTGGGCTCTCCCACATCAACTGTTAATCAAGAAAACGAACCACAGCATGCCCACAGGCCAATCAGATGGAGACAACTTCTCAATTAAGGGTTCCTTTTCCTAGGAAGGTCTGGTCTGTGTGAACTTGACAGAAAGTAGCCAGCACACCACAAAGACAGCTAAACAGTTTCTGATATAATTCCTACTATGAATGTTTCTGCCTGGGGTGTCGGGGAAGCTTTTTGTTGCTTTTTACTTCTGTTGGTCAGACAGTGGTCTCTGATGATGTCCACTTCTCCTTTTTTTTTTCTTTTTTAAAATTTTTTTTATTGATTTTTATTGAGCTCTACATTTTTCTCTGCTCCGCTCCCTGCCTTTCCCCTCCCCCTTCAACCTATAGAATAGACCAAGTGTATGTCCCTAGATAATCCACAGACACGACAAGCTCCATCCAAAATTAGAATAATGTTCACAACAAATCACTTCCCCTTGTACATCTCAACTGCCATCAGTATGACATTCTGGAGGTCATTCATAGACTGTCTTCCTCACAGTATATCTTACAATGCTCGGCCGATATGTGTCCTGTGTACTTACGGTCTCTTTCTCCCTTTTCACACTTTCACTGTGTGTTAGTTCCAGCCTCACCTCTTACTCAAAGGAGAAATGAATACTGCTATTGGAACAAGTTAAAAACATATGTTTAGCTGAGCATGTTAGCAGGTCCTAAAACATAGGACAATACCAGCAACATACCCCATACAGGGTCCTTTATTTCCTCTTTTAAAAAAGATATTTATTTTTATTATTTATGTATGTGTGTGTGTGTGAGTCCACGTGAGTATATGCCAAGTGTAACGTGACGGCAGGGCTTGTTGGGGGTTTCTGTCCCACCTGGTCCCCCAGGCGTTTAGTCCCAGAGAAAATCACACAGAGAATCTGCATTAATTATAAACTGATTGGCCCATTAGCTCAGGCTTCTTGCTAACTCTTATAACTTATATAAATCTATTATTATTATTACTATTATTATTATTATTATCTGTGTTAGCCATATGGCTCAGTACCTTTTTCAGTGGGACAGGTCACATCCTGCTTCTTTGGTGGTCTGGGCAGGACTCGGGAAAGAGCTTTCTTCTTCCCAGAATAATTCTGCTTTCATCGCCCTGCCTCTACTCCCTGTCTGGTTGACCTGCCTATACTTCCTGCCTGGCCAATCAGCGTTTGTTTAAAACATAATTGACAGAATACAGACAATTCTCCCGCACCAGCCAAGTGTGCTCAAATGCCTCCAGAGAGCAGAAGAGGACATTAGATCCTAGATCCAAAGGCATGGGAGTGATCGGCAATTAAGGCCTACATGAGGTGTCGGGAATATAACTCGTCCTCCATAACAGCAGCAAGCGCTCTTAATCACTAAGTCACCTCTCCATCTCCCTCCCCTTTCTTTGATGCTGAGAATATTCAGTTAAAGAAATGCTAGATGATTTTAAATTCTTTTATGACAAAGTAAATAAAACTTAATGATGAATGACTTAACTTATATATACTTGACAAAACTTAATACTTAACCATTAAGTTTAAGGAATACTTTTACTTCATTCAGTGGAGTTAAGCAATGAAAAAAAAAAGCTGAACTTTCATAACACAATGAGAATCACTAACTCGAGAAAAGAAATGTTAGTCAAGTTACTGCATTTTTAGAATTCTTAATAATGGTAGGATTTTATGACATGTAGAATGATATTTTGAAAAATTATGTGCGGGGGTTTTGGATGCTCTAGAGCTGGCACTGCAGGCTGTTGTAAGACAGTGTTGATTCTGGGAAAGAAGCTCTGGTCCTCTGGAAAAGCACTAAGCACTCTGAGATACTGAGCCATGCCTCAGGACACCTAGAATGAGTTTTATCTCTTGAAATTACCCCACATTTTTTCTGTTTGTTTGTTTCTAGAATAAAGATTACGGATGACTTTCCTCACTGACATCTCTAAAGAAATGACAAACCCTTCCCCATCCTTTTGACTATGGTACTAGAGAAGAGATGAAGACACAGGCACTGTAAGCTACATGGCATGCAGTCTGTCTTTTCGATAGTAATAGGACAGATAGAATGGTTAATACAAGATGAGACCTCCAAAAATCAGCATGTGTCCTGAAAAGGAAGATGAAAACAGGCAAATCTAGCATGCTTTCTCAAACACGTGTTTGACGCACAGTCAGCATATGACAAACTACATATTTGAAATGTGTAATCTGATAACCTTTCACATTTATGTAAAGTGTGACCCCATCACCTCCATCAAAAGAACAAAGCCAATTTGCTCCATTCTGAATTTCCTTGTGTCCGTGTTGCCCTATGTCTCCTGCCTCCTCCCCCAATCTCAGACAACCATTTATCTTCACCTGATCCACTTGTTCCTTAAATTTTCCCTACGGATCTTTCTGCTCTGTAATATCTCCCACAACTAAAGGAGTTACCACTCATCAGAGAGAAGACCCACATTGTTCCTCGTCCCACCTCCCACATCCCACCAGGCTTAGGATAAGTCTCACCTTGCTAGCCCAGCCGATTGCTTTTCTGTGAGAGCTTGTGAGCATTCTCTCACTCAACAGCCTGAATCAAGCTATGCTTTCCCTTGTGCCCTGTGCATTTTGTGTTGACAGCGTGGTCCTGTATATCACCATCATCCTTGTGTATTCCACCCAAATAATGATGCCTTCAACAAGACCTGGTGTGCCTTTTTTTCCCCCCTCTGAGGATTGGCTTAGGTGCCAGCTCCTTGGATTCAAGATCTTAGTGGTGCTCTCTATAAATGAACTGATGGTTTATAGAAACTTCATATCTGTGGAGGGAGAATCAGGTACACAGTCTTTTCTGAATGCCCATGCTGGGCTGAAATCAATTATTGCTCCCTCACCTCTGAGAAGAGAAGAGTTTGCCTGATGTGGGCCAGTGGGTTTGTGATCCTGTGTTTATGTCTGACCCACGCTGGATATTTTTGCTTGTACTTATTGCAATACACCTTGCTTTTTAGAATATTTTGTCACATAGATTGTTGAAATTACATTTGCAAACAGGTGCCCCTGCCTATTTTATGGCTGCATTGTATTTCTCTGTACAGTTTTAAATAATTATTTTAACAACACTGCAGCATTAAGCTATTTCTAGTCCTTATATTATTATAAATAATAGCGAGTGATTTTGCATGTAGGCCATTTTCTTCTTTTTTAAATATTATGTTAGCAGACACAGCAGCTTCTTCATGCATACATGGCATGATACTTTGTTCTAATGTGTTCCTCTCTTTCCCTGTCCTCCTCCCACAGTTGGGATGGTGGCCTTTCTCCAGTTAGTTCTGCCTTCTGTTTTTTTATGTGTATTCCATTAATGTATTTCCCACCTCAGTTTACATCTTATCCTCTCCTCCTGATCCCCCTCCTAGCTTAAAAATGCACACATAAAAATACACACACATACAAGTGCATTTTTATATTTAGTTTCATATATGAGAGAAAACATGGTGTTTGCCTTTCACTCAACACAATAAATTCCAATTTCATACACTTTTACAAATGTCAGTATTTTATTTTTCTATAGTTGTATAAATTTTGTGTATATATGAACTATATGTTATTTATTCTTAGTCTTTGTTTCTTTAGTCAATTATTCTTATTCTTTATTTTTTGTCTAGGCTCATTCTCTTTCTGGTAAACAGTCTAGCTATAAATATGGATGTATATGAATCTCTGTGGTGTGTTGAGTCCTTCAGGTACATCCAAATGTGCTATTGGACAACACGGTGAATTTATTTTCAATTTCTTGAGACTCACAGACTAACTTCCATAGTGGCCTTACAAATTTGCACTCCTGTCATCAACGAATGAGGTCCCTCTTTCAACTCTTTCTCAAAAGAATTTACTGTCATTTGTTTTCTTGATGACTGCCGTTCTGAGTGCAGTGAGATAGAAACTCAAAGTAATTAATTTGTATTTCCCTAATGGCAAAGAGCATTGAACACTCTTTAAAATTATTTATTGGTCATTTGTATTTCTTTCTTTTTTTTTTTTTTTTTGGAAAACTGTCTATTAAATTCACAAACCCATTTATTTATTGGATCTTTAAATTTTAGTTTAGTTTTTATAGTTATTTGTATATCCTGGGTTTTGGTGCCTTGTTTGGTGTTTAGTTTGAAGAACTGTATCCATTCTTTACTGGCTGTCTTCACACAAGTAGATGGTTCTAACATAGGCCAATGAACGCCCCAGCAACAGGATAGGAGCCCTTTCCAGCAAGAGTGAGGACAAGCAGGCATAAAGCAAAGTTTCCTTGATCCATTTCTTTCTTTCTTTTTCTTTTTTTTATCTGAGTTGCCATCAGAAGGAGTAGCCTGGACTTAGGTTTTCCTGTTTCAAATATTCTGCTTAAGAAAATTTCTGATAGGTGTGCCCAGTAGCTAGTGTTTTAGTTGATTCTAGATACAGTCAAGTTGATAATACAGATTAGCCATCACATGGAGAAATTTGCTAATTTTGTTCTTAATCTCATTTATCAAATTTAGATTTTATTTTAATGTAAGATAATGGTTTTCATTAAAAATAATTGTACAGAGCTATTGTGGTAGCTTGAATGTAGTTAGCCCCCATAAACTTACAGGGAGTAGCACTATTAGAAAGTGTGGCCTTGTTGAATTAGGTGTGGCCTTATCGGAGGAAGTGTGTCATTGTGGGGGTGGGCTTTGAGGTTTTCCATGCTCAAGATGCTCCCCAGTGTCTAAGTCCATTTCCTGTTGTCTCCTGCTTAAACTGTAGCCGACACTATATCTGCCTGCATGCTTCCTTGCTCCTCGCCATGATGACAATGAATTAACTCTCTGAAATGTAAGTTGCCACCTCAGTTAAATGTTTTCCTTTATAGGAGTTGCCACGGTCATGATGTTTCTTCACAACAATAGAAACCTTAAGACAGAAGGTGGTACCAGGGACTTGAGTATTGCTGTGAGAGACCTGACCATGATTTTGTTTGGAGTACTATGAACTTTGGGACTTTGGAGTAGGAAAACAAGTGGAAAAAAAAAAGTGGAAAGCTTTAAGTATTTCTTAATGGGGCTTACTAGTAGGAACCTAGAAGACAGTGGTGCAGAGTTTAATTTGATGAAGAGTGGGGGACTGCTTCAGGAGATTTCAGAGTTTTCCCTAGAGATTGTTCTTGTGTTATTTTGATGAAGAGTATGGCTGCTTTTTGCCCTTTTCTGAAAAGTGTACCTAAGACTAAAGTAAAGAAATCTGAATTAATTCCATTGGCAGGGGAAATCTCAAAACAGCCTAGTATAGACTCTGTCATGTGGTTGTTCATGTTAATTCTGATGAAAATTTATAATAAAAAGGAGCAAGCTGAGCAAATAAATCAGTGGAATGCCCTTCCGTATATATATTGCTCTTATTGGTTAATAGAAAAGTTGTTTTGACCTATGGCAGAGCAGAATATAGCCAGGAGGGAAATCTGAACAGAGATATATAGAGAGAGCAGGCAGAGTCAAGGAGACACCATGTAGTTGCAGAAGGAGAAGGACATGCTGGAACCTTTCCTGGTAAGCCACAGCCTTGTGGCAACACACAGATTAATAGAAACGGGTTAATGTAAGATATGAGATAGGTAGCAATGCACCTAAGCTATTGGTCAAACAGTGTTGTAATTGATCTAGTGTCTGTGTGATTATTTGGGTCTGGCCAGCCAGGAAATACCCAAGTCGCCTCCATTTGCACAACACTGCTTGGGTAACCAAAACCAGAGACTAGATAGCCCAGAGACCTAGGGTAAAATCAACCATGATTGATCTTTTTAAAAAAAGGCAATAAAATGATTCCTAATGGCATTTTTCTATACTCATAGATGAGTGCCTTACCCGCTCATCAGGGAAGTTTCCTATAGCAGCAGATGGGAGCAGATACAGAGACACACAGGCAGATAGTATGTGAACAGAGAGTCTAAACTCGAGGTATCAATTAAGTTCCTCTCTTCAGAGCTCAGGGAATCCCTTGGAAGATGAGAGAAAAATTGTGAGAGTCAGAGGGGATGGAAGGCACCAGGAGAACTTGGCCCTCTTGATCAACTAAGCAAGGAGCACGTGAGCTCAGAGACTGAATCAGCAATCATAGGGCCTATATAGGCTGCACCAGGTCCTCTGCACATATATTATAGTTATTAGCTTAGTACGTCTACGGAACTCTTGACTCTGAGAATGAGTGGGTCATATCTTCTAAGGTCCTGCCCTACTAAGAAGCGCATAGGACAGACAGACAGACAGACCGACAGAAACACACACACACACAAACTCACAAAAAGACACCATCAATTCCTTCAGTGGATGCAGAAGGAACCTAACCTATAGTTAACAGGCCTTGAGGAAATGAAACCGAACTTCTGGTAGCCCAGTCTGCAGCAGTGAGTCCCAATAGCCCGAGTCACACAGTGGGTCAGGCAGTCAGCAGATGAAGCAAGGCAACCTGGAGAGGACCCTGCTTCCAGTGTCACCTCTGAGCAGCACAGTCTTTCTCCTGAGGCCAGGGGATTGCAAGGGACTTATTGAGTAGGAAGAGTTGCATGTGAAGTAGCCTTGCTCACCTTGCTGTTGGGCGATCCCCGCTGTAGGATGCCAGACTGTCCTGCTTTTGTCTTGTTTCTTTGGATTCCTCTGGAGCTAATAAAGGCAGACTTTACTGAGAAACTGTCAGAAAAAGCTTCAAACACTCAAGAGGTGATTTAAGGACACTACAAAGGCTGTGGTTGTAGGTCCACTAAATGGAAGAGTAGGTAGTAGCTTAATGTAAGTCATTCAGAGCTCTGACAGAGTAAACCAGAGAACAAACTAGGCTAATGTAGCTTGACTAAAAAAGAACTATTAGACCAAGGGAGGTAAGGTGAGAATGACTTCTGGAGGATGTCAGAGCCAGGCCATTGTTACAGTTTATGATATATGCGTGAGCCCTCATCTCTGCTCTGATGAGCTTTCTCCGGAGACCTATGTTGACATAAGGTTCCTCACACTGTAAGTTCTGACTAAGTCAGGTAGAGGAATCTATATAGATATGGTCTCAAAATTATAAGACGATGCTCAGAAAAACGATTCCCACTACGATAGGAAATGGGTTTTGAAATTGGGAGCACCAGGGGAACGTGACTAATTCAGTCCGAGCATCAGGCTGAAAAAGCCACTGCCGAAAGTTGATTTGCTCACTGTTGAGTGCCAGGTCCAAATGTAACTGCAGTGGAAAAATTAGCATACGATTATTACATAGCAGTTTTGAAAACCTGAGCCTTGGCCAATTTGTTTTCCTAAATCTATGTAACATTAGCTAACGCGGCTGAGGCTGTAATATTTTTCAGGCTATGCCTGGTGCCAAAATCCTTTAGTTAAAGAGTAAAAACTGTATTCATACAGTTGTATGTATCCTCCGTCTCTAAGACACCAGATACTTCACTGGTTTTCATTTTTTTAAATACGTTATTGTTTTTAATTGAACTACACTATTTTCTCACTGGGGTTGTTTTATTTATTTATTATTTCTTTTCTTTTATGAATCGCAGTTTGACACAAGTTTTGTGCAGAAACCTGTGGTCTATAGACTTTTGAGGATGAACGTCAGAGAGCAGCGATTCTACCACTGGCCGCCAGTGAGTGCCTGGCCTCTCCTGCAGTGTCCCTGAAGTAAGACTTAGCCATCAGAGAGGTATGCCCCTCCCTATGTCACTCTGCACAGCACACCCCCGGCCTCCTTGATGTGTTCTCCAGGACATAGGCCAGGAGTCCTGTGAACCTGGTAGGAGGAAAGATTGACAGGAGGGTAGGAGGCAAGTCAGAAACAATTCAGAGTGACCCCCAGAGAAGAACCGGAGCAATCCTGCAGGACAGCTCTGGAGACCCTGTAGGTCAAAAAGGAGGAAACTGATCTACCACGGCGAGGGTAGCCTGAGGAGGGGACACACACACCTAACACTGCTCCCCTGGGAGGTCCAATAGCAGCCTGGTCAAAGAGTGGAGTGAAACTGTGGGCTCCCACAAGGGCAGAACATGACCCCAATTTTTTTTCCTCCATCACTTAAGTTTCCATTTTCCTGGAAAGTAGGCCATTTCACTTCCACTCCGGTGATTTCCTTTCTCGCATTATACCACAGAGAAAGGGAAGGCTTAGGGATGCCAATTATACCCCAGCAAAGCCATGTTGACTCTGTGCCCACACCCTTTACCCAGAGACAACAGTGGTCGCTGCTTCAAGGACCAGCTCAGAGGTAAACAGTCCTGTTGAAACTGATTCTGTACTCATGGACAGAAACTGAGACCCAACCCCAAACCAGAAAGGACACACACATGTTAGGACCAGTAGAAGAGAGAGAGTCACCAGGCAGGATAGTTGAACCCAAGTGAAAATCCATACTGCTCAGAAGCAAGGTCTCCCTGACTCTGGCAGTCTCAGTCTACAAATGGGACTTGCCCAAAAAGTTGACTGCTTTGTCCTGAACTCATTGTGTCATTGGTTTCTTTAATCCATCAGCAAAAGAACCCACCAGGTAGCTGCATCCGTAAGGCTGAAAAGCACCTCGAAAATGGGTGCTCAGAATCCTTAAAAGTGTCTTAGAGTCCCAGGACCTCTACACCCAGGGGTCATGGCACGCCCCTCCATTTACCATGGCAGGCGGCTCTGGGGGTCAGCAGGTGTTGGCTTCTATCTCCAGATTCTGCGAACCTCAGAGCCTTTTTCCTCTTCCTCCTGATGCTGTTACAGGACTGAGTTCTACCCAACTGAGGAGTTATTTTGTGTTAACGAGCGCCATTCCTGATCACTTAATATAGGTTCTCTCCCTGTACGCACTTCTCAGCCTGAACTAGCTTCCAGTCATCTGTAACTTTTGGCTTGTTATTGACTCTGGTTCATTTGCTCTCCTCAACTGCCTCCCTGGGCCTTCTTTTACCTGGCGGGTAAAGCAGGACAATTTGTGGCTCTCTGACCTGTAACCCAAGGGTGTTCTCTGTTCCTAGGCTCAGTTTTTAAAAGCACATTCTCTCTCGAGATGGCTCCAACTGCCGCCCTGCTCTGTGAAGTACCATGACGCTTGTTATTCAGTGTCTCCTCACAGGATTTTACTATTGCCAAGGAGATAAAAACTGAATATGACTCTTGTTTATTTCTAGAACTTGAAAAAGAAATCAAAATGCATGACATCAGAGCAGCCAGCTTCCAACACAGGGTGTCAAGTTAGTGGATTACCCGCCAAAACTTCCTGTCAAACTCACCTCTGAACCTGTGCCAGACAATCATAAATATTGATAACAATCTTAGTCCTGCCATGAAAGGCCCTTCTGAAACCAGTGCCCTGAAATGACAAGCCGTGTTTTTCTTCTTCTAGATGACACTGAGATTGCCATGGCTGTACATTTACTAATTACGGCAGTAAAAACCCCATTTTCTTATCAGCAAAAAAGACTGCTTTTGCAGAAATGGAAAGGATTCTTCTTCCCCTACCCTCTTTATATGAGCTAGAGTCTTAACTATGTAAGACAGGCTAGCCTAAAACTTATGATCATCCTGCCTCTGCCTCTGGAGGACTTGGAATACAAACGTGAACTACCTTTTTTTTTTTCATTTTCAGTAGGTTTTCTAAGATTTGAATTCAGTATTTTATATAGTTAAATCTAAAAACAATTCTAAGTCTTATATCGATCCTTTAAGTCAGAATTTGTTTATCTAGATGGGCAATTATAAGAGAAATGAGGAAAGAAGTGTGTGAGTGTGTGTGTGTGTGTGTGTGTGTGTGAGAGAGAGAGAGAGAGAGAGAGAGAGAGAGAGAGAGAGAGAGAGAGAGAGAGAACTAGGGATCTAGTGACACTCAGGTAGGTGTTCATTGCATTTGTGGCTATCATAATGTGATTACCACTTTGTTTTTGTCTCTGAAAAGAAACAATTATCATCGCTCTCAGATATTTTCTGCTTTGTAATTTTTCCCCCACAAAAAAGAAAGCAAGCAAACAAGCAAGCATATGATTTCCAGGCTGTGGCAAGGGTAAAAAGCAAGACATTTTCTGTTTTCTCTCCTTTGCTCTTTCCTCCCTCCCTGCCTCCCCCTCCCTTTCTTCCTCCCAACCTGTTTATTTCCTTATTTATCTATTTTCTTTATTTCCCATTTTGAACAGTTTCTTGCAGAAGGAATGTGCCAGAACCCTGCTGACAGAGCAGAGAGTCACGTGCATTCTTCTAGAAGCCACACTGAATGCTAGAAACCCTGGTCCTCTAAAAGCAATATTGGTGGCATTTCCCTAAAGCGTCACATACATTTTAGAATATCTATCTCATAGCTCCAAAGTTTTCACATAAAACCGAAGAAGGCAGGATTGACTAAAGAAAAATGACTCCCTTATATAATGCCAATACATACTGAACTGTAAAAGTCTACTAAAGCCACAGATCCTCAGGCAGAGCAGGGCCCCCTCCTGCTTACAGTCGGAACAGTTCATAGCTAGTGAGCGTTGGTGGAAAGTGCACTCCACAGTGCACAGCGTTTCACAGCGGAAAGGGCAGAGTGCAGAATATTTTATAACTGGGGAATATCAGTGGGGCGTGTGCTCATAGCTGGTAAACGTCAGTAGGAAGTGCACTTTAATCGGCAAAGGGTTAATCCCAAACTGCCATGTACACACGAAATATCTAATGACAGAAAAAAACCCACAAAAGCAAAAATAAGTTAGGATTAAGGTTACAATTTTATAATTTCTTTACCACTCATATTTTAAAGCTTTTAGTCCCAGAGTCAGTTATTAAAACAGAAAATTGGATGAAAAGCTTACAGATGTTCAAAACAGATGCATTTTTTATTTAATATTTCTTTCACACAATATATTTTGATCATATTTCCCTCCTCCTTCTCCTCCCAGATCCTCCCCATCTCCTACCCATTAAACTTCATGTTTTTTTCTTTCTTTTTCTCCAAAAATAAAACAAAACAAAACATAAAAATCAATCAAACAAAAACCTAATAAGACAAAAAAATTTACCAAAGAAAAATAAAACAAAACAACAACAACAAAACTATGGAGTTCATTTGTTTTATCCAACTCCTCCAGAGCCTGGGCCTGACCTGGACCCAGTGTCTCTCTAGTAGAGATGCTGATTTTCCTTTTCTCTCCAGGCCGCAATTGCAAACAGTTTCTAGGTTAGGGATAGGGCTTTTTGTCCACCTTCCTCTCTCTGTGCCGGGTTTTTGTCTGGTTTGAAACTGTACAAATCTTGTGAATGTTGCCATGGTCTCTATAAGTTCATATGTTTATCAGTCCTGCATATAAAAATATGATATACTTTTATAAGAAAAGTGTTCAGAATAGTGTGCTCCAAGCATGACGGCAAAGCCTCCTCCAAGAACTTCCCCACGATGTGCTGAGTAGATGATCATGTCTTACTTCGTGAACGAAGGCAGGTTAGGAAGCAAGGGTGGTCAGCTGGTGGCAGCAATGATGACCCACAGGGCAGGTTTTCATATTCACTTCCGAGCTGAGCTGAATACTGACCGTGGTACTTATCCCTGGGGCATCAGCAGGCTCTTTTTTCCTCCTAATCCCAGTTTCTTAGAGCATGACAACAATTCCATTTACAATTATATGTGGCTTTGAAGCCCAGGACAGTGAACTCAGGAGCACGCTTAATACCAGCTGGTATGTGTAGTGGTCCATTTCGACTGTCCATTCAACTGGGCTAATAGACACGTAGATTAGTGTGCCAATAAGGGCAGTTCTACAGACAGCAAGATCATGCGGGTCCTGCCCTAACAAATGCATTAATCCTTCCATGGATTGTCATGGTAACGTCATTACTGAGAAGTGGTGAAGGGGAGGAGGAAGGCCTAGTTGGGACAAGGGTATCACTGGGGTTTATTCCTACAGCTACATCTCTTCTGGTAGATCCTGCATTTATTTATTTATTTATTTATTTATTTATTTATTTATTTATTTATTTAATTTATGTCCCTTCCTGTATTTCCTTTTTCTCTCCTAACCCCCTTGATAAGGACTACTCTGCTTTCCTGTCTACTCACTGCCCTGGGCCAACTCCTCTGAAATCAAAATATACACAACAGATTTTCAACACTCTCCCACCCCCTGCGTGCTCCATAATAAGTTTCTCTGCTGATGCAGTATGCCAGATCAAGTCAAATTGAAAAAAAAAATATAACAGCAGGTATATTTAGGGCAAAGCAACTCATGGGTGGATTGACTGGCCTCAGAGATCAAGGCCAGAGAAGTTGTGCCTGGTCTAAGGCGGGAAGATTTTCTAGATTGTAGGTGAGGGGTGATGACATGCTCCCACAAGCTGGGTTCGTGCCCGAGTGTGGTTAAAAGCTAAGTGCTGGGGTGGGGACTTGGGGAGCTGTCAGTGTCAAGGGAGGAAGTTGCAATAGCTGCCAAGAATGTGGAATTGGATTTTTGCAGCACATTATTTTCTTTGGAGACTCTCTGAGCAGGCAGGGTTAGAGAGAATTTTATATATATGGAGGGAGGGAAGGATGGAGGGACGGAGGGATGGAGGGATGGAGGGGGGGACTGGGACTGGGGCTTCCCAGACCATGTAGGGACCAGCTAAAGGCTCCAACAGAACAACATATATCCTCAGAGAAGTTCCCTTCATATTAGGGTCACAGTGGTGAAAAGCGAATGACATAAATGACAGCTTGGGCTCAGCTCAGGTAGAACTCTGACTAAGCAGAAGGATTGCTATCAGGAGACTAGAAGCCTAAACTCAGCATTCGTAGAAACCTAGTGAAGCCAGGTCTTATTTGTCAAGAAAGCAACTGCTTCCCTTATGCACAGGCAACTTTCTAGGCCAGTTCGAGCTTCCCATGCTATGCCCCAGGATCTTTCCTGTTGCTCTAACTCACAGGCTGTCCCAGCTCATCTACTCCTCCTCCCGCCCTTTCCTGCTCCCACAAAGCTGCTTAGACTCTCCCTGCTGCCAATTGCTCAGTCCCCACTACCCCAGGCTGGCATTTTGAATTCCCAGATAAACTGTCTTTCTACTCACGGAGTGAGTGGTCTAGTTCTTGGTTTCATTGCATCCTCATTTATATCCTGCAGATAAAACGATACCTGGCAGGAGACTGCAAAGATCCTGGAGGTCAAGGCCATGATGGTCGGAAGTGTACACTAGGCTTCCTTATTTCTGGAAGTGCAGGCCAGTGTCTATGGTAAAAACCATGGATTTTGGTGGGTTTCCTTAAGACACTGGGGAGAAGCCAGGCTGTGGTGGCACGTGTCTTTAATCCCAGCACTCAGGAGGCAGACACAGGTGGATCTCTGTGAGTTTGAGGTCAGCCTGGTCTACAAGAGCTAGTTCCAGCACAGGCTCTAAAAGCTACAGAGAAATCCTTTCTCTGAAATCAAAAAACAAACAAGCAAATAAACAAAAACAAAAACACACTAGGAGGAAGCTTTATTAGCTTTTCAAGTGAATGACAGGCAAAATCTGGGATGCAGTTTTCCCCAGTTTCATAGTCTTGGGCAAGTCAGTAACTTATTCAAGAACCAGCCATCTCGTTGTTTTCATTGGATATGGTGATCTGGCTCCACAAACTTGAGAATTTTCTGTGTACACAAAGCACCCTTGACTGTGAATGACAGTAGGGACAGCTATTAGCAAGTTCAATCTGTCGTCCACTGGAGAGCTAAGGGAAACAGAAGGCAGTTCTTGCAGACCACAATGAAGTGGGTGCAATGTGTGAAAAGACACACAGAAAACATTAGCAGTGAAATCCGTATGTGCTGGAACAAGTTAAGTTCTAAAACCATCCATCCCTTTCTCTTCACAAAGGATGTAGGATACAGTAGAAGGATGTGAGTTACAGTTCTAACAACCCCAGGATTTATCTATGGAATGGTGATGGGCAATGTCCTTATTTGATTTTACATCTTACTGCACCCAGAATATACTGAACATAGCTGTGTTGCTTTGGTGCCAGAAATATTTGTGTTGTTAAACAAATTATCTCCAGTGGAAATCTGAATCCATTATCCTCTGTTTCTTTGGTCTCCAGGGGAAAACTGAGGATGGAAGATGAGGGAGGCTTCATGCCTGTGATGTATGCACATTATAGCGGAACCACACCATGCCTTGAAATTCAGCCTTTCTTTGCATAGCAAAAGCTGCTCCTGAGAATTAGAACTACAAGGCCAGGAGCTTTACCCTGGGAATTCCTGTCCCTCTTTCTTGGACTTTTTGCCTTCAGGCACCTGGATTCTTGCACAGCCTCTGCTTCTGGTGGATGCCTCCCTCTAAGATCTGTACGTGTGGTTCCTCTGTTTGCCCTGTCTCTCTCCTTACCAAACTGTTTCAACTTACCTGGGACACTTACATGTTATAAAACCTGTGATTTGCCCCATTGCTCTCAGTAACCCGCACTGAAGACCTCAGGAAATGGACTCTTTTCAGCGGGTTCTGATCAGAAATCTGTGGTAAGAAAGGATGGATTTTGCACATTATTCCTTCCTACGTTTCAGTAGGATTAAGACATAAAATGTTCTGACAAATTCATGTCGTGAACTGTAGATACTACTTTCTGATAGGCAGTCCCAACCAGCGTAGGATGTCAGAGATCCTCAATGGTAAAACTAAGACTCCAAGTGAGCTCTGCATCCCATACGCTGCTTTCTCGGAACACATCACGGGAGCAGCTCGAGTGACTGAAAGTATGGGGTGCCCTGGGAAATCAAACCCAAGTTGAACCCAGCTGCCCCTGGGATCCAGACTGTTCTTCAGGTAGTTGGACTTCACTGTGTGGATTTTACATTACCTGTGAGGGAGAGCCAGTTCTAAGAGATGTGGATGGAAGTCTGCCCAAAACCTCAAAAATAGAGAGTATTGATGACTTGGATAGGAACACAAAAGCATAATAGGTCCTCTAGAATTATCCACATGGTTTTCAACCTAGCTTAATTCAAGCTATATTCACAACCTCCAGCAGTTTGTTATCAGGCTAGGACTCCTCGGGTCCTGCTCCTTAGACCTGGATGAAGTTCCTTCTAGTTCCAGCAGAGGTGCCTTGTGTCACGGTCACACATCATCTGGAGATATGTGACACACCAAGGTGCTAACCAATTGTCAAGCAGCCAAAAATCCTCTCCACTTGAGGGTAAAATGTTAAGCCAGAATTGCTCTGGTTGAAGAAGGCTTTTGACAATATCAGGAGCTATAGGTCTTAGGGACAATGACATCTGTGCTCATAAACTAGCCCAATAAATATCACAGCAAAATTCATTATCAATTTTATTTCTAACCATACACCAAATGTACAGCACTGAACACAATTTTGTTGCATTGATGTAAGAAATAGTAATTGTTTGGAGAAACAGTATACAAACAAACTACTTCAAATAAAAACGCATACATCATTGCCCATTTTGTTTACAAAAGATCCAATTTACAGTATCAGTCATTAACACAGCTGAAATGAAAACAATTCAGTGCATGTTACAAAACGCAAGTACCAAGGCGGCAAATAAATACAGACACCCTTCATAAAACTATGTGAACACAAATAAATTAACTGAGACCATGTAAATTATAGTAATAAATACATAGGTTTGCAAGAGATCTCTTTAAATAAAATATATAACAAACATGTTAAAATATTTAGCAAAGTAAACTTCTGTCTTTGTAATAAGTGAGCCCATTTGTGTGCTTCTTTGAAGTACTGTGTAGCAAAACGCTCAGAGACATACTTCAATAGGAAACTTTGTGTCCTGTTTTCAGTAGACACGACTTATGGCGGCTGCTTCTTTTGAACTGAGTTTTAAATAAACACCTTTCCTATCTAAGGACAGACACCCCATTTTCACTAAACTAAGATTCAAGAGTTCAAATGAACCCCAAGCCAAAGATAAGCCCCACCTGATGCATAACAGGGACCACAGATCCGTGAGAGCGGAGCGAACAACTGTACCACTTTTCATGTATCGGAGCGGGTAACAGTAACAGTGAATTCAAGCCTGTGAATGCCATCGCACTAAATCTAAGTATTCATGAGGCTAAAAAAAATAAACGCTTTTATTATAGCACAGAAAATTAAGCTCACACTAAAGTTCGTGTGTGCATTTGCACAGAGGCACATGAAATGTGTGTGCACACCAAAAAGGCAGTTTAGCTGGTTGTCTATACCTTTTCATTAAAAAAAATAAATATAAAAAAACTTTTGAAACAATGCTTAAACTACTTTACAGTCCCTGAAATAGACATTGCCTTTTCTACAGCAATTCCTAAACTCTGATCCAGTTGAGATTGTAGACTCAATTTCATGTGTGGATAAGTGTTTGTGACTGTGTGTGTATGCATGCGTGTGTGTGTGTGTGTGTGTGTGTGTGTGTAGCTCAAGGATTATATCAAATTGAAAGTTGTCTTATTATGGGAAGTGCAGACCAATGTTGCCAATATTCAGATTGGAATAACACTTTTCCTGTCTTATTATGTTCTCCACTCTTTTCCAGTCAACCTAGTAAGATACATGCTATTTCAGGGGATATGGTATCTACAGAATTTCCATTTGTATGTGTCTGTATTTGCTAAGTAAAATTCTATATCAATATTGTCACTTGTAACATTGTACTAACATATAGCAGGAGAAGCTTGACTGGTCACATCAAAGCTTATTTCTCATCTTGGGGAAGGGTTGCCAACTAGCCAATGTGACTGACTTGAAAAAAAAAAAGACATATCTGATTCACTTAAAATCTATGCTTTGAACAGCTCAAATAAATAATTCATATTAATTAAATCCGTGCAGCCACGTGGAATGCTCTGCTGACTATTTTATTTAATTATTGCTATCAAGTTTTGAGCACGCTGTTTGCCAGCATCCTGTGCTTTTATGAACATGGATTTCCCACTAGTGGGCGCCATTTATCTTCATATTCCTTTGCAGCTCACATCAAAAACCAATATGGGGGGGGGGGAGAAATGCACAGTAGAAACCAAAATTGACCATAGTGCAATCCGACACCGGGATTTCCTTCACATCTTCCCTTTTTGTTGTTTTTTTCCTCATTTAAACTCCGAAAGATGTGTGATTTGAGAACAGGATTTCTATTTAAATCCTATTAGAAGACAAATTAATAAACACACCTGTAAAAATATGGTAGACTCCAAAATGCAGTTAAAAGATAAAAAACTCTTTGATTAGTAATAAATAAAATATAAAATGTCACATTTATTTTACATATACTTTACAAAATAAAGAGTGCAATGAAGAAATAAAAGAAGATATGAAAATAAATGAGATCTAATAATTCACTGCATTACTTTTAATCCAAAGAGTTTATCATAGTTTTTCTTTCCTTTTTATGTCAGCCAGGGGAAAATTAGTGCAATGTTGCAATTATAAATGCAGGGGACGGCCTCCAGGCTCCAGGGGTGCAAGGTCCCCTATGGATCTGCTAGAGTTCCCTGCTGTGGTGACCTCTGCTTCCTGCGAGCTGCCCTCCTACACATGGATGCCCTTCACCGCCTGCTTGATGCTTTCCAGTAGAGCTTTGCATTCCGGAGAGTAGTCTCGTTCCAGATTGCTGTACATGTCTGTGAGAGTATTTACATACGCTTCAAAATTCTGCTCATTGATAGGCCCCTGAAGGAGACAAAGCACATGGAACCAATCACAGAGGGTCAGCTGTCCCCGGGAAGATCAGGAGACAGGGAAGAATGTTGCCAACTTATATAATGAGGAAGAGAAGGGTTTACTGTGGCAGTTTGGGATAGGAATCTAAATGTTAGTGTTTGTAGGGTTTATCTGTTCACCCTTCATTCATGGCATTAATGAAACTTGATTGGACGGCATCGAGGATCAATCTGGACCTGGGGTAGAGGTTTTCAAACAACATGCTTTCTCTGGGAGGAATCTTGGCCTCAATTGCACTTGCTTAGTACAAAAATGACATTTGCGGAAGGTGTGTACAGAGCTTGTGCCAAGTGGTTAACAGTTTTAGGTTGGAATGGCAGGGATTAAGCCAGTTGCTCACTGACAGTTGTGATAAAGATTTGATAAGACAACAACTCTGGTCATTCGCCCTCTCTATTTCTTTAGGGAGAAGATCAGTGTCAGAAGGTCCAGACTGACTCATCTTTACCCTGGGTGGTATTTTGTCATCTTCTTTGCCCTATATAATGGTTTTATTTTTCTATTTATTTGTTTTGTTTTGTGAGACAGGGTCTTATTTTGTTATCTTGGCTGTCATAGAACTCTCTATGTAGACCAGGCTGACCTTAAACTCCCAGAGACCTTCCTGCTTCTGCCTCTCAAGTTCTAGGATTAAAGGGGAGTGCCACCATGCTGGGTCTCTCTCTCTCTCTCTCTCACACACACACACACACACACACACACACACACACACTCAAAAACAATGTATATGTATGCTTTGCATGTATATTTGTGTACTACATATGTACTTTGTGCATGTGGCAGCCAGAAGAGGGTATCTCATACCCTGGAACTGGAGTTCCAGCCATTTCTGAGCCACTAGTTCTGAGTTTGGAATTGAACCTGTGTCCTCTGGATGATCATCCAGTGTTCTTAACTGCTGAGCTCTCATTCTGGACCCATAATATGTTTTAAAGTAGGTGCATACTACCTGTGTGTAAACTACATGCATAAGAGGCAGGACATACAGGACAAAAGGGAAAACTCTCCAGCCATATGCGGTCACTCCATGTCCCCACATTTCTGAAAACCCTTGGTAAGTGCCATATTACATTACAAGGTCCTTGGAAGGAAGGACTTAAACATGAGTGAACAGCCCAAGTGTACAGACAATGACTATGATCGCTACCGTTTAGAAGATCTGAAGATGATCTGGCATGGCCAGCAGAGCTATGATCTGGACTATGTGCACTAGACAGTGGCTATTCCCTTTTGGTGTCTACCTCTGCTGGGCATGTGTTTCCTACAGAATCAGGGACCAGGGCAATGACTGCTGGCCACATCAGGAAGCTCATTGTCACACGCCCTGCTGGCTCATGCCAACTTTGAGTTGTGACCCAAGAATGGAATAATATCCTTGACAGAATCCAAAGTTAACTGTTTTTTTTTCTGTTTTTTTTTTAATTGAGCAATTTAGTATTTTGTACAAACCCAAATATTTTGATTACATTGTTGCTGCTTTAAGTCCTCTTATATGTAAGCCATCAGTTTTGATCTGAGAATACAGACTCTGAGGAAATTAGCAACATATTCATCAATAGCCCCCCAACGATGCAGATCTAACTCCAAAGACTGGCTTATATTTATAAAAATGTAGAATAAATGTTTTGTGAATTCTAAATAGTTGCATGCTTAGGCTTTTGAAATAAGGGTGCCTCAATCACACCCATACTTTCTATGCTCCATGAACAGAAGTTGAACATTATGGGGAGTTTATTAGGAATGAAACTGTTGTTTTTATAGTTTATGAGTTTGGAGGATAATGCTGAGGACTGTGTAGAGCCTTGTATTCAGAAACATTTTTAGCGAGTAAGCACTGGTCTCTGACTTTCATCTAACTTTATAAGATATCTTCAAGCAAAACTTCATCTTTAAAGGACCCTGGCCTTTTTGAATGTCCCTGGCCTTTGTTAATCTGAGTATGTGTGTCTACCATGGTCTCAGGTGGGGAGATCACTGAGCGTGAGAATGCATCCAGGTAGGTGACTGCTGATAGCTCAGCCACAGGAGAGTGACGCTGAGGTAGAGGGACAACAGAGCGCTGCTCTTGGTCTTACCATCTGTGGCAGCTGGATGTCAGCAAGGCTGGAGATGAGAGCCTGGCTGAGCCCCGCCAGCTCCTTCAGCAGACTCTCATTGCTCTGCTCTATAAGCTTGTTCTCCTCCTCTATGGTCTTCAAGTTGCTCTCCATAGACGTTATCTAAAACAGAGGCAATGGCATGAGAAGTGGAGCTTGAGACCTACGGAAGGCCTCAAGGGGAAACCTGTGGTTGGGTCTAGGTGCCAAGGGGTGTCTCCATCCCAAACTGTAGCACTGCCTACTGCTCTAAAGTTTTGGATTCACACGTTCAGATTTGTACTTTCAACACTCATTTCCCCATGAATTGCAGGTCTAACTTCTTTATATGGCTGGATGGTAGATATCTCAAAAGCAATATGCCCCAGAGTAAATCTGTTATTTTCCCCAATGATGCTCCAATTGCATGCCTCTTTTTTTTTCCCCCAGTGGATGACAATCTGAATGTTGCCCAGACTCAGGGTTCTTTCTTTCATATTTCAAACTCACTGAGCACTTCTTTTAAAACACACATGATAAGACCACTATCCACCTGTGTTGTGGCCGCCTGGACCCAGCCATTGGTGTGATGGGATCACTTCTCATGGATGACCTTGTGCCATTTTTGCTCCACATAGTCTCATCTTGGCACTCCTCAACACCCTAACAGAATGAATCTTTTGAAGGTTATGTTAGAATGTACATCAGCTGTCTGAATGACTCTTAATTCTCAAACCCTTCGGGGGCCTTTTAACCCATTAAAGTAAATGCCAAGACCATCAATATCGACTAGGCTACACTATGTGAACAGCCCAGTGTCATTCTTGTATCCTTCTGTAACTTGCCCTACCCAGCTAGCTTACTCCAGACAAACTCCCCATCACTGCTGGCTAACTCCTTTATTTTTCATGTCATTGATAACACATTTCCTTCTTCTTGGGGCTTAGCCATCCTGTTTAATATCAACCCCCTTCTTCCACCAGCAGATTTTACACACACACACACACACACACACACACACACACACACTTTACTGTCTTTCCCATTTAGACTGAGCTCTATGAAAAAGAGGCTTGTCTTCTTCAAGAGGAGGTTCATGGTTTCCAAATGGCAGCATCAAGCTCTTTCTGCGGACTTCTGTGGCATTCAGAAGACGGGATGAAGAAACTATTTGGGGTGGATTGGACTGCTTAGGTAAGGGCTGCTGAGAAATGAATGCAGCTTCTTGCACTTTAAGAGTGGGAAAGGAGAAGAAATGGGAAAGACACCAGAAAGGACACTCTGCCCTCTGCTTCGTCTTGTTTCTCCACCTATAACGTGTTGCAGTGAAGTTATTTTTGCATTTCAGATGCTGTGGATTGAATCCAGAGTCTTTCACACAGGTAGACAAACATCTACTACCAAACAAATTCCTTAATAACGGAATTTGTGTTAGCGTCTTAAAAATCCTAGGCCAAATTTTTAATTCCCAGTATTCTAGGTTTAGACACTCTTGGAGTTTTTCTTTGTTTTGTATTTATAAAGTACCTGTACAAGAATCTGTTTTTAGCATACCCAGCAAATATTCTTGAAGAATTACATTTAAAGAGTGTGGTGTCATATGCACATTTTCAATAAAACGAAGGACCTTCAACCTATGTAACACAATTCTCTACAAAGCAACACATGCTCTCCAAAAGTATGTATGGTCATCTGCTTTATTTGCTCACAAAGTAGGTCTTCCCAGCCAGCTATGTAAAGGCAGCAGTAACTCCTTCCACTCCTGCCAAACAGGAGACACAGGCACAAACCACTTACGAGAGACACATTTCTCTAGGGTATCAGCATAGCTTGAGATGCAGGATTCGGTAAGCTCAATGTTTTGTATTGACTAGAGAGTATGATTAGTTTAGAAATAACTAATTAATGTTTGTGAACCTGGGTCTGAAGTTTCATCATATCTGCTTCAATTTTGAGGTTGGATTCATTCAGTTCCTTTATTTCTTCATCCAAACGCCTAACTTCTTCATCACCATCGATACCTGTGAAGAGTTGACAGTTCACACTGAATACAGGAGACAAGGCCCAGCGACAGGTTACTTTATGTTTAAATATGAGATCTTATTTTAGTGCTTTTACCCAAACTATATCTATACAAGAGTCTTTAAAAAAAGGAAACAGCTTTGGAGTTGAATGCTTTCTAAGAAAATGAGGTACAAAAGCACCAACTTTGCGGCGGCTCCACTGTGTTTCAGAAGACCTGGTGAGCCCTCATTTACAGTCTACAGGCATGAACCATTGTCGTCTTTTCATATATGAAATTGCCAGGCTTCTAAAATTAAAACGACTTGACAGAAATGAAATGAACTAACAGTGTTCAAATCCATGCACTCTGTATAGCTACTGCAACGACAGTGAGGTCCCAGGGCATGCCCAGCAATTACATATCTGCTTGTTGAGGGGACCCCGAAGAAGCACACCTCAAAGCAGAGCTGGGCTACCAGCACATGGTAGCAGATGTCTCTGTGTGCAACTGGTAAGGAGCACACACCTCGAAGCAGAGCTGGGCTACCAGCACATGGTAGCAGATGTCTCTGTGTGCAACTGGTAAGGAGCACACGTGCTTCAGGAGGAAGAATACAGCCTTGACTGCTGTTCTTGCATCTGAACACTCTCTGAACTTTAGGTTTCAATTTCTATAAAAATATGCATAGTATCTATAAGTGAGCATGAATGCAATAAAATGTAGACTGTGGGACAGTGGCCAGGGAACAGGTGTTAGTTTCCATGATTATATTGTAGAGTGAGTGTGAATCCATTTTACTATTTGGAAGTCTGGGAAAGCGGTTAAGAATGCCACAGTCTGGACCGAAGTTAATCTCAACAATCTGGAGAAATGGGTCTACACTACGGCTGACAAGAGAGAGGAGTGAGTGCGACCTGCTGCACGTTGGTTCAAGAGCAATTTCATAAAGCAATTTTAATTATAATTTTACCAGGACTAAATCACTGTAGTTTTTAAGTAAGTCGGAAATACTCTACAACCTGTTGTAATGGCTCAGGGATGTCCCCTAAAGTTCATGTGCTCAAAACTTAACTTCCAATGTCATATTTAATAGCTGAAGATAGGATCCTTAGGGAGTGATTGGGATTAGATGGTATGAGTGGGGTTTCTATGGTGGCACCAGTAACTCTCTGTGAAAAGAGACTGGAATGACCATATACATGACACTGTGTAGTTATCCAGCAGAAGAAGGCCTTCACCAGATGCCCAAAATGTGCTGGCAACATACTCTTTGTGCTGGTACATCAAACCTCTCCACACACAGCCAGAAGACCCTTCTCTCTTCTTCAGTGGAACTCATTCTCACCAAGGAGGGCTGAGAAGAGGACTCATATTTTGAATTTCACTTTAACTACCAAGCACCGTTCACTCAGTCCATGAGACCCTTACTCACTATCTCATTCTACAGATGGGAAATTGAGGTACTAAATGCCAGAGATGTGCTTCAAACATGAGTTTTCTGCTTCCAGAATATCTTCCCATAGCTTTACTCAGGGCTTCTCATATCTGGGATGTCATTTGCTCATGCTCAATGATAGACAGAGTACAGTCAATGAAAACTTTTAGGAATAGCCCCTAAGTTTTTAAACTTGCATTTAGAGTAGGTGTTGTTGTAATTGTTCTATTTTATTGTCATTTGTTGCTAATCTCTTACTGTGCCCAATTTTATAAGTTAAGTGGCAGCATGGGTGTGTACAGATAGAGATGGCACGATCGGTGATTTGGAATTCACTGAAGCCTTGGACATCGGAGGTGGTATGATGTCACCTTTATCCACAGATGACTAATATGTTTTGGAAGCATAATAAGATGTACACTCAAGGTTCCTTTAAGGGCATCGTTGGTAGAATGTCAGACTAGCTAGACACTACTATATGTATTCAGTGAGATTTCTGCTATTTACTCCTTACGTATGTTTGAGCTAAAGTGATATCTAGACAAACGCACATTAAAGCGTCCCACTTTCATTGACAATACATTGATGATGAAGCGCCGGAGGAGTGGGGTACTTCTAAGAAACAACTGGCGTTCTGGGCAAGGCTCAGCTGCTTACTATATGGGTGTTGGCAACAGCAGAGGATGCTGGTCTGTCCCTAACATCTTGGGGCTTAAGCTCTGTGTGCTAACTTTCCCAATGTCTTAGCAGTACGTAGTCACCTAAGAAATGCTGTAGATAACCCAGACAAAGGTGTCCCTGAGTAGGAAGTGATGGGCAGTGCATGAGAGTACTTCTTTCCATGATACCACATACCTCCCACATAAAGCCCCATATTTACATTAGAGAATAAGTAAAAAGACTTTCAGAAGAGAAGTGTGAGAACAATTTGAAGTCCCCAGCTGGAACATGGCATTAGTGTGCACACTCAACATGCAAGAAGCCTGGGGTTCTGTCGCATGCACCAAAGATGAAAAGAAAATTGTTCTGGCTCCTCTCTGATCATCTACCATAGATAACACCAATTACAATTTCTGAAGGACAGGTCCACTTTGCCACCATATATCTGATGCTTTAGGGAGCTCTTTGAAGGGAAATAAGTAGGCCTGAGATAACTTGAAACAATGCTGAGAGAAATATTAGAAAAATACTCAAGTACTGAAATAACAATGGGAGCTTCCTATGAAACTCAAAATTAATATATCTTAATGCTGACAAGGGATCAACACTAGGGAAAAGGCAGAGAAACTGAGATATAGATACAGATACTAAGGTACTTAAAGTAACCATAAAAATATCTCTTTTTAAACAGAAAACATTTAAAGAATCAAATACAAATGCCAGAAATTCTGTGCTGTGGAATAATCCTTTTTTTTATATACTGTAAAGATTTATCACTTGAATTGGTATAATAAAAAGTGAACTGGCCAGTAGCCAGACAGAAAGTATAGGCAGGACAACCAAACTAAGTATCCAGGATGAATAAGGACAGATTCAGAGGAGATGCCAGAAGACAGAGAGAAAGCAGGGCATGTAGAAAATGAGGTAACAAGCCACAAGCCATGTGGCAGAGGGTAGATAAGAAATATGTTAATTTAAATGTAAAAGTTAAATAGTAATAAGCTTGAGCTACTGGCCAAGCATTTACAGTTAATAATAAGTCTCTGTGTAGGTTATTTGGGAACTGGTGGAGGGAAAGAAAAATATGCCTACAATTGAGTTTCCTGAAATTTGATAGGGAACATACACTGGAAACACATATGCATGCACACATGTGTGCACATAAGCCCACAGGCATGCACATGCACACACATGTATGTGCATGTACACATTTCCTAGGAGAAAAACTAAGATTGAAAACACTGAAGGACAAAATTATTCTGTCTCCCAATTTGTCTGTGTGTCATTTCATGTCTTTCCTTGTAGGAAAGCCTTATTAAATAATAGAGAAGACAAGGAAAACATTTCTGAGAGGTTACAGTTGTAGCTCAACCTTGAAGAAACCCCTTTGTTCTTGCACATCAAGTAGGCTTGGGAAGCCTAGACCTTGGTGGAGACGGTGACTTACCCCCGGTTGCTTTGAGCTTGATGGTCATTAGTCCCTCAGAGACCTTGACCTTTTTGATAGCTTGTGCATTGAGAGGGCATCCAGATAAACTGTGAGAAGAGAATTTATATCCATATGTGAAATGCATGTCACGTCTCATAAAGTTAAATTTTTTTGCTACCTACTACTGATGTTTGCCTTCTTAGTAGTTTTATTACAATCTGTAGTTTTTTAATAGAAATTAACTAATAAATATATATTAAATAAAATCCGAGGGTTCTAAAATATTGATAAGTGTTTGTATTTCCTTTTCTTAAATCAGAAATACAGGTTGCCACTGCGGACACAGCTAGTCCCAATCACTTGGCAAAGCACTGGTCTTCCACACTCATGAATGTGCATTCGATGGTACAGACTTCCTTTTCTGCAGCTACCAAACTGCCCACACAGGCCATGAACAAGGACTGTTATCACCCATCTGGAATCCATAAAGAACAAGGCAGAGTTTAGCTCTTCCTGCTTTCATACAAAGCACAGGCTGATCTTCAGGGTGACTCCACAATAGTCAACCAGTCCCGCTTGCTAGAGAAAATTCAATTGGCTGATGGAAAGCTTCTATTTTGTTTCCCCTATAACTGTTAAAACATTATTTTCATTTAAAATATTTCTCCCCTGAAATGGGAATAAAAGCAGCTGCTGCAGGTGCAGCCGGGGCAAGGAGATCTGTTATCCAAGCTGGCGCTCATGACCCTGTTCATTGAATTGCTGCTCTCTTCAGAAGGCTTCCCTCCTTTAATGTCACTTGCTGTATTTAAACAGCACCAGTGTGATAATGATAACACTGAACAAAACCTGTTTTCCATCGTTTATGATCAGGTAATTTTCTTGTTCTAAGCAGTCATTAATTCTTTCAAGGTTTTGTTCTATCTTTGTAGAAACCAGTTTCAGAATTAAATAAAAACGAGAATAATCAACCATTTAAAGTATTTCTCCCCCACAGCAATGTGGTTTCAATTGATCTATAAAACAATCATTTCAACCTGAAGTTCCTGATGCTATGCCAAGTGGAAGAAGAGTTTTCTGGAGTGGGGTCTTCAATAAATATGAAGTATCACAGGCTTTAAGAATAAGGAACTTATTCTACATTAATATTCCATAAAGTGCAGGAACTAACATACAACTTTAAGGGTAATTTGTAATAGGCTACATTACGAAAAGGCTATGCGGTTTGTTAATCTTTGGTAAGTTATAAGTTATTTATGCAGGAAAAGAAAATGATAGGCAACCAACTTTAGCTCCAAATCGTTTTGGAGATTCTTTCTCATGATCATGGCCTATCTATGATTCCTGGAGACTCACTCTTTCGCTGGAGAATGTGCATGAGTTTGTTGGGATTTTTTTGTCACATACCATGTTCTTAGAAAACTGTTGTGAAGGGGAGGAACACTTAACCCGTGAGTGGAATGTTAAAGGTGTCCATTGTAGGCAGAATGGAGAATAGCATCTCGTTTAAAACATCATATCTTCTCCCCCACAACATCTACTTCTCAACTTACAGTAAATTCCCAGGTAAACACAGTGTTATAAAAGTGCTAAAGAAGCACAGCCCTCACCACACAGCTTAGAACCACTGTGTATTATTATGAAAGAAAGGCTTCAGAAGGTGGAGGCAGAGGGGATGGATCCTTGGAGCTAACTAGCCTGTTAGCATAGACTACTTGTTGAAGTTCAAGGCCAGAGAGAGATCCCCTCTAAAACAAAAGATGAATGCTCTTGAGGAAAGACACGCAAGGTTGTCCTCTGGCATATGTGTGTGTGTGTATAGATCACAGATCAATCTCAGGTGTCTTTCCTCAGCTCTCCATGCACATGCACACACATGCACTGTGACCATACCCATGATAGACATCCTTTATGGATCTGAAGGTGGAGCTTGGCAGGCCTGGAACAGGCCTATGGGGTGTGGGCTCCATAGTAGAAAAGCAAAACAAAAACAACCTAAAATAGGAGTATTGTGTGATTTCCATCACATCAGCAATTCAGTTAAGGTACATCAACTCAGAGGTAAGCATGTCTCCATTGCTTCTCATACTACATTGTGGCCACAGACTCATTTGCCTTTCTTAAAACAAAATGGCAGGTGACCCAGCTTAGGGCACATTTGGTTTGTGACTTTGGTTCCTAAATAGGAAATGATGACTGAAACAGAATTAAACAATGTGTGCCCTGGTGGATATGAGCTTACGCTGACAGCCATACAAAGCGCACCATTTGGAAAACACTTTCTCTATAGCAGGTTTCACCAACAACTTCAAAACAAGCAGTTTATGGAGAGATGATTTTCTGGTGTCAATGTCATGTTTTTCCTCTGACCTCCACACAGAAAATGCAAGTTTTTCCATATGTCAGTTTTACTGGTACCTTGAAAGTAATCAGTTCCTGTCAGGGTCTGTTTCTGGTATCACTGATCTATACCTTTAGAACTGAAAAAGTGTCAAAATGTCCCAACTTTGCTCAATTTGTATATTGAACACAAAAGAATCAAAGTTTCCCTAAAACTGCACAGGAATTAGCCTGCAAGACTAGAAGGGGTTGGAACACTCACTGACTGCAGAAATGTATCAGGAACTTTCTAGCTTTTTTCCTTCAGGAGCAAAGTGAGCCAGAGAGCTGGACTAAGAGTATCCCTGTGCAACAGAGGCTTCCCTTGAGAGCCAGGGGCTCAGGGATGAAGGATATCACTGCAAAGCTCCAGGTGCTTGCACGCTACCAGCACTCATATATGCTGCTTGCTTTCACATTGCTGTGGGCAAATCATATCTCCCTGGAAGTAAAACAATGCTGCCCTGGCTTGAAATTGGGTGACGACGGGAAAGGCGGGGATGACAGAAACAAGTAAGTAAATGTTCACAACTACATGACACAGTAGAGTGGATAGCACCACTTGGAATTGGAGTGATGCATGAAAAGACTAAGACACTTAAAAATACTCACAAGTGATATTTTAGAGTACAAAAAACAAATGGAGTTTCTAGGGCCCTTGAAATCTGTATAGTGAATTTTCAGAAACAGAGAAAATGCATTTCTGTTGTTCAGACTAGTAAAAACTTAGCAAGACTCTGTGTTCTATACCTAAATGTTATAAATAATTGCATTTTGAGGGTTTTCACCTTCCCCTAAGTAACTCACATCACAAATAATCACATCAACAAAAAGACACAAAACACGCATTACCTTCTGTGGGTGACGAAAACGTTATTGACATGCCCCAGTCCGTTGCATCCTGGCAAAGGACAGTGGGGAAGTTCTTGCTTGTTCAGCTTCCAGGAGAGAGGGGACCCATTGAGGGGATTCTCCTTCTGTCTCTTGGCAGCTAGAGGACAGCCAGAAGCTGTGCGATGTGACGTGTATTTACCTGATATGTGACCTTGACCGTCACACCCTATTACAGGACACCTAGAGAAGCACAGTGGAGCCATTATCAGCTTGGACAAAGGAACGGACACCTCCATACTCTACAGAAACAGCCAACAGTAGATGTTCCGAAGGATACCATCATATGCCAGCTAATTTTATATCAACTTGACACACACTAGAGTCATTAGAGAGGAGGGAATGTCAGCTGAGAAAATGCCTCCATAAGATCAGGCTGCAGGGCATTTTCTTAGTGATTGATATGTGAGTGCCCAGTTCATCGCAGGTGGGGTCACCCCTGGACTGGCAGTGTAGGAGACTGTAAGAAGGTAGGCTGAGCAAGCCTGTAAACATCTCTCTACCAAGCTCTCTGTATTAGCTCCTGCCTCCATGTTCCTGCCCTTTTGAGTTCCTGTCCTGGCTTCCTTCAATGATGAACAGTGGTATGGAAGTGTAAGTCAACTGGATCTTGGTCTTGGCATTTCAGCACAGCAATAGAAACCTTAAGACACGCAACAGCATTGTGTATCTTAAGACACCAAGCAGTAAAACAGCATTGTGTTAGCAGTAACAGGGGGCAGGCTTCGATCTGAGAAATTTTCATGCATCACCTCTTTGTTTACTGCCAACTCTTAGAGTAGAGAATATTGTCCCATTTTTCAGGTAGGGAAAAATGAGGTTTGTGTAAGAGCTTAGATGACTAGGCAGCAAGAGATGGAGTTAAATTCATACCCACTGTTGGTTTTTCTTTTCTTTAATAAATTGAAAATAGATTTTAAATAAAATATGTTTTGATTGATTACGGTTTCTCCTCTCCCAACTCCTCTCAGATCCTCCCAACTATTCCACCACATAAATCCACACCCTTTCTTTCTCTCTGCCATTAGGATACAAACAAGTATCTAAAAATAAAAATCAAATAAAAATAGATAAAATCAAAATTAACAAACCAGAATTGGATAAACAAATAAAAGAGACAAAGAAAAGGCTCAAGAAACACATGTAGACACAGACACACACACACATTCACACACAGAAAACCCATAAAAGCATAACTTCCACAGTGTTTCTTTCCTTTAAAAAAGATGGGCAAGGAAAAATGCTCTCCCCTTCTGCATTGCCAAAGAAGTGTAGAAATGAAGTTATGAAGGAGAAAACATTCTTGAACAACTTGACTCCTTAGCCAGATATCCTGGGTCTTAATGACTCATCCCCTTCGGGATTCGGGCAGAAACTCAGAGGCATCCCGAAGCTCCTCCCAGTTAGCCGACAAGATATAGCCCAGCCCAGCTCGTTATCAGCTGTACTTACTTAAGTTCGGAGTCTTCCTTTTCTTCCTTGGTAGGGGTCATTTTGATGCCACCTTTCCTTGCACGAGGGCAACCAGACAAGCTAAAATGAATAACCAATAACCATGCAAGGCACTGTGATTATGAATTTACAATGGGGTATCATTGGCAGTACACTAGTTTGCACTTGACAAATGTGGTTGGTCTTACCTTCTATGGGAAGCATAGTTTCCAGTCACATGCCCAGAACCATCACAACCTGGCGTGGGACACCTAGAAAACACAGGAACACAGTAAGCTGCCTGGTTAGGGGAGAGATGGGCATCATGACTGATGTCAGGACTCTTTCAGTTTAAGCAATTGTCTTTCAGTTAAGAACCCATGCTGAAAACAAAACATGGAAAACTGCTGAGTAATGTTTGGTTGCCAATATATTATAATTTATTATACATTCATTTTTTTGAGACACAGTATCAGTATGTAGTCTGGAACTCTGTGTAGAACACACTGGCCTTGAACTTACAGAAATTTGCCTGTCTCTGCTTCCTGAATGTTGGGATTAAAAGCATGTGCCACCACGACAGACACATTTTCTTAAGTTCTATCTCAGTGAGCATTCATAGGGTGCTTTTATACCATGGAATGTTGTTCCTGAGCCACAAAATATGGAGTAACATAGTAACTCAAATAAAATAGCAAACACCCAGTTAGTCAGAGTAACGGGCACTGAGAATTTAATCACCTAAATACAGAAACATATTCTCTGCTGTTAGACACATGTTTCTTACCCTTTTCTAGCAACTTTAAAGTTATGTTTAATTAGGTATCCATGTGTTTTTGTGTGGGTTTGGGCAGGTAAATGCAGTGCTGCTACAGAGGTCAGAAAAGCGTGTTAGAGCCCTGAAACTGGAGTCCCATGTGGGGTGACCTTCCTGACATAGGTACCGCATGTGGGGCGACCTTCCTGACATAGGTACTGGGAAATAAAATTGGGTCCTCTGCTAGAACAGTATGAACCCTTAATTGCTGAATCATCTCTGCAGCCCTTTATTAACATTTTTGTTAAATATTGCTTTAGTAGCTTATATAGTTTATTTTATATGTGATATATATATATATATATATCTTGCTATATGTTATCTATTAAGTAAAGAAATGCCTTTTTATTTAAGGATTTTTCCTTAAATATCTAAACAAGAAGTTAGTGAAATATATATTTTCTTGTATGGGTAAATAGATAAATTATTTATTATGTGGCTATATGAAACATTTAATTACTGGACGTTGCAATAGGCCCTCTTGATCCATATGCTTCCAGTATCTTTCTGGTTTTTTCAAATGAAATTTAGAGGATGTGAAGTGATCGCCATAATTGGGATGTGGCAGTGGAGACACTTAGACTGAGGATGATATTAGAGTGTACCTTACATTTCAGTCCATTGACTACTAATCCCAAAACAACCCTACAGTTCAGCTTGCAAAAGTAGTTATCAATATTCAAGACTCTACCTTGACACAATAAATTGTACTTTAACACTCTGAAAAGGAGAAACATAGTTGCATATTTCCAGCTTCTCATTGTTTTTGTTATAAAATATTTTATGTTGCTTATTATGAAGACTGTAAGGCATATTTGAATATGAAGTTATAGAATATTTAATATGAATATTTTTATATAATACATCAAATGACAAATTTGGATTAAAAGAAGAGTAGGAAACATAAAATCCACAGCTAAGTATTAATATCTATGTAACTTAGAGACCATAAACAAATTAGTCGGGACAATGTTTAGCAAAAGGGAAAAACAGTTAGGAGATTTTAAATTCTTATGCTTTCTTAAAATTGATGCTGAAAATGTTTTGTTACACCGTCACTGGTTTAGCAAATAAATTCTGAAATTAAGAGCAAAAGGATTGTGTTTTCATGCTATTTGTTACAAATCAGTGTAAAACACAAGTATGCCTTCCATTCCCCTAGTCCCTCCCAAGTCAGTCCAGGCAAAGTCTAAGGGTTGAGCTTCAGCCCTTTCAAATTTTGACAAGTTTTTTTTTTGTTTGTTTGTTTTTTTGTTTGCTATTACTCATCCAGGTACTATTTTATGTGCTCTTGGCAAGGAAATATGGACACTGAACAACAAGGGCTCCACCAGGGTGAAGAAGGGCACAGAGGACATGCCTCCCAACACTTACTTAAGCTCCTGAGAGTTGGCAGCCATGAGGGACTTAAGAGTCTTATCTGCTAGAGGACACCCGGACACACTACAGAGGGGAGAGGGAGAAAAGAGGTAGAGCGTTGACATGGTGAATTGACTCACGGGTGTCCTGGGTTTGTGATATACATCCAGTTCTGGGTGGCGAAGAACTGAAAAGAATTAACTGGAACTGGGTCTGGTTTACTGTTAATGAACATGGACTCATGGGTATTTCAGTTATTTGTTGTAATCAGCAATGACCAGCAATCCACTCTCACTGCGGCACCAGTGAGTTACAAGAGCTTCAGCTTTAAGCCACTGGCTAAGGGACAGGAAATGCCATTAGCAAGAAAACAAAAGAGAGAGCCTCTCACCCTGCACACCAGTACCTTTATTTATTTATTCAGGATCAGAGATGCCAATTCCACTAGTGAGAGGCCCCTGTGCTTTCCTTGTTTAATGCTAGCTGGGGTAAGAGCCTGCCATGAGCCCAGAGTTGGTTTGTAACGAGGACCAGATTACTCTTTTGAACAAGAATCATGACTTCTATGTACCATATCTAAATCTCTGAAAAATAAAATAATCCCCTAATCCAACTCACCCACTCTCCATTTCCTAATCCAGAGAGCTGCTTGCTATTCTAATAGGTGACATGAAAGTGACCAAGATGATGAAAACCTGAACACATACAAGGACATTTGGTACCTGCGATGAGATGCATAGTTGCCTGTGACATGGCCACTTCCATCACATCCTGGTGTTGGGCAGCTGTGTCAGCAGAAAAACACATCATGAGTGTCAAGGGCATTTCGTAGACTACTGTTCTTCTAGAGAGATCGCAAAGCATTTTCTCCTTCCAAGACTGCACTGGTTGGGGGTGCGGAAGCTAGAGCACTTAGAGCTTAGAGGTTAAAAAGAGGATTCAGAGGGGGAAGAAAAGTAAGCATGTCATGTCCAGACACATCCTTAATTTTTTCTCTTTTCAGTGTTATGTCCAAGTTTCCAACTCAAGTGATGTGGGAAGTGATGCTAACATGTTGCCTTGTAGTTTGTGAGTCAACAACCCATGCTGTTCTGTTCTTTGAAAAACAACTTTATCTCTCCATAATGCAGGTATATGAGAACAGGAATCCCAGCACCCGCTGTATGACACATTATAGAAAGGGATTTCTGGAGGCTTTTAAGCAACTCTGACAGTTTACAAACTACAAAGAAGAAAACATTTGACTGAAATGTAAATTGATATTCTAGGTGGGAAATTTATGGATGACAGAGAAATAGGCAAGATATTTAGTTACTAAAACTCGATAGCAGCTTCACTTGGTCTGTAGCATCACAGCACCCCCAAATCCATGGCTAGCCCACAAACAGATTCCAGGATGTCTATCAAAGGGCCTACTGGGATCTGTGTCTTTTCAAGTTTCTCAGAAACTTCCGTCTTAGGCTTCTTACATATATTTTAAAAACATCCCAACAACTTTGTGACCCCTAAGAGGTACCTTTCCAATGAGAGAGTCTTTGTTTTTTTTAATTACTTCAGTTCTTGAATGCTGTGCTCATTTGGAGAGCACAAACGGACCCTATCCTAAAGTGCTATCTGTGGTTGTAATAAGGATCTGAGGGAAAGGCACTGAGTCTTTGCTGACATCCTATCCAAAGCAAAGTCCTTTCTCTCCGTGTAAATGAAATTCAGAATGAGGCTTTCTAAAGAAGTTCTGGGATTAACAACATGATGATACAATCCCCTTCTAAGTAGTTTTTCCTTTAAGTACTTATCATATGAAATGAAAAAAAAAACTATGAGTATTAGGAATCTCAAGGGATGCTTGCTTTTCAGGGACTCATTTAAATTGGGGCCATTTAATTCTTCTGTCCCTGTTTCTGGAAGGGATATCAGAAAGTATAGACAATAAAATATATGTACAAAACTCTTTTTAAAAAAGTAATGATGATTACACTCTGTGATACCCTTTTGGTAACACTTATCCATTGACACAGAATGTGTCTAAACACTGTTTAACTAGGGCTTTCAAATGCTTAAGAATTTTCACTCTTAAATAATATTCCAAAAGCACTGTGTTTATTTTATTTCTTTTCTATTTTCAACTATGTTCATTAACATTTTCAAAAGAGGCAAATAAGTTATACTAATTTCAAGTTAATTATCTCTATATTACCTATGGAATATATAGTATGAACGTATAAATTTGACTTGATGAAATGTTAAAGCTTTGTGGTATAAAAAGGTCAAAAGAATAAAGAATTCATTGCAATATTATTCCTGATTGGGGAATGATATTCCTAATTGAGTTTCTGATAGGCCTCTGATAGATGGCATAAATTCAAATTTATAGTGATATATATTCTACAATATTGCAAAATATCAGTTGGGTGATGAAATCTAGGAGGGTTTTTTAGATAAAAATAACAAAATTAAAGGAAGGAAACTGGTTAATTCTCTTGGCAATTGATGTTCAAATCTATTCAAGTTAGAGGACAGTTGATAAAATTTCAAAGTTTTGGGTAAGTTATTACTGTATAATTATCATTTTAAAAAGAAACTGATATAATAAAGATAAGACAAAAATCAGCACACTAATACAAACACAAACAAATCAGTGAGTCCCATTCAAAACACAATGATGTAAGCTGTTTCCTGCATTATATGCTCCTGCCATAAAGTCCTGTTTCACCACAGACCCAAAGGCAACAGAACAAAGTGGCTACAGGTAAAGACCTTCAAATCCATAAGCCATAATACACCTTTACCTTCTTATAAATTGATGAGAAAAAGCTGAGTAACAAAGGGGTAAGATGTGATTGTTCGATTTATGTATACTTTGTATTAATGGCTGAATCAGAATAATTGCTCATTCAACGCTTCTGAGTTAGGAAAAACTTAAGAGGAATGGAAACCCTTTCTTCCCAAGCCATAATTTTCAGAGTAATTACAAGCTTAGCTGCTTCCCTGAAGTCAGGATTTAGACACCATGAGTTGAGATATCTCTAGTTGACTATCAGAGACCAAAGAGTATGCATCACTAACTTGTACGTAAACAACAGAGGTTCCCACCTCTTGTACTTTTGGAAGCTGCCCGAGTGCAGTGCTTACCTGCTCACTAGCTAAGATGCCCTAAAGTAGTTAGAAATTTCACTGTAAAAACCTGAGTACTATCACTCACAATTGTAAATCTGTCTCTCCTAATTGCCAAATCTTTTAGTGCAGTTAGCTGAGCCCTACTTACGTAATTAGTTCTTTCTTGAGATCTCTTGAATGGAGCTTGGGCTTTGGGCTTGGAATAGAGGTTTCTCCAGCAAACTTCTTTTCCTCTAAATTTTCTAGGGAATTCACGGGGTCTTTCTGGAAAACAAAACAAAACAAAAAAACCCAAAACCAAAAGTGGTGAGTTGAGGGAGAAAGGTAGAAGACGTTAGGGAGCCATGGAAGACAACTGCATTGGAAATTATTGGTGTCAGCTGAGTTTGGCTTGAAGCCTTGCCTTGAGTCCCACAAAGGATATATATGAAAATATAAAACGATACTCTGTAAAAGGACATTTTCTGATTATTGGAGGGATTGTAGGGGCTGGAGAGATGGCTCAGAAGTTAAGAGCACTGGCTGCTCTTCCAGAGGTCCTGAGTTCAATTCCCAGCAACCACATGGTGGCTCACAACCATCTGTACTGAGATTTGGCGCCCTCCTCTGGCGTGTGGGCATACATCGAGGCAGAATGCTGTATACATAATAAATAAATCTTTAAAAAAAATAGAGGGATTGTATCTGAGAAGGAACAACTTTTAAAAATTCACATCTTTGTTCATACGGAGACATTTCTTCAACTGTATGGTTGTTAATATATTGACACATTTCAAATATTTTTATTAAATAAACATATCCTAATGAACCCATGAATCATTTTTACATATCTAGCTGTCATAGCAGCAACAGCAGAACAGAAGGAACATTGTACCAGAGTAAGAGCACTGGTAGAACTATCTCAATATGATGCTATTTTATACCAAATTAACAGACTCCAGAATAGCACCATACTATCCTTCATATGGTTTGTGTTTCTAAGTATTTTATGTTACTGATTAAAAAAATCTTATACCAATATGCACTGGAAGGGAAACATGAACATGTACAAACTGCAGAGAAGGATTTTCTCAATGACCCCTCCCACACACACCTGATTCCTGATACCTGGCCATTGTGCCATTCAGCTTGATGTGGATTTGGCTTAGGAGCAGCTCCATTCTAGTCTAGAATTGCCTCGGCCTTTTGGAAGCCGATGTGAAGGCTAAATAAGTGCAATACTGTCTCAGTGTGCAAGGGCCTGTTTTTCCACTGAGGTATCTATTTTTCACCAAGTGGCATGATGTAAAATAATCATTTTATTGTTTTATTTATCATGGAGTTGAGAACAAAGATTTTCTCTGAAGACATGTCCATTTATAGATAAGCATGGGAATGCTTTTGGTTAAAATCTGTGTATTATGGAATGTGGCATTATGGAGGAATTTTAAAGGAAATGATCGATATTAAAGTTCAAACTAATACATGGCTAAGATGCATAATGAAACAGTGTTGACTGGATACATGCTACTTAATTGGCATGATAAAGTGTTGAAAAGGATTTTAACACCATGGTTTTATTGGTGAAGACCTTTTAAACATTTCATGACTTTTTAAACTATAGATTCTTGTGCTTTTAAATTTTTTATAAATTGCTTGCATTTTCTGCTTTACTTTGCCTTCACATTCTACTCTGCAAATCTGCAGGGAATGTATCATATATGTCCATAGATAAAATAATTCTCAGGATTAGTCTGTTACAGAAGCATATGATACTAAATGAAATATTAAGTAGCACCCAATGTAGAATTCAATAACATTTTTGAAACTGTTATTCAAAACTTAAAAATGTATAGTTTCTAAAATAGTAATTTTATTCTGTGCACGATGCCCAAAAAAGACATGTATGTGTGCATTTACAGAGTACACGTGTGCAATCAGATTCTTCAGTGTACAGATGGAAGGTTACATTGATTTCAGTAAAGACCAGAACATAATGGTAACATGAATAACAGATAATAGCATCTGGCACTTTTAAAATTTTAAGCCCTGAAATCTTTGGATAACTGACAGTTGAATGAAGCTGACAGCCCTAGTTATTTCTCAGTACTTTCCTTTTGAAATATTTTGAATTTTTTCCAGATTCAGGATATTTTTTAGAGGGCATCTGGACAGGCTATTTCGCTGAGAGAGATAGACAATATTTTCTGAAAATTACCACCAAAATTAAGCAACTGTTGTGCATATGAACTAGATAACAATGAATTAGAAATAATCATTCAATTTCCGGTGGTGTGAGTGCTGTGATATAGGGGCAAATGGGAAGAAATGCTTTCAGGTCTTCAAACATTCCTGATGAACTGCTGGGGTAGACTCAGTGTCCCTAAGCAACACAAGGAAAGGGACCTTGTTCCTTAGTCACATCATGAAGATGTGCCAGGGCATCAGCCCTTGGTCCTCATCCTTGGCCCACCAGAGGCAATGACAGCTTCCACACACCTTGTCTGCACTTTCTCTTTCCTCTTCCTCTCCGTGTCCTCCCCCTCCCATTTCATTTTCCCTTTTGAAACTTTTGCTAATATTCCCTAGCAATCTCTGTTGTTGTCAGGAGCCATGCCCCCCCCCCCCAAATTATTATAGGGATCATTGCCCTGAGAAGTTTGCAGAGGGCTCCACTTCCCAATTGTATTGAGAATTGTTTTATTGACAAGCCTATCCCACACCCAAATTAACTGTTAATAGAGAGTTATCTGTTAGCGGAACCCACCTCACACTCTATTTAGAGAACTAGGTGTATCAACTCGTGACTTCCTGACCAAGGAATCGTGACCTGACCGATCGTAACCTCCTGGCCAATGACCTCGTGACTGGCTTGGACCACGCGGCAAGATCCCGTGCCCCAGTCCCCCAAGCTCCTCATCCAGGGGCTATATAAGCTGCAACCATGACTCTAATAAATGGAGGCTTCGACAAATCTGCCTAGCCTCCTTCTTCTCACCAGCCCATGTCTTTCAGGTGGTGCCTCTCCGTGACCCTGGAATAACTGACTGCCAGGTGGGTTACAGACCCTAGACAGAGTAACTCGCCAAGGCGGTCGACATGTTGTGATTTTTTTTTTCTTTTTTATACATTTCTTCCACTTTACTTTTTCTTTGTCTTTGGTAATCACAAGTTATTCACCTAATTTCTGTAACACAAGGACCAACAACTACATCTTCCTGCTTAAGCTTTTACTTTTCTGAAAACATTACCAAAACTTTTTCACAGGACTGTTGGGATAATAAGACATGATATAGAAAGAGTTATTTACTTATATATATTTTTACTGCATGTGGTGTTTCTCTAATGTCTTCTAAACAAGGATTCTGAATAGACATTATTAATTTACTTAAGTTACATTTCAGAAATGGTATCTCTCAAGCCTCATACTTGTTTATCCTCAAGATTCAGAATAGTATGTGAAAAATACTCTGTTCATAGACTACCTTGGTACAGATGAGGGAACAAGAACCAAGGCAGGAAACTGTACCAGGGAGCTCCAACGATTGAGCATCACTTTTATGTGAGTCTCCATCAACTATGAACAGCTATGAAAGAAGTGTTTCATTCACCCAGTGTAAGCACTGTGAGTCCACAAACCCTTAGCATCCCCCCAGTCTTCCTGGACCATGTCAGAGGTATGAATTCCAACATAGCTTCTAAATTCCATTTTGGAATACTTCAGTTGAAAACTAAAGACTACCCTGTTGGATCTTACTTCAGGATAAGACCCTCCTTCTCCCCCCCCCCCCCCCCGTGTGTGTGTGTATAGAAAAATAAAATAAAACACTGCCACAAACATATGTTGAAGCAGGGGGAAACATAAAACATTTGAATCTATACAACTACCAAAATGAACTCAACTTTTTAAAAAATTTTATAAAAAAGATTGGAAGTAAAGGTAAAATGTTAGGAGACTCATTTTCTGACACACTGAACTCTAGGAAGGATGGACAAGAAGTCAGTGGGAGAAGTGACAGAAGACACAAGTGTAGTGACAGCCAAACAACCCTGGGTATCCTATATGAGAGGACAACATACCCAAGGACTCATTGCTGCATTTCTGTGCAGACTCACACACTCCTGACTGACACTGGGCACCAAGCTTCTAGGAAGGTTTCTGGTACATAAACTGACCATGGTTCAGTCAACACAGTCATGTGGTCAGGAACAGGATGGTTAAAAGCCTCTCATCACATGGAGTTGAGCTATCAGTACATGCCAGGATTCTTACTCATACAAGAACGCGATGCCGTAAGAGCTACACTGTAAAGCGCTATTTCTCTCGAAACAGAATGACTTCTATTTAGCACGCATCGTCTCCCAGCACCCTGCCTGCTGCCTTCTCAGCTCCACTAGGAGGTGGAGCATGGTGCAACTTTGGTTCTTCCATGTGCACACAGGATGGCAATGGGAGAAGTTTATAGTCATGACTGCAGAGCAATAAACTGACTGTGACTCTAGAAGTATCTGGAACATATCAGATGTTTTTGAGTTAGGGATATTTAACCGATGAAGTCTATGCAAGATCTGAAAAACTCCAATTAGGTAGATTAAAGTCAGTCTTACTGAATGCTGCTGTGCCCGAGACCATTCATCCTCCAGGTGTTGATGAGGATTGACATGGATGATGCTGGTACAAGGATGTCTTTGATCAGCACAATGGGTACCTGTTTATGTTACTTTTATTTGCTTCTTAAGAAAGACTCTCCATAACTATCACCATGCACAAAACTTAAGTCTAAATGGATCAAAGACCTCAAAATAAAGCCAGCCACACTGAACCTTATAGAAGAGAAAGTGGGAAATATACTTGAACGCATTGACACAGGAGACCACTTCCTAAATACAACCCCAGCAGCACAGACACTGAGAGAAACAGTTAATAAATGGGGCCTCCTGAAACTGAAAAGGTTCTGTAAAGCAAAGGACATGGTCAACAAGACAAAACAACAGCCTACAGAATGGGAAAAGATCTTCACTAATCCCACATCAGACAGAGGTCTGATCTCCAAAATATACAAAGAACTCAAGAAATTGGTCACCAAAAGAACACATAATCCAATTAAAAAATAGAGTACAGACTTAAACAGAGAACTCTCAATAGAGTAATCTAAAATGGCTGAAAGACACTTAAGGAAATGTTCAACATCCTTAGTCATCAGAGAAATGCAAATCAAAACAACTCTGATTCCATCTTATACCTGTAAGAATGTCCAAGATCAAAAACACTGATGACAACTTATGCTGGAGAGGTTGTGGGGAAAAGGGAACACTTGTGCATTGCTGGTGGGAATGCAAGCTTGTACAAACCCCTCTGGATGTCAGTGTGGCAAATTTCTTAGAAAATTAGGAAATAACCTTCCTCAAGACCCAGTAATACCACTTTTGGGTATATATCCAAAGGATGCTCAATCGTGCCACAAGGTCATGTGCTCAACTATGTTCATAGCAGCTTTGTTTGTCATAGTCAGAACCTGGAAATGACCTAATTGTCCCTTGACCGAAGAATGGATAAGAACAATGTGGTACATTTACACAATGGAGTACTACACAGCAGAAAAAAATAACGACATCTTGAATTTTGCAGAAAAATGGATGAAGCTAGAAAACATTATTTTGAGTGAGGTAACCCAAACACAGAAAGACAATTATCACATGTACTCACTCATAGGTGGTTTTTAAACATAAAGCAAAGAAAACCAGCTTACAAACCACAATCCCAGAGAACTTAGACAACAATGAGGACACTAAGAGAGACTTACATAGATCTAATCTACATGGAAAGTAGAAAATGACAAGCTCTCCTGAGTAAATCGGAGCATGGGGACCTTGGGGAAGGGTTGAAGGGGGAAAAAGGAGAGGCAGGGAGGGGAAGAGAGAAAAATGTAGAGCTCAATAAAAATAAAAAACAAACTAAACAAAAACCAAACAAACAAAAAAGAAAGGGTCTCACGATAGAGACTATACTGATCTTGAACTCACAAGCCCCCTGCCTTACTTTCTTGAGTGCTAGAATTACAGAATTACAGGCGTGTGCCCCATGCCACTATGTACAGGCCTGAGTCCAGGGGAGCAGCATGGTGGAGATTGAGGCCTTTTCCCTTAGTGTGTCTCTTGGACCTCTCTCACTGCTTATCCTCGGAGATGCCAGAGGAGATGCGTAGAAGGAGAGAAGGAGGGAAAGGCAGGAAGGAATGGCGATCCTGCAAATCTATGTTCACTACTGCACATGCTGACTCACTGAGGCAGTAAGCAGAAATCAAATCACTCCCCATGTCTGAAACACAAAGAGCTGAACTATTGTTCATACATATTTCTGCTGCAAATAGCTATGTCAGTCCTTTAAATACACCACCTGGAAAGCCCCTCAATGATATTTCTGATTAACATCACAATCGGATCACCCATACTCATCACCAGGGCTACTTTTGTAATTGTGTGGGATGTAAGTATCTGTTCGGGCCACATCAATGGCTCCCTCTCCAAAAATGAGGAGGACCAGAGGCTTTCTACCCTTTCACCAACTTTGGCCCCTCTCAAGATAATCAAGTGTACAAGTATGCCTCCTGGTCTTTGGACTCATTCATCCTAGATGTCCAGAGACCTTTCAGTTACTCACGTAACTCTCCACAGACATGTCCTATGTCTTGGGACCTCAAGAGACCTAAGACATGGCTCTGACATACTTTCAAGGTTCTTATTGTTCCTGAGTAGATTTCACCTTGACACCGATTCCAAGTGTGTTATTGAGTCAACTTTTTAGTGTTGAGTAAGGACCCTTACAGGATACTGTGAGGACAACTGTCACCATTGTGTGAGTAAAACTCATTATAATGATGCCAATTTATGCAAATAATCTGAAAAGTTGAGTTCATTCATAAATTTCAGCTGAAATTTAAAAGCATTACTTTATCTTGATCAGAAACATAAGGCCTGATTAGATGGCTCTTGCTGCTCTCGAGAAGAACCGGGGTTCAGTTCACAACACACACATGGTGGCTCACAATCACATATAATTCCTGCTCCTTGGGATATGATCCCCTCTTGTGACCCTCATAGGAACCAGGCACACATGTGGAATACATAAATAAATGCGGGCAAATCATTCATACACATAAACATAAAATGGAAAATCTGAAACAAGGCATACCACTTGTCTGTGCCGATAGGAATGTGAAAGACAAATTAGAAAGGAAGTCTAGTTGACAGACACATTGACACAATACCTCTTTCTCCTCCTCTGTCTTTCCATGGGTTTTACTATAGTTGATGGGCACATCCCAGCCTTCTTGGTCACAGAGAGCCTGATAGAAAGCAGCATTGACCAAAAGGCTGCTTGCTTTGAATGGGGAAGAACATGGGGTTGAAATTATTGTGTGGGAGGAAGTTGGCGGTATAGACTTGTCCAGGATTCGATTTTTTTTCATGCTTAAGTCCAATGTGCCATTTTCATCCACTTCTATCTCAGCTCCCTGCTAGAGAACAGAAACAGAAAACATCTCAGCAGTTTGCAGTCAGAGCCTAGCCATGTGGGGCTTTTAAGGGATAATTTAAAATGTAAGCTTTTATGGAAGTATATCTGCTTTTAAATCCAGCTTTCTGATTTGCATTGGCTAATGTTCAATTCTTAGGAAGACTTTAAAGAACAGCCCATTAATGTGCTTCATATTTCTGGGTTTAAACAAAGTAAGCTTAATATAAATGAGATGCATTGACTAAAACAATTTTACATACTTGCATATTTTAAAGTTTAGCTTCAAAAGTCTTTTCCACCCGCTGGAAATATCATTCCAAAACTTACCATTTTAACATTAATATTTGTATTTAGCAAAAGTAGCACATAGCTTCCCAACTCCCTGAATCATAATAATAATCTAACATTATAAACATGCAAATCTAATCAGCTAGAAACGAATTTTTCAAAATACTGTAGGAGTAGGAAAGCAACATTCTTCTTAGACCATCTGAACAGGAGAAGTGGACTGGTTGATTGTGTGTCAACGTGACGCAAGCTAGAGTCATCAGAGAGGGAGTCTCTGTGAGGAAATGCCTCCATGAGATCCAGCTGAAAGACATTTTCTCAACTAGTGATCAATGGGCAAGGGTTCAGTCTATGGTGGCTATTGCCTTCGTTGGACTGTTGGTCCTAAGTTCTATAAGAAAGCAGGCTGAACAAGCCATCAGAAGCAAGCCAGTAATCAGCACCTTTCCATGACCATTGCATCAGTTTCTGCCTCCATGATACAGCCCTGTTTGAGTTCCTGTCCTGACTTCCTTCAGTGATAAACAGCAAAGTAGGAGTATAACCCAAATAAACCCTTTCCTTCCCAACTTGCTTTTTGGTCATGGTGTTTAATTGCAGCAACAGAAACCCTAAGACAAGAGGCTTTGTTCAAGTGAGGTGAGTGGGAAGGGAGAAGTGATTGTGGAAACTGACTTCACTCTGTGTCTCTGAGGTTCAGTTCTGTAATGAAGATTTAGGATGAAGGTCTTTTTTTTATGGTGTTTCCTGTGAGACATAATAGTGATGAGGCTTTCCAGGCCCACCGTCTTTGGGATCCCAAGCCAAGCTATTAATTGTTTCTGAGGAGAAGCCTGTCTGCCTGGGTAGTAGCCACCACAGGACTCCTCCTCCTGTGGCCCAGTTCTTCAAGATTTGCACTGTAGGGGGCTTTTGCCAACATTACCAGATCTCCCCAAAGCATGGGAAAACATGCCTATCAACTCTCCAAATAAATCAAATAACCTTGCTGTTATTTCTAGACCACCCATCAATTTATAGTTAACTTCTTATCCATTTCTTGACTTTTCCATTTTAGTCGGCAAAGGAGACATCTCTTTGATTATGTTAGCAAGACCCTTAGATCTTGTGGTCACCAGATACTGTCCAGGGCATGCTTTAATGCCCCTCTTGTCAACAGTCACACAGGCTGGATTGGTCCTTGTTTGAGAAATAAAAGGTCCTCTTCTTTTTTGTTTGTTTTACCTGCAAAGTTCCTATCTAGTCTCTCAGTCCATCAGCATTTACGGGAGGTAAATACACTTCTAACACAGCAGGCTAAAATACTTTGGCCATATTTTTCTGTCCCGTTTTAGTAAATAGTTTAATCTCCTGTGATAGTTTTAAGCCCTGAATTTGACATTACAGCTTATCCAGGATAATAACATAGTAACCACAGCATCTTATGCCATCTGTATAATATCAAATACATTTTTATGCTAGCATTAATAAACCTCTGTTATAAAAAAATCCAAGATATTAACCATATCAGAGCCAGCGGCCCCCCTTCTTCCATGAGCTCACAGTACATTCTGCCAGTCGGGCATCAAAGCAATTTTTGCTTTGTAGCCGATGTGTAACTCTAGCAATGAAACAGAGCAATAGTAATCAAGTTTAATGGGCAACGTAAAGTAAAATGCTAAATATTGTAGTTGCTGACATTTTTCATAAAAAAAAAAAAAACTTGGGTTAAAGCTGCACAACCAACATTCACATAAAATTCCAGACCTCTGTGACAGATGGCTTAGGAAAGAGAAGCCATGTGACTGGGCTGCAGAGTTTTATAGTGCAAAACCCATAAATAGTGCAGATTTAAGCTTTGAAAAATACCAACTATTCCAAGAATAGTCTCATATATATGTACACATATACACATATATATTAGTTCTTATCGAAGTATTTCAAATATTGTTTAGAATTTAGAGATTCTAGGAGCCATTATAATTATCTGTGCTGCATAATTCGAAAAAAATCTCACTCCTGATGTTTGGAAGAGGTGTCTCAGCTTGCTGCACAGGGCACCTGACTTGGGGAAAGAGGACGTCCTGGGCTGGGCATGGGAGTACAGATGGGCTTGAAGTAAGTGCGCAGATGCATCCAACAATTGCAGTGCAGCAGGAAAAAGGCCCTTCTACCCACGATGGGAATCACACATTCACAGCATGGGTTTTTATTCAGAGCGATACCACCAAGCATTATTTTTCTATGCTTTGAACTCCAAATGTCAGCCCAGAAATCTGAGTGGTGGGAGAGGCAGGGCCAGAGCCGCAGCTCAGGCGGCGCTTCCCTCTCACACCCTCCAACACGTAGATCTGCAGTGCTATTTGGGATCTTTATTGCAAGTATTTATACTGTAAGTGTCCTTGGGCTGGTTATAGACCTTTCAGCTTAGGAGAAGAACATAGGCCATCGATTGATGCTGCCTTTGAGTTGCCAACCTTATGGCGCTGGGTGTGTTCATTGTATTACTGAGGACCTCCACAGCATGATCATAACAGGACAGGGTCCAGAGGAGAGAACCTGAAAGAGCAGATTGTTCTGACTTTCGGGGGGGGGGGTCCTTTATGAGTAATGACTTCTAATGTAAGGTACCAAGTTTATTAGGAATGATGGTGGAGCTGAAAGTTACAGACATAGCGATTGTCATCTTCATCTCTCCTAGAAGATAAGTAGTGGCCTGTGTGAACTCAGCACCTCTGTTAACTGGAACATCGCCTGCTCAGTGAGACAGGAGTGGGGAGGAGCCAACGACAGGTTAGAAAGTGCGATACAACTCAAGAGGAAAAGGAAGCCCTCTCCACTCCTACTCAGCAGTAACTAACTGCTTCCACTGTAAAGATGACAAACATGTAAAATATGCTTATAATATAGAATTATGCAGTTCAGAGAAGAAATGACTAACCCAAGGTGTGAAATTGAAATGAAATTTAGAGCTACTTCCCCAAATTTCTAGGCCTTCTTCAAGCAAAATACACATTTTGAATTTGAAATCATGCTCCATCAGGCTCTTGATATGACAATATATGAGCCATAAAGCATTTTAGAAAATAACTATGGCTATGTGTGAATTCAAATTTCATTTCCAGCAATTACAGCCATGCCACTCACAGAAAATTATTCAGTATTTCTGTACAACCATTTCTTCCATGGCAAAATGGAAAATTATTATCCATGTTGTTGGCTTTAGGAGGCTTTAGAAGGATTAACATGGTCAGAGAGCTACAAATGCTACCTAGCACATAGTAGGTATTCTATAAATCTATCCCCAGCAAGACATAGCCCTCAACTACTGTTCACAGGGCTAAAGAGTCAATATTTCATTTGTTTACATGTCTTGAGGCAGGATCTTGCTATGTAGCCCAGGATGGCCTCAGCTCCTGACATCCTGTCTCGGTCTCTCTGGTGCCGAGGTTCCAGGCTGCACCACCATGCCCAGCAAGGAACTATCCATGGGTATCTAGTCACAATACACCTATAGACTCAGTTCTTTATGATCCCTGCCTTGAGATCCTCATCACCTTTCACTCTGGTACAATGTGCTCCGATATTAAAAGCGGCATTGAGTTCTAACCACCCAGGGGCCATTGGGGTATTCCTGCGAGCAGGCGGCACCAATGGCATGCTGTTTCCAGGCCTTGTTCAAGCAAAAACAGACTCTGAACTTTAAACACTTCAAGTAAGTGTCAAATTTTTGTTTTCTTTTAAGGAACTGTGCATATGTCACTTTGTCTAAGCAGGTGGGAAAACACCAAAACAAACAACAGAACGCTTGGCGAGCAGCAGGGATGAGGATAAAGATGGGTTTGAAGCCTGTTTTACCTCTGTGCATGAGAATGGGGATAGAAAAAGTGGACCGGATCTGCCACAGGCTGGCACAGCTCTCAGGGGCATTGACAGAAAGTCCTCAGCAATTCCAGGATGCTCACTCTCTGGCCATCTACACTCATGGCTCTCCTACTTATGCTACGCAGAAGTAGTTGTGTGACAGCGTGACCAATTTATGTTTCAAAATTCCTATTTATGTCAAATAAAGATGGAGGACATTCTCCTTATCTTAGAACCAACAAAAGCACTGGACTAGAAAAAAATACTAGTATTTCAGACAAAATGACCTTTTAACCTGTATGATGTTTACAAGAACTAATCGTACAAATTATTCTCTCCTTTCTTAATTCCTTAAACCACATGAAAGAGATCTGGTGGTATGACTACGTTACTCAGAGCTAAAATGGTATTTTAACACAAATAGTTTCTCCTAAAATATAAAATGTAGTGAGCTCTGGTTTGGAAAGTTACCAGACATATTAGACATGGCTTGATGTTCTTTGCACAGTTATGGTGTGTAGCTAGTGTGTTGAGAACACAGGTTGATTAAATGGACAACATTGTGCATAACAGATTAAGTTATCTGTGTCATCTGTGGTGGTCTGAATAAAAGTGATCCTCGAAGATTCATAGGGAGTGGCGCTATTAGGAGGTGTGGCCTTATAGGAGTAGGTGTGGCCTTGTTGGAGGAAGTGTGTCACTAGAGGGTGGGCTTTGAAGTTTCAGAAGCTCAAGCCAGACCCAGTAACTCACTCGTCCTGCTGTCTGAGGATTCAGATGTAGCTGAGACTTCTCTAGACACCATGTCTGCCTGTATGCTGATACGCTTCTAACCATGATGACAATGAACCAGACCTCTGAACTGTAAGCCAGCCCAAGTTAAATGTTTTCCTTTAAAAGAGTTGTTGTGGTCATGGGGTCTCTTCATAGCAATAGAAACTTGAACATCGTCCCTCATGTCTTTATATTTACCTAGGGACTCAGAGCTTCCTTGACTCTCTGAAAACCATCTGACTGTTTTGCAGATCCCCAATTCAGAACCCTACTTAGTGTGGAGTCAGTGGTGTCTCTGCAGAAGAATCTACACACACCTGAGGTGGGGTTTCAGCACATTTAAGTTTTGCAGGCTTTGGCCTTCAGACCTCAGTGTTCTCTTTAATAAATTCTCTGATTTGTGCTGTGAGCAACCAAAGAGATGTTCACAGCAAGTGCTTCTGGATGGAAACAAGAGGAAAGAAAAAAACCAGCCATCTCCAGTTCAGATGGAAGGCACCGTGAAGCCACCTGTGCAAGCCCCAGCCTCCACAGGCCCACTTCTGCCTCAGCCGTCCAAGGGCGGGGCATTCCTTTCCTACTGCTTATCAGTAAGCTCCTTGAATTCCAGGTCTGAAGTCAGGTTAAAAGAGTGGTTCTCAGCCTCCCTAATGCTTCAACCCTTTAATATCGTCTCATTTTGTGGTGACCCCCAACCATAAAATTATTTTCGTTGCTACTTCATAACTGTAATTTTCCTACCATTACAAATTGCAGTGAGTTTCCTGATGCTATTAGATGACCCCTGTGAAAAGGATATTTTATCCCCAAATGGGTCACACAACCCATAGGTTGACAACCATTAATCTACCCAGCAGTGGAGGCAACCCCAGTGCTTAGCCCCACTTGCCAATGTGTCTCATATACTGACACAATGATAGAATAAGAAAATTTTCCTCATTTGCTTCTAAATATGAAGCATAGGAGATCTTATGGCTGTGAACTTTGAGAGATAATGGCACTAAAAACCTGCGATAGAGAGCAAAACTCAAAACTACTGGAGGAAGAATTCAGCTGGCAGGCAATGCTCAGGGGAAGATGGCCGCTAATCCCGGGTTTGCTGGCAGCAGCAAAGCTGCACACCCAGCACAGTTTGCTTAGATGCAGGTCTGAAGAGTTAATGAACCTGTGTTTGTTTTGCTGTGTTTCTAAAAGAGTTGTTTCAGCAAATTTGTGAGCAGCAGTTCTATATTCAGAACGCTAATGAAGACAGAGTTCTAGACATTGATACAATGGCGTGGGGATGGAAGAAGTCGCTCTGCGGTTCAGCAGTACTGTTCACGGGGATGCTGGGGATCGGATTTTTCCTACGTTAACAACCACTGTTTGTATTTCTCATAGAACTTTTTAAAAAAGATTGCTGGCCTAAGTGGCTCCTTTTAGAAGCTGATCTAAGCCCTTTCTGTCTTCACTGTCTGCATCCTGGCATCAGTGGGGAGTGGGAAGGGCTGTGTTGGAGATGACGTTGTCTTGGGAATGCCAGGTCTGCTGACACACAGAGGGGACAAACAGACTTTAGAAAAGGATTGTATGGCTTTTGGAAATGTGGTGATTACGCAGGTTTTTTTTTTTTTTTTTTTTTTCTGGTCATAAACGTGGCTTTAAAAGGGAGCCGACTGACGAGAAAATGCCACTCAGCTGGTAGTCATCTCTGTTACTTGCTTGACATCAGCCACTTAATGGAACCTGAAGATCTCAGGTGACAGAAGCACCCCAGATAGCAGGAAATGCGTGTGTGTGCAAGTGGACAGCGTTCGTCCTGGCAGTGTCACCAGCTGCTTCACCGTGAATAACCAGGACGTGATGGCATAACCATCTCCTCTAAGACAGCATCTACGTCAGGCAGAAAGCAGTAGGAAGGAAGACATTGGAGTATTTCTGGAACCAGGCACCTCTATAACATTTTTAAAAAGGGAAAATAAATCAGGCCTTAAAATGTCAATTTGAAAATAAAGTTGCATTATACAATCCCTCAAATTTTTCTCCTGTGTCAGTAATTTGTGACTGGCATTATGAATTCAGAGCGTTGCATATTTTCTCCATATTTTTAGAGAATATTTTTTTCTTTGTTTAAGAACCTCATTTGTTTAAAGATTGTTTTTGAGTGGGTTTTGGCAACTACCTCTTCCTGGGGTTTACTTGGCTTGGCTTCTTCCAGAAGCTAATTCTGATTCTTCTGTCAAATGCTTGGTGGCACAGCGCTACCTGCTTTCCTGAAGGCCTGGCACAGCGCAGGCAAGCAGCTGACCACGCAAGGATGGGGCTGCCCTTAAAGGGAAATGTTTCAGCTTGTGTTGCACAGACTTCAGGGTCTGAGAGTCACTCAGGAAATCAAGGGTAAAATCCGTGGCAAGAGAAGGTCTGGGCGTTCTATGACGGCAGGCTTCTAGCTATCTAGATAGGTGGCAAGCTCTTTAAGTGAGGCTGTTTGTATAAACAGGGGAAACACTGAGTCCTTACAGCTTCTGCTGTGGCCCACCGCATGCAGGGTCTTTGGGCATTCACTGGGTCACCATATGTGTGACTATGTATTTCCCACAGTTAGAAAGGAAGGCTACAGAAAATATGACTAATCTCTTAGGAAATGCACTGTGTTCACAAAGATCCTAGAATGTGGTTCTGGATTGGATAGTAAAGCTTCTCCTCTCCTCGGTCTGATAAGTCACTGTACTGTGGGTCTTATTAGAATACTACAGCCTAGATGTCCTCACGCTGTGCAGGGGTGACGCGGACAACATAACTTCAAGGTCAGTTTCAAGAATGTTCCACCAGTCGCTGTTTCTAAGTGGCTCTGACCTGCAGATGGCAAACAGCTTCCACCGTAGAGATACTGTAACAGAAGCTCTCTTTCCTTGCTCACCAAATGCATCCTAACAGAAACAGTGTTGACATTTTCCTCAACCGTCCTCATAAGGCACTGCTCCGCAGACTACTAGACCCCCAAGATAAGTACACTGTCCTTCCTCGAACCCATTGAGAGCTCATCCCTGCTTGGGTGGAAAGTAGACGAAGCAAGTGGATGCAGTAAGGAATATGAAAGGTGCTTGATTCTCAAGTCTCACACGCTGGCCCACCTTCCACGTTCTTGGCCTGGCTTACCTTGGCACGCAGGCTCTGTGGTTTGTTGGAGAGGATGTCTGTGGCTTCCCTGCAGCGGGTGGAAAGGTTCAGGATGGCAGCAGCTGCTGCTATGTGGGTGTCTTCACTGCATTGACCATGGCCATAAGAGCTGGCACGGATTGTGCTCTGTGTGTGGGCGCCAGCACTAGGCAGCCCATTAGGAAATTTCACTGGATTTGAAAAATGCTTTGCTGTTGAAGAGAGATTTGATTAGCAATTGCATGTACTCGGCTTCAATCATCAAAGATTTTTTTTAAAAAGATAAAACATCTTTCATTAAAATAACTTAAAGCAGAACCATTATCTGTTGGTATGTTAAATGAAGGTTACACAGCCAGGTTTCACCAAGGTGCACAGACTCGATGAGGCAATCCTTCAAAGATGCTCATTCTCTTAAAGAGTTCTTGCATTTTTTTATAGGTAACAGAGACTCCATCATCAATGTTACAGGGCAGGTGTATTAGCAACATGTATGCAAAATTGTAGGTTTAAAAATGAGCAAAACCTATCATATATTGCAAACAGTCCTGGACAGGTGTATGCACGAGCTGAACAGGCTGAAGACCATGACTCAGGAGAGCAGGCACCCTTCAAGGGCCGCTCTCACTGAGTTTTCTGCTTAGACACAGGATGTACTTTGATTACTTGGAATAAATGCTTGCTCTATTCTTAACAGAGAGGGCCTGTTTTCAAGGTGCAGAGAAAGGCTCTTAGTTACCAAGGCTGACCTTCTGTGTTTTGTTGTGGCTGTCACGGCTTTTCTGAGCAATAGTTATGCAAATTTCTCTTCGCTGTGGGCTGTTTGTGAGCTCCACTCAAGGTAATGGAAGAAACACCCAGGGTAAAACGATATGAAAACACTTAGCTATTAGTTTTGGATTAAGTGTTGCTTATTTTAAAGATTAGCTAATTGTTTTCTAAAAGATATTGCTGAATATTATTCCTGTAACTACAAGAATATTAACGTTACTAACTCTATTATGGTTTTTTATAACTAAAACCCAAACAATATGAGTCATTAGTACACATCCCCCTGCATGTGAATTAAGTAAATATGCACATATATTCATTGTACACATATAATAAAATATTTATGCAAATTGGGCTGCTAGATAAAAACATTATGTGTGTACATTTTTTTTTTTTTTATCTAACAAGTTGTCAATTGCTACTCAGGTTTGTTGGGACCACTTTTGATTATGAGTAAGCATATCTTTTATTATTATTATTATGTGCTCATCAATGATAGATAAACTTTTTTCAAGTTTCTGATCTATCTGGAGGGGGATAAAGGGTGAAAACCCAGACTTTGTACATGTTAGCAATTGCTGAATCCATGGGATTCCCATTGGCAGGTTCTTAGTAGCCTTCTAGGTTCCTGCAAGCATGGGTCAACAAGACATAATGAAGCAAACACTAAACTCACAGGATGCTTGCTTCATTCAGGTGTAAGATCTGAGAGAGTCATCCATGTTTAAGGCTGCAGTTAATGTAGGGCCCACAGAGGACTCCAGGTGGGTGGGTGTTTCTTACTGAATTTTCTGCATTTGTTCCTGACACCTGCTTTTCCATTTTTTCATTAGTATACTTAAAAGAAATGTATATGCAAGACCGCCAAGTCTTCTCCACTGCACAGTCATTCAGTTCAGTCTTCTCCACTCATGTCAGAATTAATGAGACTACTATTTAACCTATTTTGAAGGTTTCTATATAAACAAATCCTTAAATTTATTGGTCAATGTTTTCATAGTCATGTTTTTATCCTAGTAAATTTCAGATTCCTTAATTGAGTTTCTTGAATTTTTCAGCTTTCCCTACCTTCAGTCTGATGTCTTTTGATGATTTAAATATTTTAAATAGTATTACATATTTCATATTATTAGATTGCCATGATCACAGCATGAATTAAAATAATAAAGTATAACAGCTGTCATAGTTTTAAATATATTAATCACAATCCTAATGATCTCCTTAGCACTGTTATATTTAGATTCAATAATGGCACTATTTGGGAAATAATTAATGACTTACAATATTCAGGGCAACTTTGATATAAAATTTGTAAGAATAGTTAACTTACTTATTTCACTATTCTTTCTTGTTATCTCTAGAGAACACATTATATATCTGAATAAATAACCCCCTCTACACGAGAAGTATTATAGGGTAATGAGTGTTAGAATTAAAATTTGAAGCTTACATTCAGGAAATGGTGGTGTTTTTTGTCCTTGCCCTGTTTGTAGGAGAGGACGTTTACCAAAAACTTGTGCATCAAAACTGGCATAATCGAATGGTACTTTCCCAAACTTCTCTTGTTCTTTTGATGCAGCGGCTCTTGGAGAGGCGATGGCTTGTGAGCGGAAGTTAAATTCAATTTGCTTCACCAAATTCGTCCTTGTAAAAGGCAAGAAGTAGTTTGAAGAAAATAGAAACTTTTGTCAGGTTTCAAAGTAGCTGGAATTGCCACGGCCTACCAGGGATTCCAGAGCCACCACACTTAATTAGGACACAGAGTAAGCAAGAGAAACCAATGACTGAAACACCCACCAGAAAAAGGATGAGACCAGATAGCTACACTAAGGAATACTCAAAAGTCCTAACTCCAGATGCTTAGATTCCAATACAAAACCACAATCATGAATAACCATGAAGATATGCCTCTTCTTGAAGCCAGAAACCATATTGTAACAGGCTCACACAAATTCAATTTAGCTAAGAAACAATATAAGGGCTCCAAAATAGCAATTATAAATAATTTTAAAGACATTAATGAGGATATGAATAAATGCCTTAATGAAGATTATAAAAACATTAACAAACAATTGAATGAAAAATAATTTAAGAAAGTAGAATTTAACAAAAAAACAGAATCACTAAAGGAAACAAACTAAAATAATATTGGAAATGAAACATGTAGGATTTCAAAACAAATCAAAATACAACCCTTAGAACTAACCCTCACCAACAGATTAAAAGCATGGAAAAGAGAATTTTAAGATCTTGATGGCAAAGTAGTAAAAGTGGGTATCTCAGTCAAATAAAATGTTAAATCTTTAAAACAAACAAAAAGTGGGCACAACATTCAGGAAATCCAGGAAACCACAAAAAGACAAGTCCATGAATAATGGGTATAGTGGAAGGAAGAGAAACCCAAGTCATAGCACTGAAAATATTTTTAACAAAGATCACACAAGAAAATCTCTCTCTATGAGAGAGAGAGAGAGAGAGAGAGAGAGAGAGAGAGAGAGAGAGAGAGAGAAAGAAAGAGATAAGAAGTCTATAAAAGTACAAGAAACACAACAAACATTAAGGAGAAAGAATCAGAGAAGAAACTCCCCCACAACACAGTAATCAAAACACTACGTGTACAGAATGATAAAAGGATATGTCAAGCTGTAAGGGAAAAAGGATAAAGTCACATATAAAGGCATGCCTATTAGAATATCAACTGACTTCACAGTGGAGACTCTGAAATCTAGAAGGGCCTGCACAAGATCTGAGAGAGCACAGATGAGAGCCAGACTGCTATTCCCAGCAAAACTAACAATCACAATAGACAGAGAAAGAAAAACACTTCATGATTAAAGTCAAATTTAAGGAATTTCTGTCTTCAATCCACTTGTACAGAAGGCACTAGAAGGAATGCTTTCGTCTGATGAGAAGGTTAACTACATAAAAGAAGACATAAGGAATAAGTAAACCAAGAAGAGTTAATTCAAAGAGAAGAAATCTATAAACAAAATAATGGGAATTAATAAACACTGCTCATTAATTCTCAGAATTGATGGTCTCTATTCTCTAATAAAAAGACACAGACTATTAGATTGGTTTAGGGATTCATCTTTTTTACTATATCTTAAGATATCTACTGTATAATAAGAAACATATCTTCTCATCAAGGATAGACACAACCTTAAGGTTTTCCAAGGAAATGGAACCAAGAAATATGCAGGTGTAGCTCTTATAATATCTAACAAAGCAGACAAAAAAAACCCCACAAAACTAATTAGCAGAGATAGGGAAGGATGTTACATAGTCATTAAAGAAAAAAATCTACCAAGAATATATTACAATTCTAAATTTTTATGCACTAAACACAAGGGCACCCAAGATCTTAAAAGAAAAACATTCACCTTATTACACTGACCCTCACACAGTGATAGTAGATGACTTCAGTCTCCAACTCTCATCAATAGACAGGACATGCACACAAAAACTAAACAAAAAATTCCAGAATAAAAAGAAACATCATAAATCAAATGGACCTAACAGACGTCTACAGTCCATTTCACTAAAACACAAAAGAATATACTTTCCTCTCTGCTTTCATGAAACTTTCTCCAAATATAATCCCCCATTTTATGACATAAAGCAAATGTCAAAATATATAAGAAAATTGAAATATCACCCTGCATCTGAGTACCAAAGATTAAAGCAGGATATTATCAAAAACAGAATAGCAGAAAGTATACAAATTCATAGTAACTAAACAACTTATTATTTAATTAAAACTGGATCAAGACAGAAATCCATAAGGAAATTAAAACATTTTTATAATTGTATGAAAATAAAAAAACAACACACCCAAAGCTATGGGATATAATGAAGATAGTTCTAAGAGGCAAGTCCATAATATTAAGTGTCTACATAAAAAATGGAAAGATTTCACATTAGTAACTTAGTGATACATCTCAGAGCTCCAGAAAAAATAAGACTAAATAATACCCATAAAAGAGTAGATGAGAAGAAATAATCAAACTCACAAATTATGAAATCTATAAAATAGAAACAACAACACACCAATACAAAGAATCAATGAAACAAAGAATTGATACAAGGAAATTAGTAAGGTTGACAAAAATCTTACCAAAATTAACTAAAATATACAGAAAAAATTAATAAAATTAGATATGAAAGGGGAAGCATTACAATATATACTGAAAAAATTCAGAAAATTAAAAGGATTTATTTTAAAAAGTTATATTCAACCAAACTGTAAACCTAAAAGAAATGGATACACTTCTCGATATTATATGACCTACCAAAGTTAAGTTAAAATAAATAATTTAAGTATACCCATAGCTCCTAGTGAAATAGAATCAGTAACTAAAAATCTGGCCCCTACCTAAATTTCCCAACTCCCCAAAAAGCCCAGAGCCAAACAGATCCATCACAGAATTATTTCAGACCTTCACAGAAAATCTAATGCCAATAATCCTCAAATAATTCTTCAAAATAGAAACTGAGAGAATATTTTCCAGTTCCTTTTACAAAGTAACTATTAGCATGATATCAAAAGTATACAGCCAGGTGGTGATGGCATACACCTTTAATCCCAGCACTCAGGAGGCAGAGGCAGGCAGATCTTTGTGATTTCAAGTCAAGCCTAGTCTACAGAATAAATTCCAGGACAACCTAAGTTATCACACAGAGAAACCCTGTGTTAGAAAAACAAAATTAACAAACAAAACCCTCACAAAGACCCATCATAAAGTTATAAAACGATATACACTATAAAGATATATGCAAATCTCAATAAAATACTAGCAAATGGAGTTCAAAAACATAAAAAAAGATTATCCACCATGAGCAAGTTGACTTTGTCCCAGAGATGTAGGGATAATTTAATATAAATAAACCAGTCAACATAATCCAATACAAATACAGACTAGGAAAAAAATGCACATGCAGAAATGGCCTTTGGCCAAATCTAACACTTTTATAATGAAATCCTAAGGAGACTAAGGATACAAGGAACATACCTCAACAACGAAGACAATGCACAGCAAGTCCACAGTTAACATCACTTTAAATGGGAGAAATTCAATGAATTTCAACTGAAATCACTCTTTCCACACTCATTTGATACAATTCTTCAGGTCTTCACTAGCGTAAGACAACCATAGAAGATCAAGGGGTTTCAAGCAAGAAAGGAAGAAGTCAAAGTATCTTTACTTGCTGAAGATACAATTTTATACATAAATGATCCTAAATACTCCACCAGGAAACAGTAGCAAAACACAAAATTTGCTCACAAAAATTAGTAGCCTACCTATATACAAAGGAAAGGCTGAGAAAGAAATCAGGGAAACAAAACCTTTCACAATGGCCTCAAAAAATCTTGGGGCTAGTTAAGCAAGTAAAAGGGTTAAAAAAAAACTTGAAGATACTGCAGGAAGAAACTGAAGAAGATATCAGAAGATGGAAAGTTCCCTCATGCTCATGAATCAGTAAGATTAGTATAGTGAAAATGGGCATCCTTCTAAAAGTGCTTTACAGATTTGATTCAAACCTCATCAAAATTCCAGCACATTACCAGGCAGGACTTCCAGCAGATGGACTGGGACGCTGGCTCAACCAAACAACCTTAGACCTACAGTCTGTCCTGCTTACGGGAAGTATGGGGGATTGGTAACTACCCCAATTGTCATCAGAAAACCTTCATCCAGGAACTGATGGAAACAGATGCAGAGATTCACAGTCAAGCACTGGGTCAAGCTCAAGGAATCCTGATAAAGAAAGGAAGGAAGGAGGGTATGAGCTGGGGGGTGGGGGGAGTCAAAGACATCACAAGGGAACTCATAGGAACCTGGTTCATAGGAGCTCATAGAATCTGGGCCAACAGCCAGGGAGCCTGAATGGGACCAACCTATGTCCTGTACACACATGTGACAGTGCTAATTGTGGACACCTAGACTGGAAACAGGGCCTGTCCCTATAATTTTGGCTGGCCTTTGGGAACCTATTCCTTATCCTAGGTTGTCTTGCCCAGCCTTAATACAAGTGAAGGAGCTTAGTTCTGCCTCAACTTGATTGAACACGCTTTGTTGATACCCATGGGAGGCCTGCCCCTTTTGCAGGAAAATAGAGGAGGGGTGGACTGGGGTAGTGGTGGGACTAGGAGGATAGGAGGGAGAAGAAACTGCTACTGGGGTGTAAAATCAACAAATAAATTTAATTTAAAAAGATTAAAGCCTAAAAAATTTTCAACACATTTCTTCACAGAAATTGAAAAAAAAAAAAAAAACATCTTCAACTTTAATTTCTGGAGAGCTAAAACAATTCTGAATAATAAAAGAACTGATGGATGTATCACTCAGATTTCAAGTTGTACTACAGAGCTATAGTACTAAAAACAACTAATGAGGTTGGCATAACAATAGACACATTGAATAACGGAATAGAATTGAAGACCCAGACATAATTCTACATACCTATAGACACCCAATTTTTGACAAAGAAGCTAAAAATAGATCCTGAAGAAGAGACAACGTCTTCAACAAGTTATATTGGTCAAACAGGATGGCTCTATGTAGGAGAATGAAACTAGATTGTACCCCTCACAACATTCAACCCCTGGTAGATCAAAGACCTCCATGTAAGACCAGATACTATGAATCTGACAGAAGAGAACGTGGGGACTAGGACTGAACTTACTGGCAGAGGAAGAGATTTTTCAACAGGATACTGAGACTGCAGGCAGAGATCAACAATTAATAAATGGAATCTCATAAAGCTAAAAGGCTTCTGTACAGAAAAGGACTTGATAACTCAAGTAAAGTGTCAGCTAACAGAAAATAAAAAATTAAGCAACTTACAACTGAAAGAGGGTTAATATCTAAAATATATGGACTGAAATTTGGACACCAAGGAAACAAATAACTCAGCTAAAATGAAGTATAAAACTAAGAGATTTCTCAAAAGCTAAAACTCAAATGATGGGGAAACTCTTCAGAAAACTTTAAAGATCTGTAGACATTAGGGAAATGCAAATCAAAGCTATTTTGAGACTTCATCTTACCCCAGTCAGAATGATCAAGATCAATAAAGCAAATAATATCACATTCTGGTGAAAAAGCAGGAAAAGAGGAGCATATATTCATTATTTGTACAAGTGCAAACTGATACAGCATCTATGGAAATCATTGCAGAGGTTTCTGAAAAAGCTACTACAGAGATATGTGTTTACTCATGGGCACTGATTCACGAGAGCCAGAAATTGGAAAGAATCTAGATGTCCAAAACTGAAGATGTATAATGAAAATGTGGTACATTTATACAATAGACTACTCTTCACCTGTGGAGAAGGTTGAAATTTGCAGATAAATGGATAAAGTTGGAAACAATTACTCTGAGTGAGGTAACCCAAACCTCAAAAGACAAATATTGTCTTTTCTCTTATACATGGTTACATGTGTTTTAATTAGAATAATGACAAAAGTTAGGTTAGGACTAAGGAGGAGGAGGTGATCTCCCAAGGAAGGAGAAACAGAATTTAGTGTCATAAAGGGATACAGAGCAAAGTAGAATGTGAGGATTAAAGTGAGAGGGGGTTGGGAGGTCAGGGCAAAGGAGGAAATAAGGGGAGGGACAACTAAGACTGAAGGCCATTTGTAAAGCCATAAGGAAACCTTCTACTATAGGGGCTTCCTAAAAACATATATGAATATAAGAAAGAAATTTAATGGAGTTGCTATATAATGTGGGAGACAATGACCCAATTAAACATTTCATGCCACCAAGTAAAACCTTCAATGCTAGAAATGGTTCACATTTTGTTGACCCAATGGACCAAAGGTTTACTATAAACTTACCCTCTAGAAATAATAGGTGATTTCTAAGGTTTTTGGTTACTCTCTACAATCTGATTGTAAGGGCTGTTGTTGAATACAAAACGTCTGTCTTTGAAAACTTAACCTGGTACCTAACCAGTAGTCACCCCTACTGACTAGCATTCAAAAAGAACAAAAGAAATAATACCACCGGCTATAACCCTGCAACTGACATCAGTGTCCTGCATGAAGGATATTAGTAAATAGTGGCCCAAATGTTATGGGAATAACCAATCATATTTTGGCCTTAAGGACCACTCCTTAAATGAAACCCATTTTTGACTCTGGTAAAGTGGTCAAGAACATGAGATTAGATTGGTCATGTACCTATGGGAAAATCTAATAATACTGTTACCATAAAGGAACATAACTCTAAAATGATTGCTAGTGTTATACTGATATACCCATAGGTAAGAGTATTGCTCAGCCCTCATCAGGGAGCTTTCCTTATGTAGTAGGTTGTAATTAACACAGAGACCCACACAGCTATGTTCAGAGAGTGAGAGACTTTTGAGCACTCAGTACTAAGTGTGATGTCTTCATCAAATCCTTCCCCTCAAGAAGAAGAGGTAAAAAGATCTTAAAAGCCAGAGTTGGTGGATAACTCTATGAAAACAGTGTCCAGATGCAACAGGATAGATACACATATGAATTCACAGAGAATATGACAACACGCACAGAATCTGAACAAGTTCAAACTAGACACAATTGCAGCATAGAGAAGGAAAATGAATGTGAAGTACCACCCCCAGTGGAGAAGGTCTTTGCAATTAATTCTCAATGGGAAAGGGAAGATCAATTTTCTCCAGTGGCGTGTCACTGGGTATATCAACTACAGTCCAGGACAGGATGCCCACAAGTGCCTAACACAAAACCAACTCCATAGTGCATGCGTGTGTGCATGTGCAAATATTTTGTTACCTTTTGTCTTTCTGGAGTATTTTTGTTGTTTATTTTGATTTTAACTTTTTGGTTTTGTTTTTGTTTTTTTAGAGTTGGGAAAGAGTAAGTGAGCACGCATGAAGTTGGGTGGGTAGGGGAGAACCTGGGGATGGGAAATGATATGATCAAAATATGTTGTATGCAAAATTTGATTTTGAATAGAGAAATACTTGAGGGATGAGCAGATGTTACTGTAAGTTGGTTTGTCACCCTGAAATTGTGGAAATAATCTTATCTAAAGTGACATTAGTGTCTAAAGCAATGGTAAACAAGAAACTCAATTGTAGCTTTTCATAAGCATATTTATGGAGAATCAAGAGAACATTCCAATACCAATGAAGAACCCCATGTTAAGTAAAACACCCTGGAAATACTAAAGTACCTACTAGTTGTTTTTACAGTTTTAGTAGCTCAGTGACAACAGTTATTTGATACTTTTATTTCTTCTCAAATAACTTTTACTATATACATGATTGTTGCAGAATAAGCTTTCTATTACCTTTAGTATCAACACTTACTTTATGTAAAATTTCGTTGAAACTACTAGATATTATGAGGAACCTGGGCACTAAGGAGACCATGGAGACATTTGTTACTAGCTACCTGTCATGGAAGCCCTGTGTATATGTGAATATACATAATAGTTACATAATAATAATATACTTTGAAATGTTCCTGATGAAGTTTCCTCCAGGCAGGAAAGAAATCCATCACAAATGGAAGGCTACCTGGTGTTATACTAGTGCCAGAGAAATTTGATTAATGTATGTGATTGTATATTTCATTCTTTTGGGCATGCCGGTATTATGCTAGCCTTGTAAAGATAGGGAATTTAAGTTAAACTCCTGAAATATCCCCTAGATCATTTGAATGATGTTATCATTCACTGGTCTTGCAAACTGGCCGCCCACATCAACCTACTAGTGACTGAACATGACAAGCAGACGTTCGTGAAATGACACATTTGAAACAGAGGCTCTGTTGGGTGGTATCCAATATGAACAAGGGGGTTCATACCTGTGAGCTTGCTCAGGACAGCGTCCAGTTTGGGAAGAATCAAGTTGACTTTTGTCCTGGGTCATTGCCAACTTTTCAGCCGCAGCAATGGGACAACCCGAAAGACTGTTTCAAAAGAAGAAGCGTTGGAGGATGTGAGTGAGGGTGACAACGAGGTCTGCCTTGGCACAGACACACAGCACTCTTGGCGTACAGCAAATGTTAAGTCATATTAATAGTTCACTTAGCGCCATTGTCATATAAAAGATCCCAAAGGGTTTACAGATTCAGTGTCTACATTTGTTCCTGAGCTCCATCTCAGAGGTGACAACTAGTGAATACATTTAAAAAAAATCAACATGCTATGTAATGGGAAAAGACCAAAAAATTCTGAAACTCAGTCTTTTAAAACCAAAGTGCTCATTCCCACAGACAATTGTCTGACTATAGAAGTGAGCATGAAAACTCCATGCCTATCTTAGGAATTTTAGCAAAACTTTAGAGGCTAAATTTCATATCTTAGTTAAATTGAAGGCACAAATATGAAACTTTTGGCAATATTATTATAAGCCAAACCATAACTCAACCACACACTCCATGTGTAATATAAAATGTGTGCATAAAATTAAAATAATTCAGGAATGGAAAGAGGACTCTGTGGTTAAGAACACTGGCTACTTTCCCAGAGAACCTGGGTTTGATTCCCAGCACCTACATGGCAGTTCATAACTATCTATAACTCTAGTTCTAGGAAAGTCCACACCTTCTTCTATACTCTGTGGGCACTGCACACATGTGGTACAGAAACATTAAAAAATGCATGGCAAAAATAAAACAAAATTTTGCTTAAAATATCCACATGTATACACCATATATTTGTATGTAAATACATACAGTGTGCTTTTAGTTTAGTTTAAATTTTAATAAAATTGGCATATATGCCTTGTGTGGTTTACACTCAAAGTTCTATACTTACAAATGTAAAACCCTTCTAAATGTCTGCTGAGTGGGATAACCCAGAAGGAACACTGATGCCAGCCTCCAATATGCACATGTGCTGGTGAGATCAAGGGTGGAAAAGAATGCGCCGTGCATGTTTCTCTGTGGACACGGAGCCTGAGCATCTTCAACACAACTGTTTCATTATTTAGTTGACCACTAATGTAAATTTTTCTGAGGTTGAGACTTCTTGGTAGCTATTTCAAGAGGTAACATTTAACAATGACACACCAGTTCTCTCAACCCATGGCCTATTATTTCATTTGTGGAACGCTTCTTTTGTACTTTGCAATGTAAATTATTGGCAAGTTATCAGAATACCTTCTGTGAGTGTTGCGATTGCTGTTCACATGTCCCCTTCCTGTGCATCCTGGGGTGGGACACTTGAGCACATTCTCATGCATGGCAAGAACTAAGCATAAAATATCATGTTAAAGGTAAGAACAATTTACCATACATACATACATACATTATATATAAGATAGCATCAAATTTACTTCTCCATTTTATACTCAAATGACTTCACATAGGCAGTTCCCCATGATTCTTCCTGGAATGTGTTCATACTGAACACAAACCCCTCATAACTCCAGAAAGAAAACCCAGAAAGTTAGTTCATGTCTAAGCTCCTCTGACTGTCAAGCAGTTTTAGCCCTAGATACCCCTGCCCCTGTCCTCTGTGGTTCTGGGGCCACGAACACACATGCTGGGACAGAATCTGCTGCCTCTCTCTTGTATGACCTGAGAAGCTCATTAGTCACCCACTAAGGACATTTCTCTAGAGCAGTAGAGATCTTGTTTTTCCACAAGTTCCACAGCACTTTCAATTCTTTCACCTTAACCTGGACGGTTCCTAAGTGGTCTCTTTTGCTTCTGTCCATCCACCCTCTCCTGCCACGTGACTACTGGTAAGAGTAAGGCCGAATGAAGGATAAGAGAGTTAGACCAAGGAACTGTTAATACTGCAGTTAGCTCAGGTGGGGAAATACTAGCAACTTCTCAAATTCTAACAGCTGGGGATTTCAAGGTATCCCCACTTTTACTTATGGGGTAGCCTAAGAACTGTCCCAGTAACAAGTTGAGAAATTGTGTAAGATCCCAGTGTTTCCAGCTAATCTGTCCCTTCTCTTCTGCAGCCCAAAGCACTGAACAACTACAGCAGGGATGAGGGAGGAAGGGCTCAGAAGGGACAGAGCCTCTTCAGAGAACTCTAAGGAGCATGTGATCTCATGGCGAAGGCAGGTCAGGAGGTCACTATGGCTGAAATTACTGCTCTTAAACTTTTCCAATAAACACTGTTTTAGAAGAATAGCTAAACTGGGCATGGTAGAGGAAGACACCCGAGGGCTGCAGAAGCCAGACCTGGTCTCAAAGTCAGAAACAAATAAATGCACAAACACCTCAAAGAGTTACATGGAGATTGCTTAACATATGAAGATAATGTTTCCATTCTAGTTCTAACCAGAAGGAACGGGGGACAGCCGGAGGCTGCACTGTGTGGATGATGGCGTAGGTGTGGCCTCAGAACGAGGGATACTCACTTTCCAGAGGAACTCGCACTTTGTGGGGGCACCCGGAAAGGCTGCGATGGTGGGGATAGAGCCCAGTTACATGCCCCGTGCCGTCACAGCCAGGGATAGGGCACTTGGCCTCCCTCCTTTCAGGCCTTGGCGAATCTATAGAGAAATTGAATTGAGACACTCACACGGTGCTTCCTCCTCATCACTCAATAGGGTGGCCTTGCAGGGTCACTCACACTCTATTCACGTTCGCCATCATAAACATTCTTCCTACGTTGCCTTGAATAAAACCCTCAACTGAGACCCGTGGAAGCAAAACACATTTTTAATTTTCTTGGATTCCTAAGCAAAGGCTGACACAGGGCAAGGGACTGTTAAAACACAGAGATGGTTTTAAGTTGTCATGTCACGTAATGTGGTTGTCTTTATTATGAAGTCATCCTGTGCCAGAAGGTGACCATGCTCCTGGAAAAAAAATAGAAAGAAGAAAAGCAAGAAAGGAGAATTTATTTAACCTCAAGCCATTCTCTTTTTAAAGAGTTTAGAGAAAGATAGATTTAAAATTACAAGACAAAGAGCCCACCATATAGGCAGAAGGTCTCTCTGGCTTTGTCCTTGTGGGTCCCTGGCAGCAGGTGAAGTTGGGAGGGTAGACCAGCTACTCACATACTAGTTGAGCTGGCTTTCTGCGGAGCAGCTGATGGGAATCAATAGGTTGTGTCCTACACAACCAAGTGGAAAAAAACATATCTCCAAGAATCTGTGCCCCCTAGGGACAATCTCTCAGGAGTATGTGAGGTGACCACAGAGGGATGCTGTGGTCACAGCTGCAGCAATTCGGAGTTGAGGTGATGGAGAAACCTTTGGAGGGAAGTGTTCGAGTGTAGCATCTGAGGAGAAGGAAAAATAAAGAGTGGGGCTTCCCAGCTATGGGAGGACTCAGAACCTATGAGGGTGGGGCTCACAGGAGTGACAGTTACCACAGGATAAGAGCCCAAGATGGAAGGAATGAAGAAAATGCCAGGAGTTTGAATTCCTGGACTCAGGGTGTTGAGAGAGAGGCTTATAAATAAATGTATAACATGAGTGCAGAATAGGAATATGGATGAGGTTGGCATTGACATGCACAGACATAGGCATATATGTGTATAGGAGTACAACACACACATGAACATGTGTACACACACGCATCTGTGCAAACACACATGTTCATTATGCACATAGACAAACATAGATGTACATACACACACAAACACACATTTACATCCATGTGCACATATGACACACAAACATACAAGCATATGTGTACAATCATATAACACATGCACACACATGCATGCACATATGGCCAAACTGGTAAGTAAATGACACAGAAATGCAATCTTATGGTCCAAACTAACCCAACTTGAGCTCAGAATGATACTGATCAGGAGAAATTGTATGTTCGTGTGTGTGTGTGTGTGTGTGGTGTGTGTGGTGTGTGTGTGTGGTGGTCAGAAAGCTAGAAGCATGTGAGTACTCAGAGAAAGAAGCAAAACAGCCTTCAAAAGGGGTGTGCAACACTCAATGTGGACCAACAAGAATACTGAGCAGATGTAAGGCCCACGGCGACAATAAGTTATCTATGAGACCCTGCTCATGAAGCTGCTGGCCTGGAGTAGGTGAAAGGGCCCTGTCATGTGGGGATGGGAAGCTCACACCTTCCTGCTCTAAAGAAACCATCCCGAGCAGGTCACGGACATAGGATGTGTCAGACATCTCCATGGCTCTACACCGCATGAACAGACGTATCTCTGTGAAACTAAGTCATTCCAGTTGTTAGATTACAAGCAGTTCTAGGCAGATGGGGCACAGCAGGCTGTGTGTAATCCAATTACATGGGGGCATGGTTTCAGAAAAGAAGGAGGGGCTGAGGATCCCCCAAGTTGTAGCCAGCACTGACAGTTTAGGACCTGTCAGGAGGCTGAAATCAGAGCACTGCAGATGCACAGAGAAGGACCAAGGGCAGGGACGCCGGGAAACAGCGTGGTTCACTAAAGACAGATTTAACTAAAATGATGGATGTGAAGGATGCTCCTTTCTGTACTCTGTAAGAGAAAAGAAGGATATTCAGGTTGTGATGTCCTAGGACTTGGTGCAAACAAGTTTTACTTAACAGTAATATAATGCCAAGTTTCAAGTCCTTCTAGGAGTGTAAACCTTGTAGGTCAAAGTCTTTGAAGTTTGATAGAAATGAACCGAGAGGTTTGACACCATTGCAAACTGCCACTCACGGAGAGGAGAGAAACCACCGAGTCTGTTTTGATGTGCTTCCTCTCTTGGATCTTGTCCACATGACACCACATCTCTAAGCACTGACAGGGCTGGCGGGGAGCACTTCCCTCTTCGGCACACTGTGCGTCTGAGGGAAGCCAGGAAGGGTGTTGGAGATAACAGGGCTGGCACCTGCCCAGGTGGGGCCCACTGACAGTCCACCATGCCCCTTTGTCTGCGGCTCTCTCCTGGGCCTCCTAACACAAAGCTGCAGATGAAAATGCTCTGGAGGGCAGAACCTGTTTGCATGATAAGAAACCTGAGCACCGGCTCAGGGCAGCGGCTCAGCCTGCCTCTTCTTTCATTTTCTTTGTATAGCACTACACAATGAGGGGCCTCCATCCTCCAGCGCTGCTGTGTCCTGGTTTGCCTGGGACCGTCCTCCTTCATCCCAGGCAGCCTTGTCCCATTGTTCCCCTTGCTCTTCTTACTCAACAAGGGCCACAGATAGGTAGCACAGAGCCCACACCACAGCCTCATCTCCGAATGTCCCAGGGCAGAGTTTGACAAACTTTGGAGCCTTGCTGACCCCTCTGTGAACTTGGGTAGGACGACATGTTAAAATCTTAGTGTTCTGTCTTTAACGACAGAGTCCATGAGCAAAGTGTTCGCAAAATTGGAACAGTATTTTAAAGAAGGCAGCAAATGACAGCTTGAATGATCACTTACAAACAGAGAATGCAGGTCCAAGAACAATGCCCCAGATTCCCGATTCTAGGAGCGTCAGGCAGAGGGTGTATGAATGCCGAGTGCAGACTCTGCGGGTATCAGTACCCATACACAGACAGCAACCCGGATCCCACCTTCCATGCTTGCCTCGGCTGAGCCTGGTCACCTTTCAGGGGCTTTGAAACCTAAAGCAATGCCAGGCCTCTGCCACACGACATCCTGTTAATTCATCTACTCTCCCCAGTAGTGCCCTAAGCCACTACACTACCAACGGTTGCTATACACACCCTATTGTGTTACTAATTTTGAAAATATAAGATGATTTAAAAACGTTATAAAATAACCAAAAACCATCAAGCATTTGAACTTAAGGTTGAAATAAATTTCTACAAACCTAGGATTTCACTGCCTGAAAAAACATCATCAGTTGAAAGCTATAACATTATTTTATATGTGATTTAAAAAAAAGTTGAAGGTTAAACTGTTGCATGCCCTTCTGATTTTAGGGATGGTAAACAGGGGAAATATAGACCTCAAAACCGACAAAATATGACTTAGATTGAAGTGCATCCTTTTTACAGATTTTGTAGTTTATCTTTTTAAAAAGGTAAATAAGGAAAAATTAAGAAATTAATTACTGATAAACAAAGTCCTGTCTGCAACTGCACATTCCTTGTTAGCATCCTGCTACATCCCACTCACACCTGTGCTGCATGTTCGTGTAGCATCTTCTGTACTATATTTCCATCTCTTTACTTTCTCAGAGTCGCAAGGCATTGTTTGTTAAGTGGCAGGTCTAAGTATCAACAGTGACTTAAGATTATCAAACAATTCCTTGTGAATCACTTTCCTCAGTTAGAACTTCTGACCACACAGATGTTATTCCTCTAAGCCCTCAAGATCAAGGAGCATGGTATTCCCTTATACGTTTCCCTGATTCTGTGGTCATCAGATTCTAGGGGTCCAATAATCCCCTGAATACAACAAGAACAACAACCACACTCTTTGGAGGTCTGAATCTGACCAACCCTGGGCATAGCCATGTTAAGTGTTCCTCTGGGCACCTGTGGACTACTGGGAGTGGCCACTAACAAACATTACAGGCTTCGAGTGTGAGAACAGGCATAGTCCTCCAGCAGGAAAGATACATCATTCCCCTGATGTCGGGAGAGCGATCTAAGGTCTTCTCTAAGCACATTCCCCCTATCAATTGAAGTCTGACCCAGTTATCTGTGGGCTGCCACTGGGGAGCTGGGAACACATCATCTTACACGTAGATTAACACCTGGCTTAACCGTAAGGAGCCTCAGAACATCCTGCCTGACTTACCAGCGACGTGATGTTTTTCATTTTGAAACCCGAAAGCAGCCCCATAATCCCAGAACAAAATATCGAAAGAAAAATTAAATTCTAGACTCGATTTGCCTAATGAAATAAGTTAAAGTCTTAAATAAAATATCCAGTCAAGCATTGTTAAAAGGTCTGGTGCTATTCTGAAGAGCTAATCCAATGAGAAAATCAGAGAGGATAAATATGTGTCAGGTGTTAAGACACCAAAGCATCCACAGACCCTGAGCTGACAGTAACCAAAAGTGTAGCTGCAAAGTAAGAAATGGCAAGTTTTCAAATTCTAAATCACCTTACTTCCTGCAACGAATGTAAAAATGTGCTTACGTTTATTGTTAAAGATTTGTCTTCCACCAGTGTCGGTAACCTTGGGTTGCCTCCGCTCCCTCACCAGGTGGTCCAGGAGAAAGCAGTCCAGCTCCTTGTAGGTGTGATGGAAGACAGAACCTCGTTCAGCCTGCAGAGCAATAGCCTGCTCCAACAAACTCAGGTTCCCCTTCACTTTATCCACCTCTCCAGGCTCCTCTGTACCGGGGACCAGGCTCTCACCATCTTCAGCCTCTGGGAAGGAAGGCCGGGCTTTGACAGTCAACGGTTCCGTGTAGGAGTTCTGTGGGTCTCTCCCTTCGGCGTCGGAATCAGACCTGTTCTCACATGGGGCAAATTTGTCACCTTCAGCTTTTATCTCAGGAACCTCCAGCAGGTCGTTTTTAGCATATGGTGGCTTGTGTTTGTGGCCTCTGTGAGGGTCCGTGTCTTCTGAGGAGACGGAGCCTCTGCCCCATCCATTCTCGGCGCCGTCAGAGTCACTTTCACTGTCGCCAGAGGAGCAGAAAGGTGGCTGGGAGCTGTGGACTTTGTCCCTTCCATCGTCTGAGTGGCTCGTACAGCACCCATCTGCCTCGTCACTCTCTGCTTTTAAAGACTGGATGCCACTGTCGTTTAAGTTTTCTCTTATGGTCGGCACAGACATGCTTTCTTCGTATTTGCTTAGGTGCATTAGAGATTTACCCATGAGCTCTGGATAACACGCGTATTGGTCTTCCGTCTGGAGCGAGTTTTCTTGCGGAGGTGAATGAAGGGTCTCCTCTACAGGCTTTACCATGTTTCCCTCTACAAGAGAAGAAAACAGAAAGCAGAACAAAAATATTTAAAGGGCCTGGGCATAGTGATGGGAACCTGTAATCCCAATATTTAGGAATAGAAGGAAGGAGGTTAGCAAGCTCAAGGCTAGTCTTGACCACAAGTGAGATCCTACCTTTAAAATGTAGTCAATCAACCAAACAAGAAAGCAAAAATATTTTAAGGAGCTTCCATAACTATTTACATACATATGACCATATATACCCGTGTATATGTATAAATCTGCGTGTATATATGCATGGATACTGGTATGCCTATAAAATATGCATAATGTGTAATGTTTATTAATTTTGCAAACATTGGTGAGAAAAATACAAATGAATTAAAATAAGCTTAGTACTTTGCTAATCTTCTCCATATGAAGAGCTAAGTCCTTTTAGGGTACTATAATGACAGAGGTTGGTACTTCCGCAACAGGAATGAGGTTCCTGCTGTTACACCCCCTTACATTCCTACATCTTAGCCGCCAGAGGGACCTTGAATACACAGGCTACACACTGCAGGAAAATGCTCATCAAATTTCTATGGATCATGGCAATGTGTTTTGAGGGCTTATTTGAATTTTATTCTTTGTAGTTTCTCAGAAATGATCTCAGTGTTTATGCAACGTTAACTAAGATACACACACCTCTATATGGATTATAACCGAGGAACTCAGAAGCTCTCAAGTCTTCCTTTTCAGTGTCAAGTTACAATTCTATATTTGGGGAAACATAAATGGGATAATCATTGGGCTTTGGTGCTTTAAATAGTAATACATGTTCTTGTCTGACATGTGCATGTATTTGTGTTATAAAGAAAAGGAAATGAGAGGGGGAGTTGGTTTGTGGGTGTCAGATATGAGCGACTTGGATCCTGTGACCAAGAGCAGACCTCCAAGGGTCCAGTCCACTGCACAGCAGCTGTCAGAACCACTCATTTCCTTGTCTTGTTGTATGTATGTATGTTTGTATGCATGTATGGTCAGTTCACCAAAGCTGCCTCCATGCAAACTCTCCAAAGGAGAATCCAAACTACATGCATTCTTCATGCCCACCAGGCTGTAAAATGTACTAAACAGCCCACCACGAATCTGCTAACATCTGCCAGAACAACAACAGAATCCAACAGGACAGGTGGGGGATGGGAAACCCAAAATGATAAGCCCCCTTAAATACTGGTAAGGACACCACGTGAAGTGCCTCCTGGGCTAATGAACATCTTTGGAGGAAAGGACGGCCATCAGCACGAAGCTGTGGGAGACGGTGTCTGCCTGGAAGACAATGTGCATTTTTTTTTGGTCTCATTCAATTTTTTATAAACATTGTCTCTGACAAGGACACTCAAAAATACATCTCCATCATCTTCCTTTCTGGTAATTATCTCCCTAAATCAACACTGGACTGCCAGGATCAAGTAAATATTGCCATAGTAACTAAAAGCATTTTTGGATGCAGAGAAGAATTCAGTCACAACACTAGCCCCTGTAAATAATGCTGATTATAGGGTGCAGTCTTTTGTTGGGATCTATTCAACACAAACTGAAAAATTTAACATTTCAGTTCCTAGAAAAGAGGCTGTATAAACAAGCACATAACGTTGATAGGATGAGCCTATCCTCTCCTGAGCCTACATCAGAGCAACTCCAGCTTTAAATAATATATTAAACATAGTCTAAAATGCAAATGAAGTTTTTCTCAATATCACAGTTGGCTATTAAGAGAAAGTGTAAAGGGTTACGATAATTTTAAAGTATTATGAACTACAGAAAACAAATAAAAAGCATTTTCAGTGAATATGCTCAATTCATTGAACTATTCTCTCACTCCACTTAACTACCCACATGTGTACAATAATGATTTATAGACATTATACCTAATTATGCATATTTGGGCTGTGTTAGAGTGCTAACAAAAGCTCTAGAAAGCAACAATTACCTCTGTTGCTTAGCTACATAGTTTAAAATATTCCTATTAAGTGCAGCTCACCAGAGAGGCGGAGTGACAAACTCGCACATGTGCACGACAATGCACTTCACTGAGTGACTGCCAACTACTTCATTTTGGGTCATTTCCAGTTTACCTCATTGTTTGGTTCAACTGTTTGTTATATGCTAAAAGAAAATATTTATTAATTATTCCTTAGAAAGATAGAAGCCCCAAGCCAGGGGTGTCCACACTGTCACATGCATTGGTTTCTAGGGATAGTCCAAGCCACAAATCCACGTTCCTTTTTCTGAAAAGCCTTCCTAGATCTCACTGTGGGCAGGAGAAAAACCCGAAGTTAGCATTTGACATGACAGATCGGTGACAAGGTGCCGGTTCTTCCAGTTTTGCCACTGGCTCCCTCTTCTCTCTATTTTGCAATACTGTTTTCCGAAAGAGTAATAAGGTCTGTTGCCGAGGGGAGGAGCTTAAGCTCCGTTGTCAGTGTCTACCTTGCTGAGCAGGCTGTTCTGTTTGTTTGAGCCTGGGGTTTTCGTTTGCACTGTGGGGACGGCAACAGGGCCTGTGCATCACTGCAGAGGTCACAGGAGCCCACAACTCAGGAAGTGATGGTTCCTGGCCTTTTCAAAGACCGTAACATCAGGGGACTAGCAGACTCAACATGACTATGCTAGGTCTACTTTCATCAGTAGAAGTCATTCCTAAGGAACAACAGAGCCTGCACAGAGGAAAGCTCAGCAAGGTGGGCTTTCCATATAAGTCTTTGAGGACTGCAGCACAGATTGGCATCTGCCCTCAGAACTGGATGCTGGGGCACAATACACAAACATGTGAGGTCTAGAGACTGCATATGCCACTGGCAAAGACCATCTGCTTGCGTGACTATAGTTAGCTCTTGCTCTCTGGAGCTGGGGTTTTCATCTTCAGAATGAGGATGGGCCAATGACTAGATGATCCCATGACCCTTCCTAGGACAATGAACTAATGTGCCTAGCACAGTGCTCCATTATCGATTTTACAACACTACAAAGTGCTTTCCAGTCCATCTCCCAGAGAAACTGCCGTTCCAGGTCTGCCGAGGCTTGCTCAAGACCACACAGCTATTCAGGAGAGGGCTGAGTACAGACCAAAGGTCACATGGTTTGAAGCCTGTATCCTCCTTGTTTCTGTTACCTAATCCAAGTGTCCCACAGCCTAGAAAGCCTTACTAGAGAAGATGTCTCATGTTACATAGCCATTCTTAGGAGACGGTGCTAAGAATGTAAACAGCCAAATGCTTTTCTAAATTGAAACCCTTTTCATAATAAATTTATAGGAAGACACTTGAATGTACTTCAAGTTAATTTGGGTTAAAAAAGAACAATGATCCTTAAGTTATTGGTCAAAAACATGCAAATATAAACAACACAAAACTCTCATGCAACATAGACCTTAACTTTGTTAATACTACAAAGATGGCAAATTGGGAACACTAAGGTCAACTTCCAGCAGGTCACAGGCTGGCAGTTTCAGGAATGGCCTAAGCCTTTCTCTGTCCTGTGTGAGCGTCTAAGCATGTGTGGCTGGCAGTAGTTTGGGCTGGAAAACTTTCCTTTGTGTAGTTAAAAAAAATACAGTTTTGTCTGGTACATAAAAGTTCAATTATTTAGTTCCTAACTGTAGACCAAGGTTTCCATGATGAGTTGTTGGTAATCCTATATTTAGTTCATAAATATTCACATCTATCTATCTATCTATCTATCTATCTATCTATCTATCTATCTACCTACCTACCTACCTATCTATCATCTATCTTTTCTCTGAACTCCTCTGAAAATGCCGACTTTGGAATGAACTCCTTAGTGTGACTGGGTTTTATGAACACTGGATTCAGTTTTGCTTCTATATCCAGGGTGGATACTTTTATGGGTAAATTCATTTATTAGAGCTTTTGAATATGAAATTTTGGCAGGAATAAAAGCCATAGAAAAATGAATTTATCTTCTAAAATTCTGAGGCTAGAGTGGTTTGTTGTTTACTTTTTTATTGAAGATGACATATTATAAGTGTAATTTCAACCCCTAGAAGCTTCTGTGTCTTAGGCAGGCATTCTCTGGTCCGAAGCACATGGTCATGCTGCTGGGAACTCCATAATGGGTATACTTTGAACCATGATGACTCATTTCCTGTCTGTTCCAGGAGTCTAAGTTTGTCTTGCTTCCTGGTGTTCACCTTGCCAGGGAGGAAAAGATTTCTAACTATTCACAATAGTGGCCCCGTGTAGTTTTTTGAGTCAGGTTAGAGCGTGGGGTACAGTTTGAGCCATACAGAGGAATGAAACACAGAATTCAAGAGCATGACCTTAGCCTTCATGAGTCCTTTAAACCCTCATTATCTGAGTGGTCCAGCTGAAAGTACAACTAGACAGACTCCTTCCTGCTAAGGCAAAGACAATGAGGAGCCTGGAGCAGAGGAGCACTGAAGTTAGGTGCACTTCCGTTGCACTGAGCACTAGGCTCGGTACCCTCTCCTTCTGTGGCTGGCCTTAAAATTTCTCAAAAACTGAAGGCAAGTTAAAATCTTTTCTCTGTTGAACTCAAAGAGGGACATTTATGGCCTGTAATTTTTAGAAATTGCAGCTTCATGTAGACATTGTGAAAACTCTGCCCAGTATGCATTCTGAGGGGAGTATGGGCAAGGGGGACTGAGCCTGCAGAGCCCAGTAAACTGGGATAGAGCTATTTTGCTTGCTCTTTAGATAGTCTACTAGGTACTTTCTCCCCAGTCTGCAATCTGTGCTACTTTCTGAATTTTGGTGTTTAATTATTTCACCAGTAAAGCCAAGATCAAGGTTCTACACCTATGTGACACTGTAAAACGAACTAAATGGTATTGTTTATGTATGTGAAACATATAAAGAGATGAAAATTAATTGTCACCATAGTAATTTTAGCATCACTATCACTAGTAGTTCTAACATTAAATGCAACCATCAGCCCTCATAAGCCTGCAAATAGATGCCTATAAGTGCTTATAACTAAATACTTTACTGGATGTATTTGAACAATATTATCTTAACTGATAATAAGCATTTATGATGATCAGATTGTTAGAGCAGAAGGTGGGAGGTCTGCAGACCTGGTAAAGTCTTTGGCTGGAGGACAAGCTGCAAGGGAAGACCTCAACTCCACAGCGGTCTAAGAACTGCTAACATCGGATTTTATCTGTCATGCCCACGAATCAATACATGAAAGTGTCCAGATCAAGGAAACTGAAAAAGTTAAAGATGATTACAATTTAATTATGAGCTTTGATGCTGAAAACCATATACTAAATGAGAGAAGCCCCAAAACATCATTATCCATCCACTAATCAGAAGAAAGCATTGTTTTAACCATGGAATCTTCAATGCTTAGACAAGATAATTAAGATTATCTGACTGGAAACATCCTCAGTCAATATGTTTTTATATTTTTAAAAATAATGTCCAGAACTATTTCTAGAATTTTACTACTATTTGTTTAAGTTTTCAAGTAAATAATTAACTTATTATTATGTTGATTCCATAAATGTCACATTTAGTAAAGGGTATATATTTAATAGGAATATATTTAATATATTTAAGGGTATATATTTAATATATTAATCTGCTTGTCTCATTCAAGTTTTTATTAGTCAAGCCTTATAACTTAAACTTTTCATAGGTTTTGAGGATTTTTTTGCATGTCTGACACCTTAGTCTCACGCACAAACCAATCAACGACACTTCAACTCGTGGATGTAAGTGATTGCCAGCAACTGAGATCTAGGAAGACACAAGCTTTAAGTCCTTAGAGTAGTAGCTACATTTCATTCATCCTGAAAAAGATGTCTGAAGAGTGAGCCAAGGATCGAATCAACATATTATAAAGATAAGCTTAAATGACTTATTTTAGAAAACAGGCACAGAGATATCTTCTCTATATTGCTCTCCCACTGAAGAAGCCTCAAGGAAAACCACCTTAGATCACTGCTACAATCTATTGTTCTAAGTATTATTTGAGGATTATAAAAATATGGATTCACAAAACACCTACATTGAGTCATATTATTACTATTATATTTTGGGGCTAAATAATATTTTACATAGTGATAAAACAAATTATGTATTAATGTTTTAGCTGTATACATAGGCTATATATATATATATATATATATATATATATATATATAATTAATGAACATTACATTTACGGTTGTCATTGAAAAGTTATCTTAAAGTTTATGTCCTGCAATTTGAAGGGTTCTTTTAGAAATTAACATCTACTCAGACATACTCTTTAGCTTTAAGGCTTAGTATCTTCTACTTTCTACACAAAGAGGCATAACCTAAACATGACTTGAAGTGAGCTCAGGCCATCATCAAGCTGTGTTTACAGACCTTAAATAGAATCTGACTAAAGTATGTAGGGCCTTAACAGGTGAATGCTGAGTGAAACAAGTGTTTGGTTTTTGGTTCCTAAAGCCAAATATACTCGACAGCCCCAGTAACTGTATATTCTCCACAGACTAAGAATGACGGCAGGTGACAGGAATATATAAAGTTTGGGCCATGCCTTTTTGCTACCTGCAGTGGAGTGATCATTCGTCAATAAGGGGCCATCATCCTCATTCCTGTTGTCCGGGTTTCCCTTGCAGTCCACGTCTGGGCTGTAGTGCCGTGGTTTCATTAACAGGGATTTCCGCTTGTTAACTGGCACCCCCAGTGCCTGCTTTTCAGCTCTCCTCTTCTTCGCCATAGAGCAATCATATGCAGCCCTGGATTGAGCAGAGCAGGGCAGATTAAGACAAGATAAAATGCACTTGCTGCTGCTTAACATTTGACTTTCACCATGTCTCACCCAAAGCACTAGGACCGGGAGTTAGGGTTCATCATTAGTGCTAACAGTCTGCTGGGAATTCCTCTTTACATCGGGAGTATTTCAAGACTTATCCTTGATACTGTGTAAGCATATGCCAATCTGGGCTTTACTTTATCCATACCCAGGAAGTGAAATAAGACTTCAACCAGTTTATAAGTCCCGAGAAACAGCTAATGCAAAAAAAAAAAAAAAAAAAAAAATACCCCCAGGTACAAAGAACATGCAGTATGTAAAACCGTGGGTTCTCCAATAATAACACAACACTATAACTCTCATGCCTCAAATTTTTGATACCACAGGTCTTAGGCCTTGATTTGACTGAAAGAGCAGTCAAGCAAGGGAATGAGCTGTGGACATTTCATCAGCCCATCTCCAGTGACACAGAAACGTGGAGGGCTGTTACATAGACATGTGTCTTTGGATTCTCACTCATTTGGTGCATATAACTAATGAAAGGAGGATAGATAAGATTTGATTTCAGAAAAATGGCCAACAGTTTATCCTCATTCCTGGTCTTACATGGTTCTGTTTGGAAATGCTCCCGAGGGAGGCCCTTTCAACACAGATTTCCTCCACACACCTCACTTAGAATTAATGCAGATTACTGTGTGGAGTTAAGAGAACCGCTCTCCTGGCATGATCTGTGAAGATCAGAGGATTCTGACAATAGTGCATCGACGACAGATATTGTTAAATGCTCTTTGAAGATGAATGAGCGAGTGCCACATGAAAAAAATCCAAGAGCAAGAATCCTGGAGGCAGAGAAACAATTTACTAACCCCAGCTCTGAAAAAGAAATTGGCCAGAAGCCCTTGCCTCCATTCTAACTTGAACACTATACAGAGATGATGACATATTCAGGAAAACAGTTCAGGGAAGTCAGATACACATTCTTAATCTAAAAAAGTAGATGCAAAAACATCCAAGCGAGGGAAGAGAAAAAAGAAAAGAAGAACCAGGAAGGAGAGAGGAATAATAGTTACAAACATTTCAAAAAAGATACAAACTAGAAAACTAAAAATTATTCAGATAGGAAGAAATGAGTAAGTTCTCCTAAATAAACTAATGACTATATATATTTGAACCCAGGTTTAAAGTGAAGGAGTATAGGAAATGCAGGAAAGGAAAGGAATTGTGACCAGATGGTAAGGAGAGCTGCAGACAGCCTGGTAAAAGGACCTGTGGAAGGTGGAGAACTATGTGGACTGAAGCTGATGTGAACTATGCTGATGGAAAGAGAATGGGGACAGACAGACAGACACACGGAACGCCCTGACACTCACTGTCCTAGCAAGGAGCTCACTTTGGAAGGTCAAAGACATGAAGAAGGGGTAACAGTATGTGAAGAGAGTTCAAATAACTCTTAACATCTCTCTGCTTGAAGGATCTCAGAACACATTCAGATAAAGTTGCTAAGACCTTCTCAGAAACCAGGGCAATTTGTAGAAAGTAGGAGAGACTCTTCTGCTGTTTAGGTGACAGAAAGTGCATTTTAAGAATTGGAGTGATTTAAGTTAGCAAAGGAGAAGAAAACTAACAAAACATATTAAACTGAAGATTTAATCAGGAAGGCTCCAGATTTAATTCTTTTGTAGAAATACCCAGAAATTGGATTGGTGAAGCAATGGTAAATCTATTTTTGAAGAATTATGATATTGATTTGAATGTTGTGTGTATCACTATTTATAGTGACCAATATGTGGAAAGACCTCAGTACTGCGGCAGATGAATGGACAAATAAAATGTTTATAATACACTATGTACAATTCAACTTCAAACAAGAAAGAAATGTCGTTATGCTTATCAAGATGGATATATTTTGAAGATGTGTATTACACTGTGTAAAATAAGTCATAGACACAGAGAGAAAAATGTCCATAATTTCTTTTAGAAATGAGGAACAGAGAGAGTTAAACTTTAAAGTCAAAGAAATAGTGGTTGTCTCAACTGACCAGGGAATTATTCCCTCACTAGCTAGCTTTTATAGTACCAAAAAGTTTTATGTAGGCTGCTGGGGGTGGGACTGGAAGACACCAATGCTCTGTCCCAGTTTCTGCCGACCAAGGTGTGCTCAGGTTGCAGTAGTGGTGTGGATATTATAGGAACAAAAACCCACTTCCTGATTTGATATGATATCTGGCCCACAGAAGAGATTTCATGCCTGGTACTATAAATTTGGCCAATATCTCATGACTTGGGAGATCACAGGCCCTAGTGGGGCAAATGCCATTGTTATTATGTTAAATAGTTGTGCTGTTAAATTGCCTCCTTATACCCATAGATTTGCTGTACTCAACTCTGATCAGGGGAATCCCACTCCCAGTGGGTAACAGTTAATGAAGGAACTTACAATTTATCAAATATTGAAGTATAAGTAACTGGAAGAGCTTATCTGTGGATGAATAATGTATATCAACCTCCCCTTTCCAAGGTCCAGGGAGCATGACTGAAGAATGGATGGAAAGAAGGTAAGAGCTGGTGGATAAGGAAGAAAGTTGTGAAATATTGACTTCTAGACTGGACAAGGCTGTTATACATATCAGCTTACAGCAGCTGTGGTTCCTTCCATAAGACCTGTCCAATATGAAATCCGTCAAAATTCCTATTTGAATGTGAGGAGGCACCAAAGAAGCATCTTGTGGAAGCAGCCATTGGAAGCTAATGGTTGCTGAGAGAGGAAGACATCACTGCTAAAAGGTAGTTAATGTTCCAGACACACTTGGGAACCACTAACTGGACTTGGGATCATTAATAACAACAAAAAAAGGAAAGGTAAGGACTTGAAATTGTAAGATAGAGTCAGGGCACTAGGAGAAGTAGGCAAGAGGTAATAGTGAATATGCATGATCAAAATATATAAGATGTATGAAGATTTTAAAGAATAAATAAAACTTAAAAAAGAATAGTGGTTGGTTTGTGTTGAAGGATAGAAGTGAAGAATTACCAATAAGCAGATACAAAACGTTAACTGAACAAAATTAAGAAGCCTTTCTCAGGTCAACAATATGCACCACACATTTACTCCTGTGTTAAAAAGACGCGGCGCATGTGAAGCGGCATTGCTATCATAACATTTAAGACGAAGGTGGCGAAGGAAGAGATTTACTGGCACCAGCAGCCATCCATCATGTTCTAGTTAGGAAGGGCTAATCATCCAAGAGAATATCTTTCTTTAATGATGGGATGATGCACACATGTTAACTAGTCCTCCAGACTTTATCCTTTTAAATATTATATACCATTACTCATTTATGCAGAAAGTGGCAGTCCACAAACGATCAAGCAAAACTGCTAACTGATGGTACTGACAGAATACAGAGTCTCACAGCTTGTTTTATCCTCCATATTGCCAGACCAGAACAATAGATTTGGAAAAATTCTGTGTGCAAGTGACAATATAAAGGAACAGAATTCCCTACCTGAAGGGAAGGCGTTGGCTCAGGGCTTTGCTAGGGATTTTCAGGTGTGCCTACGTGGCGGCTGTTTTATCTAGAGATGATACTGAGCTGCAGTGACTGAAAAAACAACAGCATTGCAAAGGTTGGGGAGACCTCTCCTTGGCTCTGAGCAGGTCTGCTCAGGACCCGAATTTAGCCCCTAGCACACACATCGGACTGTTTACAACAGCAAATAACACCAGCTCCAAGGGGTCAGAGACTTGCTTCTGCATGACACTGGCCCTTGCTTTCTCATGTGCACACACTCACACCCAGACATAGACATAGAAACATAATTCAGCTAACATAAATATTTAAAAAGATAAAATCTGATTAAATTGAAGAAGTAACTTGGCCCTTAAGAGATGGCTGTCAATGGTGATGAAAATCAAGCTCAATATTTGGAGCAACTAATAATTTTGCAAGTGTAGGATGAAGAGTTATGTAAATGATTTTAAAATCAAAAGTACAAATTTATGCTTTCTAAATGATATTTATGCTCATTGACAAATACCATTCACCATTTTGATCAGAGAAGCTTTTCTTTGGACAGCGGCGAATAGAGACTCATGGTTATTCAGAGCATGGAGAATAAGTGAGCACTCAGTTCTAAACAGGACATTTATATCACCCACCCGGGCCCATCAGCCTCACAGAATACTATACCAGCTGTGGACAGGAAAAATGCACAAGCTGGATTATAAGGTGAAGGACTGAGAAACGCTGCCTTCTGGTCAGGACAGAACCTGTTCTCACAACCGCGGATTTGCCTGCCCTGGGCCTGTGTAAGACTGGCTTGTCAGTTGTCAGTCATTGATAGAGAAACTGAGTCACAGGGCTATAGCCGTCCCTGGGGCATTACTGGCTACTTAGAGATATTAGCGGAGAGGGAGATCATTGCCTTCAGTTGTGTTCCCACAGGTGAGACTACCAGACTGTAGTGATAGTTCCACATCCGCGGTATACAGCGCTGGTTAAACTTAGTGCGTCACAAAACAAAAAGATGTGGATGTGGAAAACAGACTTTTAGGGAGAGCTGGAATGACAGGGACGGGAGGGAGACATAAGATAAAAGGGTGGAGTAAGAAGGATGAGATACATACAAACAAGCATGAAACTACTGAAGAACACATTTAATTAATTAAAAAAGTACAGGTTTAGATTTGCCTTCTATTAAGGGTACTGACACATATTCAGTAATCCTGGCTGTGCAACCTGTCACAAACTGCTGGATCTTTGGAACATCAAATTTCCCATCTAGCAAATGGGAGAATAATTTCTATATTATGCATTAAGGACAAAGGAAAGAGTATCCGTGCTGACAAACCAGGTCAAGACAGAGCTGCATGGCTGCCAATTTAGTGTTCCTGTGCTTCAGCAGCAGCAGCCAGCAATGCCACTGCCCAGACCATGAATGCCCACATGTCCAGGACAGCATTCGATTTTTCACTTTTTATTTACATTTACAAAAATTAGGTTTAGGCACAACATTGCCTTTAAAGCTCACGTTCTGTGCATTTCTCTGCTGCAAAGTACTCAAGGCCAGACAGCATTTGGAGCTAAAATGAAAGGCTTTATAATAAATATTACCCTTTGTGTGTGCATAGAAAATGGTGCCTTTCTAGTTTTCCCTGAGGGCACACTATTTTGGCTTTATTGTGACACTTCGCTGTGATACTGCAATGAGGGAGAGCCATGCTTTACATGTCATGGAGAGAAATGCCACAAAATGCTAACATATCTTCTCAAGGTTGCCAGAAATCATTTCCACTGGGCTGTGTTTTCCCATCTGCAGAGCTCAGAAATGTAAAGAAAATAAATGAGCTCTATTATCTATATTTTTCTAGCAGATGAGAAAGAAACAGAAAAAATACAGTCAGCTCCTCATTTATTGTCCTATTCAAACTGTTGCTTTAAACACCAGGAGCCCCCAGGAGGCTTAATCAATGCACCAAACACGTTAAACATCATAGTTTGGGTTTTGATTTTATTAAACTAACTTCGTAGGCTATCTATTTACCCATGAGAACTTTCTGGGTTATAATACTGAGAAGACACCATTTGGAATTCCAATTTAAAATCTAGTGTCTGTGTGACATATACCTGAGATTTTAACTCTCTCAGATAAACCACACAGAGAAAGTTCACAAGAGGATCACCTCAGGATATTTTCTCTAAGTTAAATTTGTGAATACTTTAGGCATCAGAAAAAAAAAAATACAGCGCATGGGAAACCCTGAATTCACAGAAACTGCTACTATGTGTTTTCTAGTCTATTTTCAATAGTAGATTTTTCTCACTGTAAGCAAGGAGATATTAAGCCAATTAAAACTATAGATTCTTACATGCATTTGTCCTGAGACCTCACAAATAAATGAAATAGAAAAATAGCTGGGGATTTATTAAATGCTGTATCCATGGAAACCATTTACATGCTCCAACATTTTCTTGGAAAATTCAAGGCAAGACTTCCTACGGAATTCTTGTAACTGGTCAGAACTCCACAAATCCACTAACCAGGGCAGAGAGATAGAAATTTGTATTAAGGTTAAGAAGATTGATATAAAAATGAAGGCATGCTGTTAGGAAAGGACAGCTTTTAGTCTAGCCTGTTTGGTGGTCTGTGTGGTGTTCCTCTTGTTGAGGAAGAGGTCAGTCATCCTCATCAACTTAGACCATGAAACCCAATATGGACGAGTTCAACAGAACCGCCATATATGGCTGCCTATGCATGCTTCAGCATTGCCGGAGCATGAATTTCCTTTCAGTTTCCAAGCTTCTTATATCTTTATATGCATACCTTCTTTATGTTGGGAAAGTTTTCTTCTATGACTTTGTTGAATATATTTTCTGTCCTTTGAACTGGAATTCTTCTCCTTTTGTCCCTATTATTCTTATATTTGATCTTTTTATGGTTTACCAGATTTCCTGGATGTTTTGTGTTAGGTATTTGTTGGATTTAATATTTTCTTTGACTGATGAATTTATTTCCTCTATTGTATCTTCAACACCTGAGATTCTCTATTCCATCTCTTGTATTCTGTTGGTGATCTTTTTGTTTTGTTTTTTTGTTTTGTTTTGTTTTTGTTTTTCGACACAGGGTTTCTCTGTGGTTTTTGGAGCCTGTTCTGGAACTAGCTCTTGTAGACCAGGCTGGTCTCGAACTCACAGAGATCCGCCTGCCTCTGCCTCCCAAGTGCTGGGATTAAAGGCATGCGCCACCACCGCCCGGCAATCCTTCTATCTATAGTTCCTGTTCACTTCCCCAGATTTTCCATTTCCAGAATTCCCTCAGTTTGTGTTTTTTTTTTTAATTTTTTCTATTTTAGTTTTCAAATCTTGAACCATTTCCTTCACCTGTTTGATTGTTTTTTCTTGGCTTTCTGTACAGGATTTATTGATCTCTTCCAATTTTTATTTGTCTTTTCCTCAACTTCTTTAAGGCATTTTTTTTCATTTCTTCTTTAAGAACCTCTATCATCTTCATAAAATAATTTTTAAGTTCATTTTCTTGTGTTTCAGCTGCATTGAAATGTTCAGGTCTTGCTGTTGTAGGATCACTGGGTTCTGGTGAGGCCATATTGCTCTTTCGATTTTTGAATGTATTCTTACAGTGGCATTTACCCATCTTTTCTTCTAACTGGTATGATTTATGCCTATGCTTGTTCTCCCAACTATTATGGTTTACACCTGTGCCTGTGCAGTCTGCTGTTTTTCCAACTGGTGTGGTTTGCACCTGTCTATGTAGTTTGGTGAAATTGTGGTGGAAGGCTGGCCACAGGAAAGATGTTCAGGTGCGTGGGGTTAGGCAGCAGAGTGGGTCTTGGAGGGTCAGAGTCTTGGGCATGGTGGGGGTGGGGCCCCAGTCTAGAGGCAGATCTTTTACAGAAATAGGGTTATAGTTTTAAAAGTGTGTGTGTGAGTATGTGATTTGCATATATATCATATTTATATTCTTATGTGTGTGTGGGTGCATATACACTGCAACAACTGTGTGTGGGTGAGCAGTATCGTTCCTTGTCTTCTAACTTGTTTGAGAGGCAGGGTCTCTTTCTTGTTATCAGTCCCATGAGTTTTTCCAGGATTCTCATATCTTCATCTTTTATTTCAATATAAAAGCACTGAGATTATAGATACTGTTGTGCCTGGTTTTATATGGGTTCTGAGATTTACAGTCAAATATTTATACTTGAAGGCAAGTACTTTATACATGGAGCTATCTCCCCAGCCTTGGGATTGTATTTGAAAAAAATCCAAAAGACCTTATAAATAAAATTTGGTGATAAGGCAATCAATATACTGAAGCTGCTATTTGAAATGTAGTGACAAATATATAAACCAATAATAAATAATCCCATTTAGACTAGCATAGTAATGTAAAAAATACCTAATGACAGATTAACAGACAAGACAGACAATGCTCTAAGGGAAAGTAGAGAAGCTTTCAACTGAGAAAAATATAGCTCGAACAGGGTTGATGTCATCCAATCCATGTCTTTGTGGGTAATGGTGGATGACTCTACCAAAAGAATTCAGGAAGGGTTACAGTGTAAAACTTAGTCTGTAAAAAAATATGATGTAACATTTTCAGGACCTTAAGGAAAGCAAAGATTTTCCCAAGGACAAGACTAGTAAACTATATCTATTTAAACGTAAAAGATCTGGTGTCAGAAGGTACCAGGTAGAATGCAGACCATTCCATCCATGCGCTGGGGCTTGATCAGTTTCCATGGCATGCTCAAGTGGGAAATGTCCACTGAGCTGTGGTCTCTGAATGTGCCCATTCTTCTTCACAGACATCACATTCTTCAAGAGAGTATTCAAAAGACAAGAAAGAAGAAGAAGAAAACCACAGAGCAGGAGAAGGGACTTGACACATATGTTTTATAAAGCAGGATGTAGACTATATAAAGAATTCTTCCCAATAAGAAAAAGTCAGACTAGCAATGTAAACCATAGGCTATTGCTGGGCACAAGGCTCAGGGACTGGAGATTGCTCAGTGGTTAGAACGCTTCCTGTTCTTCCAGGAGAGGTGAGATTGGTTCCTTGAAGTTGGAATTTCAGGGGGTTGTGAGCCATCCAGCATTGGTTCTGTAGTTTAATCAACAGACAGGGCTTAATCCAGTGAATGGAGACAATCAATCATGGAAAACCCCAGGAGGCTTTGCAAATGTCAGTCTTCCTTTGTAGGCCAGAAATATAGCCAACTGACAAAACCCAGTTAGCCTGCAATTATAACCCTCAACTTTTTCTTAAAAGATGACACAATTATTTTGAACTACTGGTGAAGAACATTTTTCATGCAAAAATGGAAAGTATTTTCTTATGGACTAAGAACAGAACTTAGTATGATCACAGAGAGGCTTATTTTGCAAATATTTCCACTATCTGTGTGTGCGTGTGCTATCTGAGTGTACACATGCTATTCAAGTGCACATCAATCTGATTACCCAGTGCAAATTATCCAAAGAGAGAAACTATGCTTGAGTCCATTTGCATTACATAAAAAATTATAAAACAAATTCAGTCTATACTTAGAACAATAATCAGTTGATTTCTGAGGCTTTTTGTATGTTTCTTAGAAAAACATAACTCAACAATTTTCAGCAATTTTAACTGATATGGGCAATATTATAGCTCAGTTTATAGCCACAAGGGAATATTCAATAAATATATATAAAGATACCAATAAAGATAAAGCATTGTATGAAATTGGAAAAAAATCTCTCTTCTGAGAGTTTTTATTAAAGAGAAAAGAGACATAAAATTGTAATAGTCCTGTAAAAAATTTCTACACTGGATACATCATATACCTGAGGATAAATACTTTGGGAAAGTGATGAATAAAAGACCAGAAGGAAAAGGTCAGACTTTCAGACAGCTTGCCAGCTCCAGGCTCCTGTAACAAAATACCTGCGATCAACAGTTTACAGGAAGAGAAACGTTCACTATGACTCAGTCCAACAAAACATGTCAAAATTCTTCACTTCAGAGTTGCATGCAAGAGGAGAACAGGGCCAGGGCCACACCACCCCCTTCAGGATACAGCCTCCTGACCTTCCACCTTAAGGAGCCAGGCTGAGCATCAAGACTTTACTACTTGAGTTTTTTGGGAGACTTCCAGATAAAATTTCTAGAAGACTGGTTGATCAGGATAATCCGCACTAAGAAAATTAAATTTTCCTTCTTAGCAAGAGGGAGATCACGTTTGGTAGAGGAAACTGAGCCAACTACCAGGGCCAGTATAGTCATGAATTGGGAAAGAGAACCTACAGCACCGCTCTATTGACACAGCATAATCTCTAACTACATTAGAGATTGTTGGTCCATATTATACCCACAGATAAGATACCTCACTCTCATCAACGAAACTTCTCTCTGTGGCTGTCTGAGAACATCACAGAAGAACATAACTTCCACCACAACAGATATCTCTACACCTCCAGCACTTCAACATGTATGGCATGGAGATCATTTGAGAATTATGGGTTGAAAGATGGCAGGAGCCAGAAGACCAGAGAGGATTCTGTGAGATTGTGTCTCATAGAAATGTCAGAAGCTGCACCCATAAAGTCTCACCTCCATGGCTGCCCAACCATGAGCTGAACAAATAGGACACCGATAGATGTGCCAGTATTGATGAGTGTGTGTTCCTGCAGAGAGGCAAGAAGCTTCAGCCTTGCACAAAATGATGCACGTGACTAAGGAATGCTGCAAAGTGGGAGAAACAGTCTCCCTCAGGGAAGAGCATACCATTTGGTTATCCAGTATCCAATGGTCAGCTCTGAAATGGCCACACAAGTAACACTATATAGACCGAGCAGGTTATATTTATGTATCTAAGAACCCACTTGCTCCTGCAAGTGTATTAATTATGTAACAATAAATGATGAAAAAAAGCCATGAATTTGAAAGTGAGCAAGGAGGGGCTTATGGGAGGGTTTGGGTCTGCGGGGAAGAAAGACAGGAGGTAATTAGACTATTATCTAATCATCTCAAAAGGTATAAAAAATTACAAAAAGAACTCCTAAGTTTGTATGTGTGTATGTGACAGGGGGATGTCTCATGAGCTTCCACTCCTAGCTGAGGAACTATTGGTAGCTAGTGGCTTCCGGAGGAGGGAAACTGAGTTTTCTTTATGGATATCACCTCTGGTAAGTCAACCACTCTCTGGTAGATGGAACCACACTCATGAGTATATAAACATCACAAACTGAACTTAGGTGGTTAAAAAAAAAGATAAAAACAGGATGGGGAGGTGTCAGGAGAGCCTGGGAGGAGTTGGGGGAGGAATGGAGTAAGATGTGACCACATACATACTGTAAGCATGTATAACATTGAAGAATTAATAAAAAATATTGTATTTATAAAAAGGAAAAAAATTGAAGTGGATACAGGAAACAAAAACAGTAAGTAAGTGGCCAGAATTTTAGACAGGGAACAGTAGGTGCAAACCTAAAGGTACTGTGTGTGGAATATTCCGTGAGAGCACAGAGGCTCACGTACAACAAGTAAAGAGGGAGTAATAGAAAATGAGATCAGAAAAACGATGGGCCCAAATAGTGCTGAGAATTACAGACTATTTTAGGTCTTTTGACTCGATTGAGATATAAAGAGTGTGTACTATTTTTAGAGATGACATATCATGATTTTCATGTTAGTAATATTATACTGGTCTATTCAGAAAAGACCGTAGATCATGAGTTTAGAAACAAGTAGAAAATTAAGTTTACTAATCATGCCTGTAAGAATTGGTGCGTGATTTGGACTATGACGGTACCTAAGTGGTGGTGGCAGATTCTGAACATATTTGGAGGAGGAAGCTAAACGGCATCACTGCCAGAGTAGATGCGGGATATGGACAGGAGTGGAGACTGATTTAAGTGGCTTTGAGTTGAAGACTTGTAACTGGGTTGTTGCCATGACTGAGAAGCAAGATTTGAGGGCAGCAAAATCTGGAGCATGTTAAATTGGCATAAACATTGACTACAAATAAGATCCACTCAGAAATACTGTATCTGAAGAGTGCCTGGACTCTCTGATCCAAAGAAGTCCTCTCTCCTTATACCATGCAGAAGATGATGCAGAGATTTTTCTTTTGTAAGAGAATGCATGCTTTTATCTTCCCTCCTTGCATTCTGGACAGAAACCAAGGTCAATACACGACATCATCTGGCCTGCTAAGAGCACAAAAGGCCCTAATGCCAAGTGAGCTGCAGGACCTAGCTACTATTCATGGCAGGAGCTAGAGGAGTACATATGGGCCGGATCCCAGGGGTGCTGGATCAAAGGTATGGAACATCAACTTGGATAAGGAGAAGTTGGTGTGGAAGCCATCTCTCATGTAACAGGATTTAACACCCTGTTAGTAAGTCTGGGGATGGTACTTGCAAACTGATAAATTGGATCTAGGCTAGAGAAGCAGCATCCAATTCTAATTTAGAAATTCTAGAACTGCCACTACAAACAATAGAAGAAAAGAGGAGAGGGACATGGCCATTTTTGGAATGGCTACATAAGCCTGGAAACCCACTGTGTAAAAACCCATTATCCCTTGCCAAGTTTGCAGGCCTGAGGCCCTTCTCAGAATCTAAGTGCCGTGATTCCCTGGGAGGGAGGTCCTTACTATGGTGATGTCTTTATGGCTATTGTTCCCTTCACCTGCCACCCTGATGATCTATGACAATGTACTCGGAGAACAATTACTCTGGTGAGGAAAGACTGCACAAACATTTCAAGAACTATTGCAGTGTTCACGTTGATGCCCAGGGGATGAAGCTACATCAAGAACAAGGTTAGCAGTCAGAAATCCCTGCGCTAAGAAGGGGAATGAACACAATAATCCTTAATAAGCCACGTGCAATCAATGACTGCAGGGGAATGGATAAATCAGTTTTCTTGAATGGAACGACACTGGGTATATCAAACATACTTCAGGACAATAGTAGTTGGCCAACAAAAAACAAGAGTCCATCAACACAAAACAGATTCCTTGTTTTTGTGTTTGGAGAGACTTTTTGTTTGGTTTTGATATTTTTGCCTTACTGGTTTTTTTGTTTGTTTGTTTGTTTTCATTTTCATTTCCTTGGGGGGGGGGAGAGAGAGAGAGAGAGAGAGAGAGAGAGAGAGAGAATAGAAGAGAAACAAAGACAGAAATGGAGATGGAGAGAAAGACAGAGATAGAGAACATGAATTTCTGTAGGTGGGAAGGATCTGGGAGGAGATGGAGAAGGGAAAACATGATCATAATTTATTATTTGAAAAATTCAAATAAAAACAGAAGAAAGAAAAGACCCTGATTAGGAGGGAAAGATGGAGGCAGGTCATAAATACAGCCCTAGAAATGCCCTGCTTCATGGCCAGATGTCTAGCGTCTGTGTGCAATATGGGCTTCTCAACCAGTGGAGTAGGAGTTGATTGACAGGTTGAATCCTCAAGAATCACCAAAGCAGCAGATCTTAAATAAATATTGTGGGAAGGGCCAATTAGTACCACTCTTAAAACTTAGTAAATGGTTGATGCTTCCTTGGTTTTGATTTTGCTTTGTTATTTGTTTCTTTGGGGATAAGGTCTCATGTAGCTCCAGTTGGTCTCAAACTCTTTGAACTCACTATGTATTTGAGAATGACCTTAACCTTCTGATTTCCCACCATCTCACTTCAAATGCTAAGACGGTAGGTGTGCACTACCACACTGAGTTTATGCAGTGCTGACAACTCCAACTGGACTATTCTCCCAGTTGGTGCTCCCAAGTTTTTTAATTAATTCTCCAAAGTGGACTCCAACTCAAACAAGTAGTCATTTGAACTGCATGTTTGATACCAGTGCAGGATACTTGCTGTAGCAAATTAACATCATTCTAAATTTGAAAAAAACAAAACAAAAAAAAAAACAAAAAACAAAAAACTAAAATGCATCCAAACCAGAAAGACTTTAAGCATGAACAGGACAGACATTATAGCTGTCCTCATGTTACATGTCATGTTCAAAACACAGATGCAGTCAAAATTTTGTGTAAAATCACCTTTCTGAACTGTGCATAAGTAAAAGAAACCCTAAGTGAATTTTGTGTTTAGACTTGCATCTCATGTCCAATGTGACTCATTATGCATATGTAAATAAACCAAGATCTGTGCTGCCCTCTGCCATGGCGCCATCTGAAAGGATCTGAATAACTGAATTAATGTGGTATGCTGATTACACCATGCTAATGAGAGCAGATGAACAAGAAAGAGCAAGTATAACAGAGGTCTTTGTAGAAAGAAGGTAGAACATGAAGCCAACAATGATCTAGAGTATGAGGGGAAATGTTTAGAGGCTCAGTGATCTGAAACATTCCTACACACACTCATTCCTTTAAAATGCTAAATTATTGCATTTTGCATTTCTGACCACTGACAAGAAAATACAATGCCAAATTGGCCTACTTAGGTTCTGGGGATAGCACATTCTACACTTGGGAATACTCCTGAGAGACAGGGTGTTCTAGAACCTGCTCTGAGTGGCTACACTATATGTTAGGCTGCAGCATGATTGGCCCTGTTGGACATACAACTTGTAGAACCTATTATTGGTTCAGAGATAGCTTTGGTAGGAAGTGATGCTTCTGGACCTTAAGGCAAAAAATAATGGAAGAATTGCATTGAGAACTCACAGAGTACTGGAGCAAGGATATGTCAAGAGCAGAGAATTACACACTGCTATTATGAAAGCCTGAGTAGACACAACATTTGTCAGGGGAGACCATGAGCTGAGGTCAGAGTGGATGGGCCATTTAGAAAGGCAATAGTCACTGATTCAACATGGCTAAAGACATTCTCATCTATGTGCCAACACGGTGGGTTTCTTTAATATATGTTGGTCATCTTGTTCCATCAGAACATTCATTCATTTTGAGCCTTGAATATTATGTACTTGGCTTAAAATTTATGACATTTATATTAAAGTGACATCCTTAGATCATTGTAATAGCAGCCAAGTGTGAGGCATTTATTTATCAAGAACTTTTAACCAATGGCTAGAGAGATGCTCTTTGGTTAAAAACATTGGCTGCTTTTTGCAAAGAACCTGGGCTAGATTTCCAGCACATACATGGCCACTTGCAACATTCTGTAAACTCCTATCCAAAGGGATAAATGCCCTCCTCTAGCCTCTGTGGGTACTAGGCATGCATGTTGTACAGACATACATGCAATCAAAATATCAATACATATAAACTAAAAACAATGGTATTAAATGATGAACTCCTAGTCAAAAAGATAGAAAGTATAAACATGATGAGAAATAATTCAGTTAAGTTTAAAACAAGTGAAGCAGGCAGTAAGTAGTAGAGGAAGTGGTAAGGAGGCACACAGGATGGTTAAATTTCTTCCTGTCCTAACAGTATATGCTTCTAATATGCATGCTTATTTATAGGGATCTAAGGAACAACTTGCAGAACTGCCAAACAAGGTACTGTTTTAATATCGTACATTTTGTATGAGGAGCAGGTTATCCTAAATTTCTGCTAAAATTTATGAGATAATCATAGACCCATTTTTTTTGTTCACACCCAAAGTCACATCTGGTAAAATACTATGTTCTCTGCACTAATGTTTTAACTTGAAGAGCTAGTCATTTCCTGGTTCTTCTTTGTAGGTGCACTGCTATGTGATAGTGAAACATTTCTATTTGTTCTACATGTTCACGATAACAGGAAACAGGGCCCTGATGTGAGATTCCCCCCTGAATGCCATAAATACCACTAGCTAATAAAGCAATTTTTTGGAGCCTGTAGCAGAGCAGGGCAGACCAGAACTAGGCAGGCAAAACTAAACTGAATGCTGGGAGGAAGAAGGCAGAGTCAGAGGGAGAAGCCATGGAGCCACCACTGGAAATAGACGTGCTCAAACTTTGCTGGTAGGCCATGACCTCATGGTGATGCACAGATTAGTGGAGATGGGTTAAATTAAGATGTAAGAGTTAGCCAATGAGAAGTTAGAGCTAATGGGCCAAGCAGTGATTTAAAAATTATAGTTTATGTGTGGTTATTTCAGGTCTAAACTGCCGGGTGGCCAGGAAACAAAAAAGTGGCCTTCCTCTCAACAAGGCCCAAGAGAAAGCTAAAGTCCTGTGAATGCATTTAAAACTGACCTTTTAATTCCTACAAAAATTAATGCATCACTCAGAATGACAAATTCACTCTTCTGCCTTGATGGTTGCAAAACTATGGTTCATTGTACCAGGAGAATTCCTAAAACTCCTGAGATGATTTAGTGGAATTTCTCTTGAAAGTTGATGATCATGCTCACATCTACAGATGCTGTTAGGCTAGCATGTATCCAACAACAAACCTGTAATTTCAGCTTCTTCCATTACCCATGTCATAAATTAAGCATATAATAACTTGTAGCTATTTATCAATGGTAAGTTTGCTGTTGTGGAACACTTAGTCACTTGGTAAAGTTATTTGGCATCAAATATTTTCTTTCCATAGGGCCAGAGCTAATACATAATTTTATATTTTAATTGGGATTAAGTTTAAGGTACATTAAATCATCTCTGTAACACTCATAATAGAAATTTTTCTTAAAACACTCAAGTCATAGTCTCCCCCAAACCATTGCTTCTAGTTACCCTCCAGAATTTGACAGTAAGACCCTGTTGCTAAAGACACTATATACTTAAGTCCATAAAACAGAAAAACTGAGTTGGTAATGACATTAAAGCTTCGCCCATAACTGATTAGTTTTATGGTGCTGAAAGGTGCTATGCACCCTATCAGAGGAGAAAAGTAATGATAAATCTTACACAGAAGGGAACCCTGTGAGCTCCAATAGTAATTGTCCTGTAAAATGTGACCACTAGTGCAATAGTGGCACAAATGTAATGGGAGTAACCAGCTACATTCTGGTTGGATTTAAGACCTCCTCTATATCTCACACAGGGCAAGAACCTGTGACTAGATAGGATCATAGTCCCTAGGAAGAACTGACTAATATGACTCTGCTAAATAGACATAGTATTCAAACCATCCGGATGACTCACAGAGTAGTGCATCTTTCAACCCTTATCAGAGAAACTTTTTCATACAGTAGACAGTATATGACATTAATACCCACAACTATTGAATCTACAGAGAATAAGAGACTATGGAGGGCTCAGTCCTAAATGGGACCTCTATAGCAAACTCTTTAACCCAACACTCAAGGATTATATTTGAAGAGGGGGCAGAAAGATCATAAGAGCCAGCAGTAATGAATGACAACAAAGAAACCATGCTTTACAGATACAACAAGGCAGATGCACATTTGAATTCACAACAATTATGACAGAACAAATAAATCTTGTGTAAACCCAAGCCAGACAAATTCCCAGTATGAAGGTGAGGAGGTAAATAGATATGTTTCGATCTTATTTGTAGAAAGATTGGCATTTGATAGCTGCTAGAATAAGAAGAATCAGTTTTCTTTACAAGTGTTACTCCCCTCCAGTAGACTGACCATGGCAGGGCCCAAATTAAAGAGATTTGGGGAGCACTGATTGAATCTGATGGTGTAAAACAAAACAAAATGCTATAGAAAGGAATACAAAGTTGGGTGGATCTGGAGGAGTTAGAGGTGAATGAGATCCAACTATGCTATATGAAATTCTCAAATAATTAATAAAATATTATTTAAAATATTTAAATCATTAAAAACCATATTACAGATTCCTGTGTGAATGGAAGGCAGGTATTCCCTTACTATTAAGATGATTCTACTTGACAAAGAAAAAGTCAGCATGTTCTAAAAAGCTCACCAGTTGTTGACTTTTGCTTTGTGAAGAAAAACTCAAACTCCATGGAGTTACAATAGAAGGGCTTTAAGACTAGAAAATATTATAATCATCAGTGATTAAAGTACAGATGTCTTCCTGTTCTCCAAGACCAGAAATGTGGAGAAGAGATGAGAATGCAGAGGAGCAGGGATGTAAAATGTGAGGTGGAAGAGGAAAAAGTGACCACTTAGCCCATGGGCACACACATGTATGCAACACAGTAAGTAAACACCTGGCAAAAACAACATCACAATCACTGGGGGAGAGAAAATAAACCAGAACAAACTGCATCCCTTATTCTGCTAATGCAATTTAGAAACTCAGATAAAATACTTTTCCAAGACCACATGTCCACTTCACAACTGCAACAAAAATGTCGACTTATTTGCTGACATTTATCTGAATGTAGAGATTTTATTCATAAATACTCCCTTTGTTTTTGTCATTATTCCTGTTCTAAAAATCTTTGGAACCGAGAGATATGCACAAGGTCTTTTTAAATGGATGTTTCCCAATTGTAATGCTCCCATTTATCCTCATCTTCACCAATGCACATCTTAAGTCATTTTTCAGTCTTCATCACATCTGAGTGGAATTTCAAAGGAGGAATTGTGTGCTGAAACAGGCGAGTGCTCACTCTGTATGGGCCATCTCCTCTGACACATTGCTATACCCTGCAGATAGAATTGTGGGTATGTAAAGATAAATGCATACATGCCAAATTGTGAAATACTTTAGCAGCCAAGTATCCTACTGAACTAGAAACAACTTGCTTCTAAAGGCCGTCTCTAAACTCAGTTTTATAACCTGTTCCTATAATTGTACCACTTGAGACTGCAACAGGAGAATTACCTCAAGTTTGAGACTAATAGTCGGGACTATATAGGGAAGTCCAGATCATCCTGGGCTACAGAGTAAGACTCTGTCTAGAAAAACCAAAATAAGTAAGTAAATAACAAAAGAGCTAAAAAAATAAGAACTGTCTTTGATTTAGAAGAACTCCAACAAAAATGACATCGGCACATGGTGTCTGTACACGTTGTTCATGGCTATTATAGCACCTTTGGGTGTCTAGATCTGCCTTCACACACCATACATGAGCTGTTGAAGCTATCCCTCCTTGGCTATATTATGCCGATTCTTCGTCTGCTTTCCTGGCCTTAATACTCAGGCTGTACCTTGCCATGTTTATTCACTAGTGACAGTAGCAGGAACCATGCTGTCACTAACTATTCTTGCTTAATATTTCATAAAATGACTTCTCCCAGTTTATTTCTATTCAGATCATTATACAACTGTTCAAGTCTTGAAACTTGTGGTTTTAAGGTTACTCCAAGACTCATATAAAAAGTGAACCTAAGCCGGGCGGTGGTGGCACATGCCTTTAATCCCAGCACTCGGGAGGCAGAGGCAGGCGGATCTCTGTGAGTTCGAGACCAGCCTGGTCTACAAGAGCTAGTTCCAGGCCAGGAACCAAAAGCTACGTAGAAACCCTGTCTCGAAAAATCAAAAAAAAAAAAACAAAAAAAAGTGAACCTATCCTTGCAAAGTATGGAAAAGTGGGGACTTTAAGAGGTAATTGGGACCTAGGGACTCTGTCTCCACAGGTATAGGAGAGTTATAAAGAGAATTTTGTGTCCCTTTCATCTTTCTTGGCATGTGATATCTTCTGCCCAGGTATGGTGGAGTACAAGGCTTTACCGCAACTTTGTAAGCCCTAGATTTTGATTTTCCTTGTGCACCAAACAAATGCACTCGTAATTCACTCAGACCTGCAGTATTCTGTCAGAGAAGCAAAGCAAGGGACTCCGACAACCTTTGGGGTGTATTCTTTGCAGTATTCTTTTGCCTCATAGACATCTGAGCTGGTGTTTGTCTAACTGGTGTGGGTAGCAGCACCCCACTTCATGGTGCTCAGAATCCAATGAGCAGGCTGTGCTGAGGCATGTTCACAGTTCCTGAGCACAGGTGGCGCTATGGGCCTGGGTGGAGGGGGAGCTCCAGACTCTCACTGTATCCTCTGATTTACAAACTCATTGGGTAGACTTCTGAAAGCTAGTCTGTAAATCACTGTTCGTAAGGATTCCTGAATTAAAATGGTGAGATTACAGTGTTTGCAACCTTTGTCTACTCGTCTGCCTGGCAACTGCTCTGCACCTGTTTTAGACAAGGCAGTGAGTTGAAAATCAAGGCTTAAGTGACAAAAGCACAAAATTATAAAAGGAAAATCTAGTTCTCAGCAAATACAGTTTAAGAAAATCTTAGTTATCTTTTGCATGTGCATGCATATGCCATACCAAATTGTAGCAGTCAGTTCTCTTCTTCCATTACACGTTCCGGGGCTCAAATTCAGGCCATCACACTTGGTTAAAGGTACCTTTACCCACTGAGCCTTTCTCTTGAATACTATTTTCCTATTGCTCTTAAATCCTTAAAGTATCGTGTCAAACATAGCCAGCAGAACTCCATCCAAAGAAAGGACAAGAACTGTGCTTCACAGGGACTCAAGAGTCCACAACTGTTCTTACATATCCTTCCTTTGTAACCAGCTTTCAAGCATCTGAACACATACCAACCAAGAAGAAGGCTGCGGGGAGCTTATGTCTTATAGTCTAACTTAGCCCATCATTAAGCAGGGCCTGCTCTGGGTTCTGAACTTGTAAGTTAGTCACACTCCAGAGAGAATGGGTTGCTTCTGCCGCTGTGTTGTTCATAACAGCCAGTTTTATAGGAATCCACAAGCACTAAAGGCTGTTACTTCTTAAAACCATTTCTATCTCTCATAATATTTTCTGAAGCTCTCAGAATCCCTTTCTTTATTCGGCATTTTCATTAGCATCTAGTATATGCCAGGCTCTATCCTGCATGAGGTAGATATTATCAGTGGGGTAGTAGATGACAATTTTCACTGTCACAAAGTAAATGTCATAAAAGTAGCATACTAGAAATAATGTCAAAACACAACTAGACTGCAGGACAGACTGTGACTTTTTTTTTCCCCACAAAACATAAAAGTGAAGGATAGGAAAAGCTGTGGAGCAGGGTCTTGTAGACACAAAGGTTGCATCAGGGAAAGTCCTGTCAACAGGGAGGCAAAGTTAGGTTTTGGACTAAGTAAGGGAAGGAGCCACATAGTCAAATGGGAAACAGCATCCTATGGACTTGGAGGCACAGGAAGGTCTGACACCATTGCAAGCTCCAGCACAGGGGAAGTGGGAAGGCCAGGGATACAAGTGTAGGTAGAATGGCACATAGTTTTGGACAGAGAGAATAGACCATATGAAGAAATGGGTCAACTCATAGATTACATTTTTCCGTTTACTAACATGAGGAAGGCCAGGTCCTTGATTGGTGAGAGAAAATCTGGGTGCAAGTTTGTATATAAAGGAACCTCCCAGGGAATTCATTTGGAGATGACTGTGCAGGTGAAGTTCAAGAAAGTAGGGAGAGCAGGAGATGTGGATTTATTGTCATGCAGGTATAATTAAAGCCCAATTGAATCTTCAGAGAAGCATGGGTATAGAAAATGATATACCTCGAGGAACCCAGTGTCCTGAGACTAGAGAATCAAAGAAAAACTAGCCATACATGGTAGAAGAAAATCAACATACCTGCCATGTTGAGACAACATGTGTTTTTGAGAAAGAATGTAGAAAAGTGGCCTTCCAACTCTTACTTTAAGCTCCGTGATCCACTTGCACATAGACTCCTAGCTATGTTGTGGAATCTTCATGCAAGAAGGGCTCAGGGTCCGTGGGGGGGGGGAGGGGAGCTCTATAGCTATCACCATGGACACTGTGAGGAAACTGCAGGCCTCCCTTAGCCCTGCTAACCTGGAATAACAGTCAACTCTGTGACTCCCACATCAGGAAGGTTCAGAGACTCAGTCTGCACTTGATTTGGCATGAGTCCCATAGGTGCCTTTCAAATCCCACCTCTGAGAATCATCCCTCAGTGAATCTTTGGCAGGTGGGAGTTTGTTTGCTGTTCGGATTCACCAGAGGACAGCAGCATAGCTAATGCTCAGGCGGAGCTCTGTCCCTGTGCTCTGTAGCACTGCCAGCCTAAGCCCTTGACTTCTGTGTGTTCGCTGTCTTTCGTGGAGTATTGGCTTGTGCGTGAGCTACCTGTCCTCAGATCCCTTCGCTCAGAACCAGTGGTGTTTATTTCTGTCCATTTTGTCTTCTCTTCTTAACTGAAAATGACCCAATCAGACCACAGTAGGTATTGACAAAAAGAAAAAAAAAGTACTTCACTTTTATATTTGCCACCACAATACATTAAAAGATAGATAAAAGTTGTTATTGATGGTATAAAAACAAATTAGAGACAAATATACACTGGCTGGATTATAACTGAGGGGCTAGTAGAAGCCTTGCTGTCTAAGTAGTCTTGGCTTTAATGGAGTCATGGCTAGATTAATATGGTAGCTGTCCTTAACACAACTTAATAAATTTTTCTCAAAAAATTAAGTAAAGGTACAAGGCAGTGGAAAGATTTTAAGAATTTGGAAGAAGAAGCATGGCAGGCCCTTTTTTAAATTGAATTTTTTGAGAATTCCATACATACATGCTCTAGTTACATAATTGATGTGGGATTCACCTCTGTATGCTGTGACTGTGCTTTCGTCATTTCTACCTCCTTTTCCCCTCTAAATCCTCCCATGCCCCTTCACCCTCTCAAATTCATGACCTCATTTTAAATTGTTTTTACATGCATGTGCATATTTGTTTGTGTGCATGAGAGAGAGAAAGGTTCAGCAAGCTGAGTCCATTTAGTGTTACTCATACACACACACACACAGAGAAAGAGAGAGAGAGAGAGAGAGAGAGAGAGAGAGAGAGAGAGAGAGAGAGAGAGAGGAGGGTGATAGTGACCACTTGGAAGTTGATAGTCTATCAGGGAGTTTATCCTAGAGAAGAATGATTCTCTCTCCCTCAGGTACTATTAACTGACTATTGCTCTTCCTCAAGGAGTGTGGCCTTGTGTGATTTTCCCCCATCCACTTCTAAGACAGTTGGAAAGAAGAGGCTAAGTAAATTTTTTTTCAATAAACCGCCAACATGATTTATTCTAAAGACGAATAGAGGTTAATGATGTAAGAGTGTTTTATTTCTAAATAGCATACGGATACACAGAAGAATGTATTTCCTTATACTTAAAGAAGTGCCTGTTATATAAAGAGACAGAGTTACATAAGATTGATAAGGTTTTTATTTACTTTGTTCCCTTTCTCTTGTCTTTCCCATCTAACTGTGCATTTGAAGGCCTAAAATCTGCTTCCTTTTCAGTGTGCAGACAAATGGAAGAACAGAACAAAAGGGCGATGAGTCAAAGTAGCTGGTGCTTTAAAAGGGAGAAGTAGAAAAGCTTTGGGAACACGGGAAGGAAGTATTAGTCTGTCTAGCAGGTCACGGGGCACGACAAAGATGAGATGCTGTGAGTTCTAGGCTGCAAAGAATAAGCACAAATCCCACACAAGCAAAGACAAAGGGGTGAATTCTGTTAGCCATAACCTGTAACAGGATGGAGATACAAAGAATATTTTGCTTTTTATTTCACAGATATACTTGTCCTTATTGTTGACTGCAGCATTGCTCATAATTAAATTACAATCTCAAAAATAGACCGAAACTACAAATATCATTACCTCGATTTTCACCCATTCCCCTGCAAAGGAATGGGGAGGAAACTTTTCTTACAAGGAAGTATTGGGGATCTGATTGAAATATAATTTTGGGTGAATCCTTATAATAAAAATCTGAAAGTCTACATCTTATATCTGCTGTGAAATGTCTTGAAGACATTATAGTGACATTGTTCACTGCCTATGGGAACACTTTGCTCCCATCCTTCTGAAGATGCTGTGACCTGATCTCATGGGTTTACTATGTTGTCCCTTATGAGTCCACTGTATCAACACTACATGGGTGCAGAAAAAGGAGTGGAGGATAAATATCGAAACACATTCCTCCTTTGGTTTCGAGCAGGAAATTTAACAACATTCTGAAAAATATCCTAGCAAACTGCAGATGAATCCACACGATTAAACTGAATACAGTCTAGTAGCAGAATTCTACAACAGTCCTGGTTTCTAGAAATGTTAATTGCATTGGCTCTAACTATGTAACAGTGGGTTGGCAGAGGCCATCACTTTCTCTAGGATAGTATGTGAGCATGAAAGGAAGAGATAAGGACGGCATAACACACTTTTAATTCACAATTTGTTTTGAAGTTCCTTAATTTTTATAAGCATTTACATTTTAGCTCCCTAGTATTTTCTTGTAGAAGATATAATGTAACATAGAACATACCATGATTATCAATGTAATCACTACACACACACACACACACACACACACACACACACACACACACACAAACATGCCTCAGTATCCTTGGGATACATTTTCCATAACCTCTTCTCAGAAACCAAAGCCTGCAAAGCTTAAGTCTTGTCTAAAATGGCATAGTCATACCACATGTCCTGTACATACCCTACTGGATGGTTTACAACATGTCTTGATTACTCATAATGTCTGTAACTGTAAATGTTAGTGGTTAGCTGTTGTAGGTCTCTGGATGAACAAGAGAATAAAGTCTGTAGAGCTTCAGTCCCCGGCAGCCTTGAAGAACACTTTGCAAACATGGGTGATAGAATAGAAGACATTGAACTCATGGATCACTTGTATTTGGTTTACGGGTACTAGATGGGCTTGAATTTCATGACTAGCCCAACACCTCTCTCACAGTGCACTTGATATCTCACCAGTAAAGAAATCAAAAAATACAGAAGACAGGACTTTGTGTCATTTCTTAACATTTTCATTCAGATTTAAAGTCACAGTCAACATATGGAAACAAGCAAAAGGTGGTGCTTTCTTTATAGCTGATATTCCAGGAGTAAAGGAATTGTAGCAGCTTGTTTTTAAGACAGGATATACTGATAAAGCTTAAGTTAATGCAGATGGGACACCAAGGACTGCCTCCACAGCGAACAGTACAGAGTGGCTACAGGAGGGGATAGGCAAACGGAACCTGTGCTCTGCCTCAGAACCCTCTACTCAGCCAGGCTGCGCTTTAAGCAGGTCCTGGCCCTGTACTCAGCTCAAAAGCTAAATGCAGCTAAAATCATTTGTCCTGACTGCTTCACAAGCTTATTGTGTGGATCTAATTAGACATTGTATATACTGTTTCAAGAGTTGATTCAACATGGACTGATCAGGGTCACTCAGTAACAAGTTCAGTGCCAAATGCTATCAGGTTTTATAAAGTTCACAAATACAGGATAATATTGAAATAGTTTACTAAGCTTTCTTGTTAAGCAGCAAATTTCATCTTCCCGTAAAAGGCTCCTCTGATAGATATTAAGATGCTTTTCTATCAACTAAATAAGTTTCTGTTAATATTTCCTTTAGTTGTTACCTTGAGTTTAGAAATATTTATGCAGTTTTAATATAATCTTTACTACCAATGGAAATGTTATTTTATTAAAATTGAATGCATAAAGTATTAAAATGAGACTGTACTTAAAAATTTTTAAAACAGAACAAAAAAGGATAGCATCTAACTTCATAAGTTAGAAAAGTTTTCACTTATATTCAAAGCATTAAATTTTAGCTTATTGATTAGAGTTTATAAGGTACTCAGCAACTTGAAACTTAAAATGTCAAACATGGGGTTTTAATGAAAATAAAATAGTGAAGAAACTAAAGTAAGAAGAGACGTCAAACTAGACATTCCATCATAACACATAAGTCAACAAATTGGTAAGCAGCAGTAAACCGCAGAAGGACAGTAAGGCCTTGTCTTCATTTGTCTCTCTAAGGAGTCACATAAGAAAGTCATTTTAGAGGTAAGAGTGTGCTCTCCTAATTAGAGGAAGGGGTGGACGCCAGCCAGTTACCAGTATTAGAGGAGACAATTCCGGAATAAGGAAACGGTAGTAAGAAGAGAGCAGCGATAACTCAGTGGTTGTGACCGAGGAAGACAGCGAAGCTATCTTTGTGCCACTGTAACATGAATGTGTTGGAGGAAAACTGGAAATGCTAGTAAGGGTGATTATTAAAGGTGGGCCTGTGGTTATAAATTGCTTTTTTAATGGTGGTGACAATAGCTGACATTCAGAAAAATAAGAAGATGAAATGTCAGTATCAACTTTTATTAGCACCATGAACAATAAATACTATATTGAAATTAGCTTCATTTGTATTTTTTTTGTAAGTCGTCACTCTGAAAGCAGGAACATGTGCAGTTCGTTTGAAAGAGAACTATATAAACCTACCAGCATTCTCTATAATCATAATTTCTAGTCTGGGGGAAACCTTCCACATTTCTTATTGACATTTACAATTCAGACATATGGGTGTGATGCTCAATTGCAAAAAGCCCATGGAGTCAGTTAGAAGTGAGCGTAGGGAGCTGGACACAAAAATTAAAAGGACACCAAGAGTATATGTATTCATAAAGATTGTTACATTACTTTCCTTCACAAGATACATGCAGAATGGTGGATAGGGTCTATGTCTGGGTCAAGTTAATCTGTGAGAAACAACTGGGGATCAAGAAAGCCCAAGCAGGGCCTTCCTGCTGAGTATAAACTCTGACCAAACTTAAGGAGGTACTCTGTTGAACTCATTCTCATTGAAAAGACCAGAAAATGTGTGAATTTCCCCAGCCACAACTGCCTTCTTTCTGAATTCCTCTATTAACAGATTAGGTAAAATGGAATATTTGATATGAATAATTTTAATAGAAATAGGAGACAAGGAGTTCTTTGTCCAGAAATAGACTTTGTCAAAGGCTGACTACAGCTTCTGAGATTTAGCCTCTTGAGATGCCAGGTGATGGGACAGTACCTCTGTGATTTCCACCTTAGGCTGGATTGGTTGTGGGTGAGAGAGAACACAGCCCAGAAGAGAAACAGACCTGTGAGCCAAGAGTTAGGATGATGTACTAGCCGTGTATCAATGGAATATTTGCATAAGCTCTTAATTTCCATGTATTTTTCTGAAAACTGCAGCCATAATATTTTATATCTTATAAGGTTACTGTGAGGATTCAATGAGTATTTGAATGATAAAATTAGCAGCATCTGGTATATATATAAGGTATATAAGTATAAAATACTATTATTACTATAGTCGTTAATACTAATAGCATACGTAAAAAGTAATTTCTCCACAATGTTACATAACACATGTCCCACATTTTGTTTCTCTCATTAACTCCACCTGCATCTTCATCTGAGGTGAACACTCTGACTAGGTCAATGCATGCATATTATGCCTTCACATTTCTCTCACTTTCAAGGCTTTTTTTTTTGAGGTTTATCTCTTAAAAGGTTCCTTTCCTTTATGTGAATGGTTTGGAACCTTAAAAGTATTGTGGTTACTGTCATAGGTATGCCAGTCACGTGGTCACAAAAGATGGTAACACAAGGATCGAGTGATCTCCTGCCCCTGAATCATTTAAACATCCACCTCCCAACTCAGAAATTTTAAACAAGAGAAGGTTTAACAGGCAAAGTTTTAAATGAGCCAAGCCATTTCATGCTTTACACGTGATGGTTCCATACTGTAATCTGGCCCAGGTGTATGTGCATATGTCCTGCTTTTGTTGGTCCAGCTTTTAAATTCTTAGTGATGATATCATTAACCCAGGCAAACCTATAGATTTCCTGCTAGCATTTTTTCATAAAGAAGTACACCAGAATTCCAAACAAACAAATGAATTGATGCTGGGACAAATTCAATCACATAAAAGAGGAGGCAAATAAGAGCCTAGGTTTCAGGGAATTTCTAAGCGCAGGGCCTGGAATAAGGTGTGCGACCTGTTAATATGTCCATCTGCAGTGCAGGTAGGTCAGACACGTTCACTCTCGTTTGTCTAACATTCCCGAGAACACAAACAGGCCCGTCCGTGGAGGGGGCTTACTGGATCTGCCACAGCAATCGTGCTCCTCAGAGCAAGTATTTTCATACTGTGTTTTCCCCACCAAAAGTCCTTTCTTTTCTCTTTGTATTTTACTTTTAAAGTTTATACTTTGACAATAATTCTGTGAATGAAACCCCAATGAATTTCTGCATTACTCAGTAAGGTAGCATATTTCAAACACTGTCTGTCCAAGTTAGAATACCTAAAATGGAAATAGAAGGACCTGCTAAAAAACAAGTCAAATATTTTCTATTGTGTAAGTTAAAAATTGAAAGTAGCAGCTGATGGAAATATCTAATCATTTTTTAAAAAACTGAATAACTTAGAATCTAGGTAATTCACTCATCAGTCTCCTGGACCATCAGTGTAAAGTCCACTCACACAAGATATACAGGCATATGGAAAAGAGGTGGCCAGTGAAGAAAAGCAGGTAATCACTGATATTATACAAAAAGTTTTTTTTAAATTAGGACATTAGATAAAATATTTTCAGCCCCATTATCAGTACAGCTGCTCTTCTCTGCTTCCCCGAGGGTTAGAAAGAGTGGAGGTGAAGTTCCTCTTTGGCTTGCTCCTCATTCTAAAGCAAGGAGGCTGGAGAATGACAATTCATTCTAAACCAATCTAAGCAATTCATATTTGAAAGACTCATGAAGGGGAGATCTTACCTGAGCTCTTGGATCAGAGAATCCATTGGTACTGTTCACAAAAACAAAAGTGAAGGAAAGAAGAAAAGAGAAAAGAAAGGAAGAAAGATAGGAAAAGAAAAGAAAGAGTCTCAATTGAGTTTGCTTTTTAAACCGTATGACTGAAACTTTTCCCTACCTAGAGATAACACTAGTGCCTGGCTAGGACAGACACCACCTGGCTTCTCACTGAATGGAATGGGTTTTCTATGGTTGTTTTGGAAATAAGAAAGCAGACAACACAGCCCAAAACAGACTCATTCTAGGTTTGGTACACTGGGTGGTCTTGGCTCCTTGTTGGTGAAACTGTCCAATGACCTTAAGTTAGAGGTATGTGGAAAAAAAAAACAGAAACAATTAAATGTTTTCTTCCTTCCTTCCTTCCTTCCTTCCTTCCTTCCTTCCTTCCTTCCTTCCTTCCTTCCTTCCCTTCCTTCTTTCCTTCCTTTCTTTCTTTTTTTTTGGATTTTCAAGACAGGGTTTCTCTGAGAAACAGTTGTAGCTGTCCTGGAACTCACTCTGTAGAACAGACTGCCCTTGATTTCACAGACTTCTACCTGCCTCTGCCTCCGAATTGCTAGGATCAAAGGTGTGCACCACCACCACCCAATGAGAAACTATTTAAAAGAATTAAGATTACTGCTCTTATTTATTTATTATTTATTTATTTTTGTGGTTCTGGGGATAGGTCTGTGGCTCATGGATTCTACGCAAGCGTCTACTTGTGTGCCGCACCACAGCTCTGTGCATCCATATTTAATACCCGTAAGCAAGCTTCCAGAGGGAAATGTTAACTTCACTAGTAAGTGCTTCAAGCTGATCCCGAACAGTTCCTCCATACGGGAGACAGGAGCAAGCTCCAGCACTGTTAATATCAACAGCCTTTCACAAGAAGGAGCTTTGAATTTCTGCCTGAAAGGCTGGGAGCTCAAGGAAGTCGTGTTGATAAATACCTGCCTACACAGGGGTAAGCAGCATATGGAGGGAGGCAACGGTGGCTTCCCAAATTACTCACGCTTCACAAGAACAGTAGTTCACTTCGAAAAGAACATGTTGGCTCTGTTTAAGGCTGTGTGTGCATTGCCAAAAGTAAAGTAAAATAAAATAAAAATAAAGACCAAAGATATTTGCAAATTAAAAGACCCACATCTTGAAAGTGTGGTAGAGTGGTATGCTCTGAAAGCTCCAAATAAGAGACACACAGTCCAATCTCTAGAATCCTGCCATTTAGAGCAAGCATGAGCTTATTCTAATTAAAGAGATAAAAAAAAAGAAATTGACTATTTTTCTTAAGTATATATCCCATTGAGAAGTTTGCTTCACAAAAATTTAAAGCCCTAGAAACACATTATGTCAAATTTAAAGATACAGGATATGATTATTTCAAAAGTCATTTAAAGTAAAACTAAATACTAGTACAGGGTAAAAGTTCTGTTTCAGTGGACAAAAGTCCATACCGCACAGAGGATTACTTTGCATTTGGGACGCATCGGTCAATGGCAACAACTGCACACATTTTAACTAAAAGTTCATCCTTGACTGAATGAAAAATGCTGGTACTCTGGATTTTGGTTAAACAGGAATTAACTACGTTGACTGCATATGTAAACACACAGTTAACAAGCACACTGCATTTGAGTAGCCACTCTGAACTCCCAAACCTTCCCAAGAAGACAGCTTTCTCCCGCATGGGCATGAACACCAGAAGGGAGTGTGAAGGACAGCTCTCCAGGATGTTTTCAGAGCCATGGCGAACTAGTTTTCCACTTAGAATTCAGGGTCACAAAAATATAGCTAATTATAATAAAAGTTATTTTCCTTGAGGGGTGTAATTGCCAGTCAATCCTGTTTTCCAGCTGTTTAGATCATCAAGGGCCTGTTTATATTTCAATATTACATTACCATCTGTTAGTTACAAAAAAAAAAAAAAAAAAAAAAGGGGTAGCCAGCAAGTTGAACCTTCCAAACATTACTTTCTGGAGCTGCCTGGAACTCCCAGCAGGAAGAATCAAAAAACAAATGTTACCGTTTCACTTGAACTAAGTAGGGATTGGGACTACTAAGCCAGACAGCATAAAAACAAAATTCAGCTTCAGCTGTAAACTGGCAATCCAGTTTTTGTTCCTGTCACTAGAGAGCATCACTCCTGGTACCCAAAGGTTTCTGTGGAGCATTCCTCACTGACTCTTACTACACACAAGGGACAAGCACAGGCACTCCCATCCTTCACGGTGTGGTAGGCAGTGTCAGGGAGTCTGCTCACTAACTCACCTTCAGTTCCTTTTGAGAGAGTAGGGAATGATTTATCCTCAACTTCTGCATCCATCTGTAATGTGAACACAAAGTACGGAGATCATTACTTTGTCACTGATCAGACTGTGAAAACATGTAATTAGACATTCTGAAGATCTTTATGAAGAGCAGACTTAGCCTTCCATGGTCCTGCATCCCCTTCTGGCTCTATGGAATCTGGCTGACTGTTTGAGAGTACCGCCGAATTTAGAGACACATCTACAGATGCTGGAAACCAGAGATGCTAACAGCCAGAGTGCAGATGGCCTTGGCCACAAGTGTTTGCTAATGATTTGCATACTTATAGAATTCCAAAGACTGAAAAAGGGTTGTCTCTTCGACAGTGCTTGTGAAATGAGACCTCCAAACAGGAAGACAAAAGATCCAGACTTATTTACTGATTTCAAATGCCTTCAGCTTTCTAGATGCTTTCTGAGTATACATATTCTAAGTTAGGAAAAACAAAAGCCTATGTAAAAATGCAACCCCAAGACACATGCTTGTAGTGCCCCCCCCCAAAAAAATACCATTGGGAGTTATAACTATCCACAGTGAACTACATTTACTCTCTGAATTCCTGAAAAAATTACAGTCATTATATCACTCAAATGTAGAAGAAACATAAAATCCAAGTGAGGTTCATGGAAGTATCAAATTCCCATCATTACTGAATATTTTAAATGTAACCAAACAAATGATCAAAGGGCTACAAAGGCATCCAAAGACTTCTCTTTTCATATACTCTGACCCCAAGACATCTACCCATTTTGTTAGAACCCACAAATAACCTCTCAGTTTAATTCACTTTTGTACATTTTCAGAATTCTTAAATGTAAGTAAGCTGCTTTGCCTGCAGAAAACGAGAGACAGGCAGCAGAGATGCTCTGTGGCTCCGGTCCTTAAAGCCCGACACAAGCCGTGGCAATGTGACTGCCATGGTAATAGGAGCTAGGCTCCACTCTCAGAGGCTAGGTTGTGATTGAAGGCACTGACCTGCCATGGACTTATAATAGGGGAGCAGGTGTGGCAATGATGGACTTTAATTTCCTTTAATAAACCTTTTATGTGCCACACTTTTACTGCCATTCGACGCTCTCCAAGGTCCTGCACATAATAGGTTCATTACTTTTGATTACTATAGTCTATTGAGACAAACAACTCGAGAACACACTATATATTATGTTCAGTTAAACCAATATAGACTATTTATCCATTGTGCATTTTTTCACCTGCAACACTACAGATGAAATTAACAACAGCTCTAGTAAGCTAAAACTATTAAACCCACCAGAACTCTTTTGTCATTGCTTCATAATAATAAACCAATCATTGAACTGCTTTTTAAATTAGCAAACAAAAAGTGTTCACGGCTTTGACTGAACAGCAGCCGCTTTAGTCTAAATAAAATGGTTCATTGTTATAAATATTTTAAAAGTACACAATAAGAGAAAACAACAATAAAACAGAGGTGGTTTTTTTCCTGTTGATTTTCTTTCTTTTGAAACCATATGAGTTTATGGCAGATGCCTAGGATTAAAAGGGCTTGGTTTACTCAGGATGGTAAGTACTGCGTTGTGAAGTCCCCCTCCTCCCTGGACGATCTCTGCTGCATATAAAGTGGCTCAGCTCATGCAAACGTAGCTCTGTGGGTTACACAAATAACTAGATTAAGGGAGATCAGTAGCATGTGAGGGTTAAAATGATGAAACACATCACATATTTCTGAGGAAGCTATTCCCATGGGCAGGAATTCACATAAAGCAAGACTATTATTCAGCAACACAGGTGCTATTAACCTTCCCTAGACACCCTTTTTTTTTTTTTTTTGATTTTTCGAGACAGAGTTTCTCCGTAGCTTTTTTTTGGTTCCTGTCCTGGAACTAGCTCCTCTAGACCAGGCTGGCCTTGAACTCTTAAAATGCCCCCAACACGAATGATGGTTGAGCTCCATGAGTTTCTTTACCAAAACTGGAACACAGACTGCCAAGAGTTCCAGAAGGCATACAAAAAACTTTCAGAAACTAATAAAATGCAGTATTCTTTTTAGGAGCTTTGAGGAGGCAGCCATGGATCCGGGCTTTGTGACCACCTTATGTGGCCACCTCTTCACCGTAGCTACTGGGGAATGCATAAACACTCCTTGACTGCACTTAAAATCTCATTTCATAACTATTTTGCTGAGCTATCTTCTCTTCCTCTTTTCCTCTTCCTTCCTTCCTATTTGGTGTAACATATATCCGCTGTAAGTGTTAGTAAGTTTTGAAGTTGAACTTTTGAGCTTAATAACAGACATGCAATGGAACAAGGCAATAAATTTATAAGCAGTCTATCTCATGGTCTTTATCTCCTTCACCCTCAACTCAGTGTTAAGTTCAGTGTCTGTCATGTGGGAAGTAACAGTATCAGAAACTGAAAATATATAAACATTTCTTTTTGGTGGAGAATTTTAACATTTGTGAGATGTCTTTCTCTTCTCTTCCATTCTAATTCAAAACCATATTTTATTGGACCATGGCAGAGCTCAGTAGCCCAAAGTACTATGAAAACACACACACACACACACATACACACACACACACAGATACATCAGGTCTTTACTCTCTAGCACTTTATACTTGGGAGCAGGAACTTCTAAATGTTCTTCATTTGTATTATTCCCAAGGGCCTTGATACACTGCAAAGAATGCGGGTGGTTTTTCTAGAGTCAAACCTCTTACTAGGGTAGGTGTCTTGCTCTAATCACATAATTCAAGGCGCAGAGACCACTGTGCTGCGCATGTTTGAGAACTTGGGGTCGGAGAGGTTACCATCCTGTCCAGTTCCTCTTGAATTATAAAGTAGACATCTGATTGTTACATGAACCAGGAAAAAATGACCTAAATAACATATAATGCAATCTTGAAAATTACAATTCTTAGAAATAGTATTTCCCTTTAGTGGAAAGTGATATTTGGTTATCTTTTTGTTTAGGCACCAAAATGTTATTGAACCAATTTTAGTTAACATTGTAAAACTTATGTTTTTTTTTCAAAACAGGAATTTATTGTAAAAACCTGTCCTATGGATTTTATGCAGCTTTCCCATAACCAACTTCATTATTTATGCGGAAAAATGAAGCTATTTCTGAGCTGCCTACAAGTAATTCTAATTTACCATTCCTATTTTTCTTGATATGAAACTACATTAAGATAAATTTGCTAGACATGGTGGCACACACCTTTAATTCCTGCACATGGGAAACAGAAACAGGCAGATCTTGTGAGTTTGAGGCCAGCTAGCCTGGATTCCAGAGCAAGTTCCAGGTCAGCATGGCTACACAGTGAGAGGTGGTCTCAGCAAACAAACTAGGAAGAGTTCAGTGTAACAGATAGCTCATTTGTAACACATACAATATTACACAGAAATAAAAAGGTAGTTCCTTTTCAAAATATAGCTTATAATAAAGCAACATGGGAGACTTTTTGGAGAAGGCTTGCTGATGTATTGTTCTGGGTAGTGAAGCAAAAGTAAGAACAAACTGCAAGTGGGGAAACCATTAATAAAATGAAGAAAGTCAATAAAGTCTTTGTAGAGGATATATAAGAATCAGGAGTAGAAATAACAGATACACAATGAAGAGGAAAAATAAACACAGAATGAAATCATAGTTGGTGGTTGGAAGATGCTATTTGGCATCTTTACTTACTCACAGACCTACACAGAGATGTGTGAATGATTTTCTAGCTATTGTACCTGACAATCTCTTCTAACTGGCACTTATTACATCAAGGGCAAACACCAGGTTGCTACCTCAATGCTGCAGTGCAGAGATCTGAAACCTACTTTGGGTTTGAGAGGAAGCTCCAGAGGGTCTTCTTAGAGGCAGGGTTCAAGGAACACCATACAGAATTCACAAACACAAACTCACTTGTATTTTGCTTTTTCTTCAACAAAGGCCTATGTAATAACAGTAGGACAGATTCATGGAGTCTGGTTCTTAGGGGAAGGGCAGGTTCATAATACATGGGAAAGTCATGGCAATAATTCTGTTTTGAGGCAATTTCTGAAAACTCATACACAGCTAATATTGTATTGATATCTACCCCAAATGGGGACTTTTAATTTGAGAAATTCTTCCAATATATCCAATGTCCAATCATTTCCCTTCTTTTAAAGTTTTTATTTTTATTTGTGTGCTTTGCTTATGGGGGAGAAGTCATTGCATGTGGAGGAGGGTACTTGGGTATGTGGTTGGCATGCACGCATGCACATGTGAAGGCCAGGGTCAACCTTGGGTATCATTCCTCAGTAGCGAGCCATCTTATTTTTGAGACAGTGATCTGGGGCACACAGATTCAGACAGATGGGTGAACTAATGAGTTCCAGGAACCTTCCTGTCTTCATCTGTCCAGTACTGGATTTACAAGTGTGCACACCACTATGCCTGACTTTTTACACCGATATTGGGAACTGAACTCAGGTCCTCATACTTGGGCAAAAAGATTTTTTTATCAATCAAGCCATGTTTTAATTTTTTTCACTTCTTAAGCAGGGTTCATTGTGTTTACTGGTATGTTTGAGATAGCAATATTTTATTAAATTACATTATGTAATTATACTACATTATTCTTGTGAGATACCCTCTCTGATTTAATTATTTATAGTGGAGGTAGGGACTGAACTCAGGACCTTGCATTTGCTAAGCAAGTGCCTTCTTATGACTTCTATCCCCAGCACATGAAATGTCCTTTGGACCCTGAGAAATTCATGGCAGAATGGGGAGGCTGTTTAGTTGCTGTACTGGAAGGTCCTGGAATTCTCACCCTGAGATCCAATATATCCCTAATGGATAATTCCTTACCAGAAGTAAAATTTACAAAAACAATTAAGAGAAATCTAAGAAACTAGAAAAGGCCTGAAAGTCAAGAAAAATGAAAACTAGATGATGTCAGTCTATCAGAATGAAATTTGTCCAGCTTGAACACAAAGAGGCCAATATTAAGTATCCTTTCTTTCAGTGCTGTTGACCTCTTTTAAACAAAGCCGTGGATCAGTCCAAAGCAGCGGCCTAGATGTCCACTTTAGGTAAGGAGAGTCATGAAAAACTGCGCCGTGACACAGAGTAGAGGAGAATGCTGATGTGCGAGAAATGCTGGCCTACAATATTTGCTTTTTCTATTCTTACCCTCCTATTTGTCTAGCTTTTAATATATTTATCGATTACTTAGGAAGAATAGAAGAATATTCAGTGCCAACCTTTTCAAAAATGTAAACTTTAACACAATGCTTTCTTATATCCCCCACGGCGACATATTTACAAGCATTTTCTAATTCTCACTTATTTAAGGCCCCGTTTTCGATTTTAGTTCTCCAATCTGCATGCCTATTTCTATGTGGTCGTTGATTCTGTATAGAAGGCTGAGGGGTTGAGTGACGTGTCCAGTTCAGATTTACGATTCCTCTCATCTCCCTTAGCCCTTCCTAGTCCCCTTGCAAACAGCAAACCTGAAGAAGGAAGGAAATTCACACTGCTATCGGTAGAGTTCTCTAGGCAACAGCTCTACCCAAGGACCACACTTGTGCACATTACTCAGAGGTGACTGAGTTTCCAAAGGGAACTTTCTAGGCTCCCTGAGAAATGTAGCATCAGCAAGAGGAAATAGCCTCGACCTGAGAGAAGCTTGGAAAATGTTATAGCGGAGACTTTATTACCTTGTCTTTCTGATCTCCAGTCCCTGCCACTGTTGCAGAGTCTATCCAGAAACTTCATACAACGGGCAACGCTGAATGCAAACCAAGGCCATATGTCTACATCTTTCTGCCAAATAGTTCTATTATTCCCATAGGTAACGGACGTATGCCGAAGATTTCTATTAGCTGCCATGCTGTGGCCTCAGAGGCACGGTTTTGTGACAGGGGAAGAGGGGCAAGAGCATCGCCAGATTTAGGCTTTTAAAGTTTTGTGTATTTTAAAAGTATGCCCCATTTAAACATAACTTAAGGCAGCCAATACATAAAAGGTCTTCGGCAGCTTTTCTTGCTCATAATTTGAGATATATCTGTTGCAAAATATACAAATTTTAGAAAATAATTACTCCAGAAGACATATATTATTACAAATAAACTTTTTCCCCAAGGACAATCAAATCTTTACTTTTCAGTGTTTATAGAAACTATCCCTGGAAGTCATCTAAAATACTTTTAAGAACATGTTTTTAAAATATCTGTAAGCTAATTAATCTTTAATACAAATGAACTCACATAGATTCTTAGATCTGTTTTAACCATGAACCTCTCTCTACGGGCAGACACAAATAACTAGCTGTGCAAAGCTTGGTGGCCTCTGAGGATGTCAGCTGCTTAGCAGTTTAAAACAGGGAGCTCACTGGATACTGGAACAGTCACAGTTTTAGACTCAGAAGCAACAATAAATTTCAAGACAAATCCACATGGGTGACCATTGCTGACAGGACAACCTTTATATAAATTCTTTAAGTTGTTTTTCTTTCAATGTATCCCATTTTTAATAATAAAAATGAGACCACACCACTCTTTCTTCAGGTAGAGGAACAAAAATATGGCAATATTTTTGTTCAATTTAGTGGAAAATCTTGGAATTCATCCTAGTGGAAAGAAAAAAGTAAAAAAGAAAAAGAAAGAAAGCATATCAGACTGGACAAGAAAAATGCTTATTTAAATGAACTTCAGTGAACAACAGAAGACATGTTGGCATCCTTTGCCTGTAATTTGGTTGATCACAATAAAATTGTTATACTACAAATTGTATTGTTATTAATAATTTTCTGATTTTTCTGATTTTTCTGTGGCGTTAAGTATTAAAACAAGGACCTTATGCATGGTAGACATGCACTTTACTACTGTGTTATATCCCCAGTCCTATTATTACTATTATTATTGTTGATGTTGTTGTTATTATTATTAATCTTGGCCACAGAAGAAAAACTTAGGGCACAATTTGCAATGAACTCTAGTGATGAAACTGCAAAAGACAGAATGAACTCGCTGTTTCTCGGAGTTGTTCCGAAAGTGGCCAGTAAAGATGCTATTAATCCCAGGGCTAGTGTTGTTACTTCCTTTTCAAGGAAACAACTTGCTTTTGGTTTACTTTACTGTTGAGTCCCCATGTACAAGACTGAATCACCCCTATTTGGTTCCAGGGTAAAAAACAAACAACAAAAACCCAAGACTGACAGCCAGTGTAATGCACTGAGCGCCCTAAAGAGGTCCCTGCTCTACTCACGCCACGTGCATGTGCCCATGGTTACAGGTTTACAGCCGGCAGGTCTGATGTTTTAAGATCCAAGCTCCCAACCTTCCTTGCAGGGGATTTCTGCTGCTGGCCTTTCACCTTGGACAGTGTCCTGAACCAGTGGCCTCAGAGTCACAGGTGCCTGCTCCTTGCAGCCTTCGACCAGGCATGGATCAGAAGCTTTTACAACTCAAGTCAGCAACTGTGGCTGTGTAGGAGAAACAGGCAGCAAATTCCCACATAGGACAGACTATTGCCCATGTGGAAGAATGGAAAGGAGTACTGCAGCTTGAGAATTCTTACTTTGTATTTGAACACAACTTAAAACATTTTTTTAAAAAAGGTTTTTGGCTCATTCTGCTGCACTCTTGGTTCAGAAAGAGTTCTGGAGCTTTCCACCTGCCTAGTTCCCTTTGTTTGCCACACACCAACCTAAAACAAAAGATCCTGGAAGCAGTCACACTGGTGAACAAAGCTCTTTCTAAATCCTGAAAGTAATGGCTTTCTGTCTAATGCCCTATCGTGTTATGTATTTATTAGCAATACATTTTCCATTTATTTTCTCAAAGATTGCCAATAAAGAACTGAATCACATAAGGGAGTAGCTGTAAAGCCTCCGAGTTCCCTAATGTCAAACTCATTAGCATCAGAATAAGCACACAGCAGCACGTCATCGGCACAATTGCAATTTTTTACTACTTTTAATAGCGTTTCTCAAAGGGCTCATTTTCAACTTTCTTCAGTGGTTAGTTGGGTCTCCTGGGAGAAGGAGCTTCCTGATGCTCACAGCTTCTACTCAGCAGCCTAGTGCTTTGCTGTCACATGCGTCAGCCCTCTGCCCTAACCCCATCTGCTGTGACTTCCCTCCCTGGAGACGGGAATGGAGGCAGCACAGCTGAGATCTGCTTGAGAAGTGTGCAGAGAGTGTGGAGGAAAGATAAGTTTAGGAATATGATTTGGCATGCAGAAGCCCAGGACGTGGAAGCACAGGGAAAGACGAATGGGAAGCAGGGCTCTTAGGATACTCACTCGGAGTCTGTCGCTCCAGTTCCACCCAGCTCCTCTTTGGAAGCCCATCATAATCAAACAGGACCCTCCCGCTGCAACCTGGGTTCCTACGTGTGCCCCACAACAAGGAGACACATTCAAAACCCCATTTTTATTAAGTGTTATTTTTTAGGTTTTAACAATCATTCGTTTCCATTATTTCGTTGTTCTGTGTGTTCTTTTTTAAAAAAAATCACCTTTTTTTTTCCAACTTAAATGATGGTACATACCGTTAATCCCAGCACTTGGGAGGCAGAGGCAGGCAGATGTCAGTGAGTTCGAGACCAGCCTGGTCTACCAAGTGAGTACTAGGACATCCAGGACTGTTACACAAAGAATCTCTCTCTCTCTCTGAAAACAAAAACAAAAACAAAAACAAAACAACAAAAATAACAACAAAAAAGAGTTCCCCTCAGGCCTGGATGCTTCACCAAGCACCAAGGACTCCTAACCGTTCTAGCTCTGCCTGCAGGCATGCACTCACTCTCAACGAAGCCCCCACTTCCCTGAAACAACAGCCTTAAAAGGTGAAACCACGTGGCAATCAAGGTGTGGCAGACCAATGGGCTGCACAGCATTTTCTAGTTGATGGCTCATATGCTCAGATGTCTCAGCTCCATGAAGGCATCACCAAGTACTCCATTTGCTGACTTCTTTTTCTAAAAAGAATCAGAGGATGTCAGTCCTTAATGACTGCCTCATGGATGAGTGCATGCTTCTGAATATCAGTTCTGTTCAGATCTACGATGTAGTATGATGAACTTGGCATGGTATTTCAAAGAGAAGAAACCTGCATTATTTGAGGTAGTGTTTTGTTCTTGTGAATGAATGGACTAAGTGAATTGATCAATATGTCAACTGTGACCCCCAAACGGAGAACTGTAAGTTTATGTATAGTTCTAAAGGAAGAAATATTTATTAAATCTTCCAGACTAAATGTAAGGTGAAAAGTTTGGTGAAGGAGCAAACAAATTTGTCATTCAATGTTGTGTGCACGATGCACAAGTTCTGGTCTAACAAGAACTCACCACCATTAGCCAAGGTGGTCTAACTAATATGACTTCACCATCACCATCAATGGGTTCTAACATGATGTCGCCACCACCATCTCTGTGATCCAGCATGACCTCAACACCAACATCAATGTGTTATAACTAACATGACATCACCACCAACATCAATGGGTTCTAACTAACATGACATCACCACTGCCATCAATGTGTTCTAACATGACATCATCACCAACATCAATGTGTTCTAACTAACATGACATCACCACTGCCATCAATGTGTTCTAACATGACATCACCACAACATCAATGTGTTCTAACTAACATGACATCACCACTGCCATCAATGTGTTCTAACATGACATCATCACCAACATCAATGTGTTCTAACTAACATGACATCACCACTGCCATCAATGTGTTCTAACATGACATCACCACAACATCAATGGGTTCTAACTAACATGACATCACCACTGCCATCAATGTGTTCTAACATGACATCATCACCAACATCAATGTGTTCTAACTAACATGACATCACCACTACCGTCAATGTGTTCTAACTAACATGACATCGCCACTGCCATCAATGTGTTCTATCATGAACCACCACCGCCATCAATGGGTTCTAACATGACCTCACTACCACCGTCAATGTGTTATAACTAACATGACATAACCACCACCATCATTGAGGTCTAACATGACCTCAGCACCACCATCAATGTTTTCTAACATTAATTCACCACCGCTATCAATATGTTTTAACTAACATGATCTCCTCACCACCCTCAATTCCATGTAACTAACATAAGCTGACTGTCACTGCCAATGTTCTTATAGGATTCGCCTACCAGAGAAACCAGCCAGCTCTGTCTAGTCAGGAAGGGCAAGACCAGCAGTCCTCTCAGAAGCCTGCAGAGTTCAAACCGTCTCCAAAGACCACTTGTATTTATTTCTTTAGCAAGTTCACATAACAACAGCAGCATCTTTTCTCATGGATCACTTACTTCTCAAAATCCTGCTTCAATTTCTAACAGTTTTACTGTCTCATCCACTGCCCTAACTTTTAACAGCTTCACCATCTAGATGGAAGAAAAGAATTATCTTTGATTTGTCTATTCCTGGGGATAATAATGCAAGTTCTTTGCAGTTCCAAACTTTAAGATTTATTTTACATTGATCAGTATAATGATTTAAGTTACAGTCCAATTTTGTGAAATAATATACTATTATATCATATGCATATAAGTACTTACATGCTTAATATCCCATACTACCATACTTATATACATATTAGTTTATGTATATATATAATATTGATGACTAATTGCAAGCACAATGCCATTCTTCAGTTTCCAGTTGTTATTTTATTTCTCCTAATTCCTGTTGACATTTAATTCTATTTATATCTTATGAGGGTTTTTTGATTTATTTGTTTGGTTTGGTTTTTTTTTGGAATCCTAGTCTCAATGAACCTTTGTCCACTAGAGCACGCAATTCTCTATTTAGGAAATGATGCATCAAATTTTTGTGAGTCTGTTGCCACAAAAATGAGTCTGTAATATTTATGTTGTTGAAAAGAAATTTCTTCTGCTGAAGCTCTCTAGGTTGGGAATAGAGAATACGCTTGTTTTCTAGAACAAGTCAAAGCAAGTATGAGTTTCATTTAAGTCTTCTAGGCAAACAAAAGTGCTTCTTGTTGCCCATAATCTTTTTTCTACAACCAGACCACAGTCAGGTATGTGAGCACAGCAGGAGCGGGATGAGGAGGTTCTGTAAGGCTGGCATAGTCCACAGGGAAAAAAGGTCCTGCTGCACAGTGAGACAGGAGAAGATGCTACCAATTATCAATCATTGGATATTTGATAAGATGAAATATTTCATATTATTTACCAAATTACCTTTCATGATGCACTTTTAATATTTTATGCCTCCTTGACTTATCACTAAAGTTCAAATATAGATCAAACTTCAATAAAGCTGTTCATTTAAAAAGAATGAAGTAAGACTTATTAATTAATTAGTGGTACTAATTACCACTGAGGGATTTAGTTGAATTTTCAGTAATTTGTCCAGGTTTTGAATCTTTGTCCTACAAATATTTTAAGAAATCTTAAGTGTAAGAAATTCTATTAGCAACTTTGATTTGCTTTCAGAACAAGTCATTTTTTGCTTAGAGGCTGAAGTCATACAGAGGACAGAAACTATGGTGGCTTCCTCTGTCACACAGACAAGTCAATTACATTTGCACAAGTATGCATTCTAGTATTGATATTTGTTCTTTCAATCCCTTAAAGTCTGAAGTAATTTCAATATCTTATGTAAGACCTCTATTTCTCCCTCAAAATGATTTAACTTTTACCTGATTTAAGCAACAAAATAGCCCTCAAAGATACTTAAAGCCATGTGGTAATTAACATAACTGCATTTAGATGCCATTCATGACTGATAATTCCAACACCTTGTGGGAAAAAAGTTGCATGCTGTAAACATTATAAACATATTCAAATAAGCTTAACACAATCTGCCATGCTTATTTCTGCCTAGATCATGGACCAGCGAAATGGTTAATGCAAATGGATTTATAATTTGCTTTGGGGGGCCAGTTTCTTCTCCTTATTTATTAGCCCAGCTGATGGGGCAGATTTGATGAGGCACTTCTGGAATAATTGAGTCATCACACAAAGAAGGCTGCTAGCATTCAGAGTGGTTTTATCAGCAGCAAGCAGGCCTGATTACTGACAATTACACTCTGATCCGGTGATGGAGGAGAAAGAGCCAACGAGTGGGAAATGTCCGTGTTTCTATCCAGGAATAATTTCTACATTCATTTTACATGCTAAGTGTTTCCTATCTCTGCATAATAAACTGTAAACAGGAATAGATGGCACAATGTCCCTTAATATTTCCTGGTAATGAAGACACAAATGTACAGTGAATGCTGATAAATATAGATGAAACATAAGCTATTCTCCCAGTCTGTATTGTTACCTTTAAAACAAATGCATTTTTGTGGTAAAAGCATAATCATAGCTAATGCAAAAAAAATGACAGAAGATTGAAACTGTCCTTGTAACTACACAGAAACTTTGCAAAAGTCCTGTTAATCACAACTGCTTTAAAGACTGGGAAGCTGAAGGTGAAGTCGAGAAACCACACCAGTCTGGGTCTCAACTGGCAGCTGTGCAAAACTCCTTGAGTTAGGTGCAGCAGAGGACAGTGCAACAGTGGCCTCTGTCAACACTCAAAAAGAACATAACGAAACTCTAACAGAGAAAACAATAAGGATATCACTGAAGACATCTTCACCAGTATGGATTTCCAGGCATTTCAACAAGAGACATCTGATAGCGAATAACAAAGTTGCCTGTGGCCGCTGGTCTGCCATGAGCAATGAGTTATGTTCAGCAGGCAGCTTTTAACCAACTTGTTTACAATGTGGCATAGCCACAAAGTACCGTACACAAAAATGTACCTGACAGAGCTGTCTGCTAAGCTCAATTCTGACTCAGAATTGAGTTTGAAATGCCCAGAGAACAGGAAAATTGATATTTCTTAATGTGCCACCTTAGATTTTAGTGGAAACACTCTAATTTCTTAGAATAACAAGTTTCTTCATTTAAAAACCCAATCAGATGTGAAGCCAGAAATAATGAACCTGCCTGGATCTGTGCATATTCTTCTCTCGAAAGTCCCTTCGTGGCTTCCAAAGAAATAAAAGTTATTCTCTGTTCTCCTCTGGTAACTATGGAGACCATGCTTTATTACACTAACCACTTAACTTCAAAGCTTGTGTTACAACTAAATGTGCTATTTTGAGTAAATCTATACTAAACATCCTCATAATGTCAAAACACTTTCATTGGAGTTCAAAGAACACTTGTTGATTAAAAAACAAGGCTTTTCATTATGCAAAGGGAATTTTCTCTCTTTAAGCTATTTTATTGTATAGATAGTCACACAATATTTTTGATATTGTTGGACATTTTTCACTTTCCTTACTACTTTCAAGAGGTTCTTTAGAATAGTTCAACAACTCTGCTACTTTTCTCAATAATAACTGTTTGGTTTTTATTAACATCATCACAATATTGTTTAAATATGAATTAAGATAAAAAAACTATAGCCATTTGTCTTCGTTATCTGATGGTGAAAATGGAATGGGAGAATCTACTGAAGTTTAAAAAGAAAGTAACATGACTCTCAGCTGTTGAAGTCAATGAGCTAATGGATTTTGGAAAAAATAATCTTTAGTCTTCTCATTATAAACAGGAATATTTAATGTACATTATTTTCTTCTAAAATATACTATTAATGGTTCAATATACAGTTACTGAACAACAATATACATGTTGTCCCATGGGAAATAATGGGTATAAAAAGTATTTAAGGCTCAATTCTTTTACTCAACAGTACAATCAGGCAAGTCAAGGGTTCCAATATAATGCTGAAAGTCCTGAGATAGAGGGCACAGAGGAATTAGTGGACACGGCGGGGGGGGGGGGTTAGACAACTTCCAGATGATTGTGATTTCTGAGACGTTCAGAGAATGCCTGAATAAAGTAGGAAAAAGTTCTTAAAGACCAGCTGAAAGGATGCCAGTGGTCAAACAGGCTTGACCCATGTATTAAGGGTATGGTTTTAAGGAGTTGTGAAAGGGTCAAAGACAGTAGGTGGCTAAATTAACTAGCTGGAATTAAATGCCTTTAATTTGTTGGTTTGATATGTAACTTTCCAAGAAAGTTCTCCCTTCAGGGTGAGAACTGCAAAATCCACCCACATTTATAGTAGACAGCATCCCCCAGAATCCTGTACTCCAAGAGAATTTTGATGGCCTGCTCATTCTGATAAGTAGGTTCTGGCTTGCTCTCTACTGACTCAAGTCTTTCTGCTTTTACCCAGGCTCAGGTAGGAACACAGATGGAAAGCTGTGTCCCCTAGAAACCATTTTATGGCTCTCGTATGTGATCGATACATACTATACGTTCAGCAGAAATAAGCACAAAACAATCATTTTCAGATTCTTGAGATTATAGCTTATTGATTGATTTAAATAAATCCCAGGCACACAACATCTGGGATTTTGTAAGTTTAGTCAGTCTGGCTGTTCTGCCTGCTAACAAAACTGAACGGGGTTTGCTTGTTGGTTGGGATAAGACACATTTGCTGTACCTCCCAGGCGACCTCACATGCACGCGTCCTGGGATTAGAATTCTGAGTCACATCACCAGCATTTTTTTCTTCCTCTGTGTTAAGATAGTTCCCTAATGCAAAGAAGACATGGTGTGAATTGTGACAGATCTATTCCTGATTTTTACCCAACGTCGACTTTTACTTCATTTACGTGAAAAATTACATAACATTAAATTGGTTCTTCTTGAGAAATAAATGCCAAATCGGAAATGAAATACAGTTAGCCAGATTTTGGAAAATGACTGGCCTAGAAAGGCTGCTAACTCATTTAGGATCTATGAGAACCTCATTCTTAGAGTCTCATTTTTCTCATTCACAATTTACCAGAAGGTACTGACCATTGGCCACGTACATTTTATTGGAAATTGATGAGTTTGATATGGAGCTAACCATTTCCAGGAAGAAAGTCAAAGGATGTCTAGCAATACATGAAGGGAGATAGAATTTAGCAAGTTTCGTAGGCACTGTACCCCACCATGTCCCTTCATCAGCATGACATGCCTATGGGAATTCCAAGTTACCACCACTTTACACACACAGGGCAGTCAAGTAAGATCACTACCATCCTCTGTGCCATACATGTGACAAGCATGGCAGCCTCTGCTTTCATGTATAAACTGAACTTCTGCAGCGGAGGGAGACCTGGCTTCTGCCCTCTCTGATATTCCATTATTCCTACCCAACCTCATGTTCACTCAGGCTTACTGAAGGGGTCAATAAAATATGCATTCCTTTTTCAGTAAAATAGCTACCACATTTATAGAAATATGATATATTTCATTTTTAGAAGGGAGAAGGTTACAAAATAGAAGATATAATCACTGGATGTCAATAATTATCATTTACATCCCCAAGTAAATAATCTTAGACTATTAAGTTCAATCTCTTAAGAATTTGTTTAAAAAAAAAAAAGAATTTGTTTCAAGGTTGAAGATATGACTCAGTGGTTAAGAGCACTGACTGCTCTTCCAAAGGTCCCAGGTTCAATTCCCAGCACCAACATGGCAGCTAACAATTGTCTGTAACTCCAAGATCTGACACCCTACGGCAGACATACATGCAGGCAAAATATCAATGCATATAAAATAAGAATAAATAAAATTTAAAAAGAAGAATTTGTTCCATTCAGAAGCAGTATAGTCTTTCTAGGATTTATATTACTAGCTATAGATATATATATCTTACCTATTGGTTGGCTTATTCTATTATTTCTCTTTTATTTCATTGAGATTCAAAAACTTAGAAGATTTAGAAAAACAGACCTATTGTTATTTTATAGTTGTGGAGGCCCGGGGGGGGGGTCTTCTTTTGGTCTCATTAGTGTGAGATAAAGTCAGGTTGCTCTGTAAGGAACAATGTGTTTTCTCACTCAGCTGGCTTGATAGCGTTCAGGTCCTTATTCCTGACAACATGGAGCTGCTGGATGACACTGTGAGTCACTCCTGCCTCAAAGGGCTGACATTTTCCTTGACTAAGTCCCCTTCCTCTTCAGATCTGGAAGGGGTGGCTTGGTTGACTCTATCCTGCTTTAACTCCCTGACTTATTACACTGTCCTTTCCATAAGAACCATGGATAGGTGGCTCTTCCTCCATAGTCCCGGATATTCTTCCTTTCTCACAGTTAACTGACTCATATACCCTCTGCTTCACAAGGTAACACATTCACCAACTTCAGACACATCTTTGGGAGGGAGGCAATCACCCTGTGCACCACTATCTCTTGTCACCTACAAGAATTCTTAATATTTTATGACTAGTACCCCTCATTATCACACAGGTGATGCCACAAATCTTAGTACCAATATTATTAAATTCCAGCATCCTTATTGGTTCTCTAAAATCAAGTTTCTTCTTTTGCATTTCTGAAGGACACTGACATTGGAAAGGCATCTTGGAGGGGAATTTTAGTTTTAATTAAGCATCACTTACCTCCCTAGCAGCTATTGAATTTGAACCAGAGAGTTGCCATTGCTACAGATGGACGCATCATCAGAGAAAATATGAAAAGAAGAAAAGAGAAAAGTTAATTAAACATCAATTATCTACAGTTTATTAACTGCCATCAAACACTATTTTAGAGCAGTGGTTCTCAATCTGTGGATTGTGACTCCTCAGAAAACCTTTATGTCCAGAAATATTTACATTACAATTAATAACAGTAGAAAAATTACAGTTATGAAGTAGCAAAGAAAATAATTTTATGCTTGGGGGTCACCACAGCATGAGGAACTGGATTAAAGCGGTGCAGCATTAGGAAGGTTGAGAACCACTGCATTAGAGTAATAGGCGAACCGAGCGACAGAATACGAGTCTGGGTAGTACTACATTCAGGATCCAGAGATATTATTTTAAAAACTATCCTATACCAAGGAAAACAGGTGTCTACTATTAAGAGAAAACACTGTTTGTGTCTGAGACCTTTACACATAAGTACTTTTGAAAACCTTTTCTAGGGACACACCTGAGAGAGAAAACGAATTATCAATGATAGTCTTTAAAAAAAAAAAAAAAGAATCAGTGGTTTAACACTAATTTCTAATCAGATCCTACAGAAAGGAACAGCCCGCATGGCAGCTGTACTTTTCCCAGGGTTAATTACCTTTCAGTGCTCTCTACTAATGAGTCAGCTGTTCCTGCCACCACACACTACCCTGGTTCATCTGGAGCTGGAGCTGTGGACAAACACAGGAGTGACAGACCTATTTACATATGGGGGTGCTCTAAAGATTTCACAGGGATTTTTTTTAATCCTTTCCTGCTCATATGTTTCCATGATATAATGATTTTTGACAAATAAGGCTTTATTTGACCAATGACTCTTTTGCCTTGGAAACGGGGTTCGCCACCGATAAATATATAACAGGAAAGGCCTGGGAAGGAGGCGAACTTCGCTGCACCCTCAGAAGCTTTGTGCCCCTTGTTCTTTAGTGACACAGCATGGCAAAAGCCCTGCTGGAATCAAAGACAAATAAGCTCTCATTTGTGCGGTTTCCTCCACTTATAAAAAGATTCCCTTAAAACAGTTAAGTTACTGAAAATTAAATTCTTCAGTAGAAAAAAGATTGAGAAAAAGATGCCTGGTATAGCTTTAGAACTGCGAAATAAAAATCAAAAATTAAGAAACTTGAAAATTCTGTCTTTGTCTGTGACCAGATCATCATCGTATACTAGATCATTGCTAGGCAGAACACACACACATACATATATGTGTCTATACATATGCCTACAGGCTACAGATGATTTACTAACTATATTACAGTCTTTTTTTTTTTTTTTTTTTTGGTTTTTCGAGACAGGGTTTCTCTGTGGTTTTGGAGCCTGTCCTGGAACTAGCTCTTGTAGACCAGGCTGGTCTCGAACTCACAGAGATCCACCTGCCTCTGCCTCCCAAGTGCTGGGATTAAAGGCGTGCGCCACCACCGCCCGGCCAATTACAGTCCTTTTAACAAAATTACAGTTCTCTTTCTGTCACATGATGTAGAAACAGTGTGCCCTAGTTAAATTTGAACAGTTTAGTGAAGAAGTTTATAAATCTCTTTGCCCTTTTATTCTAGAGGTAGTTGAGGGTCTAGACAAACAAACAGCACAGTAGCATGGAGTTCTCCTTGAATATACTCCAAACGCCTGTGAATGAATGATCCTCTCCTACTGGAATGTTCCAGACTCTAAATCCTAAACTCTTAGACCAATGACTCTCGGACTTTCATACATATGGAGACCACTTGGCATCTTCCTACTAGGCAGGATCTCGTGTAAACCCTGCAAGGTCTGGTGTGACGTCATACAGTGCTCATGAAACACCAGGTGCTCCTACTGATAGCCAAGAAACAGGATGGTGGTTCTTAAGCATTAGTCTGCATCAGAGTTATGCAGAAGTTTGATCCAGCCCAGAGGACTGATTCCAGAGTTAGGGAGAGGGACCTGACCTGAGAATGTGTGCCACTAATGCTGATCACTGGAGACTGCACTTTGTGAACCCCTGCCTTCACTATGCATTACTAAGCACACCAAAGAGTCCCCAAACACAAAGGCTAACAGATGCCCATATGGAACAGACAAGTATGTCCTCTTTATTTCAGAACCATTTGTTTGCTCGAGCACTAATGCCTCATGATAGAAAGGAACAGACACAAACTGAATGTTCTGTCCCAACGTTGAAGCTCATCCTGAAAAACACTTTACAGATTATTGAGCTTGTTCTTTTCATTAGATGGGCCTGTTCATATCAAGAAATAAACAACAGTTGTGTTCTTCATTACAGGTGTGATTATCAAACGTAAGCTCACAAATTAAGACTGCACAACATTTAAATCTTCAGAAAGCAACTAAAACATGGGAAGAAATTGATTACAAATTATAGAATAAAGACAAATTAAAATGTCAAACCATGGTACAAATTTGTAGAGACATTCAGTGTCTCAAGGACACTGATTACTAATTCCTCCAAATGGCACAGTATATTCCTGATACACACTCATATGAGAAGTGTTCTGTATTGATTATGGCTATTTTGAAGGACTCATTATACTAGAGACCTCTCAGAGTATTAAAAAAGCCTGTTTTTCATTTACCAAAAATATATATTTGAATTGCCCTTCATGTAGATAGCTCAGGGTCAGAGCCCTAACCAGGGTATTTTGCAACTCTGAGAGGAATAATAAGAGAAATTGGAGTGACCCATCTTCCTGGTGTGTTTCAGTAAGGAAACAGAGAGGCACTCTCTGAACAGTAGGCTGTCACTAAGCAGAAGCCAGGCGCTTTGGCATTGACCTCTCCAGGACAGGGAAGATTGTCCTGGACATTAGCATATGTACCAGAACTCCAATAAAGTTCCTAGCATAGGGCTTCATGCATGTGGATTCAGTGAACACATGAGAAAGATTTTAAAGATATCAATGCTCTTTCTGAGTTATTTGGTTCTGATGTCAATCTCATCCAAACATAATTAATATCACAAATAGCAAATTCACTTAATATCTGTGCAATGGATGATCTCGGTACAGAGCTGCATTGTTTAGGGGAGCTACTAGCTTATGCACTATATTCGTCTTTCAGCACCTGTTCACCTGGAGAAAAGAAGCCAGGCCAGCGCTAGTCCTCCCCAAACGGCAGACATGCAGGTTCTGCATCTGATAGGGAAGATAATTCTGTCACACAAATCGAAGAGACAATCAAGTAAAGATCTTTGAGATGCAGGAGTTGACCTCATTTATTGATGACTTACAACAACCTGACTGGTTTGATAAAAAACTAGGCCCCAGAAGTACAAACATCAAGTTATGAAGTTTGAGAGAAAACTCAAATGAACAGATTTTGGCCATGATATTTTTTAAAGGATATACAAGAATAAAATTCTTTAAAACTATGGAAACCCTGTTTTTAAAATGTAATCTAGGCAATGTGTTTTCGTAGTGCTACAAGTTTTGAATGCAGATAAACAATGGCATGGGCTGAAAGTGCAAAGGGACACAAACCCATATGGCCTTGAAGAATGATAATGAATCTGACTATACAAATGTGGTCATTTGAACACCCAGGGTTGCTGTTTTGTGAGATGCCTCAAAGGTCAGTCCAGCTCAAATCATGCTGGCTGTATTATTTATCCAGTTCCATCATCAACCACCAGACCTTTGCTGAATTAGCATGGTTAGTGTTGGTAGACACTGAGAGAATCTGATCTTCTTCATTTCCTTCTAAAATTATTTATTTTATTGACATCAATAAGTTAGAATTATACACATTTATAGGAATAAAGTAGAATTATTGAATCAGGCTAATTAGCATACCTATACAGCTCTACATATTTATCAGTTATTCATCTACTCTAACAGAGATATTGGACTTTCTTTGGCCATCTCCCCATTATCCCATCTCCAATATAACCACTACTCAGCTGTCTGAGTCTATGTGTTTAATTTTTCTTGGTTTTCTATCACATGACAGTTTTCTGAAAACAAGCATGCAGAAATCAAATGCCTGCAAACTATGGAATCCCTGCTCTTAAAGATCTAATTCACATGATGTGTTTTCTAAGCTGACAAGAATGCTCATGAAAATAGCACCTTGCTACCATTAGCTAGAAAGGCTTTCTTCTCCCTCACTCTTTCTTTTCCCCATGTGTTCCTGTGAGAAGCCTCACCTGCCTCCTCCCAGCCCCACCTGCTCTTCTCAGACTGGAAGCCCCTGTGAGCAAGGATGAGTGACTCCACCTCCCCTCCAGGAGCAGGTGTCCAGCCAGACTGATGTCATTTGAATGAGGACCAGCCTGCTAATTAATAAGATAAGAAGACTCTAGGGTAAGACCATGTTCTCTGTGGTGTGTGTATGTTAGGAAAATAATATATTAAATCAATGCATTAAATATTTACAGATAAAACATGCAAGCTTCCACAGCATGTGTAAAAGCAGTAAGCAGAAAGTATACATTCAGAGTAGATAATGTGATGAACAAATACACAGTTCAAGCTGGTTATCTTGTTCTATTGATGCTAAACCTGAAAAGGAAAGAGCATCCTTTTAGCTTTTGTTTGTTTTGTTTTGAGAGATCTCACTGTTTAACCCAGACTGTCCAGGAACTAACTATGCAGTCTAGACTGGCCTCAAACTCATAACAATTTTTCTGCCTTAGATTCTTCAGTGTTGAGAATATAGGCAATGAGCCACTATACCTAGTTAGGAAAGAATATTATGAACAATTTGTTAATAAATTGATATCCACTTTACAAATAAAAGCATTAGCATCTGTTAAGATGACTTGATAGGTAAAACGCTTGCTATGCAAATGTTCTACACTCTACCTGAGTTTAGAGCCCTAGCATTTATGTGAACTCTCAGTACAGTCACATGTGTCTGTCATCCTAGACTTGTAGAGACAGACAGGGTTCATTCACTGGTACTGGGCAGCCTAGACAAGGCAATGGGCTCCGGGTTTAGTAAGAGACATTGTTTCAATAAACAACAGAGAGTGACAGAGGACGACTTCCAATTTCAACCTCAGAGTTTAAGATGGACATGCATGGCTGAGAACTCGCCACCACACATCATGTACACACATGCGATTCTCTTTCACGCACACAGAGAGATGAAACCCAAAAGATAAACACATGCATAATCCCACTGTACTTTTCACTCCACAAACCACTCGCTTTGATACACAGGGGAGAAAACAGTCACATTTAGGACTGTCACAGTTAGGCCAATCATATTAAACTCAAAGAGTGACTACATGTTTGAATGCATCAAAGAACTAAATTGGGTACTTTTAGAAAAACCAGGGGACAAAACAAAAGGACAATATTTTTACACACACATACAAATGAATTTACTTCAGTACACCGATTCCAAATGAGATAATGGTGGTTTCCAGACTTACACACAAACAATGTCTCAGGCACTGGACCAAAGTCCTCAGGAGTTGACGCTCTTCGTAGTTTATGGCGAATGAACGCACTATACCGTAAGAGTTCCCAAACCAAACCTCTGCTGGCCTCACCATCCTTCATGCTGGATTTCTCTGGTTAAGAGGCAGTTGGAATCTACCACTTCACATATCTTTTTACCAAATCCCAGACCCATTATAAGGTCACTCAGGGAAGGTAAACTTTTGTAGGTTAATAAGATCAGTTATAGATTGGATGAGACTAAGAAAATCACTAGTAAATAGTGCACTGGAATGCAGCAGGTGATACAAAACCAGCGTGCTGGAGAAGACTTGCTCATGATAGCTGGAGACCATGCACCCTGACGTGGGGCAGCAAAGTTAGAATGGGATGTCCTTTGGCGGCACAATAGTCTGGCATGAGATCTAATTCTGGCACACCCACCCTATGGCCTCGGAGATGCACTCAATCTCCCTACCTTTCCCATTCCTGTGGGAGAAACAGAAATGGACTCTAGAATGGTGAGTACTGCGTGAGCTATACAGCACACAAAGCCATGGCGCACTGGGAACACTCAGCAGATGCCAGGACCGTGGAGGTCCAGTTCGGTTCAGAATGCCAGGAAAGCTCGTGTGTGGAGGTCGCAGGTGTGTGCGCCACTCACAGCAGCCTGGGTTGTCACAGCGCTGATGAGAGGCATTAAATACTGGAGATGGTCTTTAAAAGAGCAGGAAGCAGAAAAGGACAAGAGAGAGGAAAAAACGGAGGAGGGGGGATATCGGAGGTAAAGGGGGACAAATGGGACCAAAGTACACTATTATGCATGGGCAGAAATGTCATGATGAAGCGTCTTGCTTCATAAAGTAACGTAGACTAATTAAACTGGAACTGGATCTGAACACAGCAGGAAAATTCATTAATACACACTATACCAATCAGAAAGTATTCATTATTTCACCATTAAAACAGGAAACCTTCAAATTCTCCTAGTTAATTGGTGTCCTAGAACTGGGGACTGACATCTTGCTCCAAGGTCCAGGAGCTACACTATGGCAATCCGTTGCATCCTGGGATGGGTGATAGAGATGCAGACATAGATAGCACTGAAACTATTTACCACTGAGGAGCCAGATCCAAAGCAAGAGTAAATATACACACAAAACAAATTAAAGTAGGCGATAAGTGCTATAGAAAAATAACGTCAGAGCGTAGGAGATGCTTACGACAAGGGATCAAATCAAGCCTTCATGATTTGAGACAGTAAAGAGTCATATGTGTCAGGGCAGGAGAGATGGCTCAATCAGTAAAATGATCACTATACAAGCAGGAGATCCTGGAATCAAACTCTAGAACCCATGTTAAAAACAAACAAGCAGAGTATGGCAGTGTGCTTGTTATCCAAATGTCGAAGGAGAGGCAGGCAGGATACCTATGGTAGCCTGCTCGTTGAGCACCAGGACAGCAAGAGATCCTGTTTCAAAATAATGAGGCAGATGGCACCTGAGGAATGCCACCCAAGTTATCCCCTGGACTCCACAGGCATACACATGCACACACATACTTCACACTACACACAGAGAGACAGAGGAGAGAGATCCATGTGTCAGTGTATAAACATCTGAAGCCCATGTGTTGATAATATATTATAAATGATTATAAGCCAATAACAAAATGCAGCCCAATTAGAACTGGTCAAAGGAGGGCAAGAAAGGGTGAAAGAAAATATAAATTATCAAGGAAGGATGTCTGCCTAGAAATCAAGGAAGGATATATGCCTGGATATACAATTAAGATATAATAGCTACAATTTAAAAAATTTAAATGCATTTAAATTTTTAAGTGGAGAAAAGATTTATACAGACATTTTTCCAAGGATGACATACAAGCGGTTCAGTAAGCACAGAAAGTGATACTCAGCATCATTAGCCACAGAGAAACGCAACTGAAACCAAAACAAGATGTCCCTTTACAACCACGTGGATGGAAAAAAATTCAAAGAGAAGATAACAAATCCTGGCAAGGCCATGAAGAAGCTTGTATGTTGCTGTTAAGAACATAAAGTTGTCCAACCATATCAGGAGACACCCAGGGTCACCTCAAATAGTCAAACACAGAGTTACCTTTAATCCAGCAATATAACTACAAGCGACGTACATGAGAATTAGAAACATATCCACGCAAATTATACCAGTGATCTTCATAGCATAATTCACAATTACCAACATGTAACCACAACCCAAAACTCCTCAATTAATGTATTTTTAAAAGTAGCATATTTAACCAATGGAATACTATTGCTAATAAAATTAATTGAAATACTACTATGTGCTAAAATAGAGACAAGCTTTGGAAATGCTGTTAAGTGAAAGAAGTCTGGCACAAAACCCACACATTGTGTGTTTGCAATTACATGAAATGTTCAGAAGAGACATCTCTACATACATACAAAGTAGATTGCTGGCTGTTTAGAACTGGAAGAAAAGGCTTGAACGGTTGCTAAGTGAGAAGGACAGAGGTTGGGGGAAAATAGCAATAGTCTGAAATGATCATTGGTGATGGATGCAGAACTCAGCACAGACTTCACACTACCGACCTCACTGTAAATGAGTCAAGTGTGTAACACGTGAACTAGATCTCATCTGTTCATCACCTGGTAAAGCCATACAGACCATTTAAGAAGTTTGCGTTTTATTTTAAGCATGATGGGAAGATGGTAAACAGCTTTAAGCAGAGGTAATGAAGCCTGGAGGCCAGCTTCTAGACAAGAAGCAAGCAGGGCATGAGGAGATGGACTGGAGGGGATGTTAAACATGAAGAGAAAACTAGCAATACTTTGCTTGGTCTCCAGGACAAACCAAAGCACGAGATGGAATACATTGAAGAGCTACCAGATATGTGCTGCCTGCTAGGCTCTAGCTCCTCTCTGACCACTTCCCTCCACAGATGTGTGCCCTAAAGAGAAGCCAGTCGCTTGTCATTCTGCTACTCCTTCCTGCAGATGGCTGCCGCTAAAAGAACGGTATTCCCTTTGCTTTAACCCACCTAACAGCCTGCATCTTTCATGACAGCTTACTTTCCAGAGGACACTCCCAAGCTCTTCTTGGTCTTTGGGTCTCTCTTGTTAGGTAGAAGCCTCAATTTTTAATCCCATTATATAAATGTAGTTAATTAATAAAACCGGACATGCTAAAGAGACTCACAGTTGAAGACTTGCCTTTCACACTGGGTCAACAAAAACTGCCCAGGGAGTTTTGCATTGGTTAACCCTGAACGGTGCTACACATCCTTGTACTTGCTGCACATCTCCCTGAATCTGTGCCTTCTTCCTTCATTCTAAGAGTGGGTTCTCCAAGATGCTCTCCTTGCATTTGTGCCCCATTTCCTTCACTTTCCCTTTCTTCCAAATTCTTAGCATTCTGCTGTATCTCCACATATACCCCTCTCTCCTATACTGCTGCCTCTGTTCCGCAAAGTCAAACCTACTGAAGTATCTGGAAACATTGTTTTTCTTACCTAACTTTTCCTACTCATGGACATCTGGCTTCCAACCCAATACCATTGACGCTGCTCTGGATGTTGCCACCAGTGATTTTTCTCTGTGACAGAGCTAAAGGTGGATTGTCCTTCTGAATAGTTAACATTATTATCCAGCTGGTGAAAACATGTCTGTATCTCTCCTTCTAATACTCCAGGTTTTCTGTAGTCTTCTCTAAATTCTACTCTTGTTAAATCCCCTTTCTCTATCTTCCCATTCATTGCTGGTCCTCTGGTTTCAGTGTGGACTCTTTTCTCACTGCAGATATTCTCCTTAAGAACCGCATTCACATGTCCATTCTCCATCCTAGATCTCAATCTTGACCTTCATCCACTCACTGGCAGCACTAGTCATCAAACATGTAATACTCCCCAAAGAGCCCACTACCATTCCCTCTGAGCAACTCTTCCTTATGAATGTCCTGTCTTGATCCATCACTCACACAGCTGTCCAAGACAGATTGTCGTTTCTACTTTGTGTGTGAGTCTTGGGATCAAATCCCCAGTGTCCAGATGCTAGGCACCTATGCCCATAGTACGTACTTAATAATCTTTTGTCGATTTCAAATCCTGGGGTGCCTTCCACACAAGTCCTATTCTGTTCTACTCTCTGCTCCTTCTTCCTGTCCAGCTGTGAGCACTGTGAATCCTCATGTACTATCCTCACTGTTTAACAAAGTTAGGGGAACATAACAGTTTCTCAGCGAGTCTGTTGAATGTGGAGATTCAGTATTGTTTAAGAGCTTTCTACACAAGAACTTCCATGATGCCATCTCTGAGTAAGATGGCCTCTGCTCAGAGCCACTCTGTTCCTTAGGCTGCAGCACCATGTTTTAAGGGACGGGTAGAACAGCCTACTCCTGGGTCCTCCACATTAAGGCTGAGTGGAGCTGCACCTGGCCACAACTTGTTTCAATAAACTACTGTCATGTGAAGACTGATCTGTTTGTATCACTTTGCCCTATGCTGACTCATGGGTGCTCAGGCAGGCCTAGCCTTGTATTCATACTTTACTCTTTAGAAACTTAGGCAAACACATATTTCTTAGTCAACCAATTATATAAAACCCAAGCAACGTTTTATAATTTACCTTTGATATTTATGTTGTTATTTCTCTGCTTGGGCATTATAGTAAATACTACAAACAATTACTTAAAGTCATACACAGTTGAAATAGTATACTAAAACTGTGGGGCATTTCATGGACACCTACTTAAGATTTACAATATCATAATTGAAACAATTCCTTCTTAAATTATTTTTTTCTAAACAAACACTTAAGCAATTCTTAGTAATGGCCCGAGTTTCTCTGTTAGGCAATAAGAAGAATAAATACATTCAAAGATAGTTTATCTTCTAAAGGGTTTTTGACAAACCTTTTAATTGTCTTTTTATTTGTTCATTTGCAAAAGATTAAAAAGTACCCTAAGGCTAATTCTGTAATAATTTAAGGAAACTATATGATTATTTTAACAGTCACAGGCTAATTAAATTAGTACTAAAGAAAGACTGTGATGTGCCTAAGTATGCTGTAGGCTGTAGTCTAGGGTTTCAAACATTTGTCTAGAGCAGTGGAACTTTCCTTCAGGTGAAACTTAATGACAAGCTCATAAAACAAACTGGAAGCAAAGCATGCAGTCCGGTGCACATCTTTTCGCAGTGTCGCAGTGCCTGGCCTCAGCTGGGTTCTGCTCTTGCAGCCATGCGTGGAGTCATGGCTGTGCCTGGCCCCTCTCCAGTGTGGTTTTCTCACCTCCAGGTAGGGGAGGAAAACTGACTTTGTGTATTTGGCTGCTGACCTGGTGACTTGGTGCCCTGGTTGTGAGAATTTATAGATATAAAATACTTTGGTTGGCAGTTAGTTTTGTGTCAGTGCAACATTATTACCAAAATATACAGAGTTGGAATTCAATTATCAGATGCTTTCTGAGCATTTGTGTTTATCTCAGAACTGAGAGTTTTCAGCATGAGACCAAATGCTGGACTCCTCTTCTAACATTTAGGTTAGACGTAAAGTTCATGTGGCTCTTCGACAGGCTATTTCTGCTATCAGGGTTAATTGGCATGGTGAACATCTATCTGAGCAGTATCATGAATGCTTATGTTGTCTTTAAATTATTTTTCAAACTCATGTTTTAATTATAAAATGTTTACAGTTACAGAAATTGGGGGACCAAAAGGACTCCAGAGGTCATCCTTAAAGTGTATATGCTGGTGATAAGGAAAATAAAGCAGCTTGTCAGGTCATCCCATCTGATTCATCCAATGCCTTCATGATATTTAACTATAATAGAACCCAGCTGTACCTGGGACCCAGCATTATTTGGCAACTACATTGCTGACAGTATTTCAGAGACCAGGATACATGGGGAGATAGTAAGAGCAAGTTTTCATTCCTCCGTTGACACGAGAATCACCCCATTATTCAGTCTCTATTGCTTCCTCTGCAAAGGTGGACAACGATTATTCTGAGTAATAAATGAAACCACCTTTTAAAGATCTCAGCACAGTCGTTGGCTTAAAGCAAGTATCATCTGGTGGATGTGGAAGGATATTATTCCTAAGTATAGTCAGGCCATATACTTCACTATTGCCATGAAAAAAACTTTACCTGTGAAATACTAGTATTAGAAATTCTCTGCCTTATTTTCAAAATTCCAATGAATAATTCTCTGGATTTTATCGGGTGTGGTGAGAAAGAAACAGAGGCTGAGAAACACATTGGCTGCGTATGTGCTTGCTTCTGTTATCTGATGAATCCTGGTCCTGGACTTCTATGGCTTTCTCCAAGTTTCTTATACAGACTCACATTCTGCTGAGATTCATTCGTGTGCAAAGCCAGACCACTGGGGAACTAAGGTTGATACCATCAGATTATGGAAGAAATACTCCCACAAGAGTGAGTGATTCAGGCATGGATGTCCACTAAGCTTCAAATGTTTATAGATGCAGGGAAGGGTCACAAAAGACTCTTGCCATGGGAAACATGACCAGTGCTAGTTTCACAACAAACAATATAGTCAAAATTCTTAGAAATGTGGTCTTTCAATCAAAAACTGATGACAAAATGTGTAAGTTATTTTCCAACACAAATCTTAGACAGTAAGTTTATTTAACTGAATATTTTTGGGAAAATAAAAAAAAATACTCCATAGTTTAGAAAGAGTAGGTGAAATATACTGAATTTATCTGTTAAGACCAACATAAAAAATGTCTGGAAGGTTTTTTGGCATGTTCTTTTTGGTCAGGCTTGAAACCTGGCTTTTGGGAGGGTAGTGACAGAGCTTTAATCCCTAGAAAAATTTTCCAAAATTCATCACAGAAACTAGGATCATCTTTCATGAAGTCAGAAATAAAGGGAAAATAACTCCCCTACTATTGAAAGCCACTGCCATAGCAACTCAGTCCCCATTCTTCCATTTCCCCAGGTCTGACATTCTGCAGATGACCGCCCTTATTTGTCCCTACATGTTTTCCAAAATATAAAAGTGAAATAGAGTCCCAAGGGCACTGTACTTGAAAGGTTATGAGAGTTAGAGAATTTTAACCATGCCTGCCAAATCAGCAGATGGCTTGTGATTATAATTATATGCATCAATAAAACGAATAATCTTTACAAAATTTGAATTTCTGCTAAAGGAAGGGATTTAGTAAGCAGATGCAACAGAATGCATTTCCTTAACCCTTTTGGGAGACACTGGTATCTTTCACCCACACAAAAGCACCACGGGCTCTGTGTGTTGCAGGTTGTTTGCTCAGATTCGTGCCCTCTTTCTGGAGCAGCCACAATGTCAGCCTCAATCTTTCCCTGATTTCATTTTCTTCAGAGCATATTTCATCCTTACCTCTTTTTCACCCGCACAGAATAGAAATATTAGGGCTGATTCTCCACAACTGTTTGATATTTGAAGAGGAAAAGGTAAAAGAGGTAAATACTTCCATTCTAATTCCTACCAAATCTACCACAGAAACAACAAGCAAACAGTGCGTCATGCCAACTGATGATCATTTACAATCAGCTTTTCAAAAGCAAAATTCTTCTGTCTCTGTTGTCATATTCTTTTTTAATTTATATTCCATGAAAGAAAATGCTGTTTGTTCCTTTTAACAGTTAACCGTTTCAGTTGAGTCTGGTTCTGCATAGCAGTGTAAGCAATGGTAGCTAAGTTTTGCTTGGGCCAAGCAGGAATTCACTCACAGAGATGTTGAATATGTATGTGAAACATAAAAAGAAAAGCAAGGTATGTTTTACAAACCAGCATTTAGCTATGCTTTCTGTGTGGGGAAACCTCTTTACTTAGGACATTAAACTCTGCAACTTTAGAGTTGTAAGAGATCTAGAAAATACACCACAAATTCATACTTTGTGTTTATGAAATTGTAGTATCAATGTTTTTCATGGAATTGCCAAGTGCAGTCCCTCATTAGACTAGTATCAATTAACATATCATCAGCAAACTAGAAATACATTAAAGGGTTTTTAGCAAACATGGGCAGATATCTCCAGCAACTTTGTACTTACACATTATAAATCAAATAATTTAAAATATCTCAATATGAAAACCTACTCTGTTATTAAATTTAATCTTATATAAAGTATAAATAATAATTTAAAGACAGAAGGCACTAGATTTTTGTGAATTAACAATATTTCCCTTAGGCATAGTATATATGAAATAGAAAAATTCTTCCATGGGCACAGGTAATATGAATTGGAAATTTTTTCCTAACCCACAACATTCTTCCAAAGCAGAAACTTTAATTTTTCTGAAAAGGTCATAAATTTGTTGCGAAATTTGACAAAACAATATTAAAATATTGTAATGCAATCTAGGTATCTCTTAGAGGCCACTAGTATGGAATTTTGCCTTTTATTATAAAACACTCATCAAAAAAAAGTCTCAAGTATTATTACATAGATAAAAAGTAAAATAAATTACTTCTTAATAGCCATAGCTTTGAAGAAGGAATGTTTATAATTAATTCAAGGGCTAAGTGAAAAAAAAATATAAGCTAAAAATTAAATAAATCCCAATGGGGCAATAAATTAAAAATACTAATAAAAATTTATAATGTAATCTCAATAGTTAAAGAACTTTGCCATAATTATTTAAATTATAGATGTTTCACTTTATATTTAAATGCCAGTAAATATTCCTTACAGGAAGTTTATGTTGAAATACAACAGAATTCTAATACGCTCTTTGGAAAGTTACTAAACAACTACACACAAAGTCAATTTAGCGGCATATTCTTAGCGGTCTAAGCACATTACCTTCAACTGGTGTGAGCACACAGGCACACAACGTGGAACTGGCACAGTCCTTCAAAGTGTCTCACAGAACTGGGGCCTGTGAAAGTGAAGAGAGGACAAGGGTCTATACTGTGGGAGCGAAGAGGCACCGTGATGTGGTCTGGTGTCGCATCCACTTGCTGAGTGAATCTCAAGCACGAGTTCAAAGCGGCAAGCGCGATGCACCAGGGGCATCATACGCGTTATCTTGTTCACTTTTCACACAACCTTGCTTGCTACTCCCATCCTGGTCCCCATTAAACAGACCAGGAGACTGAGGCTTACAAAGTTAAACCAGCCAGCGTCACACGCTGAGTGGAAGCACCAGGTTTCCAACGCACAGGTTTCTGCGCTGCTGGACAACAGCCGGCTTTTCTCTAGGAAATGTTGCTCTTGGTGCATCCCTGCGTGCAGCAAAGATCCCCACATTGCTCACGGCATATCTTAAAATCTTTTGACCAAACAGTTTTAAGATGCATTTGTTCATTAAGTGACTGAAGTAAAAGTTCATTAAAGCCAAGTTTCTTTCTCTCAACATAAACTCTTTAAATTTTATTAAGAAAAGAGTTTTCCAACTCTAACACTGATTCCTTAGCTACATTTTTGAAAATCTTTTAAGTACAGTACTGGTGGAAGTAAGTTCACTTAAGACAAAAAATAATGTCCTATGCCCTCTGGTCTTAATTACAGGCCAGTCCTAATTTGCTTTGAGCAATGAAAAATTACATTTCTGTAAAGTAAATATACTTAGTTTCATCTGCAGAGAAGCGACTTACACACTCAGGCCAAGTTTGCCATGCCCTGCTGCACCAAGGAGGGTGGGAGGGGACAGCTATGTCAACCAAAGGGCTGTATGCTTTCTGAAACACTCACTCTTGTATTAACAGGACGAGCATTAGCAACTATGGAAAAAGAAATTATAACACAGGTGATTCAGATAGAAAAATGTTCAGCAGAGAAAGATAACGTGGAGGACTTACGGCGCCTGTGAGAGTCAACTATCTGCATAACTCTGCCCTGAACTAAAATCACTAGGAAGCAAGTGTGGCCATTTTCAGATGGGTTTCTGTTTTCCAGGATTCCCACATGAAAGGCATGTTGATGGGATGACATTTCGAATTCTCTCAAATTAACTAAATCAAAGCACATCTTTCCTGCACATATTTCACTTGAAATCAATAAGATAACATCAATCTTTGCCATGAAATTTACTTCCTTCAAATTCTGATTGCTTTGGAAAAGAACAGAATTGAAAAAATATAAAACATACTATGAACAGGTAAGTAATAGTCTTACATCATATAAATAAAATAAAAACTGAGAGCGCATCTGTAACGGGAAAAGTTCTTCATGACACAAATAACAGGAAGCATGTAGCCTTTCATTCACTTACAGCATATCATAAACCTGTGTGATGAATTTTCCATGATTATTAATAGGCTATTATATATCAAAACATTTCTATATCCCTATGCAAATAACAAATTTTCAGTACAAGGACTGTAAGTTAGCAAACTGATTTCTATATGATGTTGTTTTAATTCGTGAGCAGATGACTATGAGATGCCAGTTTAATATTAAATGCAGTGCCTTTAAAAATTGAGTCCTGACACCGACTGATATCGTGAATACATCTATTTACAAACACAACGTTATGTTAACAATACTTTTAAAATGTTTTCCACGAGATCATCAAGAGTTCATTATGCCATTGGCAACCCATTCAGCTGAGAGTTGTTAGAATAAAATATTTAATTTACCTGAATGTCTTGTAACAAAATCATCCTTTCTTGAACTAAACATCCTCAGAAAATCCACATCTAAGCCAGACAGACTTTTCAGCAAGGCAAATCAGACTTTCTGGCAACTCCCTGCTGCCATATTTCTCTAAACGGATCCTGCAATGTTACACTTCAATACTGCAAGTGCATTTTTTTCCCCAAGGAAAGAGGAAGCCAGTGCGGCTTCAGTGTTAGATAGCTTTGATTTTTTTTTCCCTCCAACTACAGCAAGCAAATGACTCCTGATCCCTTTCAACAGCACATAACACAGTGATTTCTATTTCAAGATTTGAGAAAATAGAAATGTCTGAGCAAAAGAGGAGCTTTTATTTTCTTGTTTTGCTGCGCTTGGTTGATCGACGGATTTTTAAGGCACTGACTATCCATACCTGATATTAAATACACATTAAGGGCTGGAACAATTTTATCACATGAGAACGAAGTTCACAGTTACATTCATGCCCTGGGTCCCCTTTATGTCCTACAAGCAATAGGACAAACTAAAATTAAAGTTGTCTCATGCATCTGAAAGTTTTCAAACACACACACACACACCTGACCAGCAGTTATTTGTCAGAGTCGTTCATCTCCAACAAACACCCACCTCTCAAATTTATGTTCCCTTGCCATTTGAGGAGCCCTGGGCTCTGAGATTCACAAACTTTTTGTGAAGCAGCAAAACGATACAACAATAGCAACAGAATCAAAACATTGGTCACTGAGGCGATATGTCTACGAGTAATAACAAAATCCCTTCATCAGGACCCACTTGTTTAGAAACGGACTCTCGGCCCCACACTTAGCTTGAGATTGCTCCACTTTCTCCCTAGGGCTTCATTGCCAGACTGACTTACCGCTGCCTCCTAGCCTTTGTTCTGCTTCTCACGCTGACATCAGGGAAGCAGTGATGTAGAATAAAGCAGGGTGGGCTAGGTTAGTCCAGTGTTTGTGTCGTTGTGTGGTGTGCGGGGACACTCTGTGATACTCTAGTGAGCTGTAAGCTTTTTTTTTTGTAGGCTTTGTGTCATTTACTTAACGACCAATCTCATTAGCTGCCAGGGTACAATGGGCTGATGCATTTTCTATGTACACACTCTACACAGTGACCCTCAAGGTTGCCGAAGGTCTATTTAATCAGTCAAATGCTGAATATATTTGCAGTAAATCACTAAAAATATAAAAAGTACGGGACTACCGAGGTACCTCACAGACTTAATATTTACCCGTGCTTATTCACAGGCAATAAAATGCATGCATATTTAGGCAAAATGAAAGTAGACCAGGTGGATACAAATTATCTACCGCACACTGATGACCCTAATTTTAAGAAACTTTCCGAATCAAAGGTATTTTCTCCTAATAAGGAACCCAGAGTTGAAATTTAATTTCTGTCCTAGCTTAATCATATTAAGCACAACAAAAAGAATCAGTTCCCTGGGCAGATTCTTTTTGCTCCCAGCTCACCCCTGCCTCAGTCAGACTCCTTGCCCAAACAGCCTCAGAACTGGCAAAGTTGTGCCTCCTGCCCCTTTCACGTCCAAGGTAAAAACCCTTTTTAACTCCTATGAAAAATGAAATCCTGAGAGCCCTCTGAATGACGACAGCTGTCCATGAGTATCAGGGAGAGTGCTATTGTCCGTGTGTCCCTGGGTAAAATGAATACTTTACAGCAGAGGCTGTTCAGCTTGGCTGAAGAGAGTGGGGAGAAGGGGAGGAGGTCACTGGAGATTTCGCACACTAATTTAATCTGGGAAAAGGACAGGCTCCGCATCTCCCCTGAACAGACTGGCAGCAATCTGGGCCCCCACAGAACTATCTCCTTTTGCCTGTGCTCTATTTATTCCTTATCTCTGTTTACCAACCGCTAGGTCCCTTTCATTCACACCATGAGGCAGTTTCCCTACTATCAGTCAGCAGCTGACACTGTGGAAGAGCCTCAAAGGCAAAAAGGAAAAAAAAGAAAAAAGATCAAAACTAAACCAAAGCTGTCTAAACAATGCAACAGTACAAGTAAATGCATAAACCCTAATTCTTAACCCAGCCCACAGGGTACACACAGACCCTTTAGAGTCAACCCAGCACACACACCACATGAGCTGTGGGCCATGTTGGAAGGCTAAACATCATTCCTGAAATCATTGGCCACAGGGAAAAAAAAATGGCTAAAATATACACTGGTTACTGAAGCAGCCTTGTCTTGGGGATACACTTATCTCTATCACAGATCAATTAACTGGCAACCAGAAAACATTTTCCTTGCCAGAAAAGGTGAGTTGTATGTTTTCTAAGGGAAACCTAGCTCTTGTTAAAATGATAGGAGTTAAGAAAATCCATCAAAGTGTTTGGAGTTTAAACATGAACAGCATAAGCGTTCTAATACCCGATCATGATGATTGAATATGATTTGAGAAACCTGGCATCAAAACTTCATTACACTTGTAGAAAAATATCAAAGTATGCCTTAAACCATTTAATTAAATTGTATGCCCATGTCTTACAGATTTTTTTAACACTATTGTCAAAATGATTAATGTCACAGAGGAGAAAGGAGAAGACTTCAGGTGCAACTTTCTAATCTTTTAAATCACGTTGCTGACTATGACTGAAAAGAGAGACTAGACAAGAAATGTTGAGAGCAGACTGTGGGTGAAGAAAACTATTGTGATTTGACCTTCCAACCCCTGAGCAGATGTAAATTTTGAATATAAGATATAATCTACCTAACTTAATATAATCTACACATTTTTGAATATTTCTGCAAATAATATAGGATGTCTGCCTTATATAAATGTCATTGAAGGGAGGTATTCACTTCACTGACATATTTATGTGTAAGCAAAAATGACTATGTACATATGGTAGGTGTGGACACATGCACTACCTCCCATAGACACAGGTGCAACATGGGAAAGCTTCTTTTTTCAGTTATTCATCATTTCTCTAGATTAAAACTGAGACTTTAAACTTCCCTGAGTGTACATTTTTTAGCTTTGAATTAATTTAAAATGATTGACTATTGTCTAAAAATCAACATCATATTGAGTCAGTCATGAAGATCTTTCCCCAAAATAGAAGACCATGTAGCTCATTATCTAAGATGATCAGGACCACATCTCAGTGTGTTTCCACCTATATGCATTACAAGCAATGAAGTCTTTACTACTTGGATCCTTTTATCCAAATGAATTAATGAATTAAATTTATCCTTTCAGCAGCTGCTAGGCAGCAGATGGAGCCATTTCTGAAGCCTTGTTGAATTCGATCCATAAAACTCATTTCCTAGGGTTAGCAGTCCAAAGTTTCTTTTAATGTTTATATACCACTTGGGATTTTGAATTTCATGATGTTAAACTTTCAACTTAACTATTCTTTTGCATTTTCATATCAAACAATTATGATCTTTTGGATTTCTATAGCAGACATGGAAGGTCACATAAGGATAAGAATTGATTTCCAGAGCAATAAATTCCTGCAAGTTGCATTTTTTCGATACGTTTGTCCACACGGCTGTATGCCCCAGAGACCGTTCCCATGGGGCTTTCATGTTGACAGCATGGAGTTCTATATCTGAGAGCTGTGAGTTTTGTTGATTTCCACTTAAATCGTTTAAGCTGCAAACTGGAGCCCTAGTTAGCTTCATGCGTGCTCTGTTTCTGAGTTTTTAAATGCAGTTGTAAGTAAGATTGCTACATTATCTGAAAACATTCACTGCACTCACTAGGTTTATTACTCTAAAAGCAATACAACCCTAACTTTCAAAAATGGAAATTAAACCAGTTACAGAGATACAGAGCAATGCAGTTCTATAATGGTTAACTTTCCAGAAACCAGCTACCTTGGACAGCTCCAAGCACCTCTTGTCTTTCCTGTCACCTGCAGTCGTTTTACAGAAGAGGACGGAGGAAACTTTAAATCTTTCTGGTTGTTGTGATAGAAGAATGACAGTCACTATAAAAAAAAATCTCACTTAAACAGGACTGAATTCGAGTCTTGTGAAAGGTTCCAACAGACTTTGCAGGTTCCAGATACGAGCAAACCACATGTCCTCCATGTCACGGTATATTCAAGTTTAAGATTTTAAAACCGTGGAGCTTAAGAGGTTGCTCCTGCTGTAACACAAATATGACTAAGAGAAGAGTGAATTGCTCTTGTGTGCAACAGTGATTTCCGCTAATTTGGCATAAGGAATCTATATTAATCTAATAGTGTAGTAAGCCAAGAAGGCCACATAATAATCACCACTGAGTAATTGAATATTTAGAATGAGGAAAAAGAGAACATGGGTGATCTTAGGTTACAGCATAAAACTAGGATATTCTGTTGTTGACATCAGCAAAGAAAAAATGTAAAGTTAGAGAAAGTCTAATTTCATTCAATCCTTCTTTTGATTCTGGACTTATTTCCTGAAAATTACTTCCTTATCATCAGGATAGTACACAAAACCATACCCAATATTTATTTATCAAAACTTCTATTTAACTTATTGGACTTCAGTGCCAATTTTGCAGTGCCAAGGTGATGTGATGCAATCTTTTTTGACATAATTCCCTATTCCTAAAAATAAAATATTACTAGAGTCACCGCATGATACACTTTGCCTTTTTGCTGCTGCGTTCTCTGAAACGGAAAGGAAAGACTCAGGGAACTTTGATTTTCCCAAAGCACATCAAAGCAAACGCCCTTAACAGGTGTTTTGCTGACAAAAGAAATATGAGGTAAAATACAGCTCACCAAGGTATGAGCATGTTCTCCCTGTCCCCAGGTAATATTTCATTGAAACCATCCTTCTGTAAAATTTTGTTCAAGGTGAGTATAAAGTCTCGTTCTTCTGCTTTTAAAGAATTACTCTTTAACTTCTGAGCATGCTCCCAACATGCACTTCTACCCACAACGAAGGGTGTCATTTTTTAAGACTGGTCTTATTCAATTTTCTAAATACTCAAATACAATATTATATATACCCAACTCATGAATTTAAATATCTTAGAAACTGCCCACAAACTTTTTCTCTGATATGTAGCTAAAACCAGGATTCTGACTTTTCAGAAAGCAACTACAAATCCCTTTTTTAAAGGTAACAGCAATTAATGCAAAATTACATTAATAACTTTTAGCATAGCAAAGATTTCTATCTAAATAAAGACTTGGAAGACACAAGATCTCGCTGATAATTTCTACAACCTCATAAATTAGTTCAACAGTACTTTTCTGCAGAGAAAAAAAGTGTACTGTCTCATCAATATTTTGTTACAGATTTACATATTTCAGAAATATAGATATGAACAAAAGCAGTAGCTGATGCAGCTTAAACGTAACTGCACTGTGATATTTTATTCTAAACACTGTCTCAATATCCCATTTTTGGAGGAGAGTAAGAAAGTGGAGGAGGTGGGTGGTGGTGAATGAAATTAAAATCATGCCAAATGTACATACATCACAACAGAAACCAAAACAAACAGCAGTAAAAAACCATGGGCACTTCACCCTTTAGAAACCGCCCCCCGCCCCCCCCCACAAACACACACACACACACAGAGAGAGAGAGAGAGAGAGAGAGAGAGAGAGAGAGAGAGAGAGAGAGAGAGAGAACAAAAGTAACTATTAACTAACTACTCAAGACCTGAAAACTTGCTTACTGTCTGAGCTCTTAAAACGTCAGGGTAAAGAGAATGTGGTTTAAAAAAAAAAAAGTTTTAAACTTACTTTTTTGTGTGTTTCCAAAACTCTTTCTCTCCTCCCTGGTGTGCTGAGAGGAAACAGTAAAGCTGTCGCCTTGAAAGGTAGTTTCCATGATATGACATCCAGTGCCTTTGACTGCTTGGCGATAGGCACCTGCGTGTAGCCCTCCTTACGTCACACCTCCCTATTCAGACCTTCTCAATATGATCCACATTTGCACATCAACAGCCTCATGCGCACACACAGATTTTTTTCGGCTCCGGGCCCAAAACTTTCACTTTAATTTTCATCACATGATTGCCGTGGCATATGTCCTTCCAAACCGCCCATATATCAGTCATCATGCAAATGAGATGGAATATCACTCCTCTGCAGCAGATGGCCAGGGACGATAACAATGGCTCAACAGAGGAGATTCAATGTCCCTGACTTTATCGCCACGGCAACAACAACCTAAAATATATGTAATGGAAGTGGTGCTTATTAATTTTGCAGGCTCGAGTGTTCTGATTTTGTGAGTGAATGGGCTGAGTTAAAAAGGGGGCTGTGTCCTCCTGCCTCTAGAAGACTATCTATAAAAGCCAGGGACCTGGAAATTATTTTCAGTGACTAAGAAGGCAACAGCCTAGCAATTATTTGAGTAATTAGGTGTAATTCCTCCCTGTAGGCCCTGTACCCTCCTGCGCTTGCCTCACAGAAGCTCACGAATTAGACAGCACTGATACTGAAAAGGAAAGTGCCTCAAGATACTGCGGGAGAGCTTGCAGGAGCCCTGTCACTTGGCCTCCACCAGGCTTGGTAAACACAAGCCCCAAGCTATAAGTAAATAGAGGCCCCACTTCACAAACACAGACCAATTAAAATGACAAAGGCAGCCACACTTCGGGGTGGAGCTTCGCCTCCTGTGAGTGGCACACAGAATAGTCTCTTGGTTCCGGCAGAGAGCCTGTTTCCAGGACTGGCTGTCAGGAACACACACATCTCTCACTCAGCAGGCTGTGCCTTTCTCACTAGGAATCTCCACTCCCACCCCCCTCCCAGGGCTACTTTTATCCCAGACTCCAAGAGAATATTCCATAGATTTACCACTTCGAACTGCACTAATATGGAAATCACAAAAAAAAAAAGTAATCAATTCTTCAAAATCTGCAGCCAGCCCATTTGCCAGGCCCACCAAGGCCATTTCTAGGGCACACAGGAGAACAGGGGATAGGAGATCTCCAGATATTACCTTGGAAGCTTTTAAAAAGCATTTGTTCCATCATTACATATTGTCTGATAAAAAGATGCTTTTCTTTATAGGGCTGAACCACATATCAGAAGTTCTGAAGTTGGAATTTACTTTGTTCATTGTCCTAAGAAAAAGCGCTATTGGCAATACCCCCTAACACAGGAAACGTAGGCTCTGCCACTAATTTAAAACCAGACGGTAAAAAGTACCATTTACTGTCCTCGAAGAGGCTGAGTGAAAAATTTAAAAAAAGAACTGAAACTTCGCATCATATAATTCAGCAAACCTCAGACACTCACTGTACTGAGTGAGGCCTGCTTCCCAGGGAATCCACTCTGCGAAGGACTCCCACTGTGCTCAACCACAAGTCTGTTTCAGAGAAAAGAAAAAGAGCTAGTCACAAAAGCTAGTCACTTTCTATAGCACACACAGAAATAACTGATGATCTAACTTTTAAGGTCCTACATTTCGTGTGGTGTGGGTGGGTGCGCTTAATATGTTGCTTAATATCAATTCATCAGTATTTTGCAATATGTTTGGCGCTTGAGATATTCAGCTGCCTAGTGCACACTTTCATTGTACTATTTAAAGGCAAGAGTTGGAGGCAAAGACATGTTAGGGGGTAGCAAATTTCCACTCTCAACTTCCCACACTAGGAGTGTGTAGAGAACATCAGCTTCACACTGCGGACTTCTCCTGAGCTCCCGGCTACTCCATGAGCTGCACATGGAGTACATGGTGGTGCTCCAAGCACGGTATAGCCAGGAGAGTTTCTAGAGAAAGCTCAGTGACCTGACCAAATCGGGAAACGTTAGAGGACGTTATATGACTGGAACAAACTCAGGGCCTATCTGGAGCATTAAAAACAACTTTATTTGTTAAGTTATGTGATATATCATACCATTGATTCATTCATGGAAGACAGTTTAATCATCACAAGTCAGCCATCATTATTACAATGCAAGATTTTTTTCATCACCCTCAAGAGATGTGCCATAACTAACAGTATTCAATCTTTACCCCCAGTTTTCTCCCTCAGGAACAAACAAATACTCATCTGCCTTTTGTCTCTAGGAATTTTCTTATTTTAGAAGTTTCTGAAATATGAGGATCATACAATCCATATTTTGTTCTTCACTACTGATCAATATTACATTTGCTGCTTATGTTTAAGCTCTATCTATTGGCATCATGCATTAGTTGTTTATTTAATCTTATACTGATTAATATTTTATTATTTGGGAATATCACATTTAATTTTTGTATTTACCAGATGATAAATATTTATCTTCATTTCTCCTGCATGTGTACCTAGGAGTGGAAGGGCTGGATCATTTAGTAATCCTCACAGTTGTCTGAGGAACTAAGAAATTGTCTTGAAGTGTCATAATTCATGCATGATTCAATAGTCTATAAGAGTTCTGACATCCCAGCACCTTGCCAACACTTTGTTAACCGGCTTGTTTCCTGGGGATCCCTCAATGGATGTGAAGTGCTGCCTCACATGGCTTTGATTGGCATTCTGTAATGACTAACAACTCCAAGCATCTTTTCATGCTCTTCTTAGCTTTCCTTCCACACATTGGGCTTTAGGGACTATCTAGTCAAACATCTTTTTGACTTTAAAAATTGGTGCTTTCTTTTAATTATTGGATCATACAAAGTCTTTATTTTTGTGTTTTAGATGCAAGTTTCTTATTGGATAGATGATTCCCCAAACTGTTCTCCCACTGTATGGGATTATTTTTACATCCTCGATGGTTTCTTTTAAAATCAAAATTTTCTAATTTGGGTGAACTTCAATTTGTTGATGTTTCTTTACTTGTTTTTTGGCATGACATCTAAAACCTATTGTCAAAATCAGGTTGCTAAGGATTACTTCTATCAGTCGGGCAGTGGTGGAACACTATTGTCTGTATACCCAGATGAATTTCATTTTACTTTCCTGTTGAACTGCGCAGGACTGCCAGAAGGAAATGGCAAGAACAGACATGATTTTGTCCCTGGTTTTAGAGAGGAAGCAGTTCAGTCTTTCACCAACTAGAATGACGTTACCCCATTTGTGGTTTCTAACAATCACTCTAAAAGCGTCTTTAACTCAAAAGCTAACTGAAACCCAGAAAACCATTGGAGTAACCCCTACAGACACCCAAACTGAAGTCCTTCCCCTGCTCTTTTAAATTTCAAAAATGCCTGGGGTGGTTTCTTTCTTGATGTTGGCCAGGCTTCATCCCTTCCGTCCCTCTGAAGGCCGCTGAGATGCAGTTGGAATTTGTTCTCTCTAGGTTTGGAAGGCATGGTGCTTCAGAGAATCCTTGAGGAACTTACAACCTGTTTAAGTCGAGTGTAGACAGCACACCTAAATGTCACCTGTAGTCTGAGATTGATGGGGAAGAGTCTTCTGTTTTGTGTTAATTTCATTGGTTAAATAAAGAGACTGCCTTGGCCCTTTAATAGGACAGAAAATTAGGTAGGCAGAGTAGATTGAACAGAATTCTGGGAGAAAGAAAGCCGAGTCAGGCAGTCGCCATGATTCTCCCACCCGACACAGACGCAGGTTAATATCTTTCCTGGTAAACCACACCTTATCGTGCTACACAGATTATTAGAAATGGGTTAATCAAGATGTGAGAATTAGTCAAAAAGAGGCTAGAGCTAATGGGCCAAGCAGTGTTTAAAAGAATACAGTCTCGGTGTAATTATTTCGGGTGTAAAGCTAGCTGGGTGGCGGGACACAGCCCCGCCGTTCCTATTACATGAGATTAAGTCAAATACACTCAAAATAAAATGATACTGTTCGCCATGGTCACCTTTTCATTATTTAATTTCCATATGGGAACATCAGAGATTTCTTGGATTTATGTGTAAAAGTAGTTATATTTATATCCACCATGATACAGGAAAATAATAGGAAAAATATAAAACCAAATAATCTTTTGAAAATGAGTAAAGATGAGACATTTTGCATGCTAGCACATACGAGAGCAAATGTTTCCTACCATGAAAACATGCCGAGAAGGATGGTGAGTAGATAGATTATCAACAGTCACGGTCAACAGCACTGGTTTCAGTGTTACTGCTACAGAAGACACTGTTCTAAGAGATTTTTATACATTATTTTGTGAGTGGAGTCACTAAAGCCTAACTCTGTATTAGTAAAGATGTCGAATTAGTATTCAAGTTCAGGCTCTGCCTTCCAAGTCCATGTTCGTGTTCCCACACAGACGTGAATGCCATCTTCCCGTGCACCCTGATGTGGATCAGTGAGAACCTTCAGGAGCCGATGATGAGGAAACTCTCAGGTGAATTCTTTTCTCTGATCTTTCCATATTTTTAAGGAGAATTTGTTAACAGTAACAGGATTTCTAATGTGGCCTCTAATCATCTCCTACAAGACTGTCCAAGTGTTAACATCCAATAGTGTTTGCTTCAAATCAATAACATTGAGGAGATGTTTTAAATATTTTTATTTTCTCAGATTCCTTGGGAATCATCCAAATAATAAGACATACTTTATATTGCAGTAAAGAATAAAAAATTTTCAGGGAAGCTTGAAATATTATTTATTTGTACATATGAACTTATGTCTGTATTTAAACATGTATCTATATTTCTTGTATCTATTTCTCTTTTCAATATGTCATACTATCAAATATTGAAAGGAGCTGCTTGTTCATCCCAGCTGCCCAGAACCAAAATAATCACACAGAAACCATATTATTTAAATCACTGCTTGGCCCATTAGCTCTAACTTCTTATTGGCTAGCTCTTACATCTTAATTTAACCCATTTCCATTAATCTGTGTATTGCCACGTGGTTGTGGCCTACTGGCAAGGTTCAGCATCTGTCTCCAGCAGGGCTACATGGCTTCTCTCTCACTCTGTCTCCTTTCTCCCAGCATTCCAATTAGTTTTCCCCACCTAGCTCTGTTCCCCTATAGCTCTGCTATAGGCCCAAAGCAGTTCCTTTATTAACCAATGATATTTGTAGCATACAGAGAGGAATCCCCCATTACCTCCCCTTTTCTGTTTAAATGAAAAGGAAGGTTTTAACTTTAATATAGTAAAATTACATATAACAAAATAGGTATCAAGCAAGAATTACAGTTAACAATATTTATATCTGCTATAGGCCCAAAGCAATTCCTTTATTAACCAATGATATTCACAGCATAGAGAGGAGAATCCCACATCAATCAAATAAAACAAGGTTTTGTCTTCATCAAGCAAATAAATTGCATGTGGTCAATGCATTGGTGTCACCTGGCCACTTGTTCTACCAGCCTTGTCCTCATTTACCACATGACATGTGGCATTACCAGAGTAATAAAACCTGGATTCAGATTCCTCTCTATACTCCTGTGCTTTGAATCACGGGTAGAAGATGATCTGAAAGGGACACCAGGTGATATGCTCCTCTGCACATCCCTCAGTACTCTTGACCTTCCTGCATCACATTCTCATAACTCAAAGTCCAGCTCTGGGTAAAAGTGAGGTCATCTGAACAACTCAGGTTCTACTTTCCTCATTTCTCTGTATACTGCCTTCTTTATAATACACACACACAGACACACAAACACACACACACGGGAGGGGGGAGAGAAAAAGAGAGAGAGCTTAAGCTAGCTTAGTTCTATTTTCACAGAGGCAAGACATGCCTGCTATGATATCATTCAGGAAAAATTCTACATTTTCTATACATTTCCTATGTAATCTGAGTTCAAATTGTCATCTAGCCATAATTTGATACACCCCAGAGTTCCAAATAGAGAGTTCTCTACAGTTTGTACACTAGTTTAGTTAATGTGTTTTCAGTAAATGTCCCCATGACTAAACAGTATTTGACAGGATGAATGAGAAAGGGTGATGTCAAGACAGCCTGAGCAAAGCATGGGAGGTTGTTGGTATACACAGAACATCCTGGGATACACACAACAACAAACAGTTCTCTATTTGCTTGATCCTGCCCCTGAATTTTAAAGAGGTGAGAAAAAGATAAAACATCTAAATAAAGTATTCGAAGGCTGAAAAACTGGCGGCATGATTCCAGAGATCGCACAATGTTTGCGTTACACATTATGGAACAGAGAACATGACCAGAGGCTATTTTGGAGCATTCCCAGGAAACGAGGCAAGGATAAAAAGCAGGATGCTTGAGGACGTTTTAAGTGTGACTGTCTCCCACAATTCAGTGCTCATCTAGGGCATGCACAGAATTCAGCACGTCAGTTATCTGGTTTGGGTTCTCACAACTAGCAGTTTCTACATCCCGCACACCCAGGCTGGGGTCTGCTAAGAGACAAGCACACAGACAGAGGAAACTATGGCTTCCCTTGCTCTGCCTTGTAGATGATCCCAGAGCTTGGACTGTGCTTGGTTGTGGATCTCTGCATCTGATTCCATCAACTACTGGATGAAGGTTTTATGATGACAGTTGGGGTATTCAACAGTCTGATTGCAGGGGAGGGCCAGTTTAGGCATCATCTCTACTATTGCTAGGAGTTTTAGCTGGGGTCATCCTTGTGGATTCCTGGGTGTCTCCCTGTGGAGGCCTGAAAATGTGAGCCTGTTTCCACATTGACCAGAGGTCAGAGAGCTGAAATTTTCCTTGAGTTTTTTCAAGTTTATTGTGCTTTTACCTCCAACAAAGGTCCCACCTAGAAGTTGAGCAGAGAGTTCTGCTCTCTCAAGGTTATTGTCAACAGGTGTGGCTAATAACCAGACCTTTTACTCCAGGAATAGAGAAGTGGATTGTCCCTACCTCAAATAAGAGTCTAAGGATCCAACTAAGTTCCAGTTCCCTTTATGGAGATAACTTGGGATTTGACCCAGGGAATGGTTTAACTACAGAATGGTCTAAGGTGTAAGCTTCACTTATTTTGTTCTAGCAACAGAATGTTTAACTATGAATGTAGCCCACAACTTTCAATCGGTATGTTCGGTTCATTTCCTTGTATCATGTTAACAGAGTCTTTTTTTTTTTTTTTTTTGTCTTACTCCTACCTTTTGTGGTCAGGGGTATTTTAAACAGTTGGAAATTAAACGCGGGTGAATTTTAAGTACTCATAGAAATTCCCTTCCGCTACTATCCTATATATTTCTCCATTTTATTATTTTCACTTGCGTCTTCATATTCTTTGCTATATTTCTAACCTCCATGCCTTTACCCTGGCGAGAGGTGTTTTTGTTCTGACTGCCCCTAACATTTCCCTAGCACCAGGCTTCTCCATTACCCCACAAAGACTCTCTAACAAGATATCTCTTTCATTGCCCTTCCACTTCATCCCTCCCCAACTCAACCATCTTGTTTCCTCATGTTCTCGTCCCCCATTTTTCCCCTTTATTGCCCCTCCTCACCCCCAATTTACTCAGGAGATCACAGGTAATTCCCCTTCCCAGGGAGATCTATCATCCCTCTTAGGGTCTTCCTTGTTACCTAGTTTCTCTGGATCTGTGAATTCTAGTTTGATTATCTTTGATTTACTTCTGATGTCCACTTAGAGTGAGTGCATATGGTGTTTGTCTTTCTGGGTGTGGGTTCCCTCACTCAGGGTGATTTTTCTACTTCCATCCATTTTCCTGCAAATTTCATGATGTCATTGTTTTTTTTACAGCTCAGTAATATTCCATTATATAGATGTACCACATTTTCTTTATCCATTCTTCTGTTGAGGGGCATCTAGATTATTTCTAGGTTCTGGTTATTATGAAGAATGTTGCTATGAACATTGTTGACTAAGTATCTTTGTGGTGTGATCAAGCATCTTTTGGGTGTATGCCCAAGAGTGGTATCACTGGTTCTTGAGATTCATTGATTATCGGTTTTTTGAGAAAGCAACTTGCTGATTTACAGAGTAACTGTACAAGTATATACTTCCACCAGTAGTGGAGGAGTATACACATTACTCTGCATCCTTTCCAACATAATCTGTGCTCAGTATTTTTGATGTTAGCCATTCCGACAAGTGTAAGATGGTATAAAATTTTGAAGTGGCAGATATAGTCATTATTTTGACTTGGTAAGCTTCGTGGTAGATAATTATTGAAAATGTTATATAAATAAAACTATATATATAGTTGTATATATAGCTGTATGTATGTGTGTATATATACACACATACACACACCCACATATATTGTATTTATGTATGCATCTGGTATTGACTAATGATTGAAAAGGGAACCAGAGCTCAAACAATTATCATTTTTGGGCATAAACACTGAGAAATTTAATGAGCAGGAAAAGAAGGTCTTTATCTTTTTTGAAACCGAAAGCATTTTAGTGTAACTCACAAGACCCTACTTCTTCACTTTAGAGACAGAATTATATGTCCTTGTGAGCAAGAGCCCTAAACAATACTTTGTTTTAAGTATAAGAAACAGAGTAAGACTCAAGTAAAGGTTTTGAAAGTGTGTAAGAAAACCACATCTCATGAAAACTATAGAAACCCTAGAGTCAGAGCTCAGCGGGGAGAGGGAGGAGCATAGAGGAGCATTCCTGTCTCTAGAGACCTTCAAAATGGCACTGTAACTTCTTCTTCATGCCCAATCCTCCTCTCTGTTTTCCCAGGAAAAAATGCAACATGGTAGTTCCCATCAAGGGGCATAATCTCTAAACTAAAGAAGAATAAGAAGAAATGATAGCTGTGACGGGCTTAAAACAGTGTGATGAGACATATAAGGGCGGGAAGAGTAGGATCAACATGAACACTGGATGAGATTTGGGAAGCCAAGGGGAGTCAATTAGCTAGAGCTCAGAGGTCAAACAGCAGAGCACAGTACAAGTGTAGGATTATCAAGAACCCGGACCCTTGTATTCTTGAAAGAAACTGGAAAAGGATTAGGCAGAACAATGTAACAAGGGTAAGAGTTGAAGATAAGGTCAGACACTGGCAACAATTTCTATTCAGAATTACTGTGAGTACAAGGGTAAATGACTGGACAGTTCCAACCAGAGAAACCCAATCTGACTTGTCCTGTTAGATCATTCCAAAGCTACTGTATGGAAAATAAACTGAAGAGAGACAGAGAGAAAACAAGTCAAACTAAACACTATTGAGCCAATGTAGGGATCCATAAGGTAGCTTATGTTCTAGGAGGGTTGCCATGGAAATGAGGAAACATGGCCAGATTCAAGGAACAGAATGCATGGAATTTGTTGGAGGTGAGATGAGAATTATTTCTTTTCTGGGACACAGCAACTGCAAGAAGGAAATGAGTTCATTAATGGCAAAGGGAAACTGAAAGAATCAAGGTTTGGTGGGGATGGGAAATAAAGAGCCACCCTTCAGCCACATTCAATACCCACAGGGATAATTCTAGGCTTTAATGGAGAGTCCAGTTTAGAAAACATAAAGGCGAATGTCGCAGTAATGTAGGCATACTTAAAGATATCAAGACCAGGTAAGACCGCACAGGAGAAAAATAGCTGGGGAAGAACAGAAATCCAAGGATCATACCACAGATCTGGATATTATTTGAATACAAGTACAAGAGGAGTCTCTTAGAGCAGATAATTCCACTGAAGCCAAGAGGAAAGAGCATTTTCTTTACCATACAAATGTTGAGCAGGGTATTCACATTGGCACTCTTCACCTGGGAATCTGAAAGTATCATATTTCTGTCACAGTCAGTGTCAAAAGGTGGAAACATGGAGTGACCTCCAGACCCTGTGTTGATCTTGACCTGCTCTCTTGAGGGTTTCCTCTAGTGCTGTCTCGTCTCTCCCTTCCATCTCAGCATCAAATTCACATCTGAGATTAGAATGAGATTCAAAGGAAGGAACATCAAAATAAACGCAATGGTTGTAATCACCACTAATATAAACTCGGTGACACTGTCATGTCCTCATTCTAATCTGTAAGCTTCTTTTTGGGAACAACAGAGCACATTAAAAATCTTTCAATACCTATTTATTAATGATGAAAAATACCATGAGATTATGAGAAATCTCCATGATTAGAGATTCAAGGAACATACTTAAACATAATAAAAAGCAATATACAGCAAGCCGACAGCCAACATCAAACTAAATGGAGAGAAACACAAAGCAATTCCACTAAAATCAGGAACAAGAGAAGGCTGTCCCCTCTCTCCATATCTGTTCAATATAGAACTTGAAGTTCTAGCTACAGCAGTAAGACAACGAAAGGAGGGCAAATGGATACAAATTAGAAAAGAAAATGTCAAACTTTCATTATTTGCACATGATACTATAGTATACATAAGTGACCTCAAAAATTCTACCAGGGAACTTGTACAGCTGATAAACACCTTCAGTAATGTGGTGGAATACAAGATTAATGCAAAAATAATCAGTTGTCCTCCTACATACAAATGATAAAAGGACTGAGAAAGAAATCAGAGAGACATCACCTTTTTTCCATTTATTTTATTTTTATTTTTTATATTATTTTTAAAAATTTTTAAAAAGAAAATAAGCTGTCTTTTTTCTTTATACATACCAATCCAAGTTCCCACTCCCTCCTCTCCTCTCATCCCCTCTACATATCCCCCACCCTAGCCCCATCCACTCTTCAGAGAGGGGAAGGCACATTGCTTTGGGGAAGGTCCAAGGCCTTCCTTACTATATCTAGACTGAGCAAGGTATCCCTCCAAAGAGAACAGGTTCCCCAAAAGCCAGTACAAGTAGTAAGGATAAATTCTGGTGCCACAGTTTGCCCCAGTTATGCAACTGAGGGAGCCATTATGGGGTTAGCAAGAAAACAGGCTTTAGAGAAATTCCCAGGAATCCACAAGGATGACCCCAGCTAAGACCCTAAGCAATAGGAGAGGGTGCCCAAACTGGTCTTGCTCTGTAGTCAGACTGATGAATATCTTATATATCACCATAGAACCTTCATCCAGCAACTGATGGAAACAGGCAGATACCCACATCAGAGCACTGGACTGAGCTCCAAAAGTCCTGTTGAAGAGTGGGAGGAATGAGAATATGAGCAAAGAGGTCAAGACCATGATGGGTTCACCCACTGAAATAGTTTACCTAAGCTAATGGGAGCTCACCAACTCCAGCCAGACTGGGAAGGAACAAGCATATAACATCGCCTTTTATATAGCCACAAAAATCATAAAATATTTTGAGGTAACTAACCAAATAAGTGGAAGACCTTCATGGCAAGAATGTTAAGTCTTTGGTGAAATTTCAAAAACATTTTGGTCTAGCCTACATGTATCTGTACATGTATATCTTTATAATTATTTATTTTGAGAATTTCACAATTGATTATTGTATTTACATAATTTATACTCCCTTAACCCACTCTAGTTCCTCCTGTGTCCCCCTTGTATCACTCAAGTTTATGGCCTCTTATTTAATTATCAAGATATTCGTATCAAATGATACGCATGCTACACATGCACACACACACCCTATTGAGTCCATTCAGTGGTGTACTGGTATGTACACGTGTGTATGACTGTAGTTGCAAGGTTATGTGGATAAGTTGGTGTCCCAATTCCTCCACTAGGAGACTTGCCTGGTCACAGGAGGTGGTAAGTTGGGGCTATATATCCCCTTTAGTTAGGAGTCATAGCTAGGGTCATCCTTCTAGACTCCTGGGAGTTTCCCTTGTACCAGGTTTCAACTGACCCTGAAATGACCCAACTTCCAGTGTCACCTCTTTCACTACTCAATTGTACATAGGGATTTCCCATGGTTCTTCATAATAAGTGATGCTCTGGTGACTATCCATGTATAAAACATCCTCTCTCTCTCTCTCTCTCTCTCTCTCTCTCTCTCTCTCTCTCTCTCTCTCTTTGTGTGTGTGTGTGTAACCCTTAAGATACTCACTCTAAGAAAATGCTAAGTCTATAATAAATATTATTGCCTGAAGCCACAATGGCATGTGCAATCTCCAAAACCTATTCATCCTACAAAACTGAAAATTTAAAAATGGTTAACTATGTGGGGCTGGAAATATGGCCTCAGCAGGGAAAGTGCTTGTCCTGCAGGCCAGACAGCCTGAATTTAATTTCCAGAATCCATGTGAAAATAACAACACAGCAAAAAGCCCAGCACTCCTACCACGAGGAGAAAGGTAGAGACAGACAAGAGAGTCAGAAGCTCATAGGCCAACTAGCCTGAAATGCATTGCTTAGCAACAGAGATACCAAGAGACTCCACCTCAACAATGCAGAAGGCAAGAGCCAGCTCCTGAAAGTTACCCTCTGATCTCCACGATTGCCATGAGCAACACACATCTGCATATGCAATATTACACACACACACACACACACACCACTGAGAAGCAAAAAGAAGTTAATGATATGACATATGTGCATGTATATACATACCACAATAAGTTATATACCTTGTATATGTATGTATGTGTGTGTGTGTGTGTGTGTGTGTATATATATATATATATACAGTAAAAAAATTCATACATACTATAAGAGAAGAAAAATAAAGAGCATAGTTGTTTGAGCTGAGTTTGATATCTAAAGCATAAAGAACTCCTCTTTGAGGAGATGACCATGGTCAACAGTTGTGGCAGTGGTGGCTCAATTCTGTGACTATACAAAAGCTGATCAAATTGCAGTACTGAATGGGCCAAGTATGTGAAGATAGCTCAATAATGTAGTGATTGCCTTTTTACATCAGAAAAGAGGCTCAAAAACAACACAGCACGTAAGTATATAAACAGTTTAAACTATTTGTATTTCTGGGTGTGCGTTCTACTTACGTGGCGACATAAATGCAGGTGAGGTCCTTTTTATTTTATCCTTTCAGTGGTTAACCAGAAACCCAACATTGTTTCTCATTGCACATTAATGTGTCATTGTCGAATACTTAACACCACCATTAAATACCACTTCCCCCCCCTTTTTCTCCCACAAAGCTCACAGAAACATAATGTCTAAAGTTTTACAGAAAACAGATCTTGCAAAAACCATGTGAGGGAGCCTGAATTTTATAACAAAACTCTGGGGGGTCTCTGCTTCCTACTGGGCCTATATTAGTCCCTGCAGATGACGTTTAAGCCACTCTCTCCTCTGTCTTTCCACCTAACATATCCAGCATTTCCCCCACTAAGTCATCATCTCACTGAAAACAGAAACTGCCATTGGCATTGTGGTTCTTCGCAAATACATATGCAGCAAATCTTCTTAGAACATATGAATAAAGAGACAAATACTTTCCTAATAGTGCTGCATATAACATTAATACAACTTTTGTTTATTCATTCTTAAATGATGAACTTAACTGTATCAATTTAACTATTGAATGGTGAAGAAAAAAAGTAAATTCCTGAAGTATTTTCAAGCTAAGGCAGAGAAGCATTTAGTGAACTGAACACAAGACTTTATAATCTTAAGAATTGTCTCCAGGCTTTTTATCTTACAACATACCCACACATCAATTTTATATCAGTTTAAATGTAAAACCAGAAACTCTGTAACAAAAATAACATGGTTAGGGAACTTCTGGGCATTGATCTTGACAGTGACTTCCTACATACAATGTAACACAAAAATGAAAGTTTGAGTTACACTAAAGCAAAAGTTTCTGCACAGGAAAGAAAACAATCCCATGTTTGAAACTCAACTCATAAAGTGGGAGAAAATATCTGCAAACATATCTCTAACAATGGAATAATCTCTAAACACTGAAGGAATTAACCTTCCTCACAATCTTTTGTCCTTACAATCTAATGTCCAAATCACTACTATGTAAGAACACATAACTTAAATGATGAGGTACTGTCTTATAGTTGCCATGACTGCTATTACCCAGTCTAAATTTAGATATTGATAAAGACTGGGGGAAAAAAGAGAACTCTGATACAATATTGGTGAAGTACTAATGTAGGTCAGTAAGCTACAATTGTATACAGATGGTTCCTCAAAAAATAAGAACTAGAGCTGCCATAGAATCTAACAATAGCACTTGCAGTTATTTATTCAAAAGAATTGGACTATTATTCTCTAAGAACATCCTAACATTTACTGCAGCATAAATGGATACTAGACATTGTTGATACATTTACTGACTGTATGTTTTGTATATAGTTAGTATAATTATTGTATATAGTTTCTCTTATATTAGTTATAACCTTCTTTATTTTAGACAAAAATGGGAAATGTAATGATATTTTATTTGTATTTTAATAAAAAGCTTCCCTGAAGACATGAATGTAAAACAGATGCACTAGTCACCCATACTGGCCAGGTAGTGGTAGCACACAATTTTTATCCCAGAAGTCACACTATTTAGCCATGGAGACTGGGTAGTGGTGGTGCATGCCTTTAATCCAAGCACTAGAGAGGAATATAAGTCAGAATGACACTGGAAATTGCTCTCTTTCAATCTGAAGATTTCATAGAGGTAAGAGTTCTTCAGTGGATTGGTTGCTTTGCTTTTCTGATCTTCTGATGGAACCTCAATATCTATCTCTGAGTTTTTACTATTCATGCTATATATAGGCTATTGCTATTGCCATAAGCTACTTCCCAAAGGTGAAAGAAAGGTCAATATAGCTGAAGATACTGTACTTTGGATACAGGACTCAGAGGATTTTAGCTGTATCTTATCTAAAATCCTCTTTTCTGAAGTCTAGTTTCCATAGTACTGAAGGTGCAAAGCAAGAAGCCAAGGGAGGGAAGCAATATAGATAGTCCCACCCATCTGTGATGCTTTTGAACCACAACAATGACCAGCATGGTAGAATATCTCTAAAGGTTCAATATTGGTACTCATCTTGGTAACCAACAACTAACTAAACTCGAAGTCTGCTCAACAGGAAGGAAGTCAAGCAGGATATTGGAAACTTAGCCAGCTACCCTGGGGTAGGTGAAGTCATGGATCTTAGAAGAGACCTGATACTGCTACTTTGTATGATATCATAATTTCTAACAGTATTCGAAATAATTATTGTTACACCAATAGATAAATGTATCTCTCATCCCTCATCAAAGGAGACTCTCTTTACAGGAAACAGAAACCATTACAGAAAAGTATAAGTGGTCAAAATGCAGAGAACAGTTATGGATCTAAAGCACAACTCTTATATCTGAGGCACAGAAAACATAATGGAAGAAAGGACAGAAAGCCTATAATAACTAAAAGACTTGAATGCTTGCTGTGAGATTGTGTCTCCTAGAAAAGACAGGTACACTCTACCCAAGATACCTCAACAATATGGTTGCCTAAATAAGACCTGACCAATAGTCTTTTTTAGAGATGAACCCCCATGTGCCTATCAAAGGCCAAATGGTCAGTCTTGAAAAGATACATAAGCAACATTAAACAGACTCAGTAAGATTTATAAGTTTATGTGTATATTTATGTAGCAATAATAACTAAAGAAAACAGGCCATCAGTCTGAAAAGGAGCCAGGGGTTGGATGAGGTGGGGAGAGTGAACATGGGAAGAGTTGGTGAGAGGGAAGGAGAGGAAAATGATAAAATAATTTTAATTAATTTTTTTAAATTTAAAACTCCAGATCTTCAGGTATGCCTTAAAGTCTGAAAAATAAAAGAGTTACTCTCATTGTTTAACAATTTTTCATGCCTAAGTATATGAAATACATTGCAAATAGTTTGCAGTTTTATCTTAGACTCAACTCAAAATGAAACCTTTAGGACATTTAACTCTGCTGTCCATTTCTGAAAGTTACTTGTCCCTCCCACACTGATCACCTCTCCATATTTTCAAATTTAGTTTTTGCATGAAATGTAAGGCCAAAACCATACATGCTAACTGATATAAAATTCATGTTTTGTATTTTTGTTTTTCCAAATGAAACTTAAACCTCGTTGTGTGTGGAAGAAGCTTCACAGATAGACAAAAGCTTGTTGACCTTGTAAACAGAAACGGCACAGCCTGCCGTCATCCAGAATGTGATGATGTCTGTTCTGTCCTTTTAAAAAGTAAATTATGACCAAAATATGATGAATGACTTTTGTTAAAGTTCAATTCGAGTTTAAATTCATTTGTTTCAGTTTATCAACTCGGAAGCAATTTTACCTCAGCACATTTGGTGTGTATATTATCGAGCTTTGCCAAGTTCAATCCATCACCGTTGAAGGTTTAAACAATCATCATTTCTTCATTACTAGAATGCAAGTACAGTTCAAGTAGATGTTTATCTAAGGTAGGTTATAGTCCTTCTAATCAAGAAGTTGGAGGAGTTATACAAAATATGCTACAGTTTCTAGAAGCTAAGCACCTTATCTGTAAGATGAAAAAGTTATAATAAATCATGGAGTGTTTTTGAGGGAGAGGGCATCACAAACCAATATTTGATGCTGCTGAATGCTAGGCGACCAGTTTCTGAGTCCTTTCCCACCTCGTTTCTCAATGCCTAAGATTCTCCATAGCACCCAGCACAGTACACGCCCATGTCTTAGAACAAGAAGTTCCTCGATATAGGTCAGAGTCCACAGTTGAGCAAGAGATGTGAGCAGCACTTACCCAAGGAATAGTATACATATTCAAAACTAAACATATATCACATACTTCCACTCACACACATGTGTACATATGTACAAACCACATATTTATCACACACATTAACACTTCACTAACATTACAGCATATATGTACCATACCCACCCACCACATATATATCAAATATACTACTCACACACATCGCATCACATAGACCATATATACCATACAACTCATATTAAGTATCAGGCATGCATGCATACACTACCAAGCAATCATACAAGACTTCTTATATCATACCTACACATACACCACATATATATACACCCATCACACAGATACATATACTATACACACATACATACATACTACCCCAGACATATAGACACTGATACATGCAATACATGTACAATACATATCTTATATTTTTTTTTGGTTGTGAGCCTAGCCTTCAACGGCTGAGCCATCTCTCCAGCCCTACAATACATATCTTATAAGTACACATTACATCCTAGTATATATGCACACGCATATATACTGCATGCACTCCGCATATCACATATGCATACCACATATGTACATAATACATACACACCACAAAGAGACATACATATACCACATCACATATATACATACAGACATACAATACAATGGCACACACCACATGCCACCTGCATGTGACACAGAATACATCCCATATATATGCAAACACCATAGAAACCTCATACACATTCACACTATTCTGAAACACATTGTGTTTGACAAGAGTTCAAAGAAAAGTCATCCTTTTCAGTCCTTTGTGTGTGTGTTTGTGTGGTCTGTGCAGATGCACGTATATATTCATATGGATGGAGACTCATTCATGTGCAGGTGTAAATGGATGTGTATGCATATGTGTGGTATGAAGATGTGTGTACACATTTATATGTATGCAGACACGGGTATATGCACGTATACAAGAATATGTGTGCATGTGTGTGTGTTTGTAGGTCTGGTTCTTCCTTGATTCTTCTTTCATCTTACTCGGAGCCTGACATGTTCTCATATAAATGCCTTGTTGGTCAGTCTGTCTGCAGGATAGACAGGGCCGAGGGAGTAAGCCCTGAGTGATGTTTGGAACAGCATGCCGGGAAGAAAGAGCACCCTACACTTTCTAGGTTAAAGGCTAGATCAGCAAAAGACATGGAAAGAATTTCTTTTCTGCTTAATAAAACCTGATTTCCCAGCCACATCCCAACTCAACTTTCACATGTGTCCAGCCCCCCCCACCCGAATCAGGGAAAACATGGATTTTGCTTATCATAAAATTTAAAAAATTATCAAGCAGCACATTGCGGTCTTTACTCACTACAAGTTTGAGTTTCTCAACCCAGGAAAAATGTCTCATCTCAAGATACTCTCAGATTTCATAATAAATGAACTAAATATCTTTTTTTATCACAGTACCTCATCACAATGAAATTTTAAGATAATAATATACTTGTCAAAACACAGTGAATGTAGAAAATAGTCATTATTACTACTAACAAACTGGAACTGAGAAAGCAGAAACAGAATTCTAGACACCTTAACCTACCATGAGCACTGTATCAGCACTTAGAATGCAGAGAACTCAGAGGAGAAGGGGTGTTGAAGTGTTCACCACACATCATAGGGTGTGAATATAACTGCTCAAAGTAGTTTCAAATTCTTATTTTGTAAATTTGCAGTATATCCTGGAGGACAATGCTGTCCAGAAGACACATTGCATCTTTGAAAGACCCTAACTGCTACAGATTGCGAGTGCTTATCCCGGGCAAGAGTCTAAAGATTGCAATGAAAATGGACTCTGCCTTCATAAGTATTAGGAAGGATTTTCTTCATAGATGGTAGTATGGATCTATCATTTTTCAGCAGCTTCTGTTTGTTTACAAAATCCAGAGTTAGTGGTGAAAAAAACAAACCCTAAATTTGGACTAAGGTGAGATGAATGAGTTTTGTTTCATATGCAAAAATAAACAAAAGTATGGATTTTTTTAAAAAATGACAAAATGAATAAATAAAAATAAGACATTGTCACACAGAAGGCTGTCAGAAATTTTGAAGAAATCAGCCAATGTCTGGCTCCTCTGAGCTCTGGCTTTAGCAATCTCTGCAGACAGAATGGAGATGAGCCCAAGGCCATCTAAATTTGGAAGGGCATTCAGATACAGCAACTCTTTCCTTTTGAGACGTCTAGGATCCGGAACAGAAAGTTCACCGTAAAAAGAGAGTTAGAAGACAAAGCTTGCCAAAATAACTAAGAGAAATCTGAATGTTGTGAACCTGGCTTTGGGACAGTATGGAAAAGCACAGACCTAGCTGCATAAGGGGAAAGACCATTTTCAAACGACAACAACCTGTAATAGGAAATGGATTCTTCTGTCCTTTGGGCTTTGTGCCCTTGGCCCCTGTTATCTTATGGACAAATGGATAATGGCCTGAAGTCTGAACCAGTCATTTATCTTTCTACCTCACCTGTGGGAAACAGGCTGCCCAAACCATATACATTTCGAACTTCTGCAAGTGGATGGTTAAATGGAGTTACAACATGTGGGCAGTCACCATCTTTGCTAAGGACAACAACTTAACTGCCACCATTTTGTTTGGGGTTAAGAAAGAAAGGAGCCACAAACTTGTGATGTTCTGCCCCTAGGCAAAGAGTGCCCCCAGCAGGCTGCTCCCACATCCAGGGCTACATGATGTGTTGTTTTTTTTTTTAAATGGATGTTTTAAATGTCCCACATGTCTTTCTTGTTATCTAAATCTGTTTAAAATTCATGTGACTGCTCTAAAAAGTCATGTGTTTTTTTTTCCATGCTTTGCACCATGTGACAGGCACCACCTTAATTAAGGACAAACGCGTGACAGCCACCATTCCAGGTGCCATCTTAACTAAGGTTAGGTCAAATGACATAACTTCCATCTTTGCTATGGGCAGCCACATGACTGCTGCTTGCTAGCTCTCCTGGCTTGCTGGGACCCTGCCCACCTGCCTGCTCCACTTGCAGCTGATCTTTTCTCTTCTACCTGCTAGAAATCTGCAACTTTGATTCTCTATTTTTTCTTTGCTCTTAAGACCTGCACATGTCTGTATTATTATAAACTGTGAGTCAGAGATAAAGTGAGCTTCCTCTTGCCACTTTTCATTTAACTTTATGTGTAACTTAAATTCCACTGCATGTAGGTGTACATGTACCTAAAATTGTTTTTAAAATGTTTTAAGCAGTCCTAATAAGCTCTGTTTATGGTATCTCCTTCAAGAAAAAAATCAATAATTCTCCAATATTTTAAGCTGGTAGGTACTTTTAAATAATGATACATATATGGTTAAATGTGTTAGAACATATTATATATGTAATTCAACTCTTGCTTTAAAATATATTCTATATAATGATAAAAATTTAATACTATAAAGATCTATTTTAGATTAACAAAAGCTAACCTACAGTCTTTCTTGTAAGATCTTCTTCACTATTGTTAGTTGGATTGTTAAGCTTCTATTGCAAATTTTTTCTTCTTCTTTGTCCTTCACAAATATAAATCTGTCCTGCTAAGTTAAAACCAGTTAAAAGACTCTGGGTAAACCATTCCTCCACATCTCTCAGCTTGGATCCAGCTCTCCAGTCAGATCCTATACTATAGTCATAACTTATATATACTCAATAGATAGCCCTCAAATGCTCAGAGAGCTGGGAAATATGGCACTTAAATGTTTAATTATTAAAAGAATTTTTTGCAACAGAGAGACAGGTTGACTCCTGGCAGCAACCCCATTTCTTCCATAGAAGACAGAAGACAGATAGGCACAGAATAACCTCCATCCATAATTTGCTTCAAGTGAAAGTGATAACTATTGAGAAACTGCCTTTCATCTAAACTCCTGAAGATCTCCAGATAGTGGGCAATGGTGAACTAGAATTGTCTGCCTGGTTGTCCAGGGCAAGGTAGGCTAGTCTTCCTACAGATTCCTAAACCACAAGATCTTCCAAAATCTGGCAAGCCCCGCACTAATCATGCCCTAAAGCCCTTGCCCTCAATGAAGATGGAGGACCCTGGGAGTGGCTGTCTAGGTAGTCAATCAACTAGTTCTCTGTCATTTTTAAATCAATAACTCAAGTAAAATTTTATTCTTCTCGAGAACTCTGATGCAATTTAATGGCTGAGAGTTTTTGCCAGTCTAAAAGGGACAACCTCACAAAACAGATTTCAGCATAACTTCCCACCATACTCAAATAAAAGGCGTTTTAAGGTATACAAATGTAAGTGAGTTAAGGTGTGCAACTTACAAAGGTCTGAGGCTAAGAATGCTTCAGTGTACAAGAAAGTGACTTAAGGTGTATAAATGAATGCAAGTTACAGAGGTCTGAGGGTAAAAACATCTCAGAGTATAAGAAGATGTTTTAAGTTCCACAAATGCAACCTATCAGACTTTTCTCTCATTATGCTGCCATTCAGAGTCTTAACATCAATCAATAAAATTCTGATGAGCTATTAATCTAACTCTGGCGGAGCGCTACCGCTACTATACTAAGAGATCAAGACTTTAAATTCTCTTTGGTCATTTCCTAATCATAGACCTAAAAGATACTTTCATTATGCAAAAACATCTGTTACAGTCATTTCCGGCATAAATATACTGCCATTTATACAATATTTGTATCTAAACTCATGTTTTCACAAACTCAAAGAATTCTTATGAGTTCCAGGGAGCCGACTTGGGAGATTCACCTTATACAAGTCAGACGCCACTCTCCCTCCCAGACCCTAAGAGCCCAAATCTTCCCACCGTTCCCTGGTCCTAACACACTCCCCTTCAATCACCTCTCTCTGTGTCCATCTCCCCCCCACCCCCTGCCATACACTACCAACACCCTCAAAATAAACTTTCCACAGCCAAGGTCTCTCTGCATGGCATATTTTGTTCTCTGTTCTCATTCACAGTTTGACCTGCCAGGTTCACTAGCTCCATTATCTTACAATCCACGTATTACAAGATGAACTCCACCTGGACTGAAGGTGGTTTCTGGTGGTTAGATAAAAAGCCTAGGCCCATTAATTCGATATGTACAAGCGGGCCTTGCTTTTCTAGAGCTGCTAGGTCTCCTTGCTGAAAAAGGTAGACTCACAGAGCAGTTTACCTTACTGAGGGGCTTCATATTGAAAAAGATAAACTCATAAAGCAGGTTCCACTGGAAGAGTCTCTTCTCGGGTGTAGTCAGGCTAAACCCTTCACCCAGACCCCACTGAGTGTGGTAACAATGCACTGAACAACTTGTGCCCTCCCTGCCCCCCTCTCTCATCCAGGGAAAATGTGTTCTATGTTCTCTCATTCCATTTTGGGATTCTTTTAGAAAACCTCCATCTCCTTCACCTGGTATCAAATCTGAAAGGAATTTACTCACTTTTACTTTCAAATCTGACCTCAATATCCCTTAGATAGCAAATCCAAATGGCTGCCTAACAGCATCCTAGATCCCAATATTCTTCAGGACCTTTACAAATACTGAGAGTGATCAGGGAAATGGGAAAAGATTCCCCATTCTCTATTCTCAAGCTTTCCTTTATTTTCTGCTTGAAGCCCTATTGGTTTTTGTCTGGACTCACCTCCACACTGTGGAAACTGACTTTTAAGTTACTGTTAGTGGATCTGTAATGTGTTGCAAAGTAGGAGCTGGAAGCCAGACCCTACAGGAGAGGGAGACAGCAAAGGAGTAGGTCAGCTGCAGAATACACACACCCTTCCCTGGTTAGTGCATCTCTTTGATCCCCCCCTGCAGCACAGTTTATCTATATCCAGGGCTCAGGAAATTCCTGTCTCTAAGCCATCTTTGCTCTCAGTTTATTGGACTCAGTTATAATTGAATTCAGGTGTCTTCTGGTATCTGTCAAGTACAAGTAACATTAATTTGTTGTTTTCTGGTGTTCTACTTCAATAAAAGACTGGCTGTAAAGTTGGGATGTGACTTGTCCTTCTCCAGACCCAAGCATGCTTGTTTACAGATTTCTTTCAAAATCTCTGTCCCTCTCCTTCTGCTCCTCCCTTGGATCGTGAGACTTCAGTCCAGTGCTCAAATGTTGGTCTCTGTCTCTGTCTTCTTTCATCGCCTGATGAAGGTTAATATTCAGGAGGATGCTTATATGTTTTTCTTTGGGTTCACCTTCTTATTTAGCTTCTCTAGAATCATGAATTATAGTCTCAATGTCCTTTATTTATGGCTAGAAACCAAATATGAGTGAGTACATCCCATGTTCCTCTTTTTGGGTCTGGCTTACCTCACTCAGGATAGTGTTTTCTATTTCCGTCCATTTGTATGCAAAATTCAAGAGAGTGAGCACGAGCAAGGAACTCAGGACCGCGAGGGGTGCACCCACACACTGAGACAATGGGGATGGTCTATCGGGAACTCACCAAGGCCAGCTGGCCGGGGTCTGAAAAAGCATGGGACAAAACCAGTCTCGCTGAACATAATGGACATTGAGGACTACTGAGAACTGAAGAACAATGGCAATGGGTTCTTGTTCCTATTGCATGTAATGGCTTTGTGGGAGCCCAGGTAGTTTGGATGTTCACCTTGATAGACCTGGATGGAGGTGGGTGGTCCTTGGACCTCCCACAGGGCAGAGAAACCTGCTTGCTCTTTGGGCTGAGGAGGGAGGAAGACTTGATTGGGGGAGGGGGAGGGAATGGGAGGTGGTGGCGGGGAAGAGGCAGAAATCTTTAATAATTAAATAAATTAATTAATATAAAAAAAAATCTCTGTCCCGTGGCAGGCCAGACACCTGACTACATGACAGAGAAAGGAGAGTAAAACTAAGACTCTTCTCAATAGGGACTCTTGTTACTCATCTCATCCTCTTTTGATTTTGGTTTGTCTCTCTAAAACTTTTGTTAAGGTATAAATCTTATCTCAAAATTTGTAAGACTAAATGCTAATATCTAGTTAGAATAGCACCATTGGTTGAAGATGTTTTCTTTTTCCCATTGTGTATTTCTGGCTTCTTTATCAAAAATCAGGTATCCATAGGTATGTGTATTTACATCTAGATCTTTGATCCAACTCCATTGATCAAACTTTCTATTTGTATGCCAATACCATGCAGTTTTTTTTTTATTACTATAGCTTTGTAGCACAGCTTAAAATCAGGGATGGTGGTATTTTTGAAAGTTATTGTTTTAGCTATCCTGGATTTTTTGTTTTTCTATATAAACTTGAGTATTGTCCTTTCAAGATTTGTAAAGAATTGTGTTGGGATTTTATGGGTATTGCATGCAATATGCATATTGTTTTTGGTAAGATGGTCATTTTTTTACTATGTTCATCTTACTAATCCATGAGCAAGGGAAATCTTTCTATCTTCACTATCTTCTTCAATTTCTTTCTTCAAAGACTTGAAGTTTTTGTCATACAAGTTTTTCACTTGCTTGGTTAGAGTCACCCATAGACATTTTGTATTATTTGTGGATATTGTGAAAGATGTTGTTTCTTTGAATTCTCCCTCAGACTGTTTGTCATTTGTATATAGGTGGGCTATTAAGTTTTTTGTTTTTTGTTTTTAGTTAATCTTTTATGCAGCTACTCCACTGAAGGTATTTATTAGCTATCAAAGTTATCTAGTAGGATTTTTGGGGTTGCTTATGTATGCTATAATACAGTCTGAAAATAACAGTGCTTTGACTTCTTCCTTTCAAATTTGTATCCCCTTTATCTCCTTCAGTTGTCTTATTGCTTTACCTACGTCAAGTACTATATTGAATAGATATGAAGAGAGTGGACACCTTGTCTTATTCCTAATTTTAGTGGGAATGCTTTAAGTTTCTTTCCATTTAATTTTATGTCTTCATCTTGCTGTGAATTGCCTTTATTTAGGTATGTCCCTTTTATCCCTAATCTCTCTAAGACTTTCATTATTAAGGAGTGCTAGATTTTATCAAAAACTATTCCAGCATATAATGAGATGATAACATGCTTTACTTTCGTTCAGTTTGTTTATATGGTGAAGATATTGATTAATTTTTGTATGTTAAATGATCCCTGCATCTCTGGAATAAAGCCCACTTGATCATGGTGGATGATTTTTTTATGCGTTCTTGGATTCGGTTTGCATGTATTTTATTGAGTATTTTTGAATCTATGTTCACGAGGGAAATTAGTCTGCAGTTTTCTTTCTCTGTTGAATCTCTGTGGGTAGGGTTTCGGGATGACTGTGACCTCATAAAATGAATTTGGCAATGTTCTTTCTATTCTAATTTTTGAAATAATTTGAGGAGTATTGGCATTGGCTCTTTTTTGAAAGTCTGGTAGAATTCTGTACTAATCGCAAATGGTTCCGAGCTTTTTTTGTTGTTGTTGTTGTTGGGAGATTTCTAATGCCTGCTTTTACTTCCTTAGGGCTTTTATAAATTGTTTATTTGACCTTGATTTAACTTTGGTTAGTGCTGTCTGTCATAAAAATTATCCATTTCCTTTAGATTTTTCAATTTTGTGGAGTACCTATTTTTAAAGCTTGACTCAATGAGTCTTTGAATTTCCTCCAGTGTGTGTGTGTGGTTGAATTCTTCTTTGTTTTTGCTTTGTTAAATTGAATATTCTAATGCTATCTTTTAGTTAGAATGGATAAGGATTTTCCTATCTTGTTGACTTTCACCAAGAACCAACCCTTTCTTTCACTGATTTTTTTTCTCTTGTTCTCTTTGTTTCTATTTTGTTGATTTTAACCCTCAGTTTGATTATTTCCTTCTGTCTACATCTCTTGCATGAGCTTGCTTCTTTATGCGCTAGTGCTTTTAGTTGTACTGCTAATTGGCTAGTGTGGGGTTTCTGCAGGTTCTTTATGTAGGCACTTAGTGCCATGAACCTGCCTCTTAACACTCTTTTCACAGTGCCTCATAAGTTTGGATATGTTGCACATTCATTTTCATTGAATTCTAGGAAGTATTTACTTTCTTTCTTTATTTCTGCCTTGACCCAATAGTCATTCAATCGAGAATCATTCAGTTTCCATGAATTTTCAGGTTTTTTGTTGTTTCTGTTGTTGAAATCCAGCTTTAATCAGTAGTGGTTTGATAGGATGCAGAAGTTTATTTCAATTTTCTTGTTTCTGCTGAGACATGCTTTGTGACTGAGCATGTGGTCAGTTTTAGAGAATTTTCTATGTCATGCAAGAGGAAGATGCATTCTTTAGTGTTTGCATGAAATATTCTGTGAATATCTTTGAGGTTCATTTGGTTCATAACATCTGTAAATAGATCTGTTTCTATCACCGTGCACAAAAACCAAGCCCAAGTGGATCAAAGACATCATCATAAGATCAGGTACATTAAACTTAATAGAAAAGAAAATAGGGAATAGCCTTGGACACGTTGGCACAGGGGGCAACTTCCTGTGCAATAGCACAGGCACTAAGATCAATAATCAGTGACCTTATGAAACTGAAAAGTTTCTGTAAGGCAAAGGACATCATCAGTAGGACAGATGTAGATGAGGATAGAAGGGATAATGTTGGGGGTTATGAATTGGAAGAGTACTTCAGGAGATGCCTGGAATTGGGACACATTTGGGGGATGATATAAAAACCTAATGCATTGGAAACTCCCTGGAATCTATGAAAGTGACTCTAGCGAAGACTCCTAGTAATGGGGATACAGAACTGAACTGGCTGACTCTTACAAGCAGGCAAGGCTTCCAGCAAGGGGATTGAGACACCAGCCCAGTCATAAAACCTCCAACCTATCCTCCTATCCTGCCTGCAAGATGTGTGTTCTCTAAAGTTCTGTGTGTTTTTTCTAAAGTATTCATTCAAAGGATGAAAATATGCATTAATGAAAATATACATTAATGAAAATCTCTAAAGTTGCTATTAACTCTTTTTTTAAAAAAAAGGCTTAACTGTGGAATCTAGAAATAAGCCCAGGAATACATTTTAGTACCCCATGCATTGCATCTGAAAAAAAAAAAAAAACCTTCTGTTTCTGAACAGTGCTGAAGAACTATCTATTTATATGCTTTAACAACAATGTCATTTCACCTACACCAGAACTTCAGATAGAAGAGGTACTGATGTCTGGATGCCAGATGGTGCTTCCTCATATGACAGGGCTAAGACAAACAGAACTGGTTATATTGTTGCCATGTGTGTGGTTTTTGGAAATGTCTGATTAAATATATTTTGCGTGTGTAAAATATCTACTAGAATATCTGGGAGTACTGGAAAATACTATTTCATCTAAGTATAAGTACTTAACTACCATAAAAAGCTTCAGGTGCCTGCCTATCAAGCAAAATCTTCACACCCTTTGGCTATAGAATATTATTAACATAAAATGAATAAGCTACTAATGTACTGCACCATTCTATAGGGAAAAGTCTTGGCTCAGCAATCTCTTCAGTGATCCCTGGGAATATGAAGAAGGCATTTAACTCCAACGTGTGTCTATTGAGTTTAATTGGTTTTTTATTATTATTCAGATTTACAATAGAGTGTTTTTAAATGATGGGACTCATCTACAATTACTCATTCCACAAACAAACAAACACAAAGCCTTGGTTTTGTAATACCAAAACACTAATGGTTAGAAATTAGACTGTCAATCAATTCTATCTCCTCCTTTCAAATAAAGGATGAAAGTCTCAGATATGGGATCTGTGTATAATGAAGTTATTCTGGCTTCTTTTCTATGAACGAATAGGCCCACAGAACTCATCAAATTAAGTATTGTCCTATGACAGTTTCAAATCTTACTGCAGAATAGTGGAATTTAATAGAACACAGCAATTATGTATTTTTCTTCTGTACCTTATTCTGTGTGCAGATGCTAAAACATCTCAATAGATTCTCCTCGTGTGTTTAGGAGCAAAGAAGCCTCACTATACAACATATAAAGTATTTTGTTTCTTTATTTCATGACTTTTTAAAATAGGTGTTAAGGAGTCACCCAGTGGAAAAGGATACTGCATCATACATGAGCCCTGATTTCATGCATGGACCAGAACTGATCCAATGGCAACTCTAAAGGGAATTATCCTAGCTACAGTTCTGTAGTTGTGAAGAGACACCATGATCAAGGAATCTTTAAAAGAAACCATTTAATTGGGGGACTTGCTTACCGTTTTAGAGGGTTAGTTCATAAGCATTATGCCATGGGAGCATGGCAGCAGGTAGACAGGCATGGCGGGGGAACAGTAGCTGAGATCTTACATTCTGATCTGCAGTCAGGAGGCAGAGAGAGGCTGAGCCTGGCATGGGGTTTTGAAGCCTCAAAACTCACCCCAAGTAACATATCTCCTTCAACAAGGTCACACTTTCCAACTTTTTTAAAAACAGTTTACAAGCTGGGGACCAAACATTCAAATGCAGGAGCCCACAGGAAGGTAAGGGAAAGAAGCCAGATTGATATGGTGAACACACAGCATGTAGTACTATGATGGGTGACTTGGAAAAACATGCTTAGCATTAGGGTGGCCTTATCCTGCTCCTTCAGGTGAAATGGCTTTCTTCTATCTCCAACTCAATTGTAAACAAAGAGTATCTGTTGCCCTGTTTCTAGTCACAAGTCAACACCCAGCATAACAATATCCATTACCTTGCCTGCTCATTTCTTCACCCACACCATGACTCCTATAGGCTTTTTTATGTGAAAAATAAGTCATTTTCCCCTTTTTGTTGTATTTTTGCCTTATTTTGTATGGGAAATTTGATTAATTTTCATGAGAAGTTGGTTTCCTCCCATGGTTATCGTATGGATTAAATAACATATTACTTACAAACAGTGTAGCATTGTTAAACTGTAATGCATTGCACAGAAGCTAGTAAGCACTGGAGGGTACTCCAAGATGACATCGGTTCTTTCTTGTGCCGGGATCAAATTTGAACCCCATTTCTAAGAGGAAACAGACAATTCCATTTGGTTCCAGACTCTAGTGACATTGGAACCTCATGTGGAATTTGTGAAGCACCTTGGCTTCAGTGTGCATCTTCGCATTGTCTCCATCTCTTCACGGCTCCTGTTCACCAGCTTACAGTTTCCATTGATGGGGGAGAGTCTTTTGTTTTGTGTTAATTTTATTGGTTAACTAATAACGAAACTGTTTAAGACGGATGCCCCAACGGTACAAAAGAACTTTGGATAACTGTACAGGCAGCGAGATATCTCTGTCATTTCTAAAGTTTTGGATTTCTTGTTTGCTTAGGTAATATTATATCCTTCTGGAGTCTTTGATGGAGTTAAAAAATGGATACATAGTTGTAGTTTTCCTTAGTTATGATAAAAGATAAAATAGATATAAATATTGTAACTGTAATTCTTGCTTGATAACTGTTTTGCTATATATAATTTTACTATGTTAAAATGAAAGCCTTCTTTTTTGTTTAAACAGAAAAAAGGGGAAATGATGGGGGAGAGTCTTCTGTTTTGTGTTAATTTCATTGGTTAACTAATAAAGAAACTGCTTGGCCCTCTGATAGGGTAAAATTTAGATAGTCGGAGTAAACAGAACAGAATGCTGGGAGAAAGAAGTCAGTGAGTCACCATGATTCTTTCACTCCAGACAGATGCAGGTTAAGATCTTTCCTAGTAAGCCAGCTCGTGGTGCTACACAGAATATTAAAAATGGGTTAGATCAATATGTAAGAGCTAGCCAATAAGAGGCTAGAGCTAATGGGCCAAGCAATGTTTAAAAGAATACAGCTTCCGTGTAATTATTTCGGGGCATAAGCTAGCCATGCGGGAGGCTGGGGACCGGGGACGCAGCCCTGCCGCTCCACCAACATTCCATAGCCTCCTGGGTTTCGGTCCAGGTTATTTGCTATGGCGGGTTCACAGACGATGCATTCTCACGCCAGCCTTGTTAATACTTCCCTGCGGCCTCTTGGAAGCACAAGGAAAGGACATTTTGGTGTAGTTTGTAAACGGGACACTCTTTAAACAATTTTACTGTGATTAAGTTGAGAAGATCACCGGCCTAAAATGAAAGCACCCTGAGATCCTTCTTCTGCTTCTGACCCTGAACCAGAAAGGGACTGAAAAATTGACTTGTTAAACTCCCTGAAACAAATGACGCTCGAATGGTTTCATGCATAATAACTGCCTTTGATGTAAATGGGGCCATCCGTCAGCACCACAGATGTTGTGATCTACTCTGTTTCTACAAGGCCTTTCACACGGGACAAAGCCCCCAGGAACTTGCAGTCTTCATACAGCTCAGGCCTGAGGATGCAAGGCAGGGGACTGAGCCTTCAAACACAACTCTGGAGAAGCCTAAAACGCTAAGAGGTGGGTACTGGCATATATCCCTTTCTAACAATAGTGTCGGAGAACGTATACTCTTTTCATACAAAAGTAAATAAGGTACTGTTTTCAAACAAGTGATATCTTTTAACAGGCTTACTCACGGCAGAATTCTCCAACCTCACGTCTTCTTGTGCACACAATAAAGCACCAACCCTAGATGTGTCTCAGCATATTTCTCCCTGATGTGGAGCCTGTTATTCTGGACTGCACGGAGCCTCACATTTAGTAGCCCTGGCTGGTAGAAAGGATGGCATTACTGGAGAACAATACAAACCACCGTGCTGTTTACACACATTCTCCAGGTGCTATGTGCTATTGTGTTTTATTTCTTTTAAAACAAATATATGCTTATATGCTTGCAGCTTGCATGATGAACTTAGGATGAAAATAAAAGGAGATGGATAGGAGTCATTTTAGAAAAAAATTTAGTGCAGAGAAACCTTCAAAGGAGCAATTCATTTCATCACCTGCAGCCTGACAGACCATTGACATTAAGGCAAAGACATGTCCTAATCATCACGCATGTAACCACTTTTTTTTCACATTTGTATGCTAATCACAAGAAGCAAAAATAGACTTAGATTGGAAATCAAAGATTGGTTGTATACAGGTAATAGAGTGCGTAAATGCTTTATTTAAAGATAGAAGGCTCTTGAACCTGACTTTATTATTGAACTAAGACTATCTATCCTTTTTGACACTTTTTAAATTAAGTTCTTCCTCTAATTTATGTTTTTGTCAGCTTTCTTCCCTTACTTGGTTTTAAACTGGCATCCCCCCTCTCTCTAAGTAATAAACTACTCCACAGAGAAGAAAAAAATTTTAATGACCCTCGAAATTCAGATTAACAAAATGGATCATTTGTATACAGCCAGAGGATTATGAATCCTTCTGAAATATCTGTGCAGAAATTTCACCTGAAGCAAAATTCCATTTTCCCTCTCTCTGACATATCTCTAACTTTTCCCTTTAAAAATGGAATAGTCATGGTTCCTCTATAGAAAGGTTGAATGCTAAAAAGCAAAGGGGATATAGGGTACAATTTTGAGGTTCAAATAAAATAGGATTCCTCCCCCCATTTTTTTGAATTAAGGGAGATGAGTTCCAGTATACTAACATTTATCAGAGAAAACAGTTTGTCTAAGCTGGACTTGGACCATCCAGGCTGCCTGCCCCTTTACTGAGGCGCAGTCTGCCTCCCTGTTCCTGTGAAGGCAGCCTGTCTCCCAGTACATTCTGCCTCCCATCTGACTTCCGCAGAGTTCGAGGAGCTTAGGACAAACAGAACAGGAGAGCATCTGTATGCTGGTATGTGGTGGGAGCATGTCATCTATGGTGGTGTCATGCTAGAAAAATATTCAGAGCTAGAAAAATATCCCCACTTACCACCATATCTACCTGGGAAATGCAAACTTACAAGCCGAATTCTTCTCCTTCTTAGCTTTATTTTTGTTTTTAACAGCATGGCACAGTGGGGGACAGGGAGATTGGGATAACACAATGCTAGAGGAAGCAGAATTCTAGGTTCAATACACAATCAGGGATCAAAAGATGTTTTTAAATAATGACATACTGGTATCGTATCTTTCCTCAAAAATTGCATTTCTCAGCAATTCATCCATTGGTTTTTCCTGTTGACTTGTACAAATTATATGTTTCTGCTTTTCCCACATCATGGAACTGGTTCTTTTTTGTTTATTTTTACCTGAACTTCAAGACCCAGTAGAGTGTTGTATCTTCTCCAGAAACTTCAAACATACATAGCATAGCCCCCAATGCCTCATCTTCCATTAGCAGAAGGCACAACTGAACAGGGAACATAGAACATGGCAGCCAGCCCAGAATCAAATGCTGACCCTCCTGCTTCCCTTCATGACGTAGCTTTCCCACCAGCAGAATAGGTACATAAAAATTCTTGCATTACTGAATTCTTCTATGTTTCAAATAAAGTCAGGCACACAGAAGACACTGTGATAATGTACACTAAATGAGTTCCATAAATATAAAGAAGTGGAAAAATAATTAAATCAGATAATTATTTAATGGAAACTGTGATGTCAGAGTACACGAGGTTGAAATGAATATCTAATATCTTTAAAAAGTTTGCAATCCAGCACAGGATTTAAATCAAGTGTACAAATGAATATTAAGTAAAAGAGGGAGAATGCTAGAATGAATTAGAATTCTGCAAGAACAAATCAATAGGGTGTCATCAAAATTTAAAGAAATGTGAAGTAGCCTTGAATTCACTGGCACAGGAAAAGGCTTGCTGAGCAGAGCACCATGAGCAGAAACACCAGCATCAACAACTATTAAATGGATCTCATGAAACTGAAAGGCTTCAGCGTTAGGAAAGTTGAAAATCAATGTAGTAATAAAATGACTCCTACCAAAATTCTTCCAAAACTCATCAGTGCCTTATTCGGGAATCATGAGGGAAGTTTTCTCCTGCAGCAGATGAGAATAAATATAGAGACCCACAGCCAGACAATATGCAGAGAGTGAGTCCTTGAAACACTCAGCCCTAAATGGGATGTCTCCATTAAGCCTCTTCCCTCATGACTCAGGGCACTCTTTAGAAGAGTAAGCAGAAAGAGCATAAGAGTCAGAGAGATGGAGAGCACAAAGGAATCAAGGCCTTCTAGACACAACAGGGCTGGCACACACGTGAATTCATAGAGACTATGGCAGCGTGCACAGTGCCCAAATGAATCTGTACCAGATGCTGTCCTAGAGCTGAAAGGAAAAATGGGCCCATATCCTCCATTCTGAAACCAAAAGCTCCAATTGAAATCCATTTGCAAATGAAAAATTGGTTTGCTCCGAGGGAGTCTTACAGGGAAACAAAGTACTCTTAAAGTAAGCTCTATGCCCAGCAGTAGATGACCAACACAAAGCAAGCTCAACGTCATTTTGGAAAAAAATTAATCTCATAATGTTAAGTCAGGGCTTTCTTTCTAACCTTACAGGTCCTTTGTGTATATATTGTGGGTTCCTGTTTGGACTTTTATAGGAGTCCTGTGTGTGTGAATGGATGTGTATCTATAACAATTTATTGTGATTTCTCTTTGGCTGTTTTTCTTGTTTGGTTATTATGTCATATTTTAATTTATTTTATTTTATTATTATTTCTTACATTCCTGTTTGAATCTCATGAGATACAGAAAGGGCATGGATCAGGATGAGAGAGGGGACAGGAGAAAATGTGATAGGGAGACGGGAAACCATAATCAGAATTTAGTATATGAAAAACATATTTTAAATAAGAGATTCCATGTTCCTGGATCAGAAGACTCAGTATCATGAAAATGGCTATCTTACCAAAATCCTTCTACAGACTGAATATGAGCCTCACCATAATTCCAATATAATTCTTCATAAAGATAGAACAAAAATATCAAAATTAATTTGAGAATATAGATAAGATCAGTAACAAAAACAGTCATGAATGAAAAAATAATGATAAACATAGCATCACACCTTAATCAAGGTATACTATAGAGACATTTTGTTTAACAAAGCCAGCATCATACTGACATAAATACAGATACATGGATCCACAGAAGACCCAGACACAAGTCAACACAGCTTCAGCCAACCGAATCCTGACAAAGATGAGAAAACTACACATCAAGCAACAGCCTCCTTAATGAATGGTGGTGGGAAACCAGATGTCCACATACAAAAGAAAGAAGAACATAGGCCGGGCACTGGTGGTGCACACCTTCAATCTCAGCACTTGGGGCAGAGGCAGGTGGATCTCTGCAAGTTCTAGGCCAGCCTGGTCTAAACTGCAAGTTCCAGGACAGTCAGAGTTGTCGCACAGAGAAACCCTGTCTCAAAAAAAGCAAAAACAAACAAAGGACAAAAGAAAGATCCTTAGGATCCTTAGTTCTTGCCCTGCACAAAAATCAACCTTCTATGAATCAAAGACTTTTAGTTAGGATTCAGGAAGTATCAGGAAAGCACATGGAAAACACTAGAGTGTATAAGCACAGGCTTTCAGAATAGGACCCTAGTCACTGGGGAAATAAGCTCTACAAATGACAAGTGAGACATCCTTGAGTATAGCATAGGAAGCAGTTACTCAAGTGGATCCAAAACTCACAGAACGGAGAGACTTCAGTTCTAGCTAGATATGTAGTAGAGGTTCAATGCATAGGATGTACACATAATTAAAACAGCCGAAGAAGAAACTCAATAAATGGGCTACTGAGCAGAAATATGAATTGCATATGGTGCATAAACATATGAGTAAGTCTGACCTTAATAGCTCGCCGAGAAATATGAATGAAAACTACATGGAGGATCCATCTGACTCCAGTAAGAATGTCTATCATGAAGAAAACAAAAAGCAACAAATGCTGAAAGAGACCGGCTAAAAGAAAGTGAAAAAGCAGTCAAGCCACCTGGGTGTCAGAACTCTCTCTTTTCTGCTTTTTGATCTACCAACATATGAGCAAGCAGCCTCACTCTTCTGCCACCAACAGCACTCAGGGATTCCTGCTACCATACCTTTCCCGGGCCTAAATGCACCCCTCCAGGCTTGAGTTACTTCTTGACACTTATTTGGTCATGGTGACAAGAAAAGTAACAAGCATGCAAGCAAAGTAAAACTTCTATCTAGTATTAAAAATCTGTCTAAAAAAAGTGCTGTAGGAGGGTCTAAGATCTAAGCAAAAAACAAACAAACAAAAGAACAAAACAAAACAAAAAAAACCCAATCAGCACAAGGAATTATAAACAGTCCATATGGCTAGGCATGAATAGACATACCTGGAACCCCAGTTTGGCGGAGGCTGGGCTTTATGGAGGTATGTCTACATGCTCACCATTATCTGAGTGTATTGGCTGCTTGCATCTCACTTTCCATTCTGCATACTATCTACCTGAGAAAATGATGATGTCACATTCCATCTGGCTCTGCACATTCTACTCTGCTGGGCTGTTGTTTCAGCCCATGAAGGACATTATTTTCCTCCTCCTGTTTTCCATTGTTGTTGAAAGACATTCAGTTGTTACCACAATTCATATCTTTTTTTTTTATTGATCATTTTCTTCAGATGTGAGAATTAATTGCACTTTACAGATTTCTTCATTTTATTTGGTTTTGAGATCACTGGATTCTTGGGTTTTTGATCTAAGTATATTTCAGCAAGTCTGTAAACCTCAGTCGCTGTATTAGAATATTGCTTCAACTGCACACAGCAAGTTTCTTCTTCTAAGTCCCTAGTTTCTGCATCTTTGTCTGTCTTTATATCTGTGTCTGTAACCATATACAAATGCCTATCTACATGAGATTCTCATGCATTTTTTTTCTCATGGCTTCTGAAGACTTTAAACCATGATCTCACATGCTGTTGTCAACATTTTTTCAGGCCTTCTTGAGTTAGCATTGCTGGAGGGGGTGACTGTGTTTATTTGCTTTTTTGACAGTCACCTGAAACTATTATCCACTTTGAACTACCTTAAGTTTTCAGTTTTCAGTCTTTCAACCACACAGCATAGGAACTGAGATTACACGTGTGAAATGTGATTCTGGGTTACAAGCACTCACAAGAGTTCATTTCCCCCCACAGAGCCCACTTCAAGTTGTGTTGTTTTAACTTTATTCGCCTTGCCTGTGGAAACAGTCTCTGGTGCCCTCGTTCTGTTCTGAATTCTTCATTGTTTCATTCAGCCCTGGGGGACTTTAAGCATCAAAACAACAGTAATGGACCACAAGAATTGGAATGTAGTCCTCCCCGAGCAAAACTGGCTTTGAAACTTTAACTTCTTTCAGGACTACTTTTTTATTGTTTGATAATGTCATATATGGGTGAAAGGAATTCTAATTAAATGCATTCCCCTTTTAGTATCCTCTATTTCTTCTGGTATCCTTACTACCACCTTTGCCTTTCAATTTAATATGCTCTGCACTTTAAAAAGAACGAAAACAAAAACCTGTTGAATCCACTTACCACTGCCATTATGTGTAGGGTCACCTACTTGAGTATGAGTAGCCTTTCAGGGATGGCATCCCCAAAGAAATATCTATCTATCCATCCATCCATCTATCGATCTATTTGTCTATCTGTCTGTCTGTCTCGGCAGCTAACAATTGCCAATAGCTCCTCGCTAGGAGTGGGACTTTATCATCCCCTCCCTAACCCATGCCGGGATCCAAAAACCTGGTTTGATCTTGTGCAGGTCTTGGGCAATCAGAACTGCTGTTGAGTTCATGTTCCCAACGGTGCGGTCATGCCCAGCAATGGCTGTTTTACTGCAGATGTCCACCACCTCTGGCACTTTCAATATCTCTGCTTTACCTCTGTGATGATCTCAGCCTTAGGGGCAAAGCAGAGCTGGGAGGAGGGTGATGCGGCTGCCTCGTTCAGACACGAGCACTCCGACATCTTGATAAGTCCTTTGAGGTCCCTAATTTTTGAAACATTTTCATCCTCCTGTTGATACTTTCTGTTTACCTAGTTCTTTAGCACCTTTCAAAACAACCCAGCTTTTCTGGTTTGTCATGGTTTCCACTGAGAGGGTAAGTTATTCTGTCTAAGTTGCTGATGCATGAGAAGCTTTTTTTTTTCTGTTTGCAGTCTCCTATTTCTTAAGTCACGTGACTGCTTTTTTATTACTGTGCAGACAGGTGTATCCTTAAGTATACATCAAAAACAGTGGCAGAGAAACCAAATACTAAGTTTAAGAAGACGGAAAAACAATATTAATAAAAGTACGTGAAGAGATGACTAAAATTTTAAAACATGCACTTTAGAGATCATAAAGCTAGGTACAAATGTGATAAAGTTAAGTGTGCTCTATTTGGTTGGCTTTTTCCTCCACATTTGTGGCAAAGAGAAGGAGCTTCAGGCCAAATCCTGTTTTTTTTTTTGTTTTTTTTTGTTTGTTTGTTTGCTGGTTTTATTTCTTTTTACCAGTTTCTGTATTAACACATAAGCCATTTACTTATTTATTTATTTACAGTCTGAAACAGTAGAGTGAAAAGAGAGAATACATCACGGCACAAGAAATCCAAATGTCACCGTTTGCACCAAGGCTCCCCCAGACCACACCTGCTTATTTATGCTCAGGCCTGACAGCGCTCACGTTGCAAAACAGACTTCGCAGTTCTAATAGAAATCATATGGTCCAGGAAGCCATATAGTAATCCCTGGTCCTTTGCAGAAAGCCATGCAAACTCCTGGGAGAAACAAACCTCTGAGGCAACTGCTAGGAGGAATACCTAGGAGACAGAAAGGAAGAAAAGTAGATACACGGCATGTGTACTGTTAAAGGGGACTAAAATCATTAATGCAAGAGGTTTTCAATATCATCACTCTCTTCCAAAGTAAACTTGGAAATATCATTGACAGATGATTTTCTAGGAAAATCCACATGACTAAACCTCTACTGGGAAGAGGTAGAATGAACAGACTGCCGACAATGGAAGGGGTGTTTAAAGTTGCCATGGAGATGGGCCTCCTTCCCATCAAAATGACCATGTGAGCTGATGCTTTCATTAGCAGGCATGCTCACATCAAATAATTTCCATCCCATTTAATTCTTTTAGGCATAAATTATAAAGGAAATCTTTTTCATTTATTTTCAAAAATTAGTATAACCCTGAAACTAAAATATGAAAAAGATAAACAATAATTCCTAAAAATAATCAAATCCTATTTATCAATGTAAGAATGGTATGATTTACATAATATTACCTTTTCTAGTGATTTTTTATATTAATACATGTGTTAATATTTGTTTGTGTTAGTAAATCAATGGTAAAGGGAGACTGAAATATCGTGAAATGTATGAAAAGTATATTTGATAGAGTTCAACATTCATTTTTGATAAAAAATTTGTATTCCTAGTATAATAAATTATGTCTCTGACCATCTCCTTTACATCCTTATTCTCAGTCTTCCCCATTTCTCTTTTCTTCCTTCCTTTAACCTTAGCACTAGTCATTAGAAATGAAGGAAGTTAAAGTTCTGGAGTGTTGAGGAAATAAAAGATGAACAAAAATGTAAGCACTGAAAAGAACCAAGCAGCACATGAAAATAAATGCAGTGTTTCACTGTGTACAGGATCATTCCCTCAACCATAAAATATTTTCCTAGTTACTTCATAAAACTGTAATGTTGCCATTGTTATGGATTGTAATATAAGTATCTGTGTTTTCTGATGGTCTTAAGTAACCCCTGTGAAAGGGTCATTCAACCCCCAAAAGGGGTCATGACACACGCTTCAGAGCTGCTGAGCTAGAGCCATCTGAGAGGAGGTGACCTCGACTGAGAAAGGGTGAATGACTGGCAAGTCTGTGGGGCATTTTCTTAATTAGTGACTTTGAGGGAAGGCTAGACCATTAGAGGTGGTACCACCCCTGGGCTAAGTTTGTCCTCTGTGCTATCAGAAAGCAGGCTAGGTGAGCCATGAAGAGCAAGCCTGTAAGCAGCACTCCTCAATACCTTCTGCGTCAGCTCTTACCTCCAGATTCCTGCTCTGTTTGAGTTCCTGCTCTGAGTGCCTGTGAAGGTAAATTGTGATATGAAAGAGTAGCAAGCAGCATGAACCTTTTCCTCCCTATGCTGCTTTTGGTCACGGTGTTTCATCACAGTAATAGATAGACGGTGTGAAAATCAAATAAGTTACTCTTCTGATTTTTTGATGACTATCTCCTTGCTTGTAGAAATTACCGAAGTGTCTACCAGAGAAGATGGCCAAATGGGTTAAAGTGGTTTTGGGGCAAGCTTGAGGACTCGATCCCCAACCACCTAACACACGCATCTGTAACTCCAGTGCTGGTAAGTGGAGACAGCTGGATCCCTGGGTCTTGATAGCTAATCAGTAGGGCAGCAATGGGCAGCCTTCTATTTAGTGAGAGACCCTGTCTCAGAATATAAGGTAGAGAGACAACTGAAAAAGACATCCTGAAGTCAACCTCTAGCCTAAACATGGATGAGTCCACACACACAGGTACAACAAAATACATGGGGTGCTAAGGCATCTCTTTGGAAAGTTATCTTTAATAGTTCTAGATTTAAATGTCCATTTTTCACCCATCTTTTATATGAGTCTTAAATTATATCAACTGACAATCATATCAACATAATAAATGACTCTAAAAATAGCTGAGAACTTGGAGTGATGGTTCGGTGGGTAAAGGTGTTGCATAAATGTGAGGACCTGAGTTTGGATCCTCAGGACCCATGTCTTTTTTTCCTATGGCAACTAATATACAGTAGGTATGTTGCTAGTACTCGGTGAAATAATATAAAACCAAGCCTTGCCCATCTATGCACCATGGTTGAGCACAAGAATATTTGTAATATGCAGTTTCAGCCTTGACTATGATGTTATCAGATTACCAAGTTGCCCTAATCCCTGTGATCCTACACAGGCATCAATATAGACAGAATATGTATTATTACATTGTGTAATTCAAAAACTATTATGAAGACAAAAGAAGAATCCCCATAAGCTTGAAGACAAGCTAGCATGATCTAGGAGGCAGTAAACACTAAGAGACCCTGCCTCAAACAAAATAGAAATCGAAGATTGCCATCTGAGGCTGTTCTCTGACTTCCACATGCACACCTACCTGTGTGACATCACCCTGCAATGTCGAACATATGGATTAGAGAGAAAATGAAAGGCTCATGTCTCTTTCACACAGTTTAATGGAAGTGGTGATGGCCTGAAAGTAAAGCATTTTGGTTGCAACAAGTTCATTAATATTAGGATGAGATAGAAGATGCTTAAAGCAACTGAAGGATTCTGGGCAGCTGGTCTACTTCCTACAATCAAACTACAACAGCAATACAGCCAAGATCATATAATCCAGATTGCAATAATAACTAGCCCCAGCTATACAGCCAAGATCATATAATCCAGATTGCAATAATAACTAGCCCCAGCTAAGGCAGCCATTTCACGTGTGTGTGTGTGTGTGTGTGTGTGTGTGTGTGTGTGTGTGTGTGAGAGAGAGAGAGAGAGAGAGAGAGAGAGAGAGAGAGAGAGAGAGAGAGAGAGAGGAGATAAATTATTTGCCAGCTGTCTTCCTGACATGAAAATAAACCGCACAAATAGCAGGCATGGTTCATGGTGCAGATTTAAGTTGCTAGAGAACTGTAGAAGCCTATCAATAGTTGTTGAATTGGTGTGCAAATAAACCACTGATTTTCTGTAATACCATCATCAATCAACGGCAAGCCAAAAAACGTGTTTCAGTCCTACTTCGAAGGAAATTTTGGTTGAGATTCATCTAGTTAAAATCAAACAATCCTCTTACATATAAAAAACACTTCCTAATCAACAACGGTGGAACACCAGAGGACCTAAGAGAAAATGGAGGGTCTGGGAATGGAACTGAAGGCACATTTAGGCTCTGGGTTTCTTCACAGTACTGAAAAGCAAAAAATAATTAAATAAATAAATATAAATTTTTTAAAAAAAATTTTAAAAAGGCAAGATTGAATAGGTAGGGAGTAGTGAAGATTTTCCTTATCAAGTTAGTGGTCAGACAGAAAAGCTTTAATGTCAGGTCCAAAAGGAACTTGGGACAAATGGCAATTGTGGACCTGATAGCATAGCAAAGCATGTGCTCGCCTCCACGCACCACAAGTGCCTGCTACAGAGTGCACCTGGCAACACAGCTCCTCTCAGGCCTTCTCACCCAGTCCTCTACCCTAAACTCCAGCTCACATGTTTCCCTTCCCTTCTCAGCATGGTACAGCCATACCATTTGGACCATCTGCTCTCTTGACTCTTGGTCCTCCCGATCCTCTCTCTGTTGGTCCCCAACGCCTCCCCCGCCCCAATCTGCCCCCTGCTGCCATGGCCTGGTTCATTCTGCTGGCCTACTGCTTTCTCGCCTTGCTCTGGACTCTACCAGATGCTTCTGACTGTACTCTCCTCACATCTGCAATAAAAACCTTCCCCTTAACCATACCTTGGATGGTCATGTCCTCTTTTCATACATCTGGTGGCAAAACCCCCAATGTATACACTTTATCGGTGCCAAGTCCAGGAGGGTCTAATGGGGAAATTCAGTGGCTCCAGCGGCTCTGGGCTTTCCTTCTCCAGCCTCAACTCACTAGAGGTGAGCGGTATGAGTAATATGTCCCTTCCAAAGCATTCCTCCCTCATCCTTCTCAAAACTGTACCCAAGGACGCAAGAGCCATGTTCAAAATACTACAAAATGTGATTGCCCATTAGTTTCTTAAATATATTTTTGCTTTATTTCTTCATTTTAATTGGAGACAGGGTCTCAGTCTGTAGGCAAGGCTGATCTTGAATTTAAGAATTTAAGAATCGTGTTGCTTTAGGCTACCAATAGCTACTAGGATTATGTCAATTACAGTTTCTCCAAATAGAAGCTGCGACTCTTCAAAGTTCTTCAAGGCTGACTAATGGAACTTCGTGATTCTAAGTAGAGAGGTAAAAGTTACAAACCAGAGAGAAATTATCTTGGCCTATATTTGGTCCACGTCTTTGTCTGACTAACATCCTTATGACTATCAGAAAGTGTAAAATGTATTCTTGGCTTGATGACTAGCTTCTACCATTCTAAGAAATAAGAATGTCATTGGCTATTATTGAGACAGAACAGTTTTGCTGCCTTCTGTGACCTGCATAGATGCAGTCCCCACCAAAGCATGTGGTCAGTTCAGGTCCCAAAGATATTGAGAACAAATGACTAAAGTAATATTGGTGCCCATTAGCACACCAAAGCACCTGCCTGCCACAAGGGTCACTCAGCGCCTGTGGCTTGCCTCAGCTCTCCCCACCTTATCCCCTCCACTACACTTCACCAGTCCAGGAACTTTTTTCTTTTCCCCTGGCTCCTGATAACTCTGCATTTTGGCTATGTGTTCTCATGTTTCTTTTCTCTTTCTTGGTTCACCACTGCTGGCTCTTGGTCCCTCCTCTTGGCCCTCTCTCCTCTCATTTCTGTAATGGCCGGATAGAATCTGGACTCTTCTACAACAGACCCCGGCTGTCTCCCTCATATCTACAATAAAATCCTTCTCCTCAACCACAACGTGGAGCAGTCATGCCCTCATTCCATTCAGTAACTGCCTCTGTTTACCACTTTGTTGATACTCATTTCCACAATAGAGAAACTTTGAAAGGAAGTGAATAAAAGAGTTCATGACCTGAAAGTAGAAATAGAACCAATAAAGAAAACCCAACTCAAGGGAAATCTAAAAATGAAACTTTTGGGAACCCAAACAGGAACCAGAAGCAAATGTCACCAGCAGAATACAACAACAACAACAATAATATGGAAGACTCTCAGGCATTGAAGACACAATAGAAGAAATAGAATTCTTGGTCAAACAAAATATTAACTCTAACAAAAGCCTCCTGGAATAAAACATCCAGGAACTCTGGCACACTATGAAAAGATCAAATCTAAGAATTATAGGAATAGAGAAGGAGAAGAAACCCAGGTCAAAGGCCCTGAAAATATTTTCAACAATATCAGAAGAAAATTCTCCCAACCAAAAGAAGGATATTCCTATCAAAGTGCAAGAGGCATACAGAACAGAAAATAGACTGTACTAAAAAAGTAATTACTCTTGATATGTAATAATTAAATCACTATATGGTAAGTACAAAGAATATTAAAAGCTACAAAGGAAAAGGAAGGCAAACCTATTAGAATAACACCTGACTTCTCAATAGTGACTCATAAAGCCAAAAGGGCCTGAACAAATGTTCTACAGACTCTATGAGACCACAGATGCAAACCCAAAATACTATACCCACCAAAACTTTCTATCATAACAGATAAAGAAAATAAGACATCCCATGATAAAAAACAATTTAAACATTATCTACCTACAAATATGGCGCTACAGAAGGCACTAAAAGCAAAACTCTAATTTAAAGAGGTGAACTACACCCAAGAAAACACAGAGAATAAATAATCACAGCCCAGCTAATCAAAATGGAGGGTATACACATGCACAGAGAGAGACATGAACACAGACACACACACACACACACACACACACACACACACACACCAAAAAACAGCAACAAAATAACAAGAATCAACAAACACTGTTCATTGATACCTCTCAGCATCAATTGTCTCAATTCCTCAATAAAAAGACAAAGACTAACAGAACGAATGTGAATAAAATATCCATTCTTCTGCATCCAGGTAACACACCTTAATGCCAAGGTAAGATGGAAAAAGATATTCCAAGCAAATGAACCTAAGAAGCAAGTTAGTGGAGCCATATTAATATCTGACAAAATTGATTTCAAACCAAAACTATTCACAAGAGATAGGGAAGGACACTACATACTCATCAAAGGAAAAAATTTGACCCAGAGGACATTACAATTCTTAAATCAATATACCAAATCAGTGACACCTAAGTTTGTAAAAGAAACACTACAATAGATTAGATCACATAACGATCCTCACATCGTGATTTTGGGAGACTTCAATACTCCAGTTTCACCAATAGACAGGTCATCTAGACAAAAGCTCAATGTAGAAATGCTGGAGCTAACAGATATTATAAACCAAATGGACCTAACAGGTATCTTACAAAACATTTCACCAAATACAAAAGAATATTCCTTCTCTTCTGCACCTCATGAAACTTTCTTCAAAACTGAACACATAATCAGATACAACGAAAGTCTCAATAGATACAAGGAAATGGAAATAACATCCTCTACCCTATCTGATCACCACGTTTAAAGCTGGATATCAACAACAACAGAAAACTTACAAAATCATGGAAACTGAACAACTCATTACTGAATGAAAAAAATGGATCAAGACAAAAATTAAAAAAGAAATTAAAGACTTTTATAATTGAACAAAATAAATACACGACATACACAATCTCAAGGGACACAATAAAGGAGGTCCAAAATGCCAATTTCATGGCACTATGTGTAAGAATATAAAACTGAAGAATTTCACATTAGCAACTTAACAGATCAACTGAAAGCTCTAGAACAAAAAAAGAAGGAAAGAAATCACACCCAGAAGAAATAAATGACAAGAAATAATCAAATTCAGGGTTGAAATCAATAAAATAGAAATAATCAATACAAAGAATTGATGAAACAGAGTTTGTTCTTTGAGGAAATCAGTAAGATTAATAAATACCTTGTTAAATTTGACAAAAATATGGATAGAGAATATCCACATTAATGAAATTAAAAGTGAACAAAGATACATACTAACAAATACTGAGAAAATCCAGAAAATTATAGGACAAACTCTAAAAACCTTTACTGCATCAAATTGAAAAAAATCTAGAAGAAAAGGATAATTTTCTTGTAACATAACCCTTACCAAAGTTAAATCAAGACAGGATAAGCAATTTAAACAAACCTATAACCCTTAGTGAAATAGAAGCAACATTAAAATCTTCCAAAGAAAGAAACAAACAAAAAAACAACAAAACAACAACAACAAAAAAAACAGGACCAAATGGTTTTAGCACAAAATTGTATCAAACATTCAAAGAAGAGTTGATGTCAATACTCCTCAAAACATTCCACAAAATAGACACAGAGAAAACCTGCCCACTCATTTTCTGAGACCAGAGTTACCAAATACCCAAACCACATAAAGCCCCAACAAAGAATGAGAATTATGAACTTTCTTCCCTTATAAACACAGATGCAAGAAATCTCAATGAAAATCTTGCCAACTGAATCAACAAACATATCAAAAGGATCGTCCACCATTATTAATTTGTCTTCATTCCAGAGATGCAGGGATGGTTCAACAAATGTAAATCAAGCTAGTTAAAGCAAGCCCATAGCCAACATAGACTTAAAAAAAAAAAAAACAAAAAAACTCAAAGCAATTCCACTAAAACCAGGAAAAGACAAGGTTGTCTACTTCCTCATATCTATTCAATGTAGTACCTGAAGTCTTAGTTGGAACAATAAGACAACTGATGGAGAGCAAGGAGAGACAAATTAGAAAGAAAGAAGTCAGTGTCTTTATCTGCAGGTGATATGATAGTATACATAAATGACACTAAAAATTACACTGAGACTCTCCTACAGCTGATAACACTTTCAGTAAGGTAGCTGGACACAGAACTAACTCACAAAAATTAGTAGCCCTCTATATACAAATGACAAACGGACCAAGAAAGATATCACGAAAAAAACACCTTTCACTATGGCATCAAATAATGTAAAATATCATGAGAGAACTCTAACCAAGCATGTTAAACACTTGTATTATAAAAACTTCAAATCATGGAAGAAAGAAATTGAAGAAGATATCAGAGAGTAGAAAGGTCTCCAATGCTCATGGATTGGTAAGGTGAACATAGAAAAAAAGGCCATCCTACCAAAAGTAATCTACAGATTCAATGTAATTCCCATCAAAATTCCAATACAATTCTTCACAGATCGTGAAAGGAAAACTATCAGCTTCATATGGAAACACAAAAAATAAACCCAAGATAGCAAAAGCAATCCAGTCACAAAACCTTTGACCGACAATCTCTCCTGCCTGGACAATGGTGGCACAGGACTGGTGGGAGCAGCCAACTAATATCTGACTTGACTTGGGGCTCACTCTATGAGATGGAACCCATACTGACACTGCTTGGGTAACTGAGAATCAGAGACTGGATAGCTCAGAGATGCAGGGTAAAAACAAAGCAGGCATGACCATCAAAAAAAAAAAAAGTAACCAACTGATTCTTACCTATATTCTGCTATATTCATAGATCAGAGTCTTATACAGTCATCATCAGAGAAGCTTCTTCTGGCATCATATGGGAACAAATAGATTCCCAGCTGGACATTACTTAGAGAAAGAATCTAACTGGGAGGTTTCCATCAAATCCCTCACCTTAGAGTTCAGAGAACCCTGTAGAAGAGGAAGCAGAAAGAGCCAGAGGAGATGAAGGACACCAGGAGAACAGTACCCTCTGAATCCACTAAGCACAGATCAAATGATCTCATAGAGACTGAGGCATCACGCACAGGGCCTGCACAGGTCTGCCCTAGGTCCTCTGCATATACATTTTAGCTTTTAGCCTAGTATTTTTATGTGAAAATGAGTGGGTCTTGTGTGCTCTTGGGACTCTTTCTGTTGGGTTGCCTTCATGTGATGCTTTTTGTCTTATCCTATTACATTTTATTTTGTCATGTTTGGTTGTCGTCTCTTAGAAGCCTGTTCTTTTCTATGTGAGAAAGAAAGGGAGTAGATCCAGAGGGGAGGGGAGGAGAGGAGTAGAAGGAGGAGAAAACATAATCATAACATATAGTATAAGAAAATAATCTATTTTCAACCAAAAGGGGAGAAAGGAATGGCAGGAACACAGGAGTTCCTGGTACCAGGAAACATTACAGCAAGTCCTAATCCACCTTCAGATCCTAGTTCTGATGTGCCTTGCATCATGTCATATACATAAAATTGCAAAGCAAAGACAAAACCTCAGAAACCCCATGCTTCTCAAAAGAGAAGACACAAAATTCCAATCATTTCCATTTCTAACCGAAAACATGAAGTCCCCCCAAAAAGGCTAAATTTTAATGGGCAAGCTTGATCTTACTATCTAATCCAATTTACAAAGCAGTAATATCTGAATTTTGAGACAACAAGAGAGAAGGGGGGACATTATAAAAACTAGATATGAGAAAATTTACCACAGACAGGCAAAGAGTGCTAAAATCAAGACCATCCTGGCAGCTTTAGGTGCTGTCATGTAGGAATCAGTTATTGGTGTGACCTTTGGTTTAGTGTGTGAAGGCTTCTATGATTGAGAGAACCACAGGACACAGTTTAGAGAAATAAAAAATGCATAGGAACGGGGCTCATTCTGTATTTAAGTAACCATTAGTTACTATATATTTAACAGGTGAGGCTAAAGACTTACTACAAACCAATGACAAAAGGCAAAGTCAACACTGCCTCCCTCATTCCCATAGCATTTCATAAAGGCATATATTTTAGAGATAGGAAGTGATAGTCCTGGGAAATTTATGGCAGTGATCTGTAAAAAGCCCAGAAGCTATGGGGAGTACACCGCTTCATAAATACTGAAAAAGAATTATTGCAAATCCCCTACTGAGTCCATTATATGTGTCAGAACTCTGGAAATTTGAGAAAAGTGATTTAACATCTGAGATTCTGACTGCCAAAAATGAACATGTCACAGTTTTACACAGGAGGGGAAACCATCACAAGAGCTGGTAGCAGCCAATTGACACCCTGCAAGTAGTGCACTGGCCCAGACCCATCCAAAGGGTTTTCTGGGTAAGTCATAGAGGCAGTACACAGGAGAAAGTGCCTACCTTAAATACCATATTTTCTGGGGATGGAGCCATCTGGGATTGGTTTTATAGTTTCTTGGTGTCTGTATTACACAGACACTTGTAAATTTCTATGTCTATATAGCTCAGAAGCAATAGTGCACATAGGGAAAGTAATCATTCTACTGTGGACAAATACCAGAACAATATCTAATGAGCATCTTAAAGCGTTCACTGAACACCATCCATCTCTGGCATTCTGCAATCCTAGATCCATGGAGCATCTCACTTAGGTACTGAAGTATAAGTGAAATTAGCTGTAGTATTTTATATCATTCCTACTCTTCCCTGTCCAGCATCTTCACTGAAAGACACTATGTAGAGACCACTGTATCGTGCCCTCCCTATGAAGGATGACATGATTACAGATGCACCATAGATACTTCTTTCTGAAAAGTGATCAAGAGTCACAACTCAAAATTTTCAGTAGCTCTCATTACCCTGACAGTTCTAGCAACCCCCTCTTTCCGTGGTAGAGCACCAGGGTTTCATATTTTCCAGGCAGCATTTTTCTCCATATTGTTTTAGACACGGTGCCATTATAATCACTCGCAATTGACCAGTAATTGTTGCAGAATCAGGCCTCCCTCTGCCAGTGCCACCCAGTTGCTGGACTACACCCAGCTGAGTGCAGCAAGTTCCAGAATCCAATCAAACTAAGCCCCATTGGTATCCAGGTCTCTCATCATGAAGTTGAGCCAACTCTTGAGTCCATGTTCTACCTCCCTCCTACAGGGTACACACAAAGGCACTCCATTTATCTGTGATCCCTGTAATATTTCTGTAAGAGAAAAAAATAAGGCTTAGCTATGGTTGTTAATTTGTATTTGCAGATCTTGTTTTTGTAATTGGCTTTATAACTAAGTTAGATGTGGGTATCCATATCCCACCTGGGAAATGAGAATAGCAGATCTTCTTTTGGGAATGTAAAAACAACCTTAAATCATCCTATAGGCCTTCCAAAATGAGAGATAGCCCAAGAATAATCATCTCTGAATACTTACCTTACTCTTAACTTGAGTAACAGGACATAGAGATACATGGTTATGCTCTAAACCCGGGTAAATTTCTTATCTTCTAAGCTATTCAAAAATGAAAAACTAGAATAGTAGGAAGAAAATTAGCTCTTATTAATAGGGTGATCTGGGCAAAATTACAGGACCTGCAACCTGTAAAATGGAGCTGACAGAACAAGGATCCTCATTTTGGTTACAAGACGGTGGCACAGTAGGTGCTCAGTGTGCATTTGCTTTTTATTATAACCACCATCTATTAACAATGGTGGTGATTGTAATTCTCGGTAACTGACTGGCACCGAGAATAACATCCACAAATACCATGCTTCTCAATCACAATTTAGCACATGATATTCAGCCTTCCAAAATTTACACAATTCTTTTTTTACTTTGAGCTCACAGTGTGAAATCCAGGTCCTCATGAATGCTAAGCAATCATCTTGCCACTGAGCTATATCACCGCCCTCCAAATCCTTCAAGATTTTTATGTGATTTTAAAGCTACCTTACAAGCTGTCTCTGAACAGGTCAGGTTAAGCCTGTGCTCACTGTATGAGGGTTTCCAACTTATTGCACACAATATTATCTTGGGCATGGGTGATGTGAGCCTTTGAGAGGGAACTTAGAAGTTCAGTTTCTTACATAAAAAATATAAATATGAAAGCTAGCATTTTCAAGAAAGTGAACTGAGTGTGGATGAGTGCCAGGTTGCTGAAAAACAAGGGAAGTTGAAGTCTGGTGGGTATGGATGTGTCATGCATATCTGCTGGCATTGGCTCCCCGAAGCTCTCCAGTCATTCACACAGAAACAGGGATAGGACTGCTCAAGAAGGGAACTTGCTGAGGTTCTTCTCCAGCATCATTCTTTTGCCACAATAGTTCGCTTTTTTGTTTATATTTTTAAAATTTATTTTATTTTAAATTATGGGGTGCACAAAAGTGCAGGAGTCCATGGAAGCCCAGGAGAGGTTGTTGGTTACGCTAGAGCTGGAATTATAGGCAGCTGTAAGCCCTCTGGTGTGGGTGTTGTGTTTCAAGGAGGGCACTAGTTAGTGCCCGGCCACTTAGCCCTGACATAATCACACATAAATTATATGACTTAAATCACTGCTTGGCCCATTAGCTCTAGCTTCTTATTGGCTAACTCTTACATATTAATTTAACCCACTTCTATTAATCTTTGTATCACTACATGACTGTGGCTTACCAGGTAAAGTTGTGGCATCTCTCTGACTCTGCCTTTCTTCTCCCAGCCCTCAGTTTAGTTTTCCCCACCTAGCTAAGTTCTGCCCTATTAACAGGCCAAGACAGTTTCTTTATTCACTTATGGTAATCACAGCACACAGATCACCTCCCCTTTTCTATTTAAGTAAAAAAGAAGGTTTTAACTTTAACATAGTAAAATTACATATTAGAAAACAGATATAGGGCAAGAATTACAGTTACAATATTAAACATCTACTTTATCTTTTATCACAACCAAGGAAAATTATAATTATAACTATCCATCTATTCTTAAACTCAATCAAAGACACCAAAAGGATACAATATTACCTAAGTAAACAATAATTTCATTGTAAGCAAATTCCATAACTCTAGAATTGACAGAGACTTCTTGCTGCCTGGAGAGTCTCCCAAAGTTCTGTACTGTTGGGGCATCCATCTTCAACCTACTGGCCTATAATCTGGAAGACTTTTCCATGAAGCAGGAAATTTCAGTGACTTTCTTCTGTGCCCTGCAGGATATCTAGCAGACTCTTTCATGAAGCAGAAACCCCGAAGGACCATCTCACTTTTAGGCAAGTTCAGCAGTCATTTCTCTATGGGTCCTGCATGTCCAGTTCATCACAAAGTCCAGGCAAGAGCAGTTTCTTGCCCAAATGGCTAACCAAAGAGTTGAGTATAAATCCTACTTCTAATGTTTCTCCCAGATGCTTAAATATTTTACAATCATACATTACCCCTTCTTATATTTATCTGTATCAAGAAGATGAACTATTTTTTCCTACCTAATAGTGGATTTGCTAGTGACTGCTTATACTTTGCTATAGTGATTAAGAATCTGACACAAGGACCCTTCATTTGCATGTTTAACTATTGTGCAAATGACAGCAAAAAGTAGAGCTTTGGTCATTTTGGAACTCTTACTGAACTATCAGAAGCAAATATGTTTCAGTGATCTTAGAATTTTCATTTTCCTTAAAGTCCAGAAAGCATTTTACACCATTTTCTTTATGTGTTTTGTAGGTTAATATTTCCTTTGTGTTAATAGACTATTTTATTGTTCTTGTTACCTTCATTTAATACCCTAAGAAACCAGATGAGACAATTTTGAGAATTTAATGATCACTGGTATAAAGCACACATGAGGGTCATTCAGGACATGCCATCCCTTTCAAGGCACTTTGCCAAAAAAGGGATGAAGTTAATTAATTAATACGTGGAAATCCCCTACCAGTCTAGGCTTTAAAGATAAAATAATAATAATAGTAATAATTAATAATAATAATAAAAGTTAATAAAAACTCTTCAAGGCTATAGGCCAACAACACACCTCTTCTACAAAAATTTATAAGCCTCACCAGAACTCTGATATCAAATGTCCTTTTCAAAGAATAGCTAATACAGAATTTATTGCATAATATAAAGTATACATAGATGGCTGGCTCAGAGCTTACTTGTGTATCATTCTGTACTATAAATGAAGTTACTGTGATAGCTATGTTATAGTTTATGTTGATATAACAAAGCTAATATAAATTATAGTGTTACATTCAACTATGTGAGTAGTAACAGAGTAAGAAGGGAAGTGTTTTGTCTTGCAGGAACACTGTCAGGGTAAGAGCTGAGAACTCGAGAGACTAATATGGTTAAAAGACCCTCTGCTCGAGACAGAGACCACATTGGAGCACCAGGCTGAAATCCCAAGGTCCAAATGAGGAGCAGAAGGAGAGAAAGCACGAGCAAGGAACTCAGGACCGCGAGGGGTGCACCCACACATTGAGACAATGGGGATGTTCTATCGGGAACTCACCAAGGTCAGCTGGACTGGGTCTGAATAAGCATGGGATAAAACCGGACTCGCTGAACATAGCGGACAATGAGGACTACTGAGAACTCAAGAACAATGGCACTGGGTTTTGATCCTACTGCACGTACTGGCTTTGTGGGAGCCTAGGCTGTTTGGATGCTCACCTTACTAGACCTGGAAGGAGGTGGGAGGTCCTCGGACTTCCCACAGGGAAGGGAACCCTGATTGCTCTTTGGGCTGCTGAGGGAGGGAGACTTGATCGGGGGAGGGGGAGGGAAATGGGAGGCGGTGGCAGGGAGGAGGCAGAAATCTTTAATAAATAAATAAATAAATTTAAAAAAAAGAAAGAGCACTCCAACATGAAAAAAAAAGACCCTCTGCTGCCTTTGAAGCCCTCTGTTTAGGTAAATCTTAGGATGAATGTACAGAGAAAGGTGGTTGAAGAGGAAATAAGTTGGAGGCAGAAAGAGGAAGAAGAGTGTTCTAGGAACAAGAACTAGACAAAGAACGGTAGAAAGAACAGGATATGGGACAGGAGACGCAAGCACTTTCTGGTAATTCATATTTCTGTCTGATTGGCTGCTTCTAAAGAACAGTTTCCCTGGTTGCAGTTGCTGTGCAACTGCTCTCTGTAATTGACTAACTTTATTTACTTTATCTGTTTCTTCCTCTCTATTTACCTCTTGTTTGCCCAGCTACCTGAGAGATACAAGCTTGGCTGGACAAGGTAAATTTGTGCTAACATATTGTACATCTTATCAACCTATGTCCACTAGAAGCTCTGAAATGTAAATAAACAAGGAATTTTTCTTTTCAGATATTCATTTTTATGTTTACAGATTTATATTTATGTGACATACATATATATTTACTTGCATTTAAAAATAGTATCTATATGGGAAGATATATACAAGTAAATATGTAAAGACACATTTATATATGAAATAATTTCAAGATGTTGATAAAACACAGTTCTTTCAAGAAGTCATTTTCAGATAATTGTCCTACCCCTATTCAACACAATAATCATATATCCCCAAATCTAGTCTCTGAAATGGAGAGAGGCCAGAAGGTTGGCCATTTTCAGAAGCACATTTATATCTTCCTGCATAATAAAACCTAGTAAAATGGTTGAAAAATGCAGCTATGTAATAAATACTGTATAAATGAATACAAGTTAACATATCCTAACAATTACTACTGATTTTGAGCAAATGAATTAATTAGTCCTTCATAGGAGATAAGTAATGTTCTCAGAGTAGAAAACCACTTAGAACTGAGATCATGTTTTTTTGTTGTTGCTGTTTGCTTGTTTGGTTGGTTTTTGTTTTGTTTTGCAATGGGTGAGCCTTGAGGTATTATCTGTATTTTTAACAGTCACCATAGCCATATAAACTTCTATTTAGTAAGAACTCTTAATACTTTGGAAGGTGGAGGAAAAAAGGAAAATTTTTTCCTTGTGTGGAGAAAGGAAGAGACAACTTTTAAGGGTGTGGCCCATGGTAAGTTAACGGTGGATGGTTCTCTACCCAAGAGCAAACAAATGATCAGCACAAAACGCTCTTTGATAGTTATTTTAAAAAAAAAAAAAATAAAGGACACAAAATTATGAATTTCAGAGAGGCTAGGAAGATCAGGGATGGTTCTAGCAGGAACTAGGGGTGATTATGATCAAAAGGTACCATGTAAAGTTCTCGAGACCCAACAATACTGTACAATGTTCTCACAAGACCCAACAATACTAAGGGACTGGAAACGACGGTTCCGAAGTGAAGAGCACTGGTTGTTTTTGCAGAGGCTGCCAGTTAGTTTTGAGCACCCACAAAGCAGCTCGCAACTGTCTGCGACTCTAATTCCAGGGGCTTTAGTGTTCTCTTCTGTCCTCTTGGGAAAGCAATCGTGGATTCAATGTATGGATATACACAGAAAATAAAAATAAATATACTTTTAAAATTTATATTAAAAATAAAAATATTATACTCCAACAACAACACAGATATTAAAAAATATATAAGTACATGAGTATAGTATATGTAAATGTAATAAATACATATTATATATATATATAACTAAATGAATTTGTTATCCATTATAAAGTGTAACCATGTACTTTATAATATAGCAAATATCTTAAATATTATGTTAAACAACCTGAACAGTAGTCAATACCAATACACTGTTTTAGAAAAATAATACTTCTAATGGGACAGAAGTTTGTTTTAACTCTGTGGCCATTACTGGGGACAGACGCAGGGTTCTGACACATGCCACACACACACACACACACACAAACTATTCTTGTAGCTCCAGGACAGGGGATTTGATCAGTTTATTGACAGATTTTAATTTGGACAAAATGACTTTACCTCTCATTGTTGTTTTCCCATTTCTAAGATCTCAAAACTTTCATCATGAAACTTCTTGAAATTGTAAACTTTGTTTCCTTCACCAATAAAGATAAAAGAGTTTTCTTGGTCTGGAGTGGTAGCCAGTACCTTTATTCACAGCTTCCTAAGAAGTTTAAATCAAAAGTTTAAAGACAAGCCATGGCAAGAGAGGGAGGCCCCTCCTCTAGAAATGAAAGAGAGATACAGAAAATGAAAAAGCAGGAAAGGGAAGGAGAGGGAGAAAGTGAAGGACGAGGGGGGAAGTAGCACCCCCAAATCATGCATTGTTATCATTGGAAGGCAATCAAGGTAAGTTCTGTAGTCTGTGCCTGTGTACCAGGCACCTGCACCAATCCTTCAACAACCTAGAGGACATTTTTCTGCAAATGACGAAACAGTTTCTAGCTGAGTGGGGGAGTTGCCCCACCCAGCAACATGGAGAAACAAATAAAAAACAAAGGCAAAACACAGACCCTGGTCTGTCTGACTTTAGACCCCAAGTTCTAATACATCAAGCAAATTCCCACCAACTCTAATTATTGACAGGAATTAACTGTTCTTCTAGCCATGATGCACTATGTGGAGTAAAGTATGTCCATGAAGTATTAAAGAGGAAATTCTTCATTGTAGGTTATACTAAATGTCTCTCAAGGGAACATTTTCTTCGCTTTCTTGTATGACTAATCTCCTACCAGAATAAGACTTTGTAGTGATAATTCATTTATATATTAAGAAATAAAGCTTGCTTGAAGACCAGAAGATGAAACTAAGCCACTAGAGACCAGGCAGTGGTGTCTCACACCTTTAATCACAGCATTAGAGAGGAATGTAAGGCCGGATGAGACAGGAACTCTTCAGTCTGAAGGTTTCTTTTTTTTTTTTTTTTTTTTTTTTTTTTTGGTTTTTCGAGACAGGGTTTCCTGAAGGTTTCTTAGAGGAAAGAGCTGTCTAGTGGCTTGACTGCTTTGCTTTTCTGAGTTTCAGGTTGAACCCCAACATCTGTCTCTGGGTTTTTATTAATCGTACTTCAAGACTTGTATGGAATTTGCTATTAAGAAAAAGGGAAAATGTTGCCAGGCGGGGGTGGGGGGGGCACAAGCGACTGAAAGGACGTCGCTGAGAATTCCTTAGGAAAACTACCAGCTCAGCAGGGTACCTGCAGCAGCCAATTAGTCAGCCACATGCTGTAGCTAGGATGCCTCTGGGCTCAATGGCCAGGATGTGGCTTCCCTTGAAAGAAGACAATGAAGTGCAAGGAAGGAAAGAAAAGGACTCAGTGAACATTACAATTCTTGAGAAAACTGCAGAAAAGAGGATGCCAGGGCACTGGTAATCCAGAAAGACAAGGAGGCGATTTCCAAGACTTTCCTTTCATGAAGGGAAATGAGTCCCCTATCAGGAAAGATGCTACAAGGATATTCACACTCAAGTGTGGCTTCTCATGGAGGCATTGGAGCAAGACTGACCTAAACCTCCTCTGCATTTCAGGTGGAATCTTTGTTTAGGCCACCCACAAAAGCAGAATGACTTCATGTTTAGGGCCAGCCTGAACTACATAATGAATTCACATAATGAATACACAGCCTGGGCTATATAGCAGGAATTTCTGAAGCAAACATGCAAACAAAAAAAATCAAAATAAATTAGAATTCTGCATAGTCTCTGTATGATATTTGATGCTACAGTATATATGGTTTAGTTGAGATTAAGCAGATATATAAGTGAATTAAATCTTCCAATACACATATAGACACACAAATAGATAAACATACATCATTTAAATGTGGATAACAATATATAGGCAGATACTGAGTTTAGATTTACTTTCATTGTTTCTGGTATACAGGATATTTTTCTGGTAAAACATTTTGTCTTGTTTTAAGTAGCTGATAAAACATATATCCAAGAATTGAAGCTTAGTAGTGATGAAGTGGCTTTATATCTCTCCCTTCAAAAATCAATGCTTTCTGACGTGGTCTGTGAAGAAACAGAAACAAACCCCATATCCATACCTTCCCTAAGCTGCTCTACATTTTTCTCATTCAATGAGGTTCTAAGGTCCAAATCAAACCCACTCCCTTCCTCTGCATCCCTTACTTCCCTCTCCAGTCTTTCAGCCACCCTCCCTTCCCTTGGCATAGCCCTCAGCATATTTCTGAGCTCACTAACCCATAGAACCATCCTATTATTTTGCCCTCAGAAGTTACATCAGAAATAAAAATCCTTCCATGAGGGGTTGGGAAAAATCAACAAAACTACTCCACTTAGAAGAGGACTGAATTGGTGATTTCCATTTTCTGTTTTGTTTTGTGTTGCTTGAGGCTATATGATTTCATTTGTGACCTTTGGCCTAATTTTCTTAATTTTTTTTCCCCATTCCTGCCATAAGGTGTTGGGAAAATCAACAAAACTACTCCACTTTACTCCACTTAGAAGAACATATTTTAAGAACTGAATTGGTGATTTCCATTTTCTGTTTTGTTTTGTTTGAGGCTATATGATTTTATTTGTGACTTTTGGCCCAATTTTCTTAATTTTTTCCCACAAAATAACAAACACACCAACCACTTGATGTTCTCGTATGTCTCTTGTTTGTCTAACTTAATGAACCCTAACTTAATATACCTAAAATGGAATGCAACCCTTCTTTCTGGAACAGAGAAAGAGGAGAACAATAAATAAGAAAAAAGTTATTGCCCATCTGGACTGCATAGAACAGACAGCCAGGGACAGCCAGACAGCCATGTCAGCTCTTCTCTGGGATTTATTTCAACCACACATCTGAGAAATGGCTAAACTCTTAAAGCGTGCCAGAACCTCACGTCTGTACCCTGCCACCCCTGAGAATGTCCTCCTGATTGTTCTCTACACTCTTCCCTTCGTTTACCCACTCTCGATGCTACAGTCACCCATGTCTCCTAAGCAGGAGCCCTATCCATTGGCCCCAGCCCATGCCTTTCCCAGTTCACAGTGCTGCCATGGTTCCTAAGGCGGACTGTTCAGCCCTACATTACTTCACTTGCTCACCCATTCCCCACAGTCCATCCCGTTTGCTCTTCTATGGCCTCATCTCATTGGCCTTACTGTCACGGGTAAACAGACATGGAGTCAATGGGCTCTGCCACTGTTACTCTTACATTTCATGTTGTTTGGTAATATCAGCAAAGTCATCTCAAGAACTAGGTCTGAATTTCCTGCTCCCTTACAAGTAGGGAAGGAAAGAAAGAGGGGTACCCACAACTGGGAAAATGGGAAGGCACCATAGTGACTTTGGGATAGTAAGGGATGGGATTGTGCAAAGGCCTTCAGTGGGGGAGGCTCTTATTACCTACCAGTGAAGAGAGTGGGAAGCAGAGGGAGGTCTTCTTTCCTGGCCTATCAAGGACAAGTGTAAATTTGTCAGATATATAAATAAGACAAATAGAAACTTACATATATAAAGACTAGGATGAGGGAGAAAACAACTTTAACTTGTGAATTAAAAAAGCTAATGAAACTTTCTGACATTTAAGGATGATATACGTGAGACCTGAGTTATAGTGATTACTACCATGCCATCTGTGACACTGTCCCCATCCTCAGAATACCTGAATACATCCATTGCTTCTAACTTAACCAAAACGGCATCTACCTTCAAAGCACATAGCTTGCAATTCAGCCAACATTCCCGGAGCAGCAAAGGCTGCTTCTCAGGTTTGTGCCACTGAAATACAGAGAGATCGTTTTCAGAAATTCCTTTATTCCAAATCCTGCATGAAGCAAAGGAAGATGTTTGTGTTTTCAAAGGTTGCCTAATGATCGCTCTTTCTGACATTACATGAACGGAAGTCAACAATGTGACATTTGCCATAAGCAAAACAGAATGGCAGAGCCGAGATACACAATAAGGCCACCCTCGCAGCAGCCAGCAAATCTGCCTTTTTTTTTTTTTTTTTTTTTTTTTTTTTTTTTTGGTGCAATTTGTTTCTCTGAGTCTGGCAAAGGTTTTGGCTTCTGTTTCATGTTCTTTGATTATTATTATGCCTGTCTACTAGTGGAAACAGAAAGTACCCTACCTTTCTGCCCTGAAATAAAGAAACGGGGGTTTAAGATAAAATAATTGGACTATTCACTCGAGACCCAGAAGGACAATTAACCCATGCAGCCTCGTGTACAAGATGCTGCAACACTGTACCCTCTCCCACACGGAGAGCACAAAACCCCAGTAGGCAGACTAAGGGGTAGGGAGCTAAACACACAAAAGCAGACAAAGAATTCTCTGGGGGAACAGATTCATTTGGGCCATCAGTCACCTTTGTTACTGACAAAGGCCAGAAATTCCCAGTGCTCAGTGAGCCCTTACCAAACTATACGTCACACAGTCTCGGGGACCTCACAAAGCTATACCGTAGGCACCTTGGACTCAGAGGCGAGAGACACAAAATCTGGCATCCCTAAAAATGGTCTTCAAGAAGCAGTTACGCAAGGGAACGCAAAATAGCTGCAACCCACTAGGTTTCTTTATTGCTGACAATTTGAGTCAAACTGGTCTTAAGCTGTCCTGCCTCTGCCTCCCAAGTGCTGCTGGGATTAAAGGCATGCTCCACCACCGCCCGGCTCAAGATGAACTTTTAAAAATGAAGGAAAGAGGCAGAGGCAGGCGGATCTCTGTGAGTTCGAGACCAGCCTGGTCTACAAGAGCTAGTTCCAGGACAGGCTCCAAAACCACAGAGAAACCCTGTCTCGAAAAACCAAAAAAAAAAAAAAAAAAAAAAAAGGAATGACAGTCACATCTATTTCAAGGAATTTAATTTTCTTGTAATGTTTATTATGTCAGTTACTTTGGAGTAGTAATGTTTTAGCCGGTCAGTCTTTTCTCTAATGGCATATCTTCTGATGATCTCTAACTCATATATCTTATGAGAAAGTCAAGAGAGAAAAGATATCACTAAATCCCATTAATGGAAACTCTCTAAAACATGAGCTCAGTAAGTTCTTTCTCCTGCTGTGTGATATGCTGCTACAGCTGTATCCACTTACAGCACATACTGGCTGATTGGGCTTCTTTCGCTCAGAAGTTTATGTGCTGAGTGACTCAGATCTTCACCTAAATCTCTCGGGTCTGAATGTAAGGTGCTAGCAGGACTCATCTGGGGCTGGGGACATTTACAAAGCTCTTCCATGTTGTAACAAGATTCACCTCCTGTAGTCGGGTGGTGGTGGCGCACGCCTTTAATCCCAGCCCTCGGGAGGCAGAGGCAGGTGGATCTCTGTGAGTTTGAGGCCAGCCTGGTCTACAAGAGCTAGTTCCGGGACAGGCACCAAAGCTACAGAGAAATCCTGCTTCGAAAAAAAAAAAAAAAAAAGATTCACCTCCTGTGGACTACAGGATTGGTCCTTGTTTCCTTGCTGACGGTCTGCCAAGAAAATCTAATCCTTGGGAGAATTTCATAATTTCATCTTGGGAGGATTTCATGGTTTCTACATGGTCTCTTTATCTTTTTTTTTGGATTTTCAAGACAGGGTTTCTCCGTAGCTTTTTGGTTCCTGTTCTGGAACTAGCTCTTGTAGACCAGGCTGGCCTCGAACTCACAGAGATCCGCCTGCCTCTGCCTCCCAAGTGCTGGGATTAAAGGTGTGCGCCACCACCGCCCGGCCTCTCTTTATCTTTATATCAAAAAATAGGAAGTCTTATTCACACTAAACCCCTTTAAGACATGAACCCTTGATGTCCTCTTCCCCAGATCTTTATGCCTAGATATAAATGTTATATAGGACATGACAGATCACTAAGGATAAAACCCTTCTTAACATTAGATGTGCAGTATGACTAAACTTCATGAAGGTGGCACCTTCTGACTCCCGGGCTCAGGGATCAGGCAAAAGGTGTAGAGCAAAGGGCACAGATCTTAGCGGTCATGTCAGAACCCTGCCTCCACACACAGCTTTGAATTTTATTAAAGAATTGGGGTTCCATCTGTCTATTGGCTGATCGCCCCAAGGTATCCAACTAGAGGACAGTGCAAGATAGTCAGGGGTGAAATCCACAGTCTTAAGTTGGGCCATTGAGCTTACTCCTTTATCAGCAATCAGTCAGTTTACCGTCCAGCCAGCCCAAGGCTATTTGCCCAGCCACGCGGAGAGAGCCCTGGAGGCTACTGCTCAGAGCTGTCGTCTTTCCCTCCCCTGTCAACTCTTCCCTCCTTCTATTTTAGTGGATTGAATGTTACTCATTTTGTGGATCTTCTGACACCTTTAATTGCTCTTCCCTTCCCACGCCTATTAAGTTTTCTCACCCTTTGATATTGGCATTAGAAGCAGTTAAATAATTTGCCAAATGATGTTGTACCACTGCTGTTTTCTGTCAGTTGCTTTGCACTGCCTTTAACCCTGCCTCGGTTCTGCTGTAAAGTGTTAAGTAGCATGGAGTGAGGTTATTTTACACAGAAGGTTGTTGGGCTCCTTAGAGCTAAAGTCTTTTTCACATGCCTATTAATTCATGGGGGAGGTAAGGGAATATTGAAAACTTGCTTTGAAGCTCAAAACTGATTTGTAAAAACAATTTCATCTTTTGGCATCTAGCCAGGGCATGTGTGCCCAGCCAGACAGAGAGCACAAGCTTTAAAAAGGAGTTATAACAATTTTCTCATATTCAAATTCTTTTAAACCCTCCAAAAAGTTAAGAATAGGACTATTATTATTACTATTATTATTATCATCATCATCATTGTTATTATAGTTTTGTTTCCTTGAGACAAGGTTTCTCTGTGTATCTGTGGCTGTCCTGGAACTCATTCTGTAGATCAGGCTGGTCTTAAACCCAGAGATTCACTTGCCTCTGCCTCCCAAGGGCTGGGATTAAAGATGTGCACCACCCCTGCCTTTCAGATAGGGCTATTATTGCTAATACTAGAAAAGTAAGTTTCTACATCTTGCCTTGCCTCCAGCTATGTTTTGGAGATATTCTGACACACAGGAACACATGGACACCCTCAGCCTTTCCTCTGGTCACTGTTCTGCGAGCTCATGTCCCCATCCTACATGTGCACTGGCATTGATAAGACATTTGCCTGTGACACTTACGTAAATCTCTTCATGATAGTGTCATGTGTCTATGACCCGACATGACTTTGTTTCTACTTCAGAGCATAAAGGATGTGTCATCGCCACTAACTCTGTGCTTACAAGGGCTGCACTGTGGTGCACCCCACTTCACTCTGACCCATGGGCTCCCCAGTCTTCTAATGCTCTAAGTAAGACTCCCTCCACTCGGAAGTGGAATGTATGTTTTCTGCCTTTTTCCAATATACAACTTGAAAGTGATAAAGGAGGAAAATGAAATGTCCGGAAGTGGACCTAGAAAGCAGAGAAGTAAGGCTTAGAAACACTTCCTGGAAGACCAGAGAACCTGGGAGTGCCTATGCACTCTTGAATTTAAGAAAAAGACATACTGAGAGCATGAGTGTCCCCACAGCAAGTGTGCAAATAAAAATAGGAATTGGAACGGCGGTGGCAGAGTGGCATGCTAAGTCAAAGTGAAGAAGATACTTCTAGCAGCCTTCTTGTCCAACCTAACTTCACTTTATTGTGCACATGGCCAAGTGAACTTTCCCAGGTCACACTAGACTCACACAGAATGAATTGCAATCCATTCCTCCAAACATGTGGAGTTTTCTTTTTCTCTATTGGAGATCTCAGGATCAAATACTTAGAAAATGATGACTCAAGCCTTCCATCTGGAAATCATTAGCGAGATATGCCTGCCTGAGTTGAAAAGGATGCAATTAATAAGATTTGACTTTTTAAGAAATTGATGGAACAGGATCTTAAAAGAGTCTAAAAATTTGCTAATAAATTGAGAATTTTCCTTTTCACCTATTTGTGGTACACAGAATAATAACCTTTTAAAGATGTCCACCAGTCTAACGCTACAAATTCATGAGTGTGTTACTTAACTTAGCAAAATGGAAATTAGAGCATGTATAGGTGGCTTCTAGATGCTGGGAAGGCACGGAAGCAGACCCTCAGGGACTCTGTGAAAGAACAAAGCACTGTCAACAACTTCATCCCAGCCTGGTGACTCGTGTGATAGGCTTCCCATGTGCAAAACTTAGAGAAATAAATTTGTGTATGATGGTGGCACACACCTAGAAAGTCAGCATTCTTCAGCCAGTTAAAGCAAAAGGAACAGGAATTCATGGTCACACTAGATGACAATAACAAGCCTGAGGTCAGACTGGGTTCTATGAAACCCATCTCATAGATGGGAGGGCAAAAGGAAAGGAAGGAAGAGGAAAGGAATAAATGAAGGAATGAATTTGCTTTGTCTATGCCATGAAGTTTGCAGTCATCAGTTATACACCATTAACAAGCAAAACAACATCTAATACCTTTTTATTAACCAATTCATGAAAAAATTTCAACTGATTCTTCTGAATCACTACTGGGAATCTGTCTTTTCCTTGTGAACCAAATGGTTTATAATAGTTAGCAGAATCAAGCCACTGACTGCATAAACAACATCAAAAGGTGTGAATATCATAATGGTACTACATTCCAGGACTTATAGTTTATGATCCTCCCTTAGCTGAAGTTGTCCGGGGATCCTGGAAGTAGTCAAGCCATTTTCTGCATGTGTGAAACCTTTGGGGAATGAGTTTTAGAAAAGGCTCTCCAATTCCTGTTTTATGTTCTGTCCTTGAGAGGTCTTTACACAAGAGAAAATGTATTTTCTACCCACCAAATTGCAAGAACAAAATGCAATCAAGTCAATTGGATTATACTTCAATTCATATAATCAAGCTTAGAATAATGCAACACTTAAACATTTGTGCAGTTTTAAAAACAATTCCTAAGCCTCTGGGTAGAATTTTACTACAAATTAGTCTTGTGCTCTCTCAGGTTAATTTTGATAAATCTTAGTTAGGGTCTCTATTGCTGTGGTAAAACACCATGACCAAAAACAACTTGGGAAGAAAAGAATTTATTTTGTTTATACTTCTACATCATAGATCATCATCAAAGGAGGTCAGGACATGACTCAAGCAAGGCAAAAACCTAAAAGTAGAAACTATAGCAGAGGCCACAGAGGAGCATTGCTGACTAGCTTATTTTCTATGGCTTGCTCAGTCTTTCTTGTAGGACCCAGAACCATAAATCCAGGAATAGCACTGTGCCCAAAGCTGGGCTTCCCGTATATCAATAAACAATCAGGAAAATTCAGCACAGGCTTGCCCACAGGCCAGTCTCCTGGGGGCATTTACTCAATTGAGGCTCCTTCTTCCAAAATGACTATAGCTTGTATCAAGTTGACATGTAACTTGCCAGCACAACTACTGAGATTTCTCTGCCGCTTTCCACCCATTGCCACAGCTCCACACACAGAAGCAAGTTCATAGCTGCTGCGTAGAAGCACCACAACAGACCCAGAGCTGGAAGGCTGGATCTTGACTCATGGCTTCTGGGCCCCGTTGATATTTGCCCTTGGGCCTCCTGGCAGGCAGCAAGAGGGTATCTACCCACTACTGTAAAGAAGTCTGTTCAAAGAGCATGTTCCTGAGAAGTGTTTAAGATGTAGAGAGGCAGAAGAACATATATCCATATATATATTTAAAATGTACTATACTAGAACTTTTAAATTTTAGAATTTTCTGTTTGAGTCGTTGGCTTGAGTTTTATTTTTAAAAGCTGTTATGTGAATGTCTAGGACAGAATTTCCAAAAATTTCCGAAATGGCCCTAAATATACCTATGCCATTTTGTACTATTTATTTAGGCAAAGTGCGGTTCTTATAAATGATGATTGTCAAGTCTAAATATCAGGGGAATGAGGAATATAGCTCAGTGGTAACTTTAATCCTTAGCACAAAAAGAAAATTAACTATAAAATAAAGATTGACTAAAATTTGTAAAACATCGAACGCATGTTACATCCTACAGTATCGATTACTCACCTAACATGCCATTCTTTCTGTAAATATAAACAAGCTCAGCTACCTTTAGTAGATGGCAACATTATGGGTTTATCAAAGAACAATATTTTTAAAGTTATGATTTAGGATTAGTGTTTGATTTATACCCTATTAGGTACCTGGAACTGTCTGGAGTGAGTAAAGGGTCAGGAAAGAGAATGTCTAAGTGGCTCTAGGAAGGAAGCCATCATCGATGCTCGATGAACTAGTCAGGACTTGGCCTATTCTTTTCCAGGCACTATGTCTGCTTCTGCTGTTCCAGACACAGAGAGAACATGTTTCACCACACTGTGCCCTCCCTTGGCAGAAATGACAATTTTCTGAACCACCTCCCTGAGTTAAGCCGCCAGGGCAAGATCTCCAGCTTGAGCGTCACCCTCTTCTTGGGCACTACTGTGGGGAAGATTACTGTGTGTGTCCAGTGAGAACCTAGATCTTTTGCCTCCCACAGGCTCTGAGATGCCAAAGCTGCCACTCCCAGGAAAGCACTGGGAGGAATCAAGTGCTCGAACCCAAGACCCCCTGTCTGTGCCAACTACAACACGCACTCTTGCTCTCCCAAGAGTGTTTGTCTCCTTCAGACAAGTGTCTTTTCCTGCCTCTCCTGCTTAACTAATTATATCAGAAACATTACCTCTGGATCCCCACCAAAACCACAGAAAGTGGAAACAGGAAAGAACACTATCTATTTTCACATTTGGGGAAGAGACATAGGGACTTTTTTGCCAGATTTGTCAAAATAGAACTCGAAAGGCCACAGCCCTACACTCTCGACCTGAGAAACAAGCAGGTGTTGCACTAACCAGCAGGATGTGGAAGAGGTGGGGAGGACTCATGAGCAGCTTCAGGAAAATGAAACGCTCTAGCCAGGTCAGAGGCAGGGGTGCCAGGGAAGACAAAGCCCTGTGTATGGAAATGAACCCAGTCACAAGTCCCTGCCAGACAGTAAAGCTTCAGGAGAGTTGACTTTCCTGCTGCATTTCAAAGCGCCTGCCTGAAAGTGCTCCCTAATGTGCAGTTCAGGTCCCCACTTCTCATCTCCATCCCTCTTTATAGGAAGCGATTACAGCTTTTACTCACAGAGCTGGGAACAATGTCCTTGAATGTACCAACCATAGGCAGACCTGTCTTTAAACTTGATTATAAAATCTCCCCTAAGAACAAAGGTGAGGACCACACTGGCTTTGTAAAAGTTGTTAGTCCTAGGAGCAAGACTCATTGGCCAAAGCCCAAATCCCTCCTAAACAGTGGAAGAGCCGTGGTCCAGAAAGGACAGAGCAGAGATGACCTACCTACTGCACAGTAACTGGGAATGAATTAAAAGTATCACAAAGGAATAAACGGGTCACTGTGAACCCGGGGTTATGATAAAGGCAAGACTGTTGCTGGCATGCTAAGAAGTCAAATAAAATAATGGGATTACTTTATTTAATTACAGATTTGCAGACCGTTTCTCTTTCTTAAATCTTAAATCTTCATTACATACCATTGAACTACTTTGGGATGTATTTAAGCAGCCAATTATGTTTCAATTGAAAGTACTGATATTTTCAAATATATTGAAGGTAATTCTATGGAGAAAGCATTATAAGCTAACACAAACACATTGTATGAATATGCTAATAAGTATTTTCAGGCAACAAAAAAAATTGCCATTTTATGCAGATGATAATGTAATGTTTAACCAGTAAAATAATTCCCTCATTTATTATAATAGTTCTAATTATAATAGCTGTATCATCACTAATAGCTGTGTAATAGCTTTATAGCTATTAATATTATAGTCTAAAATCAATTTACATTTGTCAGAACTTTTGTTATTATCAAAAAGTTATTAAGACTCCTTTGATGTACAATTTTAACGTGCCCCCAAAGTGATATAAATAGCTCATCAATTAACAAAGAGCAAGATAATACAAAAGAAACCTTATTTTTCTGCCAAACTAATAGACTTTGTTTGTATAACAAGTATTGGACTCAACATTGTTTGAGATGTAGAGAAATGCAAAAATGATTTACTTTAAATAAAGATTTGGAAATTATCTAACTATCTTGAACTAGAAGCTTTGAACAAAAATTGTGAGGACTATGAATAATAATAATGAATTGTGTGCCTGAAAACCAAAATCATTAAAAAGAATCAGTGCTATTTTTCCTGGTTTTATCTTGACTAAGATAATGCTGTAACAGGTAACATCATCATGTAACTAACAGGTAATTACAGAAAACCCACACAATAACAAACACTGTTCTTCTTGAGACAATGAAAAACAATTAATAAAAATTCAGAGAAAGAAACTGGGGTACAACTTGAAGACCTGAAAAACCAAGCAGCCAATCACTGGCTCTTACCTCAGCCACAGTTCGAAATGACAATCCTGCCTCCAGGAATCCTCTGAATGAGACTGTGTGTGAGAGCTGTCTCCTCCCGTTTTATATTCCTCTCTAGGGCTGGGTTTAAAGGCCTGCACCACAACCACTTGGTTTCTATGGCAAATAGTGTGGCTACTGGACTAAAGGTGTGTGTCACCACTGCCTGGTCTGTCAGGCTGACCAGTGCAGCTGTTTTACTCTCTGATCTTCAGGCAAGCTTTAATTATTAAAATACAAATAAAATGCCACTACAAGACAAGGTCTCACAATATAAATCTTATCAGTCTCCAAATAATGATCCTCCTGCCTCAGGTTCTTGAGTCTTGGGATTATAGACATGAACCACTACCCAGAGACTGTGCGGAATTCTACTAATTTGTTCATGTTACAGTAAGAAATTTCCAACAATACTAATAGTAAAAGCAACAAATGACAAACAATGTATAGATGTTTGGTTTATAATGGGGATACTCAAATATCTCAAGTATTTTATTCAAAACTTTATAGTGCGCCCTCACACCATGGAGTCACAGAATCATAGGCACTGTGGTAAGATCCAGTTCATGGGAAGCAGCAGCCTCACAGCCTTTTGCTGTATGGCCGCTACGAAGTAAAGGCAGAGTTACTTGCATGCAAGCTCTCTGACAGTGCGACAGTGGATCCAAGGTGCTAGTAGTGGCTAGGGGAAGGGAATGAACCAAACAAAGAGATCACTAACATTCTAGGTGGACAGTGCAGGAGAAGTGAGGTTCTTGCCAGGCTACTTAAATAGCATGCAATCTAAAATTTACAAAGCATTTCAATCTCAAAACTTCCATTGAATGTTTCCTGACAATAACTGAGCATGGGTAACTGAAACCAGAGCAAATGGAACACAGGAAAAGGGGACAAAAGTATATGCTGATGGTCTAGCTGACAGTATCAGAGCTGAGGTGCTGCGATCCTTGTATTTGTTAAGGTAGTTATTATGCTACTGTTTTCTACAAAGTCTTGCTGAGATGAACTTCTGTGGTGTCTTCGACTTGAAACAAACCAACCTGATATAAATATTTGGGGTCAATTTTACAGATGTTATTGTTGGTTTATTTTTCTTTTTTTTTCTCTTTTGCATTTTGCCACCCAGCTCCCAAATAAACACATGGAGACTTACTCTTTTTTATGAAATTCCGGTTTTAGCGTGGCTTGTTTCTAGCCAGCTTTTCTTTTCTTTTTTTTAAAAAAATATTATTTATTTATTTATTATTGTTTTTATTGAGCTATAAATTTGTCTCTGCTCCCCTCCCATGATCCCCACACTCCCATCTTACATAGGAAATCTTGTCTTTTTCTCCTTCCTATGTAGATCCATGTATGTCTCTCTTAGGGTCCTCTTCATTGTCTAGGTTCTCTGGGGTTGTAGACTGTAGGTTTTTTTCTTTGCTTTATGTCTAGAAGTTACTTATGAGTAAGTATATATGATATTTGTCTTCCTGGGTTATCTCACTCAATATGTTTTTTCTAGAACCATCCATTTGCCTGCAAATTTCAAGATGTCATTGTTTTTTACCGCTGTGTAGTACTCCAATGTGTAAATGTACCACATTTTCTTTATCCATTCTTCAGTTGAGAGGCATCTAGGTTGTTTCCAGGTTCTTAGCTTTTCTTAAATTATACCATCTACTTTTACCTCTGGGCTTTTATCTTTATCCTATATACCTTTCTTTACTTTTTACCCCATGGCTTGCTGTGTAGCTGGGTGACTGACCCTTGAAGTTCTCCTCCTTTTCTTGTACCTAGATCTCCTCCCTCATTTCTCCTTCTATTTTATCTCTCTGCCTTCCAGCCCTTCCTATCCTTTCTCCTGCCTACCTATTGGCCATTAAGCTCTTTAGTAGACCAATCAGGTGTTTTAGACAGGCAAAGCAACACAGCTTCACAGAGTTAGACAAATAGAATATAAAAGAATGCAACATATCTTTGCATCATTAAACAAATGTTCCACAGCATAAACAAGTGTGAAGCATCTACACAGTATCCTACAACAGTTGGCAACCCACTTCCAAAGAGAGAATTAGGTATCATCTTCCTGAAGACCAGTGGGTACTTCTTACCATCATTATTTTAGTGGGCAATCAGGTATCATTGTCTTTCATTTGGAAGTGTGGTTATAACAAGTCAACCATAACCATTGTTTACCTTCTGAGAATTCATGGTCAACGTTTAAAGCACACTATAATCATTCACTTGTATTCTTATATGTTTGATTTAAACACTATCACCTAGTGTTTTCTCATCTGTCTCCTTTCTGACCGCTGTACAGAATAAGATTTATTTTGGTCATAGAAAATAGATACGTTTTTAGGTGTCTTGTTAGATGTTCAATAAATATCGGATAACTATTCTCTTGCTGGAGCACTAACACAAACAAGCTTATGTGATTCAATATCGATAACTTCAGGGCAGGGAAAATGGGTCAGTTGGTAAATGTATTTGCCATGCAAGCACAAGGATCTGAGTTCAAATCCTTCAGCCCTTTGTAAAAGTAAGACACTGTAGCATGAATATTTGTAATGCCGGGAACCATGCTGAGAAATAGAGTTGGAGAATTACCTAGGAGCTGGTAGGACAGCTAGCCTGGCATATACCATTAAAACAACAAAGAAACCTTGTTTTAAACAAGGAGGAAGACAGAGACTAACACACAAAGCTATCCTTTCCACAATGTGCTGTGTTAAAGGCATGCTGCATTTACAAATATGGACGTGTGTGAGAAAACAGAGAATGCGTGAGAGGAGACAGAGAAAGAGGAGTTCAAAGAATAGACAGTTTGAGAACAGTTTGGCAAAACGTTCAAATTTATCAGTCCTTAGTGAGATGAAAATACAATGTCCTCTCATTCCAAGTGAAACAGTCCTCAGGAAGCCTTCCACTATCAGTGTGAGCACTGTTTCCATGTGGGAACCGTTAGCTTGCCTTCAGGTTGCAGGGAATTCTTCTGCACTCCATTTGCTCCTCAGAGGGAACAGCATTTTTCCTGCACAGGGATTCCTTGTCTGCCACATTGTTTTCTCACATGGTACTTGATTCCTCATCACATCAAATACACATCGAATCTGTGAGGCCAAGATATATTAGAAGAACCTGTGACACAGGACACATTTTAAACATATTCTGTGTGATTCTGGAGGCCAACACATGACTGCATTGCCCTGTCAAATGGAATTAATGATCTTTTCACTACCTCAAGAAAAAAAGTCTAAAAAAAAATCAAGTGTAACTTCAAATATTTACTATAATCTGAGAGATCTGGGGTGAAATTTTAACTTCCAATTAAAAAAGAATTTATATATTTTTGATTTATTTGAAGGGCATTTCGGCTGCTTAGTCCTGAAATAACCACACAGAAACTGTAGTAATTAAATCATCACTTGGCACAATTATCTCTGGCTTCTTATTGGCTAACTCTTTCATATTAATTTAATCCATTTCTAGTAATCTGTGTATCACCACATGGCTATGGCTTACTGGCGGGATTACATGGCTTCTCTCTGACTCCACCTTCTTTCTCTCAGGATTCAGTTTAGTTTGCCCTGCCTAGCTCTGTTCCCCTATACTCCACTATAGACCCAAAGCAGTTCCTTTATTAATCAATGATATCCACTACATACAGAGAGGAATCCCCACATCAGGGTGACTCATGAGAACAAAAAATAATCAATTAAAAATCTAAATGCTAATGGTGAGAGAGAAAACCAAATAACTTTCATGTTATGTAGTCACATAATTAAAGAACAATAACTCAGTCTTGGCTCCAAATATGTGTTAAACACTGAAGTCAATTTTGCAGGATCCAAAAAAACATATACAAGTGGCTGTAGTGAAAATTCAGAACAATGTAAATGGTGTCAATGAAAACCCAAGCCTGAAGAGAACCTGGAGTTGGAACGGGGTGAGTGAAAGAGCCAGAAATGCAAAGTGTGGTAGATTTGGCAGGCTGCAAAGCCAAGCTGTACACCTGCCCCTACCTCTTTGTGCACTCTTATACGTTGGCATAGTCTGTCAAGGATTCTGAGAATGACTCTTGAGGAGTCAGATGTGACTGAAAGACAAAGGAGACAAAGTCGATCTAGACTGTAGTTGGCTCAAAGAGGTCTCAAACCCTCCTTTTTCTGGGCATTGGAATCATTTTGCCTTGTGTGGTATAAGGTTTCTTCAATATCCAAATCACAAGGGAGCACAAAGACAAATCAACATCTCCAAGTGGGCATGGACCCAGAGAGTTCAGAACACAATCAGTCTTCGTTTTCCTGGCATCTATGTGCACATTCTTGCTTTAAATATTTACGACTATATTTTAAGTGGAAGTAACAGAAGCAGAAAAATGACCTCTAAAGACAAGACTAGGATAATTTTCCAGATGAAGATGGGCATTTGAACATTTGGATTAGCAGGAACCTAGAGGGCTTTTGTTGTGTGTCAGGCACTGTGGGAGGCTCCAAAAAAAAAATGCATGCAAAGAAGAATCTTCATCACTGAGCAGGATGAAAAAGTAAACTATTTTTCAGTCTGCAAGTTCTGAGACTGGGAAAAGCATTGAATTAGAAAAAAAAATACACAGAAAACTGTAAGAGAAGAAGGCAAGCATTGCTAAGTTGCCACCCATTTAACAAGCACTCATCTCCAGCTCACATGTATTCTGAATTAGGCAAACACTATTAATTTCATTAAAGGGTCAAAGTGAAGTTCATCATGGAATAAAATACCTTCATTGTAATATCAAAATTATTATTGGAAATTCAATATTCGTGCAGTTTAGTCTGCTCCTAAACCCATCTTTTTCCTTTGCCACACTGTGTTCACATTGACAAGCACAGCACAAGCGACCTAGCATCAAAGGATTTAACAGATTTCAGAAAGAACGTGCCTCTTCGTTTACTTCAACTACAGAACACACCCAAAGAGTCAAGAAGAAAAAATTACTTTGGCCAATGATTATGAAGATCTCTTTCCAAGACTGACATTATGATAGGAGAATATAAGAAGACAAAGTGATTTACTTTATGGTCAATATTCAAACAAAGGTTGGGGTTTGGGGAGAAGATAGGGTTTCACTATAATCTTCAGCAGACTACCGTAATGACTAGAAAACCTCTCCCTAGACTACATCTCTTAAAAGTTCTAATACCTCCAAAATGAATCACAGACAAGTGGTGGAGGCTTTAAGACACACGCCTTTGGAGAAACTTTCACATAAACTATAGCAGTTGTGGGCATAAGCACCTAAAACAAAATTATGTGCTAAAAGAAAATAAAATGTATTATTGAGGGCCTCAGGATGAATAATATATTTATTGAGCATTTAATAACATACCCAAAGCAGTTGCTTTTGTATAAATTGCTAAAAGTATAACATAAGCATAAAATAGCATAATTGGTTTATTATAAACAAATAATTTAATTTTTGGTTTTTCAAGGCAGGGTTTCTCTGTGTAGTTTTGGAGCCTGTCCTGGCACTCTCTTTGTTTACCAGGCTGGTGTTGAACACTCAAAGATCTACCTGCCTCTGCCTTCCAAGTGTTGGGATAAAAAGCATGTACCACCACCACCTGATCTTAAATAAATAAATTTTTAAAGATTTGTTTTTATTTTATGTGTACTTTATCTTACCTATAGGTATGTCAATGTATATGTCTGCAGAGCCCATGAGGACCCAAAGGGGCCATCAGATTCCCTAAGACTGAAGTTAGGGACAGCTGTCAGCTGCCGTGAGAGAGCTAGGACCCCGATCCTCCACAAAAACAGCAAGGACTCAGAACTGTTGAGCTATCTACCCAACCCCCAAACACAAACCATTTTTTTCTTGTTTTCATTGTTATTTATTTATTTATTTATTTATTTATCAAACCATTTTAAAGCCAATATAAATAATGTAATTTTCCAAAGCAAGTAATGTTTTTAACATATTTATTATTATTTCTGTGTACATGTATGGACAAGTAGGTGCAAGTGCCCATGGAGGCCAGAAGAAGAAGTGGAGTTGCAGGCAATGACGAGTTACCCGATGTAGGTGCTGGGAACCAAGCTCAAGTCTTTCGTTTAGAACAGCCACACTCTTAACTGAGCCATCACTCCAGTCTCAATAGTTTTAAAACACTAGATGTAATTTTTGCAAAAAGTCTATTGGGCTCAACAGGTCATGCTACCAAATGTTGAGAAGACATGAAGAAGAAGCAGAAGTTACAGTATTTTTATCAGAAAGTTTAAAGTCTAAATTAGAATACACATCCCTACACACATAGACATACAAGATGCATGAGCAAGTAGAAACTAACATGCAGTAACTGTGAGTATTCAGGGATCTGCACTGGCCAGCCCTTGGGGCTCTGACAAGAAACATTCTCAGCTGTAGCCCTAGAAGTACCTTCTGTGCACATTCACTGTTTCCTTTTAAAAGGGCCCTGCTCACCTCCTCTCTCTCTCTCTCTCTCTCTCTCTCTCTCTCTCTCTCTCTCTCTCTCTCTTTCTCTCTCTCTCTCTCTGCCTCTCTCTTCTCTTCTTTTGTGCCTGTCCCCAGAAACTGGTTCCCCCTTCTACTCCCCCTTTTGCTGGTCCCTTCCCCCTAATAAAAACCCCTCCACATGAACTTTGTTGCATGGCGTCATTCTCTCTAGCTTTTTGAAAATTACAATAGTACTTGTGTACATGTTAATGAGAATCAAAGTTATGTATTTTGATGCCAATAAAATTTTTATCAGCGGTTTCCAAGTACCTTACAGGGAAGAACTGAAAGATAATTGTAGGTTTTGTATGTTAGAAAATGGACTGAAACATACAAAGGAGGGGTAGTATTGACCATAACTGGACCACCACAAGAAATGGCTCAAAGAAAACAGTCAGTGTCTAAATCTTTACATAGGCCAGCTTCACTGATGTTTTTGGTAGAAAGAAAGAAACAAGCAAAATGTGCCCCCATCTGCCTGAAGCCAAAGAGTTACTTCCTAGTGTGCTATGGAACCACAGAGTCCATAAAGCAGCTCTTCATTTCTTACTTATTTCCTCTGATTTCTGCTTTCTAGAAGTCCATTCCACTTTCTGAGAGCCTCCTCCAAATCTCAGCTCAATACTCAACCCAAAGCTCAGCTCAATACTCAACCCAAAGCTCCATCTTTTAAAAACTTAACTTATTGTCATCGACATGATTGTCGACACTCAGAATGGATTATGAGTTTACCAGCTGGCCTGTAGGTATGTAAGATTCTGAATGTGCAATGAATGACAGGGAAGTTTTGAAGAATGGGGAAAAAGCACCATCTGCCTTGGGTTTGAAAGAAATATCACAGTGATAGCAGACAAATCATCAAAGGCAAAGAGGAGTCAAGAGGAACAAGCAGACCAAGGAACTGCATTTGCAGGGTAAGGTCAAACTGTTACTGGTAGTAACCAACCAATACCTGATTTGACTTAAGACTTACTCCAAGAAATGGAACCCATAAGTGCCATGGCCAGGGTGACTGAAAAACAGAGACTAGCTATCCCATGGCACCAGGTTAAGACCAAATACTTCTGGTCAAAACCAAAAACACAACCACTACCACCACCAACAAAATGATGTGATAATGTGACTCATAATGACACTCTGCTGTACTCAGTGATCAGTGCCTTGCTTAGCCATCATCAGAGAACTGTCCTCCTACAGCACATAGGAACAAATACAGACCCACAGCAAGACCTTGAAACACATAGCCCTAAATGGGATATCCCTATCAAATCCCTCCACTCAGGGATCAGGGAAATCTGTGAAAGAGGAGGCAGAAAGAATAAAAGAGCCAGAGGGGATGTAGAACCCCAAGAAAACAAGACCTTCTAAATCAACATAATCAAGGTTCATATAACTCACAAAGACTGGGGCAGTGAGCACGGGATCTGCGTGACTCTACATCAGTTCTCTGAGTTTAGGTTGTTTGACTTGAAACACTTTAAAAGTTAAGAAGAAACAAGATAATGAAGGGGAAGCAGCAACCACAATGAATACAACAGTTGAGATTTCTCTTTGAGAGAGCTTTGTATTGATAAGAGGCATGGGAATAATGTGGTGAGCACTATTGTGTAATGTGTAAGCACTTTACAAAGTCAGGAAGTTCTCAGACCTACCCAGTGAAATAGGCTTGCATCCTCTTAAAAATAAAATTATTGAGACACATAGAAAGTTAACACAACAAGCCCAACACCAAATAATCATGACCTGGCCAAGCCAGTGTTTCAAGTCAAACAACCTAAACTCAGAGATTTCCTAACTATTATATAATACAGTGTCATTGCTCTGAGGGGTGGGACACAGTATACCACACTCAAGACACTGCTGAATCCCGAGTGCCTGGCTGACACACATTTTGCCTGCAATAATTAAATTTGTCTGTGGCACATTCCAGTTGATAAAAGTAAAGCACACAGTAAGTAGTCTGCAGGGATTTAAAAGAATAAGGAACATTTAACTTGGCTTCCATCCACTTGAGACAAGAATAGACACAGCAACAAACAGAGAATCAAATCCAGCTAAAATTCAGACTGTTCCCCATAAAAATCTCAAGCAATTTTCAAGCTTCTTCCAGGAATCACCAACTTAAAAGAAATTAGCGTAAGAAGCAGATATAAATATTATCAAGGCCAAACTCCATACTTTACTAGCTAAAGAAAAGGTTTAAGAGCAACTAAATATCTTCCTACCACGGGCCAGAATTTCTAGGATACTTCCCTAAAGGACAGGTGAGTCCTTCCAGGGTGTTTTACCTCCAGCCGCACAAACCTTTCTGTTAAATTTGACATGGTTGATGTATGAGTTACTTTTCTGTTGCTTTGATGAACGACCACGACCAAGGCACATATAGAGTTTGTTAGAAAAGGTTTATTAGGAGCTTAAAGTTAGGTCATTGTAGCAGGGTCAGCATAGCCGGTGGTAGGAACAGGAAGCTAAGAGCTCATCTCCTCAATAGCAAGCATCAAGCAAAAATGGCATACTAGAGTAGTCAAAACCCTACATGTATCTTAAAGCCCACCTACAGTGACATAATTCCCCCAGTAGGGTTAAACTTCCCCAAAGCACTCCCAACTGGGAACCTAGTGTTTATATATCTGAGCACGTGGGGGCCAGTTTCATCCAAACCATTAGAGTTGGTGTAGAAAATAATTTGAACTGTATACTCATATGAAATAGTTAGGTTGAAAATTTATAAACAGCTATATACTTAAAATACATGTAGCAGGAGGCAACCCAGTTGGTAAAGTGCTTATTGTCCAAGCAAGCAGATGTGTCTTCTGACACAAAAAAGTCAGGTGTGGCAGCACATGCCTGTCATCTAGCTGCTGGGGAGGCAGAAGTAGGCAGATTTCAAGGGCTCAGTGACCAGCCAAGCTGGCCATTGCAGTTCAGTGAGGGGTGATGTCTCAAAACTTAGGGCGGAATATGACCACCGAAGACATCTGATATGCCCCCACGTGTATGTATACATACATTACACACACACCAGTTGTATTATGCTTCATTCAGGCTGCAAAATCAATACAGATTAAGCGATACCTTTTCAGATCCCATTCATTGTCTTAGCACACTATAACAAAATACAATTTCAGACGCTATGTAAGAATTATTTTACCTAAACAAACATTTTCTCAAGATAGAAAAAGAGGTGTTGGAAATGAAAAAAAAATAGAACTCACAGCGAGGAAATCCAAGAACCTTAGAAAAAACATGTGAACCATGGTAAACTTCAGGGTTTATAGCCCCACACAAGTGTTGCTGTGCGTTATTTTATTTATCTTATTCCACGTGTGGAAATAAAAATGCTGCGCATGTGTGGTTAACTCAGTTTTACACAGCTGAGGAAGCAATTGTTAAGCTGTTGTTTATGTCCAGTGGGGTTTTGAGCTTAAGCGGCCTCCCGTCCTTCACTCCTTCTACAAGCAAGTGGTATTTTGCCAGCACAGAACAGAACTTGAACAGGGGCAGATTGAGTTTGGTTCTAAACTTAGAGCACACAGATTTGAGCAACTGCCAAGCATACTCAAATGTGTTTTTTCCAATCCTCTCAAATACATAAGTATTTCAAAAGAAAAAAATATGAAGTTTTTTACTATGAGGTTTCTCTTCGCTATTGCATAATTACATACTGCATACCGTATGTAAGACTGTGACGTAACTTCATGACGGAGTATGCAGACTGTATGTAAGACTGAGGCATTGTGTTATCTGCCTGCCGTCAGTGAATTTTATGCCGGTATACTACACCATAGAAACAGTTTATTTTATATACCTATAGTATCTATTGTCCCTGACCGTATGCTTTTGAAATTCATCTACCTTCAATCACTAAAGGAGCAGCAAGAAGTACAGCATAAAAACTGTCTGTGGAAAAATATGCAATCACTAAGTTCCTTAATTTCTGAACACATCAAAGAGTCTGCAGTGAGTCACTGGAGTCTTGAGGAGGATGGGAAGCTCGAAAGGAAGTCGGCAGATTGATCCAGACATATGGAAGACATGAAGATGTCAGAGAGTGGGAGAAGGAGAGAAAGGACACTCAAAACAAGAGGCCATGTCGGTGGGTTCACTCACTGCCAATAAGCTGAAAAACATGTCATGGGCATTTACCATTTAAATGTGATGACATTTAAATAATTCTTCTTGTTCTTGTTTTTAAGACTTCTCTATAATTCATAAGACAGTGTGAATAATTGGCATATTTTTACCAAATTTCATATTTTAGCTAATATCAAGGGGGCTTAGAGAGGAAGAAAGGGTTAACATCTTCATAAAAAAAATTCTTAATTATGAAAGAAGCTGATATTTGGGATCATGCTGAGAAGTGGAATTTTTATTTCTAGATTTTGTTTATTAGCAATTATTTCAACTAATTAGAGATCAGATCTTTATTTTCATCTCTGCAATTCAAGCATTTGTGGCTTTCACACTTCATGTTTTTCTCTTACAGGATGAAACTCAGTATGTCTTTTCTATAGGCTTGGCTTCAATCTTAGGTTCATTATCACTAATTTTATGTTTTATTACACTTTAGACCAATACCTTCACTTTCACTTAATCAAGAGGACAGTCACAAAATGAGCCCTCGTTGCCTGTTGCTATTGCATATTGTTCAGGTGAACCGTTCAGGTGAGTGGCAATTATTACAAATTGCTACTCTTCCTAATATGATGCCATTCAGAAATGTAAAATTATTTCCTCACCTTGGCATATAAGGCATATTATATAAATATAAATAATGTAATACATCATAGTTTCAAGTGCTGATAAAATTAGACTCACTGAACAATTTTGCCAGGAATCAAAATTTCAACCATCACTCAGCAGTCTTAGGCAACATAGGCAACATAGTTGTCGAGTGCTCGTTTAAATACTGTTTTCAGCACTTTATGACGTTAGCCAAATTTATGTTCTTACCTGGATTTCTCAATCTACTAATTTAGACAACCTACTAGAGGTACAATTCAGTGGTAAAGCACGTGTCATATCCCTGAGTTCACTGGGATTGGGTGACAGAGAGAGGGAGGGAGAGAGGGAGGGAGGAAGACAGAGGAGAAAATAAAGGCATAAAAAGAAAAGTGGAAAATAAATAACACAGTGTCAATCAGCAAACAGGATTGCTATGAAAATTACATAAATCAATATTGAGAAGAAAGGATGCCTGTCACCCCAGTAAAAGTTCACCCTTGTTAGATATTTATATGGAAGTCAGGACCTATATAGCATCCTTCCTGACACATTACTGGAAGACACAAGCAATCATTGACACGTGACTACTTCAATTTTTGTTAGTCTAATTTAAGTATTTGGTAGATTTCTCTAGACTAATTCTTCCAGCACTTCGAGTCATTGGCACACAGATACTTCTCCAGCTGTGTGTATATCAAACAGTTTAGTTTCCAAAGACCACATCTCTTAGACTTCCACATCAGTCATCTTTCTCCTCTGGCACCTTCCCTGAAACAGAATATCCTGACAGCTATCAGAGAAGACCTTGCTGTAATTGTCCTCTTCACCTGCATATCATGTCATTTTTTTCCTCATACATTTTAAGGAAATTTTAAGACAGCAGACACTGAGAATTTTTGCTAATTGCTAATGAATGTTGGGTCATGGAAGGCTCACTTCCTGTGCTTCCTTTTAGGCTTCTGTCTATCTGCCTCAACCGTGGCCTGATAATAAAACAATTATTCTGAGCACAGCCATGGCTGTGAAAGACATGGGTTGTGTGTGCATGTGCTCTTAGAGTCCTCATTGGTTAAACTGGCAAAGTTTTGTGGTTTTATTATAATATTTGAATTGCCTTCTAATATTTCAACTATGCTATTTATCATACCATCACATTAAGCATATTCTGTGTGTTAAGTCTCAGCATAAGAAACACAAGGAAGCGTCCTGGCATTCATTTTGGTTACAACCAGCAATGTGAGAACATGCATGTGGCTTCCTTCTTTCCATCATGGCTCAGCCTCTTCAGGTCAACACTGTCGGCATGCTTTCATAAAGCTTTAAGCCTTTGCAACAACCATGACATAGCTTTTCGACTGAAAAATCAATCCTAATCAATTCTAGGTTCCTTAAGTCCATCTCTGGACAGAAAGAAGACACTGGGGGTTCAGTCAGAGTTGACAGAGTTTTTCTTCAAGGTCTTCCCAACATGAGAGCAGGAGAGCCTTGGCTCATCTTCTTCAGCTCAGGCATTCATCACCATGGACTGCTCAGCCAGCCATGTGTAACGGGTTTTCCAGTTATTGTTTCTGACGGGGCATATTCTGTCACTGTTTGACAAAACAGGTGCTGAAGTTATAATTTCTCATCCCTGCATGACTTTCCCCCTATATTTATGTATTTAGTTTTGAGCCTTTTCTTATTTCCCATCGCTTTGCATTACCTGATCTGCAAGAGAAAGGACTGTGGCCCCTAAATGAGGAAGAGGCTAGCCCAAAGATCAGCATTTGTCATCTGTCTACATTCCCTGACCGTTGAGATCTCCTGTCCAAGACAGTTGCATTCAGATGACCAATACACACAGAAAGGAAACCCTGAAGTGTTCATTTTGTACATATGGAAGAAACAACAGATCAATTTATGCAGAAGGAGAGGTTGTGGAGAAAGGGGTACACTCATCCATTGCTGGTGGGAATGCAAACTTGTGCAACCACTTTGGAAAGCAGTGTGGCGGTTTCTCAGGAAAGTCAGGATCAACCTACCCCTGGACCCAGCAAGACCACTCTTGGGAATATACCCAAGAGATGCCCTATCATACAACAAAAGTATATGCTCAACTATGTTCATAGCAGCATTGTTTGTAATAGCCAGAACCTGGAAACAACCTAGATGCCCTTCAATGGAAGAATGGATGAAGAAAGTATGGAATATATACATATTAGAGTACTACTTAGCAGTAAAAAACAATGACTTCTTGAATTATGCATACAAATGGACGGAAATTGAAAACACTATCCTGAGTGAGTTAAACCAGACCCAAAAAGAGGAACATGGGATGTACTCACTCATATTTGGTTTCTAGCCATAAATAAAGGACATTGAGACTATAATTCATGATCCTAGAGAAGCTAAATAAGAAGGTGAACCCAAAGAAAAACATATAAGCATCCTCCTTTCAGGCGATGAAAGAAGACAGAGACAGAGACCCACATTGGAGCACCGGACTGAAGTCTCACGATCCAAAGGAGGAGCAGAAGGAGAGAGAGCATGAGCAAGGAACTCAGAACCGCAAGGGGTACACCCACACACTGAGACAATGGGGATGTTCTATCGGGAACTCACGAAGGCCAGCTGGTCAGGGTCTGAAAAAGCATGGGACAAAACTGGACTCGCTGAACATAGCGGACAATGAGGACTACTGAGAACTCATGAACAATGGCAATGGGTTTTTCATCCTATTGCATGTACTGGCTTTGTGGGAGCCCAGGTAGTTTGGACGCTCAACTTACTAGACCTGGATGGAGGTGGGTGGTCCTTGGACCTCCCACAGGGCAGGGAACCCTGATTGCTCTTTGGGCTGATGAGGGAGGAAGACTTGATGGGGGGGGGGATGGGAGGCGGTGGCGGGGAAGAGGCAGAAATCTTAAATAAATAAATAAATAAATAAAAGAAATTAAGACAGTTCAGATAGTCTATTATCATTATGATCAAGTATACTGAAACCAAATGTAATTTTCACTAAACTGAGAGGTATTGCCAGACACACAGTTATTCAGCTAGTTAAACATCTCTCCTTGCTATAGGGTGCCAGAATGGTCTCCAAAAGGAGAGGAAGACAGTGCCACTGGCCCACCTATTAGGGGGGAGGTTGCAGCATTGTATACTTTCCACTCCTCTGTGAAGTTTCTTTGACAACTTTGAAATGTATGGATACAAACATGATAGTGGAAAAGAAAATAGAAACTAAAAAAATCCAGTATTTCCAAAATGTTTGAACTATGTCCTCCTTGTTTGATGATCTCTTTTAACCAATCTTTGTTCTACCACTTTGCAGATAAAAGTAATGAGCTTTGAAAAAGCTGAACGACTTACACTATAGAAAGAGCCAGCATTCAACAAATGAGTCTTCCTATGCAGTCTGAAAATGGATAATACGTGTTCTATATCTTTACAATAGGAACCGGGAACTGAGCTAAGAGTTCGAAAACATAAGAAAGGTAAAGGTTGGCTGTTCATGTCTCATGAACAGTGATCTCTGCAGCAGGCCAAGTGGATGAATTATTTAAAGATGCATTATGTCCCCTTTCTCTTCTCAGAACTCTTCAGTGGGTTCTCATTGTCCAAGTTAGATTTTATTGTCACCTGATGTAACCTACAGTCATCAATCACCTCAGGGAACCTCAATTAAACCTTGATCATATTGCCCTGTGGGAATGTCTGTAGGGCATTGTCTTGATTGTTAATTGATATTGGAGGAACCATCCCATCGAAGGTGGTACTGTTCATAGGCAGGTGACCCTGAACTGTATAAAAAATTATCTAAGCATGAACCCGTAGATGAGCCCGTGAGCAAGATTTCTCCATAATTCCTGCCTCAGTTCACCCTGATTTTTCTAAGTGATGAATTATGACTTGGTATAAGGCAAATAACTTTGAAGAAAAAAAAAACAAGTTGCTTTTGATCAGAGTGTTTATTATGGCAACAGATTAGAACAAGAATACTAATGTTACTCGGAACAATTCCTCCAGGTTCCCCCAGACCAAGCAAGTTGATATGATCTGGTGCCTCTCTCTTTCAACTTTATGTCCAGCTGATTTTATAGATTTTCCAAAGTTGGCCTGGTTTGTTCTCTCTTAAGAGCATTTATTTATACTTGTTTTTACCCCGAACTGGATGATTCTTGGTGAGATTCTCGGTCCTAGGCCACTCACTTAACTCGAGTAATTGTGCTAGCCATCTTCTCAAGAAACCCTTTGACATTTTTTATGTAAACACTGTTCTGAGCACAGCACACACATTCCCAGGAGCTTTGGCCTGTTTCTGTCCGTATCATCACACCTGTACTACCTGATAACTCTCACAGTTTCTTTGTGTCTTCTGACTTGAATGTTGTGTTACCCCTGAAAAGGCAAACCCATGAGTTCAGCTTTGTATAATTAACTGATCAGTTAGAATTCAAACATTCGTTGCCTGGGCATTAAGAAGTTATAATCCTTACCAGCACAAAGGGCACAAACACATAATGATCACTGACATATGCTGCGTTTTCTACACAGCAAATTTGTCTGATGAGTGCTTATAGATAACTGTAATTGTCCAAAGCGGTTTAAAATACCAAGCAAAAGCAAACCTTAAAAGGAAGAGCAAAGGCTTACAGCTACATGACCCATCAACCAGAGCTGTGACCTATCTCCTAAAATATCTTACTCAGTGAAACTAATGGCTGAAATCAATTAACAAGGTTTATTGATATTACTAAGTGGTATTTTCCAAAGATAAGAGGAGTAGTCATTACAATATGGTCTTGACTGAGGTTTTTTGTTTGTTTGTTTGTTTGTTTTTTCAGTCATTGATCATCTTCCACTTCCCAGTCTATAACCCTAGACTCCAGCTAAGGACTAAGAATGGTGGAAGCAAGTAAGTGCCCTGTTATCTTGACTCTGTAAATATGTTAAATGTCTTTGTAAAAATCAATAGTGCACAGATAATTAATAAGCTGGTAGTTCTACAGAACATTATGACATCATCGTCACTGGGGAGTTTAATGTGAGGATTGTATTATGTCTATTTCTTAATCTATAAGCCTACAGATATTCTAGATTCATAACATTTGTTTTCTAACAATAAGTTGCAATGTCACTATCATGCAAAAACAACCCTAGCAAGTACTGTACAAAATTCCTGTCTCAGTACAGACTTATTGTTTTTTCATTAGCATCTCGAAACCCGAAAGTAGAAGGGAAAAACTATTTATCATCAGAAAAAAAAACAGTGTCAGAAAAACTGCTGTTCAATTTCTAAAAGATGGAAAATAGTCTTAAATGTTTTGACAGAGAACAAAATTCACAAACAAATGGAAATTTGTGAATAACAACAAAATTTGGAGAAATGTTACAACCCAAAAATGTTCACCAGCTGCTTAGAAATCAAAATTCTGGTGTTCCTTGTGGAACATTTAGTTCCACAATCACAATGACTACAAAAATCAATAGCAAATGGGGTCCTAAAAGCAAGATATGTTAGTTATGGTAGGGCAAAGTGGTATTAATAAACAGATTTCCAAATCTTATCATATTCAAACATAAGAATATTTAGGGTTTTTTTATGAAATGGCCCAAAGAAGAATTTTTCATATGGGAAATGGACTTCATACCACACAGTGATTTAGACATACTTGCTTCTTTATATTATGGCCCCATCATTCTTTAGAGCCTTATCATCTACCTCAAATAATCAAAGGAAAAACAAAACCTGGAGGTCATATAGCCACCTCTCCAGCCTCAACAGGGATAGGCACATGTTCCTTCCTCTCACATCTCCATCCATTGTCCAACCATTCCCCAGAGCGAAATGAGTTAATAAAAGCAAGGACTGGAGAGCAAGCATATACATTTAGAGCTCACTAAAAGTGTTTTTTAATGGATTCTATGACCTAAAGCAATCTCTGCTAAGTTTAGCAAAAGTTATGCACTCCATAATAACACCTTCCAGAATACAAGTGAAAATGCTGTTTCTAAGACGTGGCAGAGCCTGTGGCAGACTCGTTTTGCCTCCTTTTCTACTGTATGAGGACACGGATATCTGAAGCAGCACCTGGCCTTCCAGCCTGGATGTACTGTCCACCTTTCTTTATAGCCAGCAAGATCCTGTTACAAGATGCTGGGCAGATGAACCAGCCTCAGGGGAAGAATATCACTGAGAAATACTCTAGGAAACGGGAATATGGTCTCCTTCTCATTTCTTCCCTTCCTGCTGACTGGAATGCATGGAACATAGCAATCTATGCAGGACTACGTAAATGCAGGCAGATCCTTCATAATACAGAGCAGAAAAAGATCCAAGGAGCCAAGATTTTAGCAACATCCTGCCTGTTTATGTCCAGACAGTTAAATGGGAGAGAAACACACTTCTGCCTTGTTTGAATAACACACACACACACATATATTACAGATGGCAAACCTATAACCAATACATATGGAAAACAATATGGAATTCTGTTCGCTATTGATTCAACTCTTAAAATAACATAAAAAGGTAATGAAAGAAAGTCAAAGACAGAAAACATACATATTTCAGTCACCGAAGATAGGAGCTAAATGTCAATGCCCTAAGGACTTCAGTGACTACTGAAGGTAACATAATAAACCATAGTCACAGGTCTGAATCAAGGGCCAAATTTATCTAGTGATATTCATTTAAAAATGACCCTTTTTTTGGAAAAGTTGTCACTATGTAGCCCAGCCAAGATGGCCTTGGATTCAGAATTCTTCTACTTCTCTCCCAACTGTTGGCATTACAAGCAGGCACTGCTATGACTAGTTGCTTCATGGTTTATTTAGATGACTTCCTGAAAATGTACTGGAGGGTTTATTTGTATCCTGTTAGGATATAATGGGGCAATATTTGCCAAAATCAGAGTGACCCCATCAAACTGTGAGCTTTCCAGACACTGTTCACTGTACCTGCCAACATCATCAAAAGGCATATATTTTTTTTATTTATTTATTAAAGATTTCTGCCTCCTCCCTGACACCGCCTCCCATTTCCCTCTCCCTCCCCCAACCGAGTCCCCCTCCCTCATCAGTGCAAAGAGCAGTCAGGGTTCCCTGCCCTTTGGGAAGTCCAAGGACCTCCCACCTCCAGAAGGCATATATTACACAAGAAGGACAGGTTAACCATGAGAGCAGACATTCAACAATAATTAGATCAAAAGTAAAACTTCCAGCCAAGAATTGAATTTTGCATTTGGGATTGTTTTAAGAAATGACAAGGTCTATGGCCAAGAAAGCAAAAGTAGAAAAACCAAAGTAATCTAAGTACAGAGACTAAGATCAATAGAATAAAGGTAAACTTCAATGAGACTCTTTCCAAGGCCTACATTAAAAATGGTTGAGTGTGTAAGCACACATCATGTACCCATTCCTTCAGTATCTAAGCATTGAGGCTGCTTAGAGAGAGACACAACTACACACCTACTCTTCCTAGGTCCACTATATTGTTCTAATAAAATACCAGAGACTGGACAACTTATAAAACATAGAAACTCATTTTCCATACCCCTGGAAACTGAGAAGTCAAAGAGTAAGATCCTGACAGATTCACAGTCTGGGTCCAATATACCTTGTTGAAAGAAAAGGGAACTCATTAGTTCCATCAAGACCTTTCACATCACCTCATTAGCAGGTAAGAAACTGTCATATCTACCTACTTCAGGTTCCACCTACTAATGCCATCATATGGTTATTACCTGAATTTTGAATGGACATATTCAAACCATGGAACTACAGTGCAGTTACCCTCCCAAGTTCAGGACATACCAGGAGCCAAGGGTTTTGTGTGTTCATGTTTAAGCTTTTCTAGAGCTTATTTAGGTATTATATTGCTAGACTAATATAGGTTATACAGTTAAAATTGAATATTATTGAAATATTCAAGTTCTGAGTATGAATAGACTTCCTGATGCCAGTCCATGTCTGGAGGCAATGGGCTATTCTCCAGCCATTGATCCTGTAGGAGTCTCAGTCTCTGCCACTCAGGATATCTCACTGTTACAGGCTCCATCCTCTGGTAATAACAAAAAGTTGTTACTAATCACAAGCCCTACATTTATGACTATATAAGTTCTCAATCAAACAATTTTTTTCACGTGATAAACTAAGCAGATAGATTCAGTGTTACCTAAACAGACAAGTACGTTTTGATGTGGGAGTACCCTCTGTGTGCTGTGATTACCATTAATGAATAAACAAACTGCTTTGGACCCATAGCAGAGCAGAACTTAAGTAGGCAGGGAAAGCTAGGTTGAATACTGGGAGTAAGAAGGGCAGAGTCAAAGAGATGCCATCGAGCCCCTGCAAGAGTCAGACATGCCAAAACTTTGCCAGTAAGCCACTGCCATGTGTCGATACACAGATTAATGGAGATGGGTTAAATTAAAATGTAAGAACTAGTCAATAAGAAGCTAGAGCTAATAGGCCAAACAGTGTTTTAAATAATATAGTTTCTGTGTGATTATTTCGGGTCTAAGCTAGCTGTGCGGCTGGAAACCAAAGAACAGCCCTCTACTACAATAATGTTTTTAATGTCATAGCAAAATACTTGTAATTGGGATTTCATACAAAGGTCATATCTGTGCCACAGAGTCAGGCAAAATCAGACTTAAATGATAAAGCAACAATCCCAATACAAGAGCGAACACTCACATGCCTGCTACTGTAAACATTTATATCAGGTCTGCATAGTGGGTTTCATTGCTACTTCAGTATCTAGACAGGGAGTGAAGCTGAATGCCTTGCCACGTGCTTGGATCTGTGGTGACAGCCGCTGAGCTACTTAGCCTACCCATTCCTCTGCCTATGAGACCAGGTGACTGCGAAAATGGGTCCTTATGGGAAAAGACAGATCATAACATCTACCCAGAGCATTACTGAAACAAAACATTTTGTCATTCATTTCTTGTGCTGGGATGAAACTCAAGGTTTTGTACATCTAAGTGAGCAATATTGCACCACTGAGCTACACCTCCAGCCTGAACATATACAGTAAATCAATCCTTTTAAAAAGTTCTGAGAACAATTTTGCCACATAAAAGATGATCAATAAACACCAGCTAGAAATATATGCATTTAAAAAACCAAAATATGGGGCTGGAGAGATGGCTCAGCGGTTAAGAGCATTGCATGCTCTTCCAAAGGACCCGAGTTCGATTCCCAGCAACCACATGGTGGCTCACAACCATCTGTAATGAGGTCTGGTGTCCTCTTCTAGCAGGCATATATGCAAACAGAATATTGTATCCATAATAAATAAATATTTAAAAAATATTCATGGTTCCTAAAAACATCATATTAAAAAAAAATTTTGATGACTACTGGACATGAACTCACTGTTGGTCATTCACTGAAGCCATTATGAGTCTGAATTCACAACAGTGAGCTGTGAAAACTGGGGAAAGTCGGGACTGGAAAGACACTGCTGGAGAGTCACTGGGAATTCAGGTACAGTATAGCATTTTGGTTAAGAAACTGTCTTTTTCTTATGACCTACACAATGAGAAAAATGACATGACATGCTCTGAACTTTCCCAGCATTTAAGCAAAAGAAAGATAGCAAAGAAAAGTGAAATAAACAAATAAAATTAGATAATATAAATACGTGAGTCTTTATTGTATAAGGCACACCTGAATTTTTTCAAAGTAAAAAATGAAAAGAGTAACAAGGAACATCGCATCAAGTTTTATGTGTCTGAACCTTGAAAAATCTATTCAACAGAACTATTGCAAGCAATAATTTTATGTGATCTTCATCATATTTTGTAAGTTCACAGTTCCTGTATTCAGTATATCTAATCACAAACTTCACTGTAGCTCAAAGGAGTCACACAAATAGTGACATGCACCCATTTTCCTCTAAAGTATGAATAAAATACAACTACAGCTAAAGTGAGTGCATATTTATATTAAGATGACATTTCCTTTTTAACACACTGGTCCACAAAGAAACTATACCCCATCTCCTCTCTGTACCTCACTTTTCACATGCATTCTGCATACATAAACACTGGTTTCAAAGTTAGAAACATCTTTATATGATCTAAAATCCAGAATCATCTGAAAGATCAAAACAAAATTAGTCTTTTTCTTAAAAATTGATTTCTTGCCACTGGGCCACATTTATCTTAATACCTGCTTTATTTCCATTACCTAATATTGGTTTATAAGGATCTCTATAATTTAATAGGAATTACATAATCAATTAATAGCTACTACTGACTGGAGGTACAGCAGCAATGAGAGTGTTTTGGATACACTTAGGCTGGGACATACTACTTAGAGGGTGATGCCTAGACATCCATACTAACAAGTCCACTCTCAAAACTCATATGTAACAGTCACACATATAACAGGCAGTAAGAAAGGAGACAAGACCAGGAATGATAGTATAAATCTATAGTTTCATCACTCAGAAAGCTGAGGCAGGAGAATCATGAGTTTAAGACTAACCTGAGCTACATAGCAAGACCTTGTCTAAAAAAATACTTTTTTAAAATCTTCTTCAATAAAAAACAATGGGTGTGTTACTTTTTCCATTCTGACTTGATATAGTGGCTGAAGCCTGTGCTACAGAAGTAAGAAAAGAGAAAGAAATAAAAGATAAATAATATGGTGGCTAATCTCCTAATTTCAACTTGATGGGATCTGGAATCAACTAAGAGACATGCTTCTTGGTGGGTCTATGATGACATGCTTGGACTACCCAGCTCTTGTAGTCATAAGACAGTCTAACAAAATCTCTATTGGAATACATACACATTCTTTCAATTCTATTCCTGTAGGGATGCCTGAAAACTTCAAAGATTACTACAAGAAAAGTTATTGTTCACTGTGGAAAACTTAAACATTATTCATATGATGTGGGATTCCCCTCTATATGCTGTGAATACCATTGGTGAATAAAGAAACTGCCTTGGTTTGTTGATAGGGCAGAATTTAGGTAGGTGGGGAAGACAGAACTAAATGCTGGGAGGAAGAAGGCAGAGTCAGGGGATACAATGGACCCACTGCCAGAGATAGATGTGCTGAAACTTTGTTGGTAAGCCATGACCTAGTGGTGATGCACAGATTAATGAAGATGGGTTAAATTAAGATGTGAGAGTAAGCCAATTACTCAGACTAAGCAGGTTGTATTTAGAAATATTTCTGTATAAGCATATACGCAAATGCATATAATAAGAATTACTAAAATCAGAACCCATGGATTTGTCTAAGATTACGAAGGGATATATAGGAGAGTTGGAAGCTGGGAAACAAAGGAGAAAAATATGTAATTAAATTATAATCTAAAAAATAAAATATTTTCTAAAATTAAAGCTAGACCTACCATATGATCCAGTCATATCAAAGGCCTAGATGTGAGTTAGCGCATTACAGAAATATCAGAGCAGCTCTTTCACGATAGCCAAGACAGGGCCTAGACATTCACTAACAGATGAATTGACAAAGAAAACAGTATATATACACAAAATGGCCTTTTATTCAGTCATAAACATATCAATATCATTTACAGGAAATTGGATGAAAAGGTAGATTATAGTAAACAAGTGGGACTCAGAAAGACAAATGCAGCATGTTTACTCTCATTTGTAAAATCTAAGTTTTTAAAGTTTGTATATACTCACTCAACATTACTCTCTGGTATCCCACTTCCTTCCCCATTGAATCCTTTCTTCTTTTTATTTCATCCACCAGTAGCCTCACCAATAGAAAATTGGTACTTCCTATTAAATAGGTTTACTCTATAGCAAAGTATTAAGTTGGTAATAAAGGGAAAAAAACTTCTTTGTGTATACAAGTTCATAAAACTACAAGGCAATGATTACCTAATAGATCTATATGTGGTTTGAATTAAAATGACTCCCATAGGATCATAGCGAACAGCATTATTTTCAAGGATTTGGATGTGTGGCCTTGTTGGAGTATGTGTGGCCTTCTAAGAGGAAGTGAGTCACTGGAGGTAGGCTTTCAGGTTTCAGATACTCAAGCTGGGACCAGGGTCTCACTCTTTCTTCCTGCTACCTGCCAATCCAGATGTAGAACTAACTCTTAGCTACCTCTCCAGCTCCATGTCTGCCTGCATGCTCCATGCCTCCCACCATATTCATAAGGAACTAGACTTCTGAAACATAAACCAGTCCCAAGTATATGCTTTCCATTATAAGACTTGCCATAGTCTTGGTGTCTCTTCATAGCAATACACTGACTAATATTCTTACTTATGTAAGGAAGTATCATTTAAGGCGCTGAGGCAATAGCTTAATTGGTAAAGCATCTGCCATGCAAACAGGAGGAACTGAGTTCAATAGCCAACACCTACATTAAAAATGTGCAAGGGGATGTGCTTCTGATTCCAGCACTGAGAGGTGAGTGAGGACAGGAAGACCCCAGGAATATATTATGGTGGAGAACAGTTGAAGAAGACTCTTGATATAAAACTTGGCATCCACATATTACACACATATCTGCACAGAGACACACATAAACATGTACGCAAAAATACACATAAAAATAAATAAGTTCCATAGAGCTCATTATTTTGTACATTTACTGGGGGAAAAAAACTAAATTTCTTTTTAAGTAGAGAAGAGGCAGACTGCAAAGGCATCAATACTGACTGACTTAAACCACACCAAATCCACTTCTCTAAACCTTCTCAGTTACCTGAAGTCAAGTTACTTCATTTCCACTATTTGGCATCTGGGAGGTACTCAGTGGAGTAGGTAAAAAAAATGCAGTCAAAATAACTCAGAGATCAGGAAGGGGAGGTCCATGCCACAGCCCTGAAGTCCTGTGAGCAGCTGCTTTCTAAGGAGAAGGCTCACACCACTGGGTGCTTGTTTCCCTATCACCTTACACTTCCTTTTGTGCTCCCTGCAGCACTGTCTCCAGCTAAAGCAGAACTCCTGGAAGGGAGAGACTTAAGTTTAACCCCTGTTCTCCCAGGACACCAAATACTCACCACTATCCATGAAGTATCTGTAAATTCATTCATGTCTAGCAGAGTAGTGCTTTATGCTACTTTCGTTCTTATTATTTATAAACTAGTCAGGCCATTGTGTCTTATGCCCTTCCCCTACAGCAAAGATTTTTGGATCTGTCTCATGAGTGCACTGTGTTGTCTCATTATATTAATAATCCTCGTGCTCTGCTGGGCAGATTGCACTAAGTCCTGGATCCCAGTCAATTGAGACTGAACACGGAGTGTTACTAGTATGTGTTCTTGTTAATGTTGTCTCCATTTTCCCATCAGAGACAAATGTAGAAGTGTTTCCTTAAGTCTCTGCCTTGAAAAGAAAATGATGTGTTTGAAACACATTACAAATATGAAAAAAAATCATTTATTCAAAATATCTTAACATTGCTTTCTTCATGAAATTGAAAAGAACATTGTAATAACTTACTAATTAAGTTTTGAGACTTTTTTAGTGTGTTTTGTTTTTACTTTTTAAAAGTTATGTATTTGCTATCTTCTTTGCTGTATCATATCTATAGAAAATCCTCTTCAGAAAGACTTGGGATGTTTTCCTTCGGCATTATGATTTGATCTTAAGGTTTTGAGGTTTGTTTGTTGTTTCTTTCTTTCAAAGCCCAAAACCTTCTGGCACTCACAACTGGCAGAAGAGCCTATCCATTTAAAGCCTTCTATCAGATTACCAGGACTGTGTGATGGCTCCCATAAAGCTGGATAACGTTATGGCACAAAGCTCCTCATAAATAAATAGGGCTGGAGGCATGCTCGGATCGCAGAGGGCAGCCTCCTGTTCCATTTTCACTGAAAGGTGGCCCTGGCTTCATGCAGATATGGTTTACTGGCAGAAAAAAAAGCAAGAAGCAAACATTTAAAACCACTCTCTGTTATCATCTTGTTCAGTGGGGGGACGTTCAGATGTTCTGACATAAAGCATGAAGCGCAGGGAAACATTTTCAGCTGAATCTTGAAGGCAAGTGATTTACTTTGCCTTGTTCCAAGGCATTTTCCTTTCTTTTCTCCCCCCGCCACTCCCAATTTTGTATTTGAACAGATGAAGGGCTTACTTGCTTGGAACCAGGAGACAAAAACATGTTGTCCAAAAAGAAGAGCAGAGATGAAAGGGAAGAAAAGGAGGAGGGATTTTTCACACAAAGTGGAAACAATTGATGAGGATAGTCAATCTGAAACAGTGAAAATCAGAAAGGAGGGAGCTGCTATGGGGAGATTTACAAACAGGGTTTTAAAGAAATACAGGCAGATGTATGAAAGGAAACTTACAAACTGTCAGACTCCTAAAATACAAAGTAGGGTTCAGTCCGGCAACATAGCTCTTGAAGGACATGTACCCGGGGGAGATGGACATCCTGTGACCAAGCAGCTGGCTTCTGGGGAGGAGGCCCAGACAAGACAATCTGTCACCTTCCAGCGTAGGGCACTTTCTAGTAAACCCTATAATGCCGAAAGCCCGTGCTGTCCTTTTATGCAACGAAACCAGAAGCCAGCACTTCAACGTTTAGGTTTTGAAACTGACAAAGAAAAGGACACTCAAAGGAACACTTCCAGTGCAGGGACCAGCCTCCAGGGTAGCTTCACTGTCGGAAAGATAAAGAGGCAGCTGCAATTGTAAGTGCACCCATCAGTGGGAGCATTTAAAGAAGAAAGAATACATTCTATCATCCTAAGCGGTCTTCCTTGTTTTCAGGAAGAACACAGGGAAAAATACATTTCATAAGTTACCACTGAGCTCTGATAAATTGGAATAAAATGAAATGAAAAATTAGATAGATGGTGGCCATCCTCGCTATGATTTTTAACTTTTAAACATATTTACAACAAAGAAATGCCTCAAGGGCATCCTCAGAACACATTCCGAACATTTAATTCCTCAAGAGGCCAAGGCTCCACCCCAGTCAGAAATCTAGAAGCAGCAGAAGGCCAGGAAGCGCTGTAAGTTTGTAAACCAAGAGAGCAGCCTCGGGCAAGTAACACTTCACTGTGGTCATTTTCAGTAGAATTCAAAGCAAAGTAGAGGCTTGACTTTCACAGCAGAATCCCCAGGTGTCTGCTGGACAGTTCCCCTCTCATTTCTTCTATGCAGCTGACAAATGTATGAGAGACTGCTGTCAGGGAGCGCTGTGACCCGGCTGCAGGACTCCCCCCTGTGCCTGGCTCACCTCATCTCCACAGGCTCACAAACACATACACTGAAGCACACATAAACTTATGATCTAGCAACTAGCTTTGATAGCTACATTTGATTTCAAATCTCTATTCCATCCAAAATGGCATTCATCATCTGTCCTTTCACTGTCTGTCCCAAACTCTGCGCAGTTTCACTGGAATTTTTAAATTTGGGTGGTTGGGTTTGGGGGCAGCATGTGGATGGTGAGTGTTAAGATGAGGTCTCACCACATAGTCTAGGCTGGCCTTGACATCACTGTGTAGCCCAGGCTGCTGGTCTCAAATGTGTAATGACCCTCCCCTCGGCCTTCTGGGCATTAGAATTACAGGCATGCAGCATCGTGTCCAGTTCTCAATGGCTACTTTAAACACTGTTTTTCTTTGGTAGAGGCTTCCTTTCCATAATACAGCTTGAATTTGCCTTTTGCCTTTGGTTTCACACACCCATGCCCTTCTTGTAACTATTATCTAACGTGGGGGTCACACTTCATGCTCAAAGTCAGGTCTAGCCACCTGTCCTCAATAAGCAAATTTAAAGAGCCAGATTAAAAGTTGAAAGCATAAGGTGACCTTTGTGACCACCTGTGCCATGGTGACATCTAGACTAGGGCTGCTGCTGAGGACCAATTGTTGGAGGGAGCGGGCTGCTTGTTCATCCTGGCCGGCCACCAAGAACCGAAATAATCACACAGAAACTATATTAATTAAAACACTGCTTGGCCCATTAGTTCTAACTTCTTATTGGCTAACTCTTACATCTTAGTTTAACCCATTACTACTAATCTATGTGTCGCCACGTGGGAGTGGTTTACCGGCTAAGCATTCAGTTCTGTCTCCACCGCCTACCAAAGCTCTGCCCTATCAACAGGCCAAGGCAGTTTCTTTATTCATTAATGATAATCACAGCACATAGAGGGGACTCCCACATCACTGGTCCTACCGTGTTGAAGTCCCAGGCCTGTGTTGCTATCAAAGATCACACAGAAGCCCAGGGTGGGGCCAAGGTAGGTGTCTGGGGATCATGTCACCATGGAGCCATTCTGATCTAAGTGGCCAAACTGCTGCTGAGAGTCATGTCTGTGTCCCTGGTTCAGCAGCAATTGGGGTCTATGTTGATGTCTGCAGACTGTGCCACCTCAGGGAGTCATAGGAACTATGGACGAGTGATGAAGAAATCAGAGGCTCATGCTGAGTAGGACCCACCCTCCGTTGGCCCTGGGAAAGCTGGCCCTGCATCTTGCTGGACACTGCAGCAAGAAACCTGGCTCCTATCCTCCCAGGAGAGCAGAGAGTAGGCCCCTGTACAGGATAGATGACTCCACCCCTCACCACAGGGGAGGAGGGAAAGCTGATGCTGATGGCATGAGCAGTGGGAATGGGTCAGCTCCAGTGGCCAGGATGGACCAGTTCAGCTACATACAGGCCCACAGCCAGGTTTTGGGTTGGCCCAGGCTAATATCTACCCCATGTAGGACATGCTGAAACTCGTGAGGGGACTGGTCTTGTGGAAGGATCCCCATGACTCAGGGCAGCTGCAGAATATCAGAGAGGTGTTTCAGTGAGGATCCAATGGTGATGGTGTACAAGAAACCAGAAGCCCTGAACCAGAGCAATTGCAATGAACATTTGCTAGTAAAGATGATTGGAAAAAAAAACAAGTGTCTACTGTGTGACACACTGCTCTCAATGCCACCAGGACAAATGAAGAGGTGCTGGAGGGGCTGGAAAGATAGAGAAGTGAAGAGGATTTTTGGTTTGGTTTGGTTTTTTTTCTTGTTTTTGTTTGTTTGCATGCTTGTTTTTTATTTTGGTTTGATTTTTTTAAAATTTTCTTTTCAGGGGCAGCACAAAGGTGCAGGGAGACTGAGAGGTGAGTGGGATTGGAGTGTATGGTATGAAATTCCCAAAGAATCAACAAAGTAAGAAATAAGATAGATAGATAGATAGATAGATAGATAGATAGATAGATAGATAAGATTGTGAGTTTCTTCAAGATGAATGGCTCTGTAGTCTCTTTAGGAAATCAGAGATCTTGTCCACTGTAGGAAGCTTTGAGGAATCTGGTATATTGGGAGGGAGACATCGTCATCAACCTTATAGCTTCAAATAACGTTAGTGGAGAGACACTCCTCCCACGGATAAAAGAACTTTCTCTAGATTATAAATAGATGATGCCGATGTGTTTTGTAAACCACAAAGTCTTACTGAAGTAAAGGTATTACTCTGAAAAAAAAGTGGAAAGCATACAAGTATTTATTAAGTGTGGTTACACTGGGAGAGAGGCAAAGAGATCAACAGAACACCCCAAGTGATTTTGTGGGTCCTGAAGTGAGATCAATGTTTAAATAGAGGCCAAGGATAAGAACATTTAAGCAGTCCCAATCCAGGTGTGGTTCCAACCACTATTGACCCATCCTCGTGTGGGGGTTATAGTTCCACCTGACAAGTTGTTAGAAGTGTGCTGCTCTTCCAGGGATCCAAGTTTCCCCTTTAGCTGGTATCTTTTCCTTCTCCCAGCATGAGATTCCCAGAGAAATTACCATATCTTTGGAGTCCATTATTTCCATAGTTTGATAGACTGATAGTATTGAGAGACACAGAGGGTCTCTAGAATGCTGTCATTCCTGCCAAGCAGGTTATATAGCCTTTATCATGTCTACCCACACCCTGTTTCACTCACTGTGTGCCCAGGTGTAAATGAAGTAAATGAACCACCCTCACCAACTCTTTTAGAAATGGAAATCACTCAACAAATCCCTTCACAGATCTTAAGGGCTCTGAGCAAGAGGAAACCATTAACCAATGTAGGGAGTGTAGTTAGATAAGAATGAAACCATCTACATTCACAGTAAGTTCATTCACTTTAAGAGAAAAGTCGGGGCACTACTAGTAAAAGTAATTTACATTGACTGCTCTTTTCACACGAGTTGTTTATTTAAGCAATTCTATGCCCCACTGTGATTCTTAGTACTGTCAGCTTGACAGAATCTAGAGTCACCTAGAAGACAGGCAACAGAAAACACCTGCGACATAACTGATTTAGGTTTGCCTCTATGCATGCCTGTTAAAATTGCTTTGATTCCTTTAATTAAGGTTAAGTGAAGTGGAACGGCCCACTTCCTGTGTGTGGACCATTCCCTAACCTGGGATCTGGGCTGTAAGAGGACAATGGAAGTTGAGTAAGAGCATGCATTAAGCGTGAAGGCAATGTGCCAGCTGCTTAAAGCACCTGCTGCCTTGACTTCCCTACCAGAATTGAATTTACCCTGAACTGTGAGTCAGAACAGAGCCTCTCCCTTAGGTTGCCTTTATAAGAGTATTTTATCACAGCAAAAGGTAAAATAGCTAAAGACACCAGCTGACCATGAGAGTAAGATAAGATCTGGATTGTTTCTAGCATCACTGATGTGAAGACTCTTGGTTGTCATGACTGAACCATTACGGAAGCAAGATGTCAATAGATGTAGAAGACAGTAGAGATGAGTCTGTTCTCCTGCAAGGTCTCATTATAGTGGAGACAGGAATGTCTAATGGCAAAGGCTCTTTACAAAGCCAAATGCAGTATGAAAAAGGGATCTGAGTTTGAACTTAGTGCCTGCTTGAAGCACAATTAATAAAAACTCAGAGACAGATATTGGGGTTCAAACTGAAGACCAGAAAAGCAAAACAGCCGACTATTAGCTCTTACCTCGACCTCAGTCTGAAAATGGTGATGCTACCTCCATGAAACTCAGAATGAGATTGAGACTGAGAACTTTCTCCTCTGGTTTTATGATCCTCTCGAGTTCTGGGATTAAGGGCATGCACCACTACCACCTGATTTCTATGGCAAGCTAATGTGGCTACTGGGATTAAAAATGTGTCATTGCTGCCTGTTCTATAAGGCTGGCCAGTGTGACTGTTTTACTTTCCTGATCTTCAGGCAAGCTTTATTTATTAAAATACAAATGAAATATCACTACACCTGCTCTGCCATGTAACCCCCTGTCCCAGTAAATACTCTCATCTAATTTAACAGAGAACCCATAAGGGGGGGGGGGCTATTTTCTCATCCATGTATGCAAACCAAATGCAGCACAGAGTTTCTAGCCCCAGCTTATGGGAGGACTCCAGGGCCAGCATTCTGAGACTGCTGGCAGCTGGGCACTATTATGATACCTTTGTGATGAGGAAGCATGGTGGTGCTCAGTGCCATGACAGACTGAGCAGGACAAGAAGACCCACACAATGGCCTGGGGTAGTCTGCCTGGGATCTGGGGGAAAAACAAAGACCGGCTCAGCACCTTGCAGCTCCAAGCAGAAAGGCACTATTATGGTGAGCAGCTGTATGGGGTGGTATAGAGATAGAAAGCGACAGAATGCCTCATGTCCTGTAGATGGACCCATATCTGAAGAGGCAAAAGAGATGAGGAGTGGACTGAGGTGGCAAGTGACTTGCTTGCCACTAAGGACCCTGTTGATGTCTGGACCTGGGCTGCTGGCAGGGCCCATGTTGTGTTCACGTCTCTGATGCAGCCACAGTCTCTGTTGATGTCTCTGGTTCCTAATACTATCCAAGGTTGAGAGGATAGTCTGTACTGAGTTGGTCCCACACCTCACTGATTGCTGCATGAGAGAGGACTGGTCTTCTGACAGGACATGCCTCACCACCCCATCTTCTGCCAGGTTCCCGAGCACAAGTACAGAGGTGTTTGATAGATGTATGCACTAGGACTGGGCCCTACAGCTCTGCACTTCGATTCGTTGTAGTTTTCTGTAATAGTCTCCATCAGCTTCAAAGATAAGTTTCCTTGATAAGGGGTGAGGATTGCCTGAAGATATATTTAAAATGTCGTTAGGGATTATCCTGGTGTAATATGGTGGTGATTTGCATGTTCAAATCGGGAGAAATATTTTATTAATCTGAAAATACCATTCCCCTTACAGAATTTGTGTTACCGCCATATCAAGTAGGCCAGTCCAGGAAATCAGCGTACAAAACTGAGCAATTAAAAAACCAGAACCACCCATATCCCAAATGGCAATATATTCTTTTATCTCATTTTTTCCACTCCACAAAGCCACTCTCACAAAATAAAAACAAACTGAGGCAAGTGTTTGAGTCACCCACCTAGCAGAACTAAAGTCGCCCAACTAGCTTGGTGAGTTTAGTGCTTGCTAAACAAAACCATGTAGACACTTTTGTTGTGGAATATTAGTTTTTAAGATGTGTTACATTCGTTTACGCTGTGAAATATTTGTTTAGTGATGCAAAGATATGTTGCATTCTTTTATGTTACATTTATTTAATTCTGTGAAGCTGTGTTACTTTGTTTAAAACACCTGAATGGTCTAATAAAGAGCTGAATGACCAATAGCTAGGCAGAAGAGAGAAACAGGCAGGGCTGGTGGGCAGAGAGAATAGAAATGATGAGAAATCCAGGGAAAGGCAAGGAAAGGAGAAGGAGAGAAGGGTGCCAAGAGTCAGCCACCCACCTTCACAGACAATCACAGAGTAAGAAAGAAGAAAGATATATAGAATAAAGAAAGGTAAAAAGCCCAGAGACAAAATGTAATTAAAGAGAAATGAGATAATTTAAGTTAGAAAAGCTGGCTAGAAACAAGCCAGCCTAGGGTCAGGCATTCATAAGTAAGAAGAAGTCTCTGTGTATTTATGTGGGAGCTGGGCTGCACGATCTTAAAGATTTTGGGGGGGGGGAATCAGCTATACACTGTAGCCTTCAAAACTGCACAATCTTAAAGATTTTGGGGGGAAAATCAGCTATACACTGTAGCCTTCAAAATACTGTGAAAAACTGCCAGACACCACCATTCTATAACCATTAGGAGTGATTTTTACCAGGTTTACAAGTAGATTCATCTTTTTTCTTTATTTCTCCTTCCCATTTCATCATCTTCTCCCTTTTTGGATTTTTCTTTTCTGGTTATAAAGTGAGAACAACCAGACTTTTAAAAGTGAACAGATTATAGACAGAGTAGAAGGCTTTACACCTCTCGGTTATTTTCCGCATTTTCTCATGATTCTTCTTGTTTCTGAATGTTCAGATGATGGTGTCACCTGTAGAAACTTGGCTTAGGTAGAAGGTTTTTATAATGGTAGCTTGTTGATTGTATCAATGAGTTTGCTTTACCCTACGGAACCCTAGAATTTTAGTCAAACTAAACTCAAAGGTACCATCTTTAATAACCCAGATGATTCCCTGTCATACTTTGTCCCTTTCTGTGGTTGCTGTCCTGAAAGACTATGGTGTGTTCCCAGTCCATGCTTAGACATCGAAGACTTCTTTAAAAGATGTAAATCCTGTTTTCATCATCCTCATTCTGCCACCATTTTTAAGGGCTACACGGAATGTTGTCATTACTTTGTGTGCTCTAATTCCACCCATCCTAGATGGAGAGGAGGGCAAACTGGCTGGCTGCGCATCTGGAGCAAAGCAGAACAGTCATGGAATCCCACGGACTCCACTAGTATGTATGTCCAGTGCATGCACTCAAGGGGGATTGAGGCTGTCCTTAGGACCTACCAACGCCGTATCTAAGTGGACCTTCCTGTATCATGAAGGCTTTCTTAGGCATGAAAAGTTTGTCTGAGTTCTCTCCCCTGCAACCTTGTCCATATGACTTCACGCTGCTGAGAGGTAGCCTGCCTTTGTTCATCTGTCTGTGTGGTACCCTGGGGCAGTACAAGTGGCAACAGGGAAGCAGTGATGTGTAAGCACCCAAATTCTCAGAAAATCAGTGAATTACAGAAAAAGAAAGGAAGGATAACATTCACTACCTTTTTATGCATTTACTTCAATGATATCAAAATAGTTAAATAAACACTTAAGTATCTGGATAAACATACTATACCACATTCCTCTCTTGTCAGAGTAAAATGATCACATCACATTGGCTAAACGTGGGTTCTAAATGACAATGAGCAATTCCAGAAAGACTGAACATGTGATACTAATGTCTGTGTAGGAGTCGGGTTAAAAAAAGAAGGGATATTGTTCTGACTTGGGTGTTGAGTTTAGTTCCCCAGATTTACACAGCTTCAAAATGAAACATCGCCATTCATTAGTATCTCTATTAGGCAAACATTTACTTAGTGCTGATCTAAAATCTGAGTTAGCATCTGTTAGGGTGAAAAATCAATAAAGCCAGCAGGTAAATCTCCCTAAGAAAGTCCAAAGTACATTGCTTAAAAGCATATCGCTCTTTCGATACATAAAACAACCCTTCCTGTGCAAGGTGTATCTCTGCCTTTTTATAAACAGCTTTGAGAACTTTAGAGCAGTATGTCCTATTTCAACCTGGGAGGTGGATGTTTCACTCTCCCAACTGAGCCCTGTGAGTCGAGAGACGGTGACCTGAAAAGAAGGAAGAATGATGTGTGACATAGGAGGGCTGTGCTACGTACATGTGCAAAAGCTGAGCTATAGACCCCAGCTTTAGCAGCAGTCACGGCCGCTGGGCCTGAGCCAGTGATGGCAGCGGAGTGCTGCAGGAGGAGAGCAGCCACTAAATGGTGCAAACACGGCCGGGCCCATCTGTCATAAACAGTAGGTCCAAAGGCCACAGGTGCAGACAGCACTAAAAAGTAAAAATTACACTCAGCAAAGGCCACTTGATAGGACAGGAAGAAGTAAAATCCAGGATTGGTTTCCAATCAATAAATGAAAAATAATACCTATTCATCGTTGGCACCTGTTGCATCTTCTTCTTGCTAGTTCACCATGAACAAAACCGTTTTATTAATAAAAAGAAGTTGTGTGTACCCAGGAAAAGCCCTTTGCCTATTGTGAGCGAGGCAAAGTTTGTCTTTGTGTTCTGCGTAGACAGCTGGTCAGAGCTTTCTCTTCTACCAGGTGCCAGGACTTTGGCCAGCTACCCTACCCTTTCCCATGTTCCAGACCCAGGCTTAGGATCTCCTACTTTTCCAGGGAAAGTTCCAGGTCAATTCACAAATGTTTCCTTCTTATCTAGCAAGAAAGCTTTGTCCCAGACAGGAGGGGTGAACCGCAGTGTAAAACAAGCCTTTACCCATAGAAATGAGGATGCAGAAACACACAGAAGCAAAACAGGCACCTTATGTAGTAGGACATAACTGTAAATAGACCACCAAGGGAGCAAAGAGGAAGGAAGATTCAAGTCACACACAGAAACCAGACCCTAAAGAGAGGTGTATGTGGTAAACATGGCCAACTTGACAGGAGCTAGGATCACTTTGAAGACAAATAGCTGAGAATGTCTGGGAGAGGGGATGGGGGTTCTAGGTTGGATTGAGGTGGGAATATCCATTCTAAATACACGTAGCAAGATTCCATGGATTGGGGGTCTGAACTGAATAAGATTAAGAAAGTAAACAGAACCAAATTCGTTTCTCTGTGTTTTCTGACTGAGGACCTGGTGTAATCAACTACCTCAAGCCCTTGCTGCCATGACATCTCCACTGTGTGGGAGCTATGAGCTCCCGCTAAAAATACTGCAAAAAAAAAAAAAAAAAAAAAAAAAAAGCCACACCATTTAGTCGCAGGATTTGGAGAAATCAAGTCTGTACTGATTAAGAAGCTTCCTTCCTGCTGACTACCAGAAGGTTCTATTTAGATTTCTGAGGGAAAATGTTATCAAATAGCCTTATCGTGTACCCTGTGAATCCCAATAATAAATGGTCTGGCAAGATATGGCAATGGATTAGTGGCACGATTATGGTTACGGGGATAACCTTAGATCACAGGAGGAAACACATAACTGGTAGTGTAAGTGTAGCCAAGAACCCAGGGCTAGAGAACTCATGGCCCCTGGATACAGATGTACTACCATTATTCTGCCAAACGGGACCGGCACTGAAACAGTCCTCTAAATTCTTATCTCTATATCCATGGTTAGTGCAGTGCTCACATCTTTTCAGAGAAGTTTGGGCTGAGGATGGCAGTTACCACAAAAACTCACACCTGCTCAAAATGAAGAGAAGTATCAGCAGAATGTTCAGCTACAAATGTAACATCTATATCACAGCTATTCGTCAAGACTAAGGGACCATCATGAAAGACAGGAACAGAAGGATTGTAACATCCAAAGATCAAAAGCACCACAGTCAAGTAGTGTCTTCTGGACATAACACGACTTCTGCACACCTGAACTTATAACAGCTATGGCTGCCTTCATAGAACCTGCAGAAGATAAAGCCACTCACCATGCTAGCATGGAGTGGAAAGGGGCTTGCAAACTCCCATGCCTAAGGAGCAATGAACAGTTGATAGCTTCTGGGGAAGAAGCAACCTAGCAGGCTGGGGACATTCCAATTGAGCCATACATCCGAGAATATATGGATAAGACAAATACGAGTTGATTAGTTATTTACAAGAAAAAAGGAAAAAGAAATGAAGTTTGGGGAGACAAGGGAGATGGAGCTGGTATGGGAGGAGTTAGAGGAAGGAGTTGTAAATAAACATGATCAAGATATATTAAATAGCTCTACCTAGGAACCTGCTGGCCATGTTGGCCTGGGAATTGGGTAGACAACCTTCCGTCTCTTTCCTGTGCTCCATTTCCAATTCGTCAGTCTCATTTTCAGTCCTGAAGCAGAACACCTGCTGAGGCCTGTCTTTCCTTTCTAACTCCATTCCCATGGGATTCTGGAAAACTTCATGGCAGACCCAGTTTTTTTCCTTACTGTGAACCCTTCTTTCTAGCCCTTCCCCATTCTTTTGTGTCAACCTTGATACCTATGCATACTATCTCAAGTCCCCACTTGCCATATCTAGAAGGGATTCAGAAGTATTCCTTACCAGGCAACGAACAGTCACCACACATCCCTAAGATCCAGACAGGGTAAGAGAAATCAAGGAATGCAACCCATCTAACAAAGACAAGACCAAATATCAACAACTAGACTCACAATCATCCCAAATCCGGATGCCTAGATGCAACACAAAATACAATCATTAATACTCACGACAATATGGCTTCACCAAACCCAACAACCCTACCATAGTAGGCACAGGGAAATGCAATATAGCTGAAACATGGGGGCTTAAAAATAGGTATTATGAATATGCTCAAAGACATAAAAAATATTTATATGAATAAATGTAATAATGAACCCTGTGAAAACACAGTGAAATGAAATGAAGAAAACAGTTCAAGACGTGAAAAAAGAAATAGAATTGCTAAATAATGCGCAAACTGCAGTTAAATTGTAAAATAAAAAATTAGGAAATTAAACAAAAAAGAAAAACTCGGAAGTAATTTCAGCAACAGAATAAAAGACATAGAAGAAAGGATCTCAGGTATGAAGGACAAGATAGTAAAAATGGATATCTTTTTATAGAGGATCTTAAAAAAATACAGGCACAAAACATACAGGAAATCAAGGACAGTATAAAAAGACCAAATTTACTAATAACAGGAATAGAGGAAGGAGAAGAAACCCAGATCAAAGGTACAAAAAATATTTTCAACAACATCAGAAGAAAATTTCCCCAATGCCTATCAAGGTACAAGAAACATACGGAACAGAAATAGACTGAACCAGAAAAGAAAGTACTCTGAGCATACAACAATCAACACATTACCCAGGATAGCCAAAACAATCTTATACAATAAAGGATTGTCTGGAGGCATTACCATCCCTGACTTCAAACTCTATTACAGAGCTACAGTACTGAAAACGGCTTGGTACTGGCATAAAAACAGAGAAGTCGACCAATGGAATAGAATAGAAGACCCTGACTTTAGCCCACAAACCTATGAACACCTGATTTTCGATAAAGGAGCTAAAAGTATACAACGGAAAAAAGAGAGCATCTTCAACAAATTGTGCTGGCAAAACTGGATGTCAATCTGTAGAAGAATGAAAATAGATCCATATCTATCACCATGCACAAAACTCAAGTCCAAATGGATTAAAGACCTCAATATCAGTCCAAACACACTGAACCTGATAGAAGAGAAAGTGGGAAGTACTCTACAACACATGGGCACAGGAGAACACTTCCTACGTATAACTCCAGCAGCACAAACACTAAGGACATCATTGAATAAATGGGACCTCCTGAGACTGAGAAGCTTCTGTAAAGCAAAGGACACTGTCACTAAGACAGAAAGGCAACCCACTGACTGAGAGAAGATCTTCACCAACCCCGCAACTGACAAAGGTCTGATATCCAAAATATACAAAGAACTCAAGAAATTAGACCGTAAAAGGTTAATCAATCCAATTATAAAATGGGGCACTGAGCTGAACAGAGACTTTTCAACAGAAGAAGTTCAAATGGCCAAAAGACACTTAAGATCGTGCTCAACTTCCTTAGCAATCAGGGAAATGCAAATCAAGACAACATTAAGATACCATCTTACACCTGTCAGAATGGCTAAAATCAAAAACACCAATGATAGCCTCTGCTGGAGAGGTTGTGGAGAAAGGGGCACTCTCATCCATTGCTGGTGGGAATGCAAACTTGTGCAACCACTTTGGAAAGCAGTGTGGCGGTTTCTCAGGAAAGTCGGGTTCAACCTACCTCTCGACCCAGCAATACCACTATTGGGAATATACCCAAGAGATGCCCAAACATACAACAAAAGTATATGCTCAACTATGTTCATAGCAGCATTGTTTGTAATAGCCAGAACCTGGAAACAACCTAGATGTCCATCAATGGAAGAATGGATGAAGAAAGTATGGAATATATACATATTAGAGTACTACTCAGCAGTAAAAAACAATGACTTCTTGAATTTTGCATACAAATGGACGGAAATTGAAAACACTATCCTGAGTGAGGTAAGCCAGACCCAAAAAGAGGAACATGGGATGTACTCACTCATATTTGGTTTCTAGCCATAAATAAAGGTCATTGAGACTATAATTCGTGATTCTAGAGAAGCTAAATAAGAAGGTGAACCCAAAGAAAAACATATAAGCATCCCCCTGAATATTAACCTTCATCAGGCGATGAAAGAAGACAGAGACAGAGACCAACATTGGAGCACTGGACTGAAGTCTCACGATCCAAAGGAGGAGCAGAAGGAGAGTGAGCACGAGTAAGGAACTCAGGACTGCGAGGGGTGCACCCACACACTGAGGCAATGGGGATGTTCTATCGGGAACTCACCAAGGCCAGCTGGCCGGGGACTGAAAAAGCATGGGACAAAACCGGTCTCGCTGAACATAATGGACAATGAGGACTACTGAGAACTGAAGAACAATGGCAATGGGTTCTTGATCCTATTGCACGTAATGGCTTTGTGGGAGCCCAGGTAGTTTGGATGCTCACCTTAATAGACCTGGATGGAGGTGGGTGGTCCTTGGACCTCCCACAGGGCAGAGAAACCTGCTTGCTCTTTGGGCTGAGGAGGAAGGAAGACTTGATTGGGGGAGGGGGGGGGAATGGGAGGTGGTGGCGGGGAAGAGGCAGAAATCTTTAATAATTAAATAAATTAATTAATAAAAAAAAATCAACACATTAAGTTAAAGAAGGAAGCATATTAAAATCTGTGAGGATAAAAAGACCAAATAACAGGTAAAGGCAGACCTGTTAGAATAACACGTGATTTATCGTGGAAACTCTAAGATCTAGAAGGGCCCAGATAATTGCGCTACAAACTCTAAAAGACCACAGATGCCAACGCAGACTACTACACCCAGAAAACTATTTTATCACAAATAATAAAGAAAAATTCCATGTTAAAATGAAATTTAAGATCTATAGAATGTGATAGAAGGAAAACTTTAACCTCCAGAGGTTAATCACAGCACCACCCCCCAAAACACATACTTACACACACCTTCACACACATATCCACAACACATATACCTACATGCACACACACCTACACAAACACACCTACACACACACCTAAACACACACATCACACTCCTACACACACACATACAAATAATAACAACAAAACAAAAACATAAAACAAGCAATAAATAATCTCTGACAAGCCAATCAAGGAGAAAAAAATACCATAACAGCTAAATAACAAGAATCAACAAACACTGCTCATGATAACCTTCAACATCAATTATCTCAATTCCCCACAGACTGACAGATTGCATTCAAAAACAGGATCTATCTTTCTGCTGTATCCAAAAGAAAAAAAAAACTTAATCAAGAATAGATATAACCTCAGGGTAAATGATGGAAAAAGATATTACAAGCAAATTGACCCAAGAACCAAGCTGGTATACCAATTAGTATCTGATACGTATTAGTGGATGGCTTCAATACCCCACTCTCACCAATGGACAGGTCATCTATAAAAACATAGAGAAAGTTGGAGCTAACTAATTTTATACACCAAATGGATATCTACAGAACATTTCACACAAAAGCAAAAGAATATGCCTTCTTCTCAGCACCTCATAGGACTTCACCAAAATTGACCCATACTTGGACACAAAGCAAGTCTCAATGGGTAGAAAAAAAAACAAAACAACACCCAGCATCCTATCTGGCTACCACAAATTAAAGCTACAACAACAAAAAGCTTTCAAGCTCATGCAAACTGGATGAAAAATTGGTAAAGACAAAATTAAGAATTGAAATGAAAATGGAAACATAAGATACTCAAACAAGTGGAATATAAGGAAGGCAGTTTTAAGAGACAAGATCACAGCAATAAAATATGTTTCATAAACAATGTCTTCATAAAATACTGGAGATATCACATATTTGAAACTCTGGGCACAACTGAAAACTCTAAAACAAAAAGAATAACTCCCAAAAAGAGGAGCAAGCAAGAAATAATCAAACAGGGCTAAAATCAATGAAGTAGAAACAAAAAAGTTACAAAGAGTCAATGAAATGTAGAGTTGGTTCTTTGAAAAAATTAATAAGATTGACAAATCCTTAGCCAAATTCATTAAAATATAGAGAGAAAAGATTCAATTTAATAAAATTAGAGATAAAAGGGGGACTTTAAAAACAGACACTGAGGAAATCCAAACACTCATAGGGATATACTTTAAAAACCTGCAATCCATCAAATTGGAAAACTTAAAATGGATAAATTTCTTGATATGTATTACCTACCAAAGTTAAACCAGGATTTGGTAAGTAATTTAAACATACCTATAATTCTTAGTGAAATATAGGCAGTAATTAAAAGTCTCTGAACACAAAAGCCATGAGCACATGGATTCAGGGCAATACTCCTCAAATGATTTGGGAAAAACAGAAACAGAAGGCATATTGCTTAATTCATTTTTGAGACCACAGTTACCCTGTTACCTAAACTACATAAATACCCAACAAAGAAAGAGAATTACCAGCCAACTTCCCAAATGAACATAGATGCAAAAATTCTCAATAAAATGCTTGCCAACTGAATCCAAAAACACATTAAAAAGATCAAATACTCTTTATCCCAAGGACATAGAGATTGTTCAACATTCATAAACTGATAAATGGAATCCACAAACTGAAAGACAAAAAACATGTGATCATCTCATTAAATAAAAAAAATAAAATAAAAAGGCCTCTGACAAAATCCAACAACACTAATGATAAAGCTCTGGTGAAACTAAGAATGCAAAGGACATCATCATTCAAACAAAGGAGCAGGCTACAGAATGGTAAAAGGCTATGCCAACCAGAGTGGCCCAAATCACCAAAACAAATGCCATCTCATGCTGGCAAGGATATGGCGTAATGGGAATGCTTATCAGTAGGTGGTGGGAATGCAAACTTGTACAGTCATTATGGAAATCAGAGTGGTCAAGGGCAGGGTATTGTTGGAATTGATCAATTCACTCTGCTGGAAAAGACGAGCATGTGGCATAAGGATAGTGAGAAAGACACCTGCCAAGAACTAAGAAGAGACATGGTTCTGATTTATGGCACGTGTGACCCTGGCGAATCCCACAGTAGGTGGAGAACCGCATTGGGTAAGGGACAGACAGATACACCATGCTGGTAGAGCTTGGATATGGGAAGTTTATTTAGTGGGTACTGGGAGGATATAAGGGTGGGAAAGTATGGGGAAGAGAAATAGAAAGACATAGAGAGACAGAAGAGAAGTGAGAATAAGGAAAAGGGGAAGGGAAACAGAAAAACTTCCTCTTCAGAAGAAGAAGAAGAAGAAGAAGAAGAAGAAGAAGAAGAAGAAGAAGAAGAGAGAGAGAGAGAGAGAGAGAGAGAGAGAGAGAGGGAGGAGGGCCCTTACCTGGTCAAGAATGAGAAGATTGGGAATGGGTAGAACTTGTCTCTTAAAGGGACAGGATACCCAGGGCAGGCTAGCATAGTTATAAACATAACAGACAGAACTCAGAAAAATAGAAAATATACTAGTGTAACATTAATGACCTCAGTTTAATAGATATATTCCCTTGTAGGTTAACTCTGGGTTTCAAAGTTTTTGTGAGTACTGACCCACTTTCTGCCTGCTTCCCTATGGTAGCTACATGTAAACTGGTTCAGTTAACTCATGACAGAAAATGGTAGCAATGTATCCTGCCAGTGTTCTTAGAAAGCATGATCAGTTCTATCGAGAACCATGTTACAGGTCAGGGGTGTCTAGTGGACAAAGGAGGAAGGTGCGTTGGAATGGAGTCATGATGCAGACGTAGTTTCTGAGAAGTTGTATCAAATACATGTTAACTTGTACATTTCATTTTCTTTTGATCTCTGAGAACTAGAGATGTTCTAGTTCACACACAACAGAGCATTGATTGTACACATTTAAGGGAAGTAAAAAAAATTTGAAATAATCATTGACATTCTTGGACAACATAATAACACATTACTCCACTCAAAGGTACATGTGCAGATACTTCTCTCTACTCTAAAAGACAGGGTACCAGCAAGAGAGCCTAAATTTATTCATGATGTTTCTGCTCACAAATCCTCCACAACATCCATTTTCATCTTCAGGGCTCTCTAGCAAAATGTCACAGAAGCCCCACAGTGTTCTCCATGGCATCTGGTCTCTTTTCCGTACGCAGAGGGCTCCTGCCCCAGTGTCTCTCGTGCCCCACAGCCACCCTTATGAAGGCCTGACAATTGTGTCAAATTTTTCTTTTGTGTTGTATATCCTTCCCTGCTCCTGTCCTCCTCTAAAATAAAAACAATTAATTCCTTTGGGACGCCGCAACAATGAAGAGTTTATTGTAGTGTCACCTGGAGGGAAGAGGATGCAGGCGGGCCGGAGAGCTCAAAACCTGGAGGGGAATGTAGATTTCAACGCAGACTCTAGGCCTCCCTTCGATTTTTTTTTTTTCCAAATCCTAGTCTGGACTGGCTCCATTTGCTGTTTACTTTGTAAAACTGGAGGACCTTCATCTGGGTGTGATTCTCATAAAATCAAAAAGTGGAAGGAGCCAGGGGACATCACTCTAGCATGATGAGTCAAGCACAGGTTAACTATTGTTTATTTTCTACACAGAAACTAAAAAGAAAATCAGCTCATCTGAAAGCAAGAGAGAAACTACGAGGGACTCAGAAGCAGACTGGGAAGAGGGAAGAGAAATGAATTAAAGAGAAAGGGTAGAAAAAGGGAGGGTGGTGAGGATTATTGCATGATATAGACATGCATACAAATATCAGAGAATCCCAATAATATGTATGGTTATGTGCAAATAATTACAATAGAAAATCAGAAATTGTATTTATATCTCATTGTTTTGTTCCTGTCACAAGAGACACTAAGTGTGGACACCATTTGTTACACCCCAGTCCCCTTCACTGTGTGCCTATCCAAGCTTTCTCATCTCTTCATTGGAATAAAGACTGTAATAAAATGTTTGCTACATGAATGGATGGATAACCTTTCTCAAACCGGACTACTGTGCTTGAATAATTTGCTGGGTTTTCAAAATAAATAAACTGACCAATTAAATGGAAGAGGAACTAACAAAATAGCAGCGGGTACAACAATCCAGGAAACAAGAATGGATGAACCTGAAGAAAGTGTTTCTAGATTCCACATATAAGTGGGATAATTCAACTTTTCAGCATCTTATTATTTTGTTTAGCATATTTTTCTTCAAGCCCATCCATGTTATAAACAGGAAAATCTCATTCTCTTTGAGACTGAATAATGTTCCATTATATAGACATAACAGTTTCCTTATCCATTCAGCCACCAGCAGACACAGGTTGCTTCTACCTTAGTTATTATGACAACACTGCTGTGCATGTGGGCATGCAAACACTGGCACATTATTTAGATGTGCACCCAAATCCACCACATATGTGTTACATGATATCTCATCATAGCTTGAGCTCCTCTGATGATTAATGATACAAAGCATCTTATATAGACTGGCAGTTTTTATGTTTGCTCCAGAGAAAGGGTCTATTTTCGTCTTTTTCCCATTTTCAAGCATTGCTGCTATTGGGTTGTAAGAGGTTTTTATAAATTTTGGATAATAACAAATCTTTATTGCAAATCTGTACTTTACAACTATATTATTCTATTGTGTAGGCTGTCTCTTCTTCAGTTGTTTTGTGTGTATGTGTGTGTAGAAACTCTCTCATTCAATTTTTAATTTGTTTTTGTTTTGTAACTTTGTAGCAAGAGCTTTTGGTACATCCCTCCAGAAGCCAGTGTCACAGCTTCTTTCCCTTCTGCTCTCTTCTAGTTTTCTGGTTGCAGGCCTTCTCTGCATTTAGACTTCACTATCACGTGTGGTCTAAAATAATGGTACAGTTTTATTCTCTTACATGTGGAAATATATTTTCCCATTAACATTTACTAAAGATACTATTGGTGGGTAGGGCAACTGTTGAAGGATTCAGGATGCACTTAGACAGGAGAATACAGCTTAATGTTATACATCACTGTGGAGTAACTTAGAATGCCCACATGGCTGAATAAAATACATGTTCTTTAAGACCAAGTTGTTGAAATAGTAAAAAAAAAAGGACAGCTGTGGCTCAGAGTTTATGTCCTGAGTACAGGCTAGATCCTTCCATGTTCTCAGAAATTCTTCCTTACTTCTTGAAGAAACCCCAGTTTCCTCACCTGTGCCACAGAGGTAAGCATTAAGCAGAGGTGAGCATTACAAACAGAAGTAAGCATTGCTGTCTTAAGGGCTCTGGAGAGGATGCACTGAAAAACACATTCAGAGCTGTGAGACCAGGCTGGTCTCCAAAAAGTCCTTGCACATTGGTTGAAAGAATGAATGGATGAATAGAACTTAGACAGAAAGCAACATACTTCCTCTGGTTTCACACCCACCCTGGTATTTACGAAAAAGTAGGCAGTGCAAAAGAGAAAGGAACAAGGAAGAAATGACAACAGTACAAGGCAAGATCTTGCAGCACAGCACTGCGGATATAAACTAACTGGAGCAAGAGACAGTGCAGAACAGTGGAGAAAGACAGGGAGCCAAGCCCCTACTTACCTGCTGCACACTGAGAAGTGTGTAAGTAACTCTTCCTTGAATATGTCTATCACTTTTATATATTTCTTTCAAGTAATAAATACCAATTGTCTGGTATAGTTTTACCCAAAGCCTTAAATAAAAAAAAAAAATTGCAAATCCTCCTGATTGTCTTTAAATGCGCAAACCTTTTCTGTAAGACAAAAAGTATAAATATCTACATATTGGAAAATAAGTCCTTCCAGTTCTCCCAGTCAGTGAGAACAACGTGCAGCCATAACTTGAAGTCACTTTGCTCAGAGCCAGTTACTGTGTTAACCAGGCTAATATTCCCGCCTGGAACAAGCTCATGGTGGTGTTTATGCTTTTTGAACAAGCTGATGAAAAAAAGCATTTGCTTAAGGCTCCCCTCAGTGAGTGCGGAGCTTAGAGTAGTCTTTAGCTTACACAAACGTTATGCTTATTAATTCAGAATGTTCATTCAGTTATTGAAACATGATAGCAAAATGCTACAGTGAAAGACTGATTCTCTATTATACAAATTAACTTTGCACAAAATCCCCTGGCTCGGGAATAACTGTCCGCATATCAGGAGTCATAGAACCCTCCGAGGTTTTTAAACTGTGACTTGTATGTCAAAACTTAACATCAATGCTCTGAATGCACAAATAGGTGATAAGTGGTCAAAACACATCCATCTGATTGAGAACTTTCCAGCTGGATTTCAGTTTAAGAAATTCTAAACTACGTACGTGCAGTACAGACCCTGCCAACGCACGCAGCATCCTTTCAATTAAGGCGGCACTGTGACTCACGCCACCTGTCTCTCTGATCCTGCTATATCCCTCTTCTGGTCAGAGTTCTCTTTTAGGATTAAAACTTTTATTAAAACAAACAGCAAATATTTATTCAAATTGATTATTTCACATCCTGAAAACTCCATTTCCTACTATAAAAGTCTATTTATCTGTGTTGATTTTACCAAGGAAAGGATTAGCCAAAGTCGTCCTCACAATGTTCATGCTCAGCGGGAAGGTGAGGGACTGGATGACTGTTAGGACGTGTGTCATATCATATGGGCTTTCCTTTACACAGACAGTGGGCCTTATTGAACTGATTTTCAAAACTCTGCTTAGAAACAGCTCAATGAAATGTTTCAGTACCCATGGGTATACCAAAGAGAACAAAATACAGCAGATACAGGAGAAAGGGTGGTAAGAATAGAAAAGGAGGAGAGAAACAAGAGTGATAATAATTTCAGGCATGATCGCGCTCGGGACAGTTCTCTAAACTTCAGTTCAATTTAACATTAACTTGAAGACTTCTACAGAATTCTAGCCTTAGAAGAGCATTCTTTTCCATTAAAGAATTCCAGCCGGGCGGTGGTGGTACATGCCTTTAATACCAGCACTCGGGAGGCAGAGGCAGGTGGATCTCTGTGAGTTCGAGGCCAGCCTGGTCTACAAGAGCTAGTTCCAGGACGGGAACCAAAAGCTACAGAGAAACCCTGTCTCGAAAATCCAAAAGAAAAAAGAAAAAAAAAAAAGGAAAAAAAAATAATTCCACTGGGGGATCTGAAGATTAAATATCCTGGGATGGGGCCATACAACCAGCTTGGAATACAAGCGCTAGAGTAAATGAATATAGAAGAAAGTGAGGCTTAAGCTGCACTATTTCTTTAGATGATATAAAATCTCTTACTTTTAAAGAAAACACAATATGATCAGTGGGAAAAGGAGAGCAGCAGCAACTACTGCAGGATCACTGATTCAAACTTCCTCCTTCTCAGCTTTAGGAATTCTCGAGGACGTGATTGCAGTGCTTTCCTCTGAGCTGCTGGGTTCATGACACAGCATGAAATCTGGAACTCCAGTGTCATCGTGGGAGAGTCAGTGAAGCACATGGGAAGACCCCAGTCAGAAAGGTGGGGGTGCATAATCCTTTGTGGGCCCGAGTGGTCCAGCCCAATGAGGGGAGCAGGTGACGCCCTAAGAGAATGTATGTTTGACATGAGCACAGCAATGGCAACCACCTCAATGCCTCAGACCCATGACAATGCCAAAGGCTGGCTCTGGTCTGTGTGTGGATGTTGATATCATGTACACAAAGAATGCATTACAGCGTCTTCCTCCCGGTGTTTACAGTCTGAAACTGCTCCTCCACAGAGGAGCTACTACTCCTGCCGCCCAAATTACCTCAACTTGCCCCCTTGTTCTACTGTATGCAATAACCTGCCTCGTACAGCTGTGTGTAGTAAGCCTGTCTCTCTGCTCATTGTTCCATAATAAACTCACTGAGGTTGCTGGTTGCTGCTGAGCCTCGATCAGGGCACACAGCCCACCTGATCCCAGCTTTTCTATCCAGGTGTCTGTCTTTCTTCATTGCCCTAGTCAGATCAATCTCAACGTAGCATTGTAGGGCACAGATTGGGGGCTTAACAGTCAAATGCCAGCCTAGAACATTAAGGACCAAACCCAACTCTGAACACAAGCCTGCTCTTCCCCGTTTTCAACAAAGAGGAGGGAGCCAGGAAGCTGAAGACTCATCAACCTAGTGAAAAAATTATGTAAAACTTCCCCTTCTCTTCACCAGATTATCCACAGTAACCCAGTACCCGAAGTCTCTGGTCTTTTTTCCTTTCGCACATGTTACAATATACAAGGAAAATGAGAGGAGAGTTCAAGGGCACTTTTGATGGAAGCCAGATGAATTGTTACAGTTGCCTGGGAAACCTTTGAAAGCGACAATATTTGATATGTCAAATATCTTAAGTCAACATGAGCCAAAGTTATGTAGACAGTAAAACCAAGCAAGCAAATGGTATGAAAGGGGGTGATCTCGAAGTGTTACATTCTCAGAACTAAAATTCTGAAAGGAGAAAAAGGCTTCATAATTTCTTAAATGCCCCAAATGCCAACTTTTCACATACAGAATAAGATTCAGTATAAAGGCATTTTAATTTCCTACGTTTGTGTACTAAACCTAGGAGTTTGCAGCAATTTTACAACAGAACATACAGGGGTCATACAGAACTGCGCCCTGTGGCCTTTGTGACGCTGGTGACGTCTAGTGTGTAGACGAGTAGTGGGACTTCTTTTCAGATTTCCGGCACAAAAACGTATGTCCCAATGTTGAACATTAAATCTGCCTTGATACAGAACAACAGCAAACATTTGCTGTAGCAATTCTGAGGAGAAAAACAATTAAGGGGAACAATGAGTTATCATTTTGGCTGCAATGGGAGAAATTTTCTAATATACATTTTGCCCCAAAGCATATTTTGAGAACAGATTACTCAATGAATTTGATTTTGTTATTTTTCTCCAGAAAAATAATCCTGAAAAGTTGCATCATGAGGACTTGCACACCTTGCTGATATTGAAGCTCATATAGATGTTTGTAACACAGGAAACCAAAAGAAAAATCAAAAGCCAGTTCCTCATGCAGCTCAATAGGAGAGCACTGCATGCAAAAGATCCTAAGCTAGTGCCAAGTAGAAGAAGAAAAGAGAAATCACAGTTCAAACATCACCGGGGCCTCGGGCTATTCATTGTGTCCTTTGCACCTCAACATCCCCAGGTGAAATGCCCACTTAGGGACCATCGTGCTTGCTACTTTGTTACTTTAGAAATCTGTAGTTTCAGGGAAGGATACCCTCTAAAAGGACAGATACTTTATTAATTTTTTTTTTACTTTCGATTTTACATATTAACCCCAGTTCCCCCTTCCTCCCCTTTTCTCACTCACCTACCTACCCCACTTCCCAGCCCCCATCCTTCCTTGGGGAGTCAACAATGTTTGCATACCAATTACAGGCAGAACCAAGCCCCTTCCCCCATATCAAGGCTGAGCAAGGCATCCCACCCATAAGGAATGGGCTCCAAAAAGACCTGAGATAGGTCCTGGTACCACTGCCAGGCCCTACCCGACACACACACAGATCAAGCCACATAACTGTCACCCACATTCAGAGGGTCTAGTTCAGTCCCAGGCAAGTTGCTTAGCTTTCAGTCCATAGTCCGTGAGCTGAAAGGGCAGATTTTAAGCAGATATTTTCCCTGAAGGTTTTTGTTTGTTTGTTTGTTTGGTTGGTTGGTTGGTTGGTTTTTGATAATTGGTTGGAAACTTTTCACAGTTTTATTGCTCTGAGCTGCCCTCTGCTGGTACAAAAAAATTATGGAAACTATTCTACATCTCTACCCCATCCATCAAGGGTGCTACCCAAGAGCAGCCCTCTAACTTCTCGTGCAGAAATGTGGCAAGGTGAAGGACAGCCCTTTACATTTTTAAAAATTAAGTTTTTAATTTTTAAAACTATCTTTATATTTTAACATGTAATGAATTGGAGGAAAGCTTGTTCAGCTTGAGATCTTTGATTTTGAGGCAATGCTCTCTTCAGAAGATGAACACAGTGACAAACTAAGGACAATGTGTCACCCCAGAAGTTAACTTTATACAAAGTCAGTAAGCAAATCAGTATGTCGCTATAAACTTCCTTAAGGTGGGACCGATTTCCACGGCAATCACCATTCCTTTCCAGTAGTATGAGAAAGAGCTGCAGGAGAATGACTTCTTCCCGCATTGTACATCTGAGTTGACCTAATGGACCTGGCCAGTGAATTTGACACTGACTTTTATGAATTACTTGGAAAGACCAAGGCTCTAGGTAGTACGCAGTGGGAAAGCAGAAATTCTTTCCTGTGGGGACACCAGCTTCGAGCCTGGGCCTCTCATTCTCCTCCTCTCCTGTTTAGCTTCATCAGTCCTGAGGGAGATGTGGCACAGTCCAAAAAACCAACAGCTCCACTTCAACCCACACCACAGAAGGAGAATCTCCTAACAACACTCACATTACACACTACAAATGGCAACAAAAGAAAGTGTTTCTAAGCTTTGCTCTAAGAAATACTCTCAGAGTCTTAAGTACCACAGGACGACCAGTGAAATCTTTGTCCCTCTGGACATCCATCAAAGTGCCCATTTGAGGGTTCTGAAGCGATGTTCATTTTTTAGAAACCCAAGTGAGCTTGGCATTAAGAGCAAATTCTATTTCACAAGGGAAGGAAATTCATACTTTGGAGCCTGTGCTCCAGTAAAGAGACATACAGCATACATATGTTACAGGTCTCTCATAGCAACAAACAACCACTCAAGTATTCAACTTATCTTCATATTCGATGCCTATTATATGTAAGCAACAGATGTATTTCTTATCTGAGCACCATTAAAAAGTGGTTTTCTAAAAGAAAATTCTAAATAGAAAATGAGTCAGTCCCAGTACAAATCCATACTGCACAAGCAGTGTTTGTAATATAAACACACTGTCACTTTACAGCAGGGCTTGCAGAATCTGATCATCTTCAATGCCCCCTGGAAATAGACCACATGGCCTCTACTCCTGCACAGCTGGCATTATTAACAAGAGCTCCCGGTGACTACCAATGGTCACACAGGGCTACCATACCCACGCTTGCAACAGAGGAGAAACCACAGTGAGTTTTCCCAGGTCCCCCTTCCACAGTCCACCTCAGTCCTGTTTGTTTTCTCCCCAAGTCCAAGCCAGTATGAGATGTAATCAAATAAGTACAATCTACTTTTGACAATATTTGCTCTTACCTGGACCTGGTAGATGTCTGTAGGTATGTGGAGAGTTATCTTTTCTTGGATATGTTCCAAAATGTTCTTATGCTATTTCTTTTAGGGTTTCTCCACGCTGATCCATTCAGATATCTCATTACTTTCTAAAAGAGAAAAATGTTAAATTATCACAAAAAAGGTCATTCATTTTTTTCCTATCGGGGCTAAACAAAGGCAAGCCACTGTGACTGGCACATTACAGGTGTTGGTTTTTGTGTACTACAGCACCAGAAACCTTCTCTCCTCTCGTAGCTTTACTAAAAAAGTCATATTTATTCTTTCAGATCAGGTTTTTTTGCTCCTTACCTCGAGTATTCCCGTGAGGTCACATTCTGTGAGAAACATCCTGCCCTTCTCCCCACAAAAAGGTTGCCTAGAATCAGAATGCAGAAGCCTGCAACTTGCTAACTTTGCGCTGTATTATTTACCAATCACACAAAGAAAATGCTGTCTATTCAGAACTCATTTCAAAACTCTTTTCACTGTGAGTAAGCGAACAAGCGGGCTCATGTCCCAAGCCACAGTCACATCCCCAGTGGTCCAGTGCTGGCTGTGGGCTGACACTGAGTGGCACAGACTTCAGACATCCTACAAGGGTCTGTTGTCAACAGCCTGGGACCTTCAAAGCCAGAAGTGAAGAAGTAAGTTGGGGGTGGGCTTCTTCACTTACTCTTCTGCAGTCTCTCTGCTTGTTTGCCCCGCATCTCTGTCTGTCTTGAGAGCCCTTTCCCAAAAGGTTCCTTTGTCCCATATGGACAAGATGTCACCAAGGTGACAAAAGAAGAAGCTGATGAGGTAACTCCTGAGCTGCTAGCCTCTGGCAAATAATTTAAACCATGGAGACCTCAGTCGCTTACTAGACCCATTCATCGAAGCTTTGCGATGCTTTCCCCGTTCACCCTTCCTGTGCCTCCCTTCTCCCTCTCCCTCCAGTCATCAGCCTCAAAATAAAGCTTACTATTTCTGTTGACCACATCAAGGACATGGAGAAATAAACAGGGAGATCACAGACTACTCAAGGGTCTTTATCAAAATATAGGAAATGCAAAACATGTCTGAGACCTATCAAGAGAAAACCTTCAGTGTCCCACAAAACACCAGGACTGAGGAAGGTATTTGTAAGGTCATCTGAAAAAAAAAGTGAGTAGCATCCTGCCTGAGAACAGGGGGACAAAGAGTGAGGCAGCCCGCTATCAGGAGCTAGCTGCCCAAGGTTTGCTGCTCTAGAACGCCCATTATAGAGAGTTACAGCAAAGTCCGTCAGGACAGAAAGCAGAATGCTAGGCATACACATCACGACAGATGATCCCATCCCTTCCTATATATCCCATATACACCTGAGTGCTTGGTCCATGAAGGGTGTCAGACCTGCATATCATGAATATTATCCCATGTTTGGAGATCTGGTTCCAATAAAAAGATAGCAAGGATGAGAACAAAGCAAGCTCTATGTTGATTCCTTCAAGCCTTTCCAAGTGCTCAACTAAGTCACCCCTCATAGACACTTCTGACAGAGTGGAATCCCCAAGAAGACAGGAGCTTGCATTTTATGGCAGTTTCCCCGTGGTCAGACACAGTGCCTGGCCCACGGCAGCAGACTACTTTCTCAGCTGGAATTTGATTGTCTCACTTTGGGGCAATGTTCTTCATTATGGTCTTTTTAGAGAATTCCAGATGAATATCTATTCCTGACGCTACTAACTGAATCAACCTCAGTATTTTGTTTTCTCACCAAACACAAAACATTTTCACAGCCTTTGCATCCCCACTATCTCCTACCTCTTTCCCAAGTCACAAAATCTCTGAAAAGATCCTCTTTAGCTTCTTCACTCTTCTGCCTCGCAACTGAAGGTAAATATTTTAATAACATGTTATATGTTTAATAATGTTTCACTCTGGCAAAAAAGGAGGAGAAGAAAGAGAGAGGGGAAGGAGGGAGGGAGGGAGGGAGGGAGGGAGGGAGGGAGGGAGGGAGGGAGGGAGGGAAGGAAGAAAGGAAGGAAAGAAGGAAGGAAGGAAGGAAGGAAGGAAGGAAGGAAGGAAGGAAGGAAGGAAGGAAGGAAAGAAGGAGGCAAGCAAGCACACCAGCAAGCTTCCCAAACTGAGCAAGTTTGGGCAAGCATATGCAGCCTCAGTTTGGGAAACCACAATATGCCATTCATCCCTAACTAGATGATGGGACAGAAATATTGCTGCTGAACCAACCGAGAGAAATATGCTGCTCATCCAAAACAAACTTGCAAAATCTAACTTCCACTGCCGAAATTTTTCAGATGAGGATTTTTTTTCTACACCTAACTTTGAAGTATTTTTTCAAAAGCTATGTGAAACTGCTAACCCAGGGGTACATCTTAAAAGATGGAATCCTTACATGATGACATATGGATTTAGAAATAAGTCAGTGAGAACCCTTTCTCAAATGAGTCTACGTGTGAAAGGGTGTGAGTAAAGAGTGAGCATGTGGTTAAGGCATTAACAAGCAAGACTCTTGGCCAATGAAGCACAGCCTATTGACTCCCTTCACTCCTGAAATCTTGTAAGCATTCACTAACAAGCCCCTTATCCCAACCACATCCTGGGACCCCCGATGGAGGGGTTTTGCTTGCAAGAGCTGACTGCAGCACCCAGCACTAGATAAATTCGATGAAAAGAGTTGGACAATCTCCACTGGTGCTGTGTTTAAGAATGGGGGATCTAAGTGCAGCAACCTCAGGGCTTCCTTCTGGGGATGATATCTTGATTCCACCTGTTCTCACCCTCAGCCTTCTTCCTTCTTCAATGATGGAAGTGGGGTAAGAAGCCTAGGAAAGACGTCCTTTGGACAGCCTACATGCAAATCTCATTTCTCCCCTTTCCACTCGCACTTTCTTTACTTGCACAGTCCACCAACAAAGCATGATGTGTGCAAATATGTAGGGCCACTGTTGGGGGAAGCTGAAGTTGAGATAATCCACTTTACCCAGATGAAATCTCACTTTCTAGTAAGAAGAAATTTCTCAGAACAATGTAGGAACACTCCAGCAAATGTTTAAATCCACACAGCACTCCACAAAATGTGCTATGAAATTCTCACTTTCTGGCTGCCTGAAAGTGCTTGTTCCTGTGTAAAACAGCCATTTACCAAATACTCATTTTTCAAAATGTCCTTAAAACAATCATATAGTTACATTCTGTTCAGAAATAACTGCCGTTTAAGATTTGGGTTGTTGTGAATTATTCTCCCTAGAAAACTACATTTGTTTGAATTAGGGAACTGAACAGCAAAGGTGGTCTTAATGTTTATCTATTAAATGACGTTTCCTGGAGGAGCTAATGTGACGAGGTGAGGACCTGATAAGTATTGGCAAAGATGTCACTGTCTCTAAAGAACGCACCCAAGCAGAATAGGTAATGATCACTCGGTCTTGGACTCTCTAACTTGTGGAATCTGCTTTCTGAAAACGCCTTTTGGAATGTGCAGGCAACTCTGGCAAGGATGAAATGAAAAAGAAAGCATTTTGCTGGCAACTTCCAAAACACAAGTAGCAATTAGATCTCCACAGTATGGTACAGCAAAATGCGCAGCCCCGTTGGTTGACACCGGGTTACAACCTTGAGAAAGGGTGTGAGAAGCAGGCCAGGCCATCGTGGTCCTCAGTCACTGACACTAAATCAAGCTGAAGAAGGGGCAGCCCACAGATTCCTAATTCTCTTTCCTTGAACCATGCCAATTTTTTTTTAATTCTTTGAGAAATCAGTGGGCGGGCACAGATGGGAAGTGGGAAGCTGCAAAGGGGAGGAAGATGGTACTGGAGAGAAGAGCGGAGCTGGGCGCTCCTCTGCAAGTGCATCCTCCAAGATCCAGATGGCATGGCCTTCATTGGCTGCTGCCACCTGGCACCACTGCCTCTTCAGCACCCCCTATCTGCTGTCAGGACCAAAGGACCATACTGATATCCAGCTCCCCAAGATCAGCTTGCAAGTCAGGGGCCACAGCTCACTTATACAACCTATAAGGTGTTCTGTAAGCATAACACATATTTGAAAAGAGCAGCATGCTTTAAAAGAGCCTGCTAATGTGCCACCTTACATAAAATGCAAACCCTACTGGAGGAATGCTCTTTTATCTATGCGACAAGTTTTAAAGCAGTCCTTTCCCAGTGAGTTGTCAGCAGAAAAGTTAGATTGGCTTGGGAAGGTAGAGGCTGCTTTGTTCTGAGCCCTATGCTTCCAAAGCTTAGGATGAATTAGGCCCTTGTCCTCTTTTTACGTGTGTGAGTTAGCTTTGTATTAGAGAGTTGCCTAGTAACTGTTGAGGGTCAGCTGTGATATCTGCCTTTTATAGAAGACAACTTGAGAAAAATGGAAGAAGAGGAGGAGGGGGAGACTTAAGAGGCCAATCAGCAATACCCAGTGCCTAGGGTCTGAACTAGGGACTCTGTGAAGCTTGCTGGCACTCTTTTATTTGTTAGGAAGCTCTCCTAAACCCAGGCTGGTGACTCCCTGCACAAAAGACAAATTCCTCTGCTCTAAGAGTTTGCAGCCTATGACTAAAGTAGATGCTGAACAAACACAACACGGAGGTGCAGTTGTAGGAAGAAAGGCATACAGGACTATAGAGCTGAAAACATGGGGTTCTTGCTCTCGAGGGCAAGGTGAGGGGCTTCCCTGGACAGCCAATATTTCATTGGAGATAATGAAAGTGGTAAGAACTATCTAGAAAAATGGGATTCTTTCCCAAGCTACCCATGGCCTGTGAAAAAGATCCAGAGCATGAATGGCAGAGGCTGAAATGGTTGTGCACGAAAGCAAAGTCTGGCACCACCGCCAGCAACTTCGCCTCAGCTTGGTAGCCTACTCTCTGTGACTATGACTACCCCAGTGCCAGAGTAATTTCCGTGTTCTTGCCATATTCCCTTTAAGAATACAAAACTGAGCCTCATAGAATGTTTCTGGGAAATTAGAAACATGCCCCTCACACGTAACATACTATCACAATAATCTAAATAAAACACAAGGACACTAGTGTTACTTCCACTTTCCGCTTCATGCCATTTTTTTCCACAGAAAAATTACTATTTCACCCCCAGGAAGAAGCCCCCTTAATCAGTCTAAGAGATATTTCTCTTAAACAATTAAAAAGTCACAAAATTGCTGGGGTTCTCTCTTAAAGCCTCTGTTGTTAATAAAGACCGTGTTAGAAGATTATTTCACTATCCAGAGTGATGAGTTTAATACGTTCATTCAAAACCTTGAAAATAAAGCACATATGTCAGATTCTGGGATACAAAACCGTAGATAAAGTGAATTAGTGAAGTAACATGAGTGGAAAGATTTTATATATGGCTACTCCTGAATAGGAAATAGGAACACTCATACGTGTGAAAAACAGAGCTTTTAAAAAAAGAGTGAGATAGGTATAGTTCTCATTTTAAAAAAAAATGAAAACTACAATAGTATTCACATCATATTACATGGTTTTTGAATGGAAAATCCCATGTGTAATTCAACCCCTATAAACCTACAGAGCCTATCCACACTCACTAGCAAACACTGGTTTGAACATGGATTGTTCCTGAAGGCTCATCTAGTTAATCAATTGGTCCTGAACTCTTGGTACCATTTTGGAGAGTTGTAGAAACTCCTGAACACGGAGTCTAGCTGACCAATGGAGAGCCTGGGGATGGGATTTAAAGGCTATACCAAAGTCCCGGTTCTCTACCTCCTGATTCACTAAAATGTCAGCAGTCTTCCATTCCTGTTACTAAGGACAGGGGCTGGCTGGTCCTGTTTCCATGCCTTCTCCATCATGGTGACCTATATTTTCTGAGTCAAGGGCGAGAGTAAACTCTTTGTTTCCATCCACTATTGTGTCGCTGACAAAGGTAAATAACAGAGTGAACATTGATTGAATAAATTCAAAACAATGCTGCATCCCACAAGAAAATGAACATCAGTAAATACAGAAACTAGGAAATGAAAACAGAATTCGATGAACCTTATAAAAACATTCTAGTACTCCTATAATTTTGTGGGTAAATAAAGTCATCTTAAAGCTACTGGAGATGGCACTCAACGGGGGAAAGTAAGCAGAGCAAGACTGACTACTAAGTTCAATACCCAGAGCCTCCATAAAAAGTAGGATGTGGTGGTACACCCCAGCACTCCTACAGCAAGACAGGAGACAGGGGTGAATAGATACCAGAAAGGCTAGGTAGTGTGGAGGATGCAGTGGGGCAAATAAAAAGAAAGACCCTGTCTGAACAAGGTAGAAGGAAAGAACCAATTTGCTCAAGCTGTCTTCTGATCATGCATGTATAAGCATGTATGAGTACACACACACACACACAGAGAATTTAAATATTTTTAGACCACATGTTGTCTTCCAATCTCCAACTCCTAATAGATTTCTTCAAAAAGTCCAATACTGAACCTCAGAATCAACATTCTAAGGATAAGCTGAGCAGGGTCACTCTGGAGAGAGCACCAGCAACTACTCGCTTCAGGTCATCAGGCCAGGGCTCAGTTTCCAGAGTCACCATTTCCTGCTGTAACACCAATGAACTCATCACCTTCTGCATGCTTCCTCTTCAGTATCTTCAGGTCAGACATAATAACCAAACCTGACTTAGATTATAGTATTGACTAGTCATTGCAACAACCCTAAGACATTACAAGGACGTGCCTGAATGCACCCTAAAATCAATATGGGAAGTCACTGTAGTCTGCTTTTGCAACTTTTTTCAATGATAGGGACTGACCCTAGGACCCCACTAACGTACACCACCAGCCCCTGTTTTATTTTTTAATATAAAGTAATTGTTTTTGTCTGTGTCACGGTCTGAGTGATCTCTGCAGAATTAATATGCTGAGGACCTATATCCACTACTTCAAAGGATGACAATATTTGGAGATATAAATAAGTTAAAGTGAGGTCTTGAAGTCAGGACATAATGTAGCTGCAGGTGTCCCTATGAGGAAAGGGAATTTGCACATGGATGCGTCTGTTGAGGGAATTCTGAACTACACTGACTCTTCTCTGGGTCTCATCCTGATAGTGATCACTACATAGCCCAATGGTTCTGTTTTTCTAAAAACCTCCTTGTACATCACTTGAAAGTAATTAAAATAACACTGATTTAATAGTACATTCCCAAAGTAATAACCTTCCAGAGAGCCTATAAGAGGCTGAAAGGTGAGAGGCACTGGGAGCCTAGGAACTGTGGAAGGGCACCCAACTTCTCTTTACGAATTCTGCAGAGGATTTTAGTCTGCAGACATTTCCTCCATAGCCTAGTTTGTCTTCTGTCGGTGTGATAAAACAGTGACCAAAACCAACTTGATGAGAAAGAGGTTTGTTTCCACTCACATCATTGAGAGAAGCCAGGGCAGAAACTCAAGGCAGGTACCTGAAGACAGGAACTGATGCAGAGGCCACTGAGCAGAGTTGCTTCATGAATCACATTCATTGGCTTATTCTGTTTACCTTCTTAACAACCCAGGAGCACCTGCCCAGGGCTTGTACCATCCACAGTGAGCTGTTCTCCTCCATCAATCATAAGTGAATAAAATGCCCCACAGAGATGCCTACAAGCTAATCTGATAGAGGAAACTTCTCAACCCTGGTCCCTCTTCCCAGGAGACTTTAATTTGTGTCAAGTTGACAAAAACAAACCAGTTCACTGGGCCTTTGCAGTGTCTCCTCTAGAGTCTGACTGGCTGGCTCTGACTTCTGAGGTCTGGGCTATGTGGCAATGAGCTACAGTGGAGAGAAGAGGGGATTTGCTGGAACTGAATCAAGAGAACTTGAGGTTACAACTAACCATTCCAGTTCCATACCCCAAACCCCAAACACAGGCAATAGACCGGAGGCTAGCTCTCACAGCTTTAAAGCATTACTGATTTTACTTTTATTTGCCAAACTACTTTCTTCACTTTAAAGCAGTAAAGCCAGATGATCAACAAGTTGTTAGATTCATAAATAGTCTGATCTGGATATTCACAATTAACTCAATAAGGGAGCAGGATTGAAGGGGAGGGAAAAGGCTGGGAGGGGAGTAGAGAAAAATGTAGAGCTCAATAAAAATTAATTTAAAAGTAACCCAATAAGCAACATCTACTTTCTGCAACCTAGAACCTTCCTCTGGGCACATAGCCTTAAGTTTCGAGATTGGTAGGGAGAAGATGCCACAAACTAACACTCACACGAAGCTAAGAACACTGAAGAAGTGCAGGGAATGATCGGAGATGTTCTTAGAGACAATTCTGTTGGGACAACAGGTCCACAAGGCAGTGCTGTTTACACTTGTTGTAATTTGCAGTGCGCACTTGCAATTGAGAGCTGGCAGAACAAGCTGGATTTACCTCTAGACATACCATTTAAGTAAAAGTGAAGTAGACGTTGGTTTTTGTTTGTGTGGTTTTGAGGCAGGCTCTGGTCTGGAACTGAGGCTCAAGTGATCAAGGCACAACACAGGTTTCTGTTCCTTGGAGTGAAAAGAGCTGCAGGAATCCCTGCTTCCAGTGTGTGACAATTAACAAGAGAGTTGCCAGCCTGATGGAGGAAGGTCATTGGCTAATAAAGAAACTGCCTTGGCCCATTTGATTGGCCAGCCTTTAGGTGGGTGGAGTAAACAGAATAGAATGCTGGGAAGAAGGGAAGTGAGGTAAGATGCCTCAGAAAGATGCCATGCAGCTGCTCCCCAGGGCAGACGCGATGAAGCTCCAACCCAGGATGGATGTAGGCTAGAATCTTCCCGGTAAGCGCACCTTGGGGTGCTACGCAGATTATTAGAAATGGGCTAAATTAATACGTGAGAATTAGCCAAGAAGAGGCTAGATATAATGGGCCAAGCAGTATTTAAAAGAATACAGTTTGTGTGTTGTTATTTCGGGGCATAAGCTAGCCAGGCGACCAGGAGCTGGGGCAGCAGGAACACAGTCCGCAGCCCCCACTACACCAGCCCTTTATTTAACAAAATAGAATTTATTAAGTTAGTTACACTTTCTACAGTTAGCATAATCCTATAAGAATGGATACTCACTTGAAATCATGATTTTAAAAAAATATGCAAATCTCTTCTACAACAGTCAAGAAAGCACCAGGTACGAGAGTGTTAACTTTTCACAAATACTATCTTTTTCTAGATTGGAACATATGCTTCTTTCAGAGAATCCACCTTCCACTGTTTTTTATAAAGAATAATTATTGGTTAGACAGTACTTGGAAAATTCTGCAAAGGAGGGAGAGGAACTATTGTGGGAACCAAAAAGATCAAGGACAGCACACACACACACACACACACACACACACACACACACACAAAAAAAAAAACCCAACCTCACAGAATCAACTAACCTGGGCTCATAGGGGCTCTCAGAGACCAAACCAACAACCATGGAACCTGCATGGGACTGACCGAGCCCTCCGCATATACATTATGGTTGCATATTTTGGTTTTCTTGTGGGACTCCTAATAGTGGGAGCAGGGGCTCTCTCTGACTCTGGTGCTTACTTTTGAGATCCTTTCCTCCTACTGGTCACCTCGCAAAGCCTTACTAAAGAGGCGGTGCCTCGTCTCACTGCAGCTTGATATACCATGGCTAGTTAATACATGGGAGGCCTGCCCTTTTCTGAAGAGAAAGGAGGAGGAGTGGATGGTGAGGGGATAGCAGAGGTTGGGGGGGAGGAACTGGGAGGAGAGGAGAGATGGAGGAGAAACGGAGAAACTGTGATTAGGCTGAAAAAATGAATTAATTAATTTAATAAAAAGGTAATAACTATTGGTATCACTAGAGGGAGACAGCTTGCCAAAAATTTATTATCAGGCAGAATAGAAATTTTTCTAGTTCTTAAGAGTAAAGCAAGGGGCCTGGGGCGATTGCTCAGTTTTCAAGACCATTGCTGGCTCTGTCAGAGGACCTGAGATCAGCTCCCAGCACCCATCGGTGGCTCCCAACTATCCATAAGGTCTCATATTCCAGAGGATCCAATTCCTTCTTCTGAACTCCACTGACATGAGACAGATACGTGTTACGCACAGATATACATGCAGGAAAAGCATTCAAACACACACACACAAAAATAAAATTTAAAAATTGAAAAACATTTTAAAAATAAAACATAAAAATTACAGCATGTTATTTGAAATATTGATGGCACTTTGTGAATTTAATAAATTTACAAGAGCTATTAACCAATGAATTTTCCTTCTCTCAAGCATAATTAAAACATAATTGAATTAAAAGTTACAAATGGAAATTTGTCAAACTCTAGCAGAATATTTACATCCAAAGATAAGACAAAGCCAAATGTGATAGAACACATTTGTAATCCCAAAAGCCCGGAGTTGGTGCAAGAGGATCAGAAGTTCAAGCCAACTTTGACTACACAGCAAGCTGGAGGTAACCTGGGATACATGAGACTATATTTTAAAAGAACAAAGGAAAAATTCCACACATTTTCACCTATCTCAGGACAATAAAAGTCAGTTTCAAAGATTGTGTCTAGGGTGGTAGATGTAGATCAGTGGTGGTGCTTTGGCCCAGCATGCACAGGACCTATGCCCACTCCCCAGCAGCACAAAGAAGAAAAGCCTGTGTCTAGGTGCACAAGTACCTGACTTTGCACCCAGCCGCCCCTTAACCTAAGTCTCTTTCCCAATTGAAGGGGTCAATGGTGAATTCTACATTTGTATCATAATTTGAAACAGAATACAGGACTTTGAAATCAGAAGTAAAATGTCAGATTTCTATTTCTTAATTAAAAGGACAACAACAACATGATTGTGTGTATTGTGTGTTTTTATTAAATCACAGATCAGTTAAATAGAGCTTTTTATTTCATTTTTTGTTTTGTTTTGTTTTTTTGCATGCAGACAGATTTACTCATTTAAACTTCCTATGGGTCACTGAATATACTTGAATGTTTACTATCTATTCTAAAAGTTTAGGTTGGATGGCAACTTAGCATCTACAAACAAAATTAATCTACAAACAGCAAAATGTGGGTTGTGATGGAGATTAGTTGCTGGAATGCTTATCCAGCACTGAATTCAGTCTCCAGTACCAGAGAAAGTGCGTGTGGGGCACATTCCTGTAAGACCTGTGCTCCTAAATAAATGGGGGATTAGAATGTCGAAGTCATCCATCATCCTCAGCTACATAGAAGGTTTAAGGCCAGCCTAGTCTACTGGAACCGAGAGAGAGAGGGGGGGAAGAAGAAGAAGAAGAAGAAGAAGAAGAGGAGGAGGAGGAGGAGGAGGAGGAGGAGGAGGAGGAGGAGGAGGAGGAGGAGGAGGAGGAGGAGAAGAAGAAGAAGAAGAAGAAGAAGAAGAAGAAGAAGAAGAAGAAGAAGAAGAAGAAGAAGAAGAAGAAGAAGAAGAAGAAGATTGAGAAGTAGCAACACTCAGAAGTCCACAGCCAGGTGATAACATGACAACTGAGTTTTAAAAGAACTTTCTTCTTTAACTACTGCTCATTTAGAATGCTCCTCACCTATTCCCCTCTTTTTTATCCTTGTGTATCTTCCTCCTGATAGGCCTTTTCTTATTTTTCTAAGTCCTTCTGATTCACACTGCCCTCTCTATACTTAAATGAAGGACGAGTTTTGACCCTAGTATTTTTTCTACTTAATATGCAATACCATTTACTCTGTTCATTTTTAAATACCAGTTATACATTTAAGGCAGTTGTCTTTTGAGAAATTTCTTTCCTTTTATGATTGACTCCTAAATGAATTCGTTTTAGTATCACCTGGTACTCTTTAATAAAAAGCCACATTACCCCTCCCTGTCTTCTCTCCCAGCTTTCAGTTTGTGTGCTGCTAGTGCCAATCATTTGTCAGACCATTCAGTTTCCAAGGAAGCCTCCGAGGTAAAAGATGGTACGAGATGGGGTAGCACAAGTGCACCCTAAGTCACAGTAAGCTGCTGCAATGAATGTCACCAATCACCTCACGTTCTGTAGGAAAGGACTGATGACACTATGCCCTGGAACTCTGACGCCATCCCCTAAAATGCTACCCGGAGCACTAATCATTGAATTGTGCCTGCCGGGAGGCAAGAACACAGGACGGGTCCAGCAGTACCATGTACTAGTCCTATGTGGGAGCAAGTCCCAGTGCAGGCGTGGACACATGGCCCACCAGACACTGCTCAACACCAAGGCTTGTTTTGTCAGGGCGACCAGTTATAGTATTTGGTGATCACAGCCAACAGGCTGAGTCCAAGGGATTAGAAACTCTTTGGAGAGGCCTCTTTTGGTTCTCACAAGCTCTGCCTGACACTATTACAGGTTAAGAGGGCAGCTTCCACTAATGCCCCTTCCCTTGGACTTTCTCTGCATGTCAGACTTCCGCCTGCCACAGAACAATCAGCGACCTCTGTCACAACCGTCCTCTAGACTCCAGAAACAGTATTTGCTGAAGTCTAACAAAAAAAAGTATAATCAGTTAGTCAAATTCCAAGTGGTAATATTTTATATTTTAGAAAATACTAAAGAAAAGAAAATTTCCCAAGTATAAAAACAATTTAATTACAAAACCTTGAAAATATTATATGAAAATCACTATTCTTTTATAAGTATAATTGTGACAGTACACATTAAACAGACAGAGAGGGGGCTTGAGTGTCATCTGTAAGGCATTCATTTAAAAATGATTTCTTCTCTTCCCTGGGAAGAATTCCAAATCAGAAGTCAAAGGACAGCTGTTTGGCTCCAGATGTTTTTGGAGATCATCAATGCATATTTAAACTGAGAGTCAGGACCTGGACAGAGATGTTAAAAACATAAAATAGCTGGTTTATGACACCTTTAAATTACTTTCTTTTAGCATTTAAAATAAAAGCAAGAACAGATGGTGAAGACTTAGTTAAAGAGAGAACCATTAAAATATTCTCAGCTGGAAAGAGAGGTCTGAATAGAATTCTGTGATCCATGAACAATTAGGCAAAATTTTAAAGTGCCTATTTAGTAAAAGAGTCTGTGGCATGACAACGATATACCATTAAACTGATACCTAACAACATTAGGAATCCTATACTACGTAAGAAGGTTAGGCGTGGTAAAGTGTCACCAAAAGAACTAAAATACATGTTACACAGGTTGACACAACTGCATGTTTCTTCAAAAATACAGTCAATGTCCCTTCTCGGTCTGCACATCTCCATTTTAGTCAACGTTCTGACAATGTCTATATGCTCACACTAAGGGATATGCAGGCAATGTACACATTTTAATGTAATGATGCTATATATGGTTTCTACATTTAGAACAACGTGATTCCTTTCTTCACATTGCTCTTTTGAAAAACTCAAGTCAGTAACCAATTCACATGATTCTCACAAATAAAGGAATTTCAATTTCCACAAAAAATAAATTTATAAATACATACAAAATCTTTTTAACTTTGTGGTAGTGGGGTTTAGATCACTGGCAACACACACTCCAAAATAAAATCATCTTTGTACATAATTTATATGCATCTAGCTATAATTACTTTGATGTTCTCTTGCCTTCCCCCCACTCTGTGTGTGTGTGTGTGCGTCTGTGTGTCTGCATCTTTACTGTTCAGAGTCCTGCTGAATGACATAAACTCTGCAGCTGTTGAACTCCAAGTGCTGAGTCAGTAATTTCTGGCTAACAGGTTCTGGCAATAGCTATAATCTTATTGATAACCCCCAGTGAGAAAATGATTGTTAGTGATGGTAATGGAGCCAGAGTTTGATGAAAGGGGTTGAGACTGGCCCAGTAATAACAGACGAGGTATAAAGTTTAAACCTCTTTATTGCAAAGCTGACCCCAATTACATTTCAAGACAAATAACACCCTTTTCTCAAACACCTGGTACCAAATGTGGCCACTTCAAATTTCTCCCTCATGGGAGCATCGAATCATTTTGAGGTATTAAAAACAATGAACATTAATTGCCAGTTTTATACTTGAGATGCTGGACCTCTCTGAAGTTGAGCAATTTTTTTAAGGCTTTGGCTTATTGAGAATGATTTTTTAAAGGCACTTCCACTAACTAATGATTGCTAAAAATAAAAAATAATAATAATAATAATACAAGCCAAGGTAGAGATTAGGCACGTGACCGACAGTGCATGCGAAATGCAATGTGCTTTCGAAAGGCACCTGACTGTTGTAGTTGCATCAAATGCAGTGATGACTGCACTTATTTCAAAAGGACAACATTGCTAAAAAGCACGAGGACTTTCTGCTGGGCACCAACACCGAACGTTTACTCAGAACTAGTGTATGGATGACATTTTTAATTTATATGGGAATTCTGTAGGAAGACTCCAGGTTGCTCCTCTCAGGAGGGCTATTGCACATAAATGGCAAAGGTCTGAGACCTAGCTCTGCTAGACACTTAGTAAATGCTGTGTTGTCTTCTATACAGCACAGCAATAGCAGTGCCTATGTAGTATGTGTAATTTACTCTGAGTAAGGCACCTAGAACCACAGTTCGCCTGTAAGAAGTGGTAATCTACACTGCTATAATTAGTTTATGAGTAGAACAAAAAGGCCTATAACATCTTTGTATTTCTTTATTCTTCTGAATAAGACACACTCCTTATCCTTAATGAAGTACTGTAACGAACTATAAAAACGTCACTATCTTCTATGTTACATGCTTATCTATTTACTTATTTAATAATCAATGTGTGAGATTGGGAGAGGGGATACTGCCCTTCTCGTTCGCCATGTGGTAGTGAGGGTCAGCAGAGTAGAGTTGGCCCTATTGATGGATTTTGTGAATCAATAACACAGGGCACCAACATGATTTCCAAAAGGAGTCCCAGAAAGGGCCCAGTGTCAACAGTATAGCTGAAACCGTAGGTGTTGAACAAGACCAATGATTCTTTGCAATGAATACTTGTGAGTGTAGGTATATGAACTGAAGTATTCATAAAAAAATGAATCCTGTGTGATTCACTGTGTCACACTGCAACTTCTATGACAAGCTCTTCCTTTCTTTTTCTTCCTTCTTTCCTTCTTTCTTTTTTTTCCTTTTCTCTTAAATTTTATTTTATTTTATTTTATTTTATTTTATTTTGGTGGGGAAGGTATAAGGGCATAGGGTGGATACAAGGGGACTGGGAGATTAATGGAATCGAGATGCATGATGTGAAAGACAAAAGGAATAAATAAGCTAACAAATAAAAAAATAAGAAAGAGCTTTGAGGGAATGGATGCTAATAAAGTTAAGAAAAGGAAAGTATCCTGAAAGAACTGTGTTTTCCCCTTAAGAAAATGGGCAGAATCTTGGGGATCACTTAGCCTTTTTTTGCTGCCTTGTTGTGAATCAATTCATTTTTCCAACAGTCAAGCCAGACGGATTCCTCTGAAAGTAAATAGAACTGGCCACCTGTTTTATACCTGTTTTCCTCCGTTCCCGGGAACAGTTTTCCTTTACTAGTCACACAGCTAATCATTCATCCTGAAAGACTGTGCGTCTGATGCCAGCAGAAGAAATCCATGTTAGCTGTGTCAATTCTTGGAGGGAAAACCTTCAACACCAAGACACTTAGGAATGTGACTGGTAGCTGACCAGGCTCTTATGTGTTAGGGTTTTTATTGCTATAGTGAAACCACCATGACCAAAAAGCAAGTTAGGGAGGAATATCACTGTTCAACAGTCAAAGGAAGTCAGGGCCAGAATCCTAATGGGGCAGAAACCTGGAGGTATGTAAGGACCATGGAGTGGGGATGCTTTTCTGGCTTGCTCCTCATGGCTTGCTCAGAACTGCCAGTCCTGGATACACACCACCGCTCACAATGGGCTGGAGCCTCCCCTATCAGTTACCAATTAAGAAAATGCTCTACATTTTCTAGCCCACAGCGCCATCTTTTGGAGGCATTTTTGTAATTGAGGTTTCCTCCTTAAAGACGACTACAGTTTGTGTCAAGGGGAATAAATCTAGCCAGCACATCCTGCATTCCTGCTTCTTGGGGATGCTGAAGGGTAGAGCATAGAACTGGAGTAAAGACTACTGGATACAGCCATCTTTCATTCCTTAGGTGATTTCTGTGAATACTTTCAAAAGCATAGGGAAAAGAAAGCTGTAAATGGCCATTTCCAGAGTACTGAATACTGAAAAGGAGCAAGAACCTTCTCCACTGACCCTCCTCCATTTGCTCTTTGTGTTTCTTCCTGGAAGCTAACACTGATCCACTGTCACAAGAGAGTGGATCAGGGGTTCTGTACTATATAAGAATAAATCCTTCAAGGGCAAGACTGGAGATGACAGACAGGAATTACACGGCTGGCACACAGAATAAAGGACACTCTGGGAATTCTTTTCTGACCTTTGCAGTAGACCAAAGTAAGTTCTATGCACATTCTCACAGTGATGTTGATCCTCCAATTCCTGAGTCTACCACGTTTTAGTTACTAGTCTGCCCTGCTGGACCATTATGGAGGCCCAAATATATGAGCCTGTTTCCACAGAGACTGAAGGTCAGAGACTTGGAACTTTCCTCTGGTTCCTTCAAGGTTATTGTGCCTCTATCTCAAACAAAGTTCCCATTGGGCTGTCCATGCCTAAGACTGGCTGCTCTTGGGACCCACTGTCTGCTGCCTGCCACCACATGGCCTGCTGCCTGCCACCACTCAGGGACTTGCAGCATTTCTGCCGCTGCAGCCGCTAGTGATCCGCAGAATTTTACTTAATCCTTTACACTCATGTGATCAACTACCCCAATCTCAGCTCCTTAGCTCAGTATGAAAGAGTATATACAAAGGCACCTCTACCTGCCACATCTAAATTATACTTTTCCCCAGGAATTTTAAATGTCCCTTAATGTTGACTTAATTTCCCCTAGAAATCCAAGTCTATTTCTGGGTGTTCCACTTTGTTCTGTAAATCATGTATATCTTGAGCATAAAGTACAAAATATCTTAGTTGCTGAGGCTTTCTGAAACACTATGGCCCTACTCCACATTCTAAGCCTTTGGATCTTTAACTGTAAATGTTTTTATGCAAAGATTGACTAGAAAACTATTTGTGATCTTATTTGGTGTGACTACAGAAAGGATTATTTGAGGTAAACTAAAAGGCAAAAGCCATATTTACTGATTTGGGTGTTTCTCTCTAGTAATTAATATATTTGTCTATTTCTTACTGAAACAGGATATTCAATGTCTAGCTGCTAAAGCACACACTAAAAATAATAAGTTGGTGATGAAGAAGAAAATAAAATACACACTACATAATGAAAAAATAGAAAGCAAAAAGACTACTCTGGAGAGGAAAAGAATCAGCATGGGGTAGGGACAGAAATACAGGCAAGGGCATTGGGAGAGGAGGTCAAATCAGAACAAAGTATAACCATATATTAGGAAAATTCCATATTAAAACTCATTACTTTGTAAACTTATGTAAACATTAAAACATTGTAGATACAAGCCAGTCATGATAGGAAAAAAATAATCACAGAATGTTCAACAACATATTAATTATTTGGCAGAGCAACATAATTCTCTTAATGCAAAGTTAGAAAAGGCCAGCTGACTAGGGCAAAATTTATCCTCCACAGGAAGTAAATGAAGCAGGCTCCCTGAACAGATCTGCAAAGGGGCCCAGAAGGGAGGACTCCCAGTGGGGAGTCCTTTATCTTGTCATGTTGGAATTCTTCCATAATGTAATGGTCTGTCCTGTCCCTTTAAGAGAGAAGCCCCACCAACTCTCCCCCATCCAACCATGGAGGCAAGCTGATCTTCAGCTTCCAGCCTGAGTCCCTTCCCTTCCATAGCTTCTGCCTTGCTTGCTCCCTTCTCCCCACTTCTCCCCTTCCCTCCCTCCCTCCCTCCCTCCCTCCCTCCCTCCCTCCCTCCCTCCTCTCTCTCTCTCTCTCTCTCTCTCTCTCTCTCTCTCTGCCTCTCTCTGCTCTTCCCCCCCCCCTTTTCCCTTCATAACCCACTAAATAAATACCCACTTTCTCTGCATGGTGCACCTCTGTCTCTCACTCGCTGCCCGGCTCCCTGCCTGGGACTTGCTGGCACTTGTGGCCAGTGGGCCACTCGGGGAACTGGAGTGTTTTACTCTTCACCATAACACATACCCTATCTAGAAACACCATTTTCCACTTTTTTGTTGTTCTCTCTGAAACATACATACACACACACACACACACACACACACACACACACTGATGCTACTACTGCTGCTGCTGCTGCCGCCAGAATCAATACTGTGCATATGTAAGATGAAAACAAACATAAAATCTAGAAAAACACACTACTCCACTTCTTGCCTAGGTTAAACTAGAAGACTAAGTGTTGCTAATGTAGGGGCTCCTACATGTACAGTAGGAGACATTAGATTTGCCGCCTGGCCAAACTAGGGAAATAGAGACTTTAAGTTCCCTTCCCTCAATTGTGGGAGGACTCTGGGCACAGAAACACTATGATCTCACTGTTTCCTATAGACCCCATATTGTGGGCCTGGAAATGTAAGAGGATTTCTGCCTTATTCCAGGATGACAGATGACCCACATGTATGGTGCAGTTCAGTATGGTGACCACTGCACCACAAGCATTTGAGATATAGCTCAACCAAACTTAGGTATACCTTAAATGTAAAACACACACTTGATTCAATAACATGTGAATAAGAAAGGCAAGTCATTCATACTTATTAATATGCCCTGAAGTATTTTCAGAATGTTGAATCAAATAGAGCTTTATGCATATTAGAAAAGCTGTCTATTACTAAGCTACATCCATAACTCAAATTTTTTTGAGAAAAGAGTTCACGGTATACTTCAGCTTGAATTCACAATGTGGCTCAGGTGGGCCACAAACACACAGTCCTCCTTGCCCTACCAACCTAAATGTTGAAATTACAGGCATGTGCTATGCTATATGGCTTAAATACCTTTCCGATATTCTTTTCTGTTTTTCTTTCTCTAACACAGCTATTTCAAAATTTTTAATGTTTTATAGTTTGTATGGATGGCTCACATTCTGTTTTTATTGGACAACATCTATCTACATAGTTGTCTATCATTTAGGTGGAGAACCTCAAGGTTGGAGCTGACTAACAGATAGACAGAGGGAGGCATTGCTTAGTTCTCCCTCTACCCAGGACTAAGTCAGACAGAATGACATATCCATCTGATATGAATCTTCCTTTTACTCAATTAATAAGGCAAATAGTTATATGTCACGGAAGACAGCCACAGAGACCAGAAATTGTCCCCTATCATCGCAGAAGAGACATTTACCCATAAAGGACAGTATCTGAGAGAGAGCTTTGGCTAGGTCCAACAGGGTAACACAAGATTATTTGTCTTCGCAAAACTCTCCTCCAGAGACAATAAACAAAGTTGTGAGGAAGACAGAATTTTTAGATTACCCCTTTGTCTTAGTTAAGGTCTCTAATCCTGAGATGAGATGCCATGACCAAAAGCTGGGGAGAAAACTTGTTTCAGCTCACACCTCCAAGTCACAGTCCGTCACTGAGGGAAGTCAAGATAGGAACTCCAACAGGGCAGGAACCTAAAGGCAAGAGCTGATGCAGAGGCCATGGAGGGGTGCTGATTACTAACTTGTTCCCTATGGCTTGCTCAACCTCCTTTCTTATAGAACCCAGGACTACCAACCCAGGGATGGCACCATCCACAGTGGGTTGGGACCTACCCCAGCAACAACTGATTAAGAGAATGACTTACAACCAGATCTTATGGAGGCATTTTCTCAGTTGAGGTTCACTCCTCAGATCCCTCTAGATTCTGTCAAGTGGACATAAAACTAGCCAGCATTTGGGTTAGTGAGGCAGGGAATGCAGATGCTAACACTTCCCTTTTGGTGACTTGGAAGACCTAACAAACTCTGAAGTTTCTAATGTAAAAAATGAGAAAAACAGTAGTGCCTACCCATACTGTTCTTAGAACAGAGGTCCTGGGTCACCTCGGAACTTTCCACAGAACCTCTTTTTTTTTTTCTTTTGGGTTTTCGAGAGTTTCTCTATGTAGCTCCGGCTGTTCTGTAGCCCTGGCTGTCCCGCAACTTTCTCTGTTGATCAGGCTGGCCTCAATTTCAGAGATTTATCTTCCTCTTCTTTCCAGCTACTGGAACTATGGCATTTTTGTGTGACTAAAGATGTTTATAAAGAACTCACGATCATCAGTATCTATTATTTCTTTTCATTTTTATTTTGTAATTACTTTGGGGTTTTGTTTATGTTTTGTTTTGATTTTGAGATTCAGTATATAGCTCTAGCTGTCCTGGAACTCACTAGATAGAGCGAGCTAGCCTTGAGCCCACAGAGGTTCACCTGCCTCTGCCTCCCAAGCTCTGGGATTAAAGGCAAGCACCACTCACACTCAGCAAGCTAATATTTCTCAGACGTATCATTAGCACTTCACCCAGGTTAGGATAATAATGATTATTGATTGACTTTAAAAGATGAGGAAATGGGGGATTGAAGTTATTGCTCAGCAGCTAACAGTACCTGTTGTTCTTCCAGAAGACTGGAATGCAGTTCCCAGCATCCAAATCAAGCCATTCACAACTGCCTGTAACTCCAGTTCTGGGGGACAGGATCTAATGTCTTCTGTCTTCCTCTGATATTCATACACATATATGCACATAGACAGACACACAGACATGAATAAAAATAAAAGTCTGCGACTTTTAAGGTTTAAAAAAGGAATCTTGAACAGGGGTTAAATCCCTAGAATTAAAAGATTTACAACATTTATAAGTAATTCCCTCATCTTTATTGTGGCCTGTATATACTTTGGGCTAGTACCAGACACCTTATCCATCAGGTTATGCAGCCCTGCCAATAACATAATCCTGTACAGAAACTCAAACACAGACTTTAAGGTAAAGCATCACGACATATAAAACAGCACAGTGCAAGCCCCTGTATATTCTGTCCTCCACCTTCTGTTTCCACTTAGTAAGAACAATGTATTCAATAACCACTTGAATTTGTTGTTTTGAATATTGAAGTTGTATTAATTTCCTGTTTCTGCTGTAACAAATCACTGACTGTATGGTTAAAAGAAAGATTCATATAATATTCTCTATTTATAGTTCTGGATGTCAGAACTTCAGATTCAACTCCACCAATCTAACATCAAGGTGCCGACAAAACCATTATTCTTCTGTAGGCTCTGAATTGGTTTCCTTGCCTTTTCCAGCTTCAACCGTGTACCTCAGCCTGGCTCGTCCCTCTACCTTCAGAGCACACCACTTCAATATCTACTGCCATCACCACCTCCCCTCCTTGATTCTGGAGACTGCCAACACTCCCTTATCCACACAGCCCACATGGACCATTCTCCATCAATAGAGTCCAAACTTAATCACACCCACAAGGTGCCTGTGTCAGATATACTAGAAGTCACAGTTCTAAAGACAGAATAGTGAACAGACTGGAGAGGATCATCACACAGCCTATCACAAAGCCCAAAATAAAAAAAGTAATAATACATTAACAGATGGTTATTGATATAAGACACTGAAATTAAGCAGAAAGTCTCTGGCAGCCATAATACATCAAAATATAATTTACCATTCAGAGTGAGATTAAACTCAGCTCCAGTAAAGTCATTTCCACCACAGGCTTTATTGCAACACCCTGCTCCCTCCCTGTCTCTTCCTGTCTCCCACAAGCTCCCCGCGAAGCACAAGCTGATTTGCTTGCTTTGTGGTTTTGAACTAATGTCTACAGTGTAGCCTCGGCTGTCTTAGAACTCACTCTGTAGACCAGGCTGGCCTCTAATTTACAACTGTTTACTGCTGCTGCTGGGTGCTGGAACTGCATACAAGAATCACCACAGCATGTGTACACATGCTCTTTCTGTGCCAGTTTGTTGCCTTGTCCTACATGGTCAGCTGGTGTCCTCCTTATCCCTGACACTCTGTTTCCCTCATCTCTGTCTTGTTTCATCGCCTTCCCTGTCCCATTTGAGTATCTTAGAAAGCCGAGAACAAATCTTGATATTTCTCTAATTCTTCATGGTATTTAACATGACTTAGCATGTCCTCTGTGAGTATTCATGGAATGGCCTCCTGGCTCATCACCTAGTGTGTGACACAGATCGGCAACCTCCTGTTGACTAACAGGGATCAGACTTTCCCCTCTCATCTTAAATAGCTAGAAAGCCATACAAAGCACAGGAAATAACAAGATTTAGGCAGTTGTGTACAGTCCCGTGACACACAACAGGAAGTACCTTCCAAATGCCTGGGGGGAAGCCTAAGAATTTAGCTGAGTGGAAAAACAGAGATCTAAGTCTGTAAAGGCAAGGAAACAGAATTCACAGAAGACGATGCTATATGGCAGAGCTCCTCAGATCTGTTGATTTAAAGCCCCCTTCTCAGGTTTAATGATACATGTCCTTAATCTCAAGAGACTGAGACAAAAAGATTGCAATTTTGAGCCCAGCCTAGGCTACCACGTCCTAAAAACAAACTCCTGGAACTGAGGAGATGGCTTGGTATGAAGTGGTGGCTGGGCACGAGGACCTCAATTCATCTCCCCAACACTCACATAAAAGCAGGGCATAGCAGAGTGCCTCTAATTCCGGTGCTGCGAGGCAGAAAGAGCAACACCTGCCATTTGCTGGCCACCCCACCTAGCCAATCAGTGAGTTCTAGGTTCAGTGGGAAACCGTGCCTCAAAATTAATGTGGAGAGTAACAAAGAAAGACATTTGATGTCAACCTCGGATGTTCATATGCATGTGCATAGGTGTGCGTAATTGCATACTCATATGCATATACCACACACACACACACACACACACACACACACACACACCTCAAATCCTCATCTGAGGGCTGATCCCTGCAGGACAAAATTACCCAAGGCAAAGGCACATTCATTGAGAATGCTGTAGGTGTTGGGAGTAATTTACATACTCAATAACCAGAGTGAAGAGACACCTTAAAATCTGAACTGACTCCAGAAAAGCATTAGAATGGGAACTGAATTATGCTAGACAAAAGGCTGTTCTAGACTCTACCCAACAAGGCTTAAAAAAAAAAACAGCCTTTAAATAATACAACTGGTTATAAGGAATTGCATTCTAAAACCCAGTCTAACAGTATTTAAAGAAACAGAGCAACAAAACTCAGCACGCAACATCATCACATCATTCACAGTGACCAGTGATAACTAACATTAGTCTACAATTTACCACACAAAATGAATAGGAACGTATGATTAATAATAGAGACCAATCAACCCATTTGTTATGTAACAAATATCAGAAGTGACAGAATTATAAAAGATGTTAAAAACAGTTAGGATTTTGTTTCTTATTTCCAAGAATATAGTCAGAAACCTGACTACAATTTAGTGAGAAGGAAAGATACAAAATAACTCATACGGGCACTTTGTATATCAAATACACAATATCTGAAACGAAAATACGCCAGGTGAGTATGAAAGGATGCTGTTATAATTATCAATGTACCATTCAATCCATTAACTGTAAGCCATTGAACCATAGGAATGTACATGGAGACAAAAAAATGTACAGCGGTGACCAGAAAGGTATAAACATTTTGTCTGTGATATTTTTAAACAGAGAACTTCAGAGCTTCACCCCTGTGCCATGAAACTTAGGCAATCCAATTTCACAGACATAGATGTGACAAATGATTGAGGCATGTTGGAATCCATGAGTTTAATTAAAGATATGGTGTGAACAAAGGATGTCCGTTAGACAAGAATTTGGTCTTGGCAAGTGCTATTTGCATCAATTTGCTTAATTAGGTCAGTACTTTTAAAACAATTTGTATAGCATAGGATTAAAGGGCTGAATTTCAAAGGATTGAGCAGAAGCCACAATCACGGTTTCAAACAAATCATCTGCAAAAAATTGTAGGCTGAAAATAGCAATTAGCAGCCCATAGAAAAAAAATTTTAATGGGGACCATTTCTATCAATTGAATAACCATGTATAATATGGCTTCGCCTGAATCACTGATAAGTTAACCTTCACCATATTTTTCAGAGTGGGAGCAAACTTCCCCTCTCATTTATTTTAGAACTCGTGGATTCAAATAAAAAAAATTGATCTCAGGTGCAAAGCCACTGTGTGTTATTTGGTTGAAGAGGGGCTCACGAGGGAGGCTAGATGATCAGCCTTCTCCTACCTCATGCTTCAAGACATCTGCTTGTGCGTACACAGGTTCAGTCCCCGGACACTGCCTTGGTACATTCCCCTTCATTTAAAGAGTTCATTCAAAACTTTTTAGGAAATACATCTCGTAAATTCTAGAACAAATGCCTTGGTCACTATAACCTGCTCATTCCTCTTCCCAAAACAGGAAAAGAGTATTTAGAAGGAAAATAATTCCATGAAGAAGGTAATTTTTTTAAATTTTAACTTAAAATAAATTACCCAATTTTTTTGAAAGACGTTCAGAGAACGGGTGAGCAGCCTTGCATGAGCTGGCATTTTCTTACATGTGCTAGTGAGTCTTGTGTTAACCTAACACATAAACCAGAGTTATCTGAAAGGAAGGAAACTTCATTGAGAAAATGCCTCCCTATCATCCAGTTGGAAGGAATATTCTGAATTAAGTTATTGATGGAGGAAGGCCCAGCCCATTGTGGGTGGGATTATCCCTGGGCTGGTGATCCTGAGTTCTATAAGAACGCAGGCTGAACAAGCCACGTTGAACAAGCCAGTAAACAGCACCCCTCCATGGCCTCTGCATCAGTGCCTGCCTCCAGGTTTCTGTCCTGTTTCAGTTTCTGTCATGACTTCTTTCAGTGATGAACAGCAATACTTAAAAATAAGCCAAATAAACCCTTTCCTTCCCAGCTTGCGTTTTGGTCATGGTGATGCTTCACAGCACTAGAAACCCTACGACAGCCTCTTTATTCCCCACAGGTATGCCAGCTCGTTATCACTGAAGTTCTCCAAGATCCTCATGCATCTCATGCAGAGAAAATGTGAGTGTTAAATTATCATGAACTCCACTTAAAAATTAATATACATTTCCCTAGTCCAATTGCCCTCACCAACAACGCTCCCAGTGTGTGTGCTGTTCTCAAGCTAGAGGGTCATACAACAAAAATTAGTGTGCTGAAAAAAACCTCTTCGTCCAAACGAAAACAAATAGCTAGCAGCAATAGAACAACCTCAGTCACAATAAAATAAAATAAAATAAAATTACAACAACAACAAAATACCTCTGCCCGGCAGTGGTGGTGGCACTGGCCTCCTTTTATCCCAGCACTCAGGAAGCAGAGGCAGGCAGATCTCTTGAATTCAAGGCCAGCCTGGTCTACAGAGGAAGTTCCAGAACCCTCAGTGTCTCAAAGAAAAGTGGATTAGGTAGTTACAGATCACTGTTTTCCAAGCCTATTAGTTAAATTCTTGGGAACATTCTGTATGTCTGTCTACTTTCAATGGGACAAAAGTCATGACAAGCTGCTTTTTCTTTTGATGGGAGTCGGGCAGTGTATGTTGTGTGGGGGAGGGGGTAATGAGAGTGTGCAGGTAATATAATTCTTTGAGTTCATGTGAATTATTGAATGGTGGTCTAAACAAGGACTGACATAGCTTAAGAATCATTTGTGTAAACTGGATTAAGTAAGATATTTCCAAACAAATAAAACTGAAGCCGGGCGGTGGTGGCGCACACCTTTAATCCCAGCACTCGGGAGGCAGAGGCAGGTGGATCTCTGTGAGTTCGAGGCCAGCCTGGTCTACAAGAGCTAGTTCCAGGACAGGCACCAAATCTACAAAGAAACCTTGTCTCGGGGGGGGGGGAGACTGAGGTGCAATTGTGCTTATTAGGTATGTTAAACAGGTGGGTAGTAAAATGAACAGTCACATTCTGAAACTTGGGTTCTCCATGTTGGTCCACTGTCCGTGCTTGAGTAAGCCCCGAGCACTTTAAGGCTCACAGTCCAACCTCAAGTCTTGAGGAACAGGCTCTAGCCAGCCTAAAATCTGCTCTTCCGTGTTCCTTCAGGAAACTGTGCATGATGCTAAACCTCAGGTTCCCTTCATAAGCATCAGTACCAGAAGACCCTCCGGGTGTTCAGTCCCCTGCTCCTGCGCGCACCTCGCGCTGCCCTGCTTTGCCCTGCTTCTGCTCAGGCCTTGTTCCACCTTGGTCTCACTACGCCCACTCTCGGCCAACCCTCTGTTCCTTTGTTCGTCCTGTACCCGCGCCTTGGGCCCTTGTCGGCTCCTACCTTTTCTAGAACTTTTCGTGTGAGTAGCACCCTCCACTCTGCAGGTCCCACATGGAGCTGACTCCACGTGACTTGCTCTCCAAGCAGCCTTTGGCATCTTGGGTTTCGCATCAGCAGATTCCCTCAATCTGAATACGAGAGTTGGCGGTGCCACAGTGGCTATGCTTTGACATATAGAGACAGTTTTCACTATTATTTGTCAAATGATAAAATGACTACTCGCTATAAACATGGATTATGTATTAAGTGCCACCCACAGTTGGATTAACTTGCATCCACACAGTTGGATGTTTTTGCAAATGTTATATAATTTTGAGGAATTACCACACTTCATAGAGTTTGGTGCTTCTGGAGCCTGTCCCCAAGTACACTGAGAGACAGTTGTGCTTATTCGCTCTTCCTTCTGCCAGTATGTTGGTCTCCTCATAGCGGGAATTTGTGCTGCTCTTTCTCACCTAAAGAAGCTGTCTGTCTCATAGGAAGTGATCAGCAAACATGGGCTAAGAGGAAAATGCAGCCACGGCTGTATAAAAAGCTGCTCTTCCAGAGGTCCTGAGTTCAATTCCCAGCAACCATATGGTGGCTCAGATATGGTTATCTGTAATGAGATATGGTGCCCTCTTCTGGCACGTGGGCATACATGCAGGCAGAATGTTGTACACATAATAAATAAATAAATCTTTTTTAAAAAAAAAAAAAAAGTGAATTAAGCCAGGCGGTGGTGGCGCACGCCTTTAATCCCAGCACTCGGGAGGCAGAGGCAGGCGGATCTCTGTGAGTTCGAGACCAGCCTGGTCTACAAGAGCTAGTTCCAGGACAGGCTCCAAAACCACAGAGAAACCCTGTCTCGAAAACCCCCCCCAAAAAAAAAAAAAAAAAAAAAAAAAAAAGTGAATTAAAAGTGCTTCCTGAGGACTGGGTCTTGGTTAGAGTTTCCTGATATATGTTCGCCCCTGCTTTGAACAGTCTCTGTGTGAAGCGTCTGGAATATTCTGCGGGAGCTGCTATTTAGTGAGATGATGCGGCAAGTCTCTACATTCTTCTCCCTGGTACGGTGGTGCTGGAGGGTGAGGATTCTCACAGGGCGGACACAATACCGCTTGCTGCAGCATATCCCATTGGTACTCGTTCTAAGGGTTTCTATTGTGTCTGGAGTGAGGGAGCTCTATGATCTATAGTTTTGTAAAGTACCAGTCGATTTTACTGGATTTAGAATCAACCAGAAACACACTTCTGGTTGTGTCTTTGACGGTGTTTCGGGAAAGGTAGCAAAAACATACCAAATACCCCAATGAAACTATATTTTGTACAAAGATGTTAATATGAAAAAAAGGATGCAAGAAAGTATACTAAGTTAATTAATATTTGTTTATTTTAGTGTTATACAAACATAAGTCCAAATCTTTGCCTAGAATTGCCATGATTTCCAATTAAAACAATATATTTCCAGTGGAATTTCAGTAAAAGCCCTTTAATGTCTTAATGTGCCCCACAGAACTATCTTTCTTTGTATTTAAATTTGTTATTCACAGAACAATTTGATGCATATTATTTATTTCATCTTCAAAACAACTCCGTAAAGGAGTTAGTGCCGTAGCAACAGTAATGAAAAAAAAAAACTTTCAACATGTTTGTTTTTCTAAAAATTTAATTCCCTGAAAGAGCTGAAGACCTGTTATGCTTCAAGAATCTCAAAGGTAAAGCATTAAGAACCACAGCATGGCCAAGGGACAGGGGAAATCCCTGTGCTGGAATAAGAAGTAGTGGCATGCATCATAGTCCTGCTAGAACCAACCACCTTCCCATGCCCACCAGACACAATGCTTTTTATTCTCCTTAAAAGACTTAGTCTAGAATTTTATAATTGTCCTGTTTTTTTCTTGTTATTAATTTTTTCCTGGGTTCTGGAAATATATGTTTTTAAAATTTTAGTTAGCTTACTTTCTGTGACTAAAAGTCTAAGGTTAGGTGGCCTACCTGTTGAGCCTCCAGGGAGGGGCCCAGGAAGGACAGCATTTTGATAGGAGGGGGTGAAGGGTGACAAGAACAATATGGTCGGCCAAAGACTTGAGACCAGCTATAGAATAACAACTATTCTTCTTGAGAGAACGGAGTCACTGCACATGAGCCTTCCCAGTCTCCTCTGAGAAAGCTTCTCCCATCTAATTACCTTACTAAGCTCCAGCTCTTCAAGGCTCCCCACCTCTCAGCATTGTCAGACTATGAACCAGGTCTCCACCATGGACCTATGGAGGATACCCCCAAACCTAAGCCATTTGAACACAAAGCAGTGACTAGGAGCCATTCAGCTTTCCAATAACCTTCTATGATCATGTTCCCCATTGAAAGTAAGGAAAGAAAGGGAAAAAATGAAACCCACTCTACTTGTTTCACTGGTTGTGTAAGAAAGTTAGTGGGGTCAAAGAAGGGAACGTTAAAGCTTTAACTGGATCAGTGTTGTGGGGAAAGTGAGAGACGTCACTCTACCATCCATGGAGTAAATTCAAGAGGAAAATAGGGGATGGGAAAGTGCTCAGGATCAGCAGACTGGCTCAGTTTATATAAACAAGGCTGGTTTGTTTCCAGGAAAATGTATTTCAAGGCATTTCACAATTTTAATCAGCTTAAGAAAAAATATTACCTTTGTTCCTAAAAGAGGACATCTTTCTTTTCTTAAGCAAATTCATTGTATGTATGTGTTATACATACATGGTATTGTTTTGTAAGGACGCTTGCACAGCAGGATAGACTATAAGTGGAGCTCATCCCCAGTGTGTCCCTAGCATTCCCATTTGCCACCCGTCACCCCTCCTATTAGTCACCTTGGACCCCCTAGATAGTTTGGCCTTTATTTTCATGGCACACACATACATATACACAGTCATTATTTACGCATTTGTATGAAATCTAGGAGCTGCAAATGAGAGGAAGCATGGCTACTATCTTTGTCTCTTTGGCTCAATTTGCTTCAAAGAATTATCTACCGTGACTTTACTTCCATTTTCCTAGAAACAACATAAAATCATTATTTAGAACTAGAGAAAATTCTACTATATGTCTATGCCCCACCTTCTTTATCCATTGCTCTGTTGTTTGGATACTGCCCTAGTTTCTTTTCTGTAGCTATGATAAACACCACGTCCAAAGCAACTTGGGGAGGGAAGCATTTATTTGGTTTCTAGATCACAGTCCATGACTGAGGGAAGCCAAGGCAGGAACTTGGAGACAAGACCGGAAACAGAAGCAACAGAACGGAATTCTTTCCTTTCCATAGCTGGCTCAGCTTCTTCCTTATGTCACCCAGGACCACTTGTGCAGGTGTGGCACTGACCGCAGTGAGCTGACTCCACCCTCTGGTTAGGAATCAGGAAAATATCCTACAGATTTGCCTATAGGTTATCTGATGGAGGCAACCTTGCACACAATGTTCTCTCTTCTAAGATGGCACTAGTTTATGTCAAGCCGACAAAAAGCTAACCAGCACAGACACCTACGGTTCCATGATGTACCTATCAACAGTTGATGTACAAGTATCTGTGAGGTGCTGACTTGGTGACCTGTGAGGTAAATGCCCATTAGTGGTATAACTTGATCATATGTTAGGTTTATATTTAGTTTTGATGAGCGTGCGTACAGATTTCCACAGTGACCACACCAGTTTACATCCTCACGAGCAGTTGTGTAAGGGCTCCTCCTCCCACAACTAGTCTCTATTTGCTGTGATTATTTTTCTTATGACTGACATCCGGACTGGGGCAAGATGAAATGTAAATACAGTTTTAATTTGAATGTCTGTGATGGCTAGAGAATTGAATATTTTTTTCATGTATTTTAATGATCATTTGTATTTTGGAAACTGTCTATTTTACTAGGCTAGTTCTTGACTAGATGTTTGATTTCTTGTTATTTATTTGTATATTCCAGATAACAATTCTCTGTCAACTAGTAAATATTTTCTCCTGTTCTGTAAGGCGGCCCCTACACTAGAATAATGATTTTCTTTGCTGTGAAGAAACATTTTAACTTCATGAAGCTTAATTGTCAATTGTGAGGATATTTCTTTTAGAATTTAATGAAATGTATATTTTTGAGGTGTATTGGAGACCAGCTTCTACAAGGATACCATTTGCCAGGTTTGGGGCATTAGTAAAATAAGAAAAGAGAATGAAGATGTGAGTGAAAATAACAAACAGAAGCATGGGATAGTATCGAGAGGGAGTTCCAGCGAATACTGAAATCGCCCGCATTTGATTTCCATTTGCTCAAATCCCCGTCCCCAAAAGGTAGGAATAAGATAAACTGCATTGACATGATACAAGGAAATGAACCGACCAGTGGAAGGATTACAGGCTACATTCTTAGTTAAACATTCTTTTGGCAGAATAGAATAATTGATGCTCACCCCCTAGACCAAAACATTCTATGGGCAAACCACTCCCTGGGTGGAATTCATAGTTACCTTCCTAAGGGGAAAGGAACTTAATTGGATTCTTAGACTTTTGTTTTAGGTAGAAACAGATCTACTTCTTAATACCTGAAATACCAGGGCTAGATATTAGCCACACCTGTTGACAATAACCTTGAGTGAGCAGAACTCTGACCTAAATCAAGGTGGGACCTTTGTTTTAGGTAGAAACAGAAAATAACTTTGAAGGAATGGTAGTAAGCTCTAACTCTCTGACCTTTAGTCAAGATAGAATGGACCCATACCTATGGGTCCTGTCAGAGGTGCATCTTACTGATTTGTTTAATTTCACTGATTTTTGTCAAATGGCTCTATTTTCATCTCTAATTTTGTTAATCTGTTTCCCTCTCCTTTAAGTTTAGCTAAGGATTTGCCCATCTTTTTTTTCAAAGAACCAACTCCATTTCGTTGGTTCTTTGTATTAATTCTCTCATTGCTATTTCATTAAATTCTACCTGATCTTAGTTATTTCTTTCTCTCTACTGATTTGTAGTTTCATTTTCCCTTGTTTTCTCAAGGTTTTAAGGTGAACCATTATTAAGATATTTATTTGATATATCTGATTCTACGTTATGTAGGCACTTGTTTCTACAAATGTCCTTGTTGCAACCTCTCCCATTGTATCCTACCATAAATTTTGGTATTTTTTTGTATTTTCATTAGATTCTAGGACATTTTCAACTTTCTTTTTTATTTAACTGGTGACCACTTATCATTGAATAGGGCTGTGGTTAATCTCCACGAGTTTGTGTATGCTGTGCAAATTCTCTTGTTTTTGGTTTCTAGTTGCATTCTACCATAGTCAGATAGACTGCAACAAATTATTTCAACTTTTTCGTATTTTCTATGTTTTAAAGACTCTCTTTGTATCTTATATATTTTAGAGGGAGGGAGGGAAGCAGAGAAAAATGTATAGCTCAATAAAATCAATAAAAAATAAAAAAACAAGTTTGTGCGTTAAAATCACTCCACCTCCTCTCCTCTTCTTTTTTAAATAAACCATTATTTTATATCTTCATTGTTTTGAGATAATTGCACACTTCAGTCTTCATTATTTGATTTACAAGCTTTCATCTTTCTTTGCGTGTGAAACCTCACATCTCTCTATCTTCTTGCAAACTTAGTTGCTATTGACTCTCAGCCTGTTTGGTTTTTAATATGAAACATCCCCGACAGGCTCATTTGTGGAATAGATGATCCCAATGTTGGTGCTACTTGAGGAAGAAGTCACAGCTTCAGGAGGCAGAACATAACTGGAGGAAGTAAATCCTAGAAGTAGACCACTGACTACTGTATCTCGTTCCCGAGTCTCTCTCTCTCTCTCTTCTCTCTCTCTCTCTCTCTCTCTCTCTCTCTCTCTCTCTCTCTCTCTCTCTCTCCTCTCTTCTATCCCTCCATCCCTCCTTCCTATCCTCCCTCCTTTTTTCTCTCCTGTACCTCCCCCTCCACCCCCCACCTCCTTCCCAACCTCAATGAGGTTCAGGCATCCACCACAAGTTTCTGTTGCTACGACATTTGGAGTGCTTGGAGCCAAGCATACGTGGATTGAACCCTCTGTGCCAAATTAAATCCTTTTGAAGGTTTTTGGTTGGGTATTTTGTCATGCCTTCAGGACAACACTTTCTGTACCCCGAAGCTGGGTTGTACCTCTTTCTTGTGTCCTCTGCCAGCACACTGGACTTCTCTCCATTCCTTAAGCCTGCCAGGCTCACCATCACTCCCTCCCCAACTCTCTCTCTCTCTCTCTCTCTCTCTCTCTCTCTCTCTCTCTCCCTGAACTTCCTTCTGGATGAATCATCATTGGTCAGTTTTCACCTAATTTGACTTCTACACATAATCTTCAGGTTTCAACACAGAGTGGTCCTCCCCAAGGACTCTTAGGAACTCTGTGTCCTGCCCCTGCTGCACCCAAAGACTAAGTGCTGAGTTAGTTCTTCCTACTGATTCCATGGTGTGTCCTTGATAGTTAGCAAACTGAAGATATGTGACTATCAGGGCTCTGATGTCCTGAGAGGAACCAACACATTGTGATTAGCAAATATAGAGTGACCACAAAGTATGCCAAGTACTAAAAATACAAAGAAAAATAAGCTATTTTTTTTTCACTTGGGAAGCTCACATTTTGGTGACACAACATATAGACTGTAACAGCACTTAACACAGAAAACAGGTGGAAAATCCTGCTCTAGCTTTGCATTTAACATACTAATGTCATACAGGAGGACATGTGAGAAGCACTTGGTAGTGAAAGTGAAAATAATGTCCTTGGCAAATAGGGGTATTAATATGTGAGTATCAAAGTAAGTCCTCATTAGCTCCAATGAGTCTGTACCTTAACTGGCCAGAATATGTTCCTTTTTTTCTTTAAGAGTATATCACCAGCTGGGCGGTGGTGGCACATGCCTTTAATCCCAGCACTCAGGAGGCAGAGGCAGGCGGATCTCTGGGAGTTCGAGGCCAGCCTTGTCTACAAGAGCTAGTTCCAGGACAGGAACCAAAAGCTACAGAGAAACCCTGTCTCGGGAAAAAAAAAAAAGAGTATATCACCAATATATATTCAGGAATTCCATAAAGACACTAAATTGGAAGCCATAATATATACAGGGAGGACCTGGTGCAGACCCTGGCAGACTCTGCTTGCTGCCATAGTCTCTGTAAATCCCTATAAACTTTGATCACGCTGATTTCCCTCCGTTCTCTCTGGCTCTTACCCTTTCTTCCTTCTCTTCCACAGAGTTCCCTGAGCTCTGAGGGGACGGTTTTGATAGAGACATCCCATTTAGGGCATCCAGTACTCTTAATCACTGAGTCATCTCTCCAGTCCCTACTAGATTTTGTTTTAAGTACATAATTGGGCTTTTCTATTTATCTGTTTATACGCAAATACAACTGCATAAAAGTTTTATATACACTACTTAAGAAACTCAATGACCAAAATGAGGAAAAATGTTTATGGTCCGTCTCCAGAAACTTCTGGTCCTGCTCTCAATGTTTTGCCAGCTGCCCAGAAAAGACAAGGGCTCAAACATGTCTACTGTAGGTGTCTGCTTTTCAGACAGACCATGATTCAGTCAAAACTTATATTTTACTGAAAACAATTTTTTATCCCAGTTGCTAAAAAGCAAACAAACAAAACTGGTGCATTCATTAAAATACAGTCATCCTCCATCAACATAGGACCAGATACTTTGAATCTGATAGAAAAGAAAATAGGAAATAGGAGTGAATTCCTTGGCACAAGAAAGACTTTCTGATCAAGTCGCTGATAGCACAGGCCTTAAGACCATTATTGAATAAATGGAACAAATGGAGCTAATTAGTTCCTTTTCGTTTGAATAACAAGTAGAAGATGGAATATATTTTGTGATACCTTCTTCATGTATTGTAAGGTATACTGGCAGCTGAGCCAGTAAGTTAATAAGTAGAATTCACAGTGTAAGAGATTTCTTGTGGTGACAAAAAGTAGTGGTCATCTTTTACAAACTGCGTCTACTTCTCTCGTCTAGCAAGAACGCTCTGTATGTCAGTTACCCAAGCAAGCCTCAGGAGGACTTGAAGAGGCAGGCACACTTGCACATCCAGCCAAGATACTTGTCCCAGGAGATTCTTAGTGTTAGATGAGCAGCTTCTGATGACAGGGTGGGAAAGAGGCAATCAGGGGGCTCGTGGCAGGTTCTCGGGGCAATGGGTCAAGGGGCCAATGCCTGGGAGGAACACCTCTGGTCATGACCTGAAACTTATACCAGTCTAATGGCAGCTGTGCCACTGAGTAACACAGAGCAGTTACATCTGGGTAGCATGACTCATGGTGATTTGGAAAACAGCTATTTCTTTACAGAACTGTGTGAGATTAACAAAAAGCTGTACATTGTACTCTCTTGTCCCCATCCAAATATGGACTAAGCACTGCAGCAATGGACACAGGCTTGAACAGATACACAGCTACTTTTACCTGGCTCTGGTTGTTGATGTTAAACAACACAAATGCTTTTGACAGTGAAATATACAGCATGTACCCTTTAAAAGAAACCATGGGCCAGTGCAAAGTAATAGGGGAAAGGGAGGCGGGGAAGCATCCACATCAAACAAAGCCAAACTAACGATTAAAAGAAAGACCAGTTTTCACACAGGTAACAGAACTGTAAAGTGTCCCTATCCACTGGTGTCTGAAAGAAAATGAGTCAGAAAGAGAAAAACTCTTAGCAGGGAAACCACAGCAATTAAATCTTCCATCTACATTTTCACTGAAAACCCAGTATATGATTTCTTGAAATGTTTAAAAATCTTACTTGTGAAAAGTCAGCTCCAAAGCAACTGAGGAGAAACGTCGGACAAGACTGGAGAACGCTCATCTAAAACCTTGACACACACACACAGAGCATAAAAGGGGGGGCAAAATCTTTCCACAAACTTTCAAACCACATGACTCAAACTTTGGTCCCTGCAATGACTTCTCCTTTTCCCCTGTTTGTTCATATTCAAAACGTTCGGGCTCGAGTCCACAGATTCATTTATTATGAGCAGGTGGCTTGAATTTACATCTCCTCTAAGAAAGGTTGAGTCACGAGTTAGGTAATACATTTCGTGAAAAACTAAACTTTTTCTATGACTTTCTTATCACTACAAAGATTGTAATCTGTCACTTTAGAGGCGCTAAGACTGTTTTAATTGTTACTTGATACCTTTATCCTGAGTTTAAGGTAACTCATCAAAGAAAGTTGTGGTGGAATTAAATAAAAATCAAACAAAAACCCAAGAGGAGAAAAAAAAGAACCAAGTTGTGTCAAGTTCACTTTTCAGGTAGTTCTTACAAATTCTGTCTTAATTCAACAATGATAACAAACCGGAATGTATGAAAATCCTGGGAGCAACTTGTGAGATCCAATGCTGCTCAAGCTGGCTGCCAATGTCAAACAACACTTAAATATGTAGTTTCCAAGAAGCTGGTAATAGGAACAATCGCATGCTGACACGTTCTTATCTAGAAGCAAGATTTGTTGAACAAAAATACAGTAGTCCAAAGCAGGGTGGTGGTGGCACACACCTTTAATCCCTGCACTTGGGAGGCAAAGACAGGCAGATCTCTGTGAGTTCGAGGTCAACCTGGACTACAGAGTTCCAGGACAGGCTCCAAAGCTACGGAGAAACTCTGTCTCAAAAAGCAAGCTATTACAAAACTGGGGCAGGTGTTCATGGCCAGCTCTAATGTCAAGCAGTTTGGTACTAACAGCAGGCAGCATTCATGCTTGTAGCCAAATGCCAACCCTTTGCTGTTCCAGGAGCAAAGGGAACAGGAACCAAAACAGTAGGCTTCTCTTTCAGAACATCTGGATTAGGATTTTCTCATGAAACTATCTAACAGGTGTTTCAAACAACAATCAGCAATGTAATAGAATGTAAAACTATAAAATTCAAATCTTTTAGTTTCTTGTCAGAATTCATATCCATTAACAGCCTATTGCACCTTTTTGAAGTGTGACTTAAAATCCTGAATGCTGTCTAGAGCATCGTTAGAAGCATCTATCAGATTAGAATTATTCAGTGTATGAAGAAATGGTGGCCCCAAGTGCATTAGGAAACCAGAACAAGGAAAAAGAAAAATCCAAACGGGCAGTCAAAGCAGCAGAGCAATAGTCCCGCAGTTCCGTGGAGATTTGCATGAGTGGCTTTGCATTGGTTTCCATGCACACAGTTGCTCTACAGCCACGTGGTTGTGAAGGAGAAGCCGGGAAACAACAGTTAAACGCAATGGTTAAAAGGAACCTTTACCAGGTCTGTGGAGATCGCATTGGCTACTCTTCCAGAGGACCCAGCAACCACACGGTGGTTCACAGACGTATGCAACTACAGATCCAGAAAGATCCAACACCCTCTTCTGACCTCCACAAGTGCCAGGATGCCCATGGTATACAAGCATACATGCAGACTTAATACTCACACACATTAAATTATTTACTAATTAATATAATTTAAAAATATTTAATGGAGACTTTATCTGTTTTTCTTGATTCAAGAGAATGCTAAAATGACTAATTTAATAAAGACACCTTTAAATGCTACCATTTTTAAATGACATATAAAGTAACAAAAGAACAACTAAATAAGTTAAACTTGAAGAAATATATCTGATATACTATAATGCAGAACATTTGACCATTTGGAAAAACTTGGTAGAATTATCCCTAGCCCATTTAACTAATGAACTGTAATCTATTTCATGTGTTCCTGTAGTTGTTAAGATGCTGAATTGTCACACTCTACAGTCAAGCCAATTTCCCATTGAAGGGAAGAGCTGCGGAAGGTGCATTTTGTGTTTGGGTTTGACACATACTTGTGCAATGAATTATCACATAGGTAAAGAGTGTGACCTGATGGTGTCAGAGTGCAATGCAGCACATGTGATTACATCAGAACTCCAGTGTCAGCTTGCCCAGTGCTCCATGCGGCTGCACTCACAAGATTGAAATAGCAGGAAGGAGCAGGGGCCATAGCCCCAGGTTACAAATTTTACCTATGACCGGGATGTTGATTCTGTTCTCTATTTGATTCAAATCTCATAGTCTCTTACCATGATTTTACAGGCCCCTTCGCCCAACATTTCAACCCTCCTTCTGGGAGTGCTGATAATGTGGGCACGTAACTCACTTAGAGAATATGGGTCACATGCAAAATGTTTGGTAAATCATACATCCTTTATCCTTTGAAGTGCTGAAGATCAAATCCAGAGCCCTACATATGCCAGACAGGCTCTCCACAGCTTTACCACACCCCAGCCCAACCTACGCTCTATTTGCCAAACAGATATTTACAGAGTAGAGAATAATATCAAACAGATTTAAATTATACCAAAATACACTTAGGCAGAAGGAACAACATTCAATAGCAAATCATTCAACATTCAATAACAAACTCAATAAAGATGCAAAATAAAACTCATAAAAATCACAAATATTAATAAAAAAAAAACATTCTGTCCCAACAGTAATTTTTCATATCCCACATCTGAAACTGTCAACACAGGGCTAGAGAGGTAGCTTTGTTGGCGACGTGCTTGAGTTCAGTCCAGAGAACTGACTTAGAAAGCTGGTGTGTTGATATATCCTTGTAAGCTCAGCACTGAGTAGGCAGAAACAGGCGGATCCTTGGGCCTCCCCGGACAGTCAGAGGTCCCAGTCTGTTTACCAAGTTCCAGTTCACTGAAAAGTTCCTATCCCAAGAACGCATTGTGGGTGACACCTGGCAAACACCTGAAGTTGCCCTCTGGCTTTCGTAAGTACCAGCACACATATATACACACACACGCACAATAGAATGAGGATTACTGGGTACATTCAAAAGATCTCATTAAAATACTTTCAAAATGTTTTTTTTTCTTATTTGAATATTCTTTCTCTTAAAAAGCTGACAAAGTCTAAGTAATTTTAGAAAAAAAAATTGTCAATTTGCCTCTATCACTTTCAGTGGCCAGAGAATAAACACCTAATTAAATGTGGGTGTGTCCAGGAGCAATTTATTTGGAAAGGGTCAGAGTCTCTGCCATGCAGCCCAGATCACCCTTGGACTCTCAGTCCTGCCGCCTCTACCTTCATACCTGGCAAAAGGCATTTTTCTACAATCATGAGCTAGTTTGCCACCTCATTTGTACCTTATCAAAATAAACTAGTGCTCAATAGAACAAATGCCAAATAATAATTCTGGAGATTGAATTTCTCTGAAATTTTCTTTAGATATAAGTAGGTTTCTAACCAAAATTTATTCAGAGCTAATTTTAATTGGAAAATAGAAGCAGTCTTGCTTTTCATTCGGCCAGTATTGCCACTGTCGCCTCTATTCGACTTATAGATGTATAAGTTGACAACATGGCCACCCGATGGTACGGGAAGGCTTTGTTGTACTTAAGAGAAAAAGAACAGCCAGATGCACCTGAAAGAATCCAGAGAAGAGAAAGAAAAAGTGGACTGAACATGACAAGTAGACTAGACATGGCCAGGGCTAGCTAGAGAGGGGAGGATAGTGGAGAATAGAGAAGATAGCAGAGACACCATAGAGAGGATGGCACAGACAGCATAGAGAGGACAGCAGAGACAGCATAGAGAGTACAGTAGAGAGCATAGAGAGGACAGCAGAGACAGCATAGAGAGGACGGCAGAGACAGCATAGAGAGGACGGCACAAGCAAGAGCCTAGAGACTAGACAGGTTATAAAAAGGATGAGGAGCTGTGAGGAGGGCTGCCTGTGAGCAGGACTGAGTTTGGGTGAGCGAGGAGGTGAGAAGGGCTAGGATGCCAGCATGGACTTTTGGAATACTAATTGGAGAGACATAAGTCCCTTTTGCCTGAAGTAAGGGAATTAACTCCTTTGGGCAGGCCAGAATCCGCTGTACAAGTTTTTGAGGAATGCTGACTTTTATCTAACTACCAGAAATCCTCTTATAGTCCAGGATGAGCTGGACCTAGACTCAATTTTGCAAGTCAGTGGACCTACCCTTTTTGGGGGGAGTACCCTTTGGACCTGACAATGAACCCACCAGGACCCCTAGGTCAGGTTCTCATCATTTCATGAGAGTGTTATTCTTGGAAGAAATATTGTGCCAGGCAAAGCTCAGAAAGCTACTACTTATAGATCTAACTATCACTGTGTTGGTTTGTAAAGTCATGGCTAGGTAAGTTTTAAAAGAGGTTTGGGTTAGGCATGCAGCTCAGATCCAGAACTGGACTACATCACCCCATCAGTGAAGCAAGTAGGAAATAGAGAAAAACATAGACACAACAAAAAGGCTTTCCTTTGTATTTTTAAATTGTACAACACCTTAAAATTTGAAAGAGCCAACCAAATTGAAATATTTGAGCAAAACAATGCTTTAAAACTATAACTGAAATCCTAGCTCTGCTCTTTAGTAAGTTTGCTCAACTCAAACCCTATAGACTTCCCTTTACCTTTCAGTTGTAAATTAGTTATTGCTTTCAAAGATAAAAATGAAAAGAGAAGAGGAGGAGGAGGGGGAATAGAAGGAGGAGAGAAGGGACTGAAAGGAAGAAAGCAGGGTTTCTTGTTTCTCCTGAAGCAGCTGAACATTTACTCATTTGCCTAAGAAGCCACTGCACTACAGAACAAAGGAAAACTTTATGTAGACAGATGGCTTCATTTGCTTAGGTAAAAATTCAGCTCTGAAGAGCATGCAGACAAGTAAAGTCACATTGTCTAAGGAGATGGCTAGGCAGTGCTGGAGCACTGATCTCTATACTATCTATAGAGACACCAAGGGCACCTGGGTACCCTGAGCAGGGGCACCTACTCCAGACACCCACCACCAGCAACCCCTGAGAACTGGAGGGACTGACGAGTGGTCAGTGTACCCAGTGAAAGGCCATGTAATTGGAGTACATAACTTTCTCTGTTGGTGAAAGTCTGGAAATTTTACCTTGCAAAGACAGTGTAGTGTATCCTCCTCTCCTGGGTTTCTTCGCAAACAAAGCTTGTCATTGTTTTTCAAGGAAGGGCTTTTGCTGCTCTGGTGGTTTGTTATGACTTGGATTGAGGGCACTTGGTCACAACTTTCACAGTAAGTGAGAAAAGGCTTTGCAAGGAGCTGGGTCCTGAACTGCATTCAGGACTGAAACAAAAGCTGAATTATTCACACCTGCTGCGGGTGTGCACCAAACCAAGCTGCCACCTGCTGTGGGTTTGCACCACATGAACCTTCAGGGAAGTTTGTTGGGGGGAGACACATTCCCCATTCTCTCTCAGCCCTGCCTTCCTTGTACAGAGGTCCAGTCAGTGCAGGAACTTGACAGGAACACTCTTTCCCTTTCCCAGTACCCATGTCTTAGTTGTAGCTTTGATTGCTATGCATTATTTAGTTGTGGATAATTATTTGTTTCCATTCCTAACTATGCTTCCATCTAGTGAGAAAACAATACTCAGCCAGGTCTCACAGATCTTTATTTACAATTCTAGAATTTGGCAGCACTCGGAGCCAAAAATGGTTTAGAAGGTCCCAGCCCAAAACAAGGATGGATCACATCATAGTGAGAGGAAAGTAGTGACACATACACACTAATAAGGTCGAGTCAGCCATGATGGTTAGAGTAAGTCCATCTTGAACATGGTTTTTTAAGGGAGGCCCCTTATCCTCCTAAGTATTTCAAATCATCTCTAGATTACTCATAATACCAATGCAATGTAAATGCCGTACAAATAGTTATTTTTTTGTAATTATTGAAGATTTTTGCATGTGAGGTTGATTGAGTCTTTCAATGCAGAACCCTTAGATACAGAGGGCAACCATATTCTACATTCCTTCCCAAAAGAACTGAAACTTCAGTCTCTATTCTTCCACTAATTCTAAGCCTTTACTCCTTATAGTCTTGCTAATTCCCATAAGAACCCTCTGTAAACACTAAATCCATTTTTCCAAAGAGGAATGCCGAAAGTTGTGTAAGACTTTCCTGTGAAGACATTTCAAGTTGTCTACTCACTAAACATAGGGTATGAACAACAGACCACCAAAGTGAAGGTATCACCAAAGTCCAACATGTTTTACCAACAAGTTTACTCGTGTTACTTACAGAAAAATAGGTGAATGTTAATTACTGTAGCCTTGGTGGGTCAAAGGCAGCAGCATCACTGAATGCTGAAACTCTGGTCTTCTCTGCATGACTTTTAGGTAGCTGGACAGGCTAAAGATTCTCTTTGAGGCAACTTGGCTGCTCTGAGCTTCTTTACCAATCCCTATTGCTTACCTAACCTTGAGGAGAGAACATCCTGTAAACATGGCCAGTTTTAGGGACTTCCTGAGTCTTATGAGTTTTTGGTTCCTGGGTCCTTAAGAGCTCCCATCAAGCATAGAATGTCATCATGGATTAAATTATTATACAACACTCCAGTTCCTACATTTTTTTCTACCCATGTCTTTTGCAACATTTCCTAAGTCTTGAAGGGGTAATAGAGATGCCCATTTAAGGCTAAAGGCTATGTTTGAGCTATTTTGCCACAACAACCGGCATTTGTTCTCAGAAGCTGCATCAGTGCTAGTGATTTTCTAGGGTACACCATCGTTTGCAAAAAAGTTCCCCTCCAAGATGAACTGTGGCCATGACCTATAGATTCAGACACAAATGTTCAGAAGACAAGTAGACAGGCACAACACATCCATTTAACAAAAATATAAATTGCTTCCCTATAATCCCCCAACCATAGATTTTTATCTTGGTTTGTAATACCAGATATAAATTCCCTCATGTGGAACAGGCCTTGAATCTAATCAGAAAGCTATTGATTGTATCCAAAATTATCTTGTAACTATTGCATCTGCAGTCTCATCTTGCTTGTCATTTTGATAGTTTAGCATCCAAGGTCCACACCTGAGTAGGATGTTGGCACCAGCAGTCTTCTCTGTGCCTTCTAGCATTGCGAGAGGTAGCCAGCAGGGAAGGGGCTTTCAATTCAATATCAGCCTTATTTCTTGGTGTCTTATAAACAACACAAGCATCCTCTTGGGCACTAGCATTTCATCATTTAATTTTGGAATGCAACCAATAGTATGACATGCTGAATTGGAATGAACAGAGCTCTGCCACTTACGACAAAACCCAGCAATCATCAAGCTTGCTCGACTGCTTTCATATGCTATACCTCCATGCTATTTCTCCCCCAACACACACACACACACACACACACACACACACACACACTTTTCTCTTCTTTTCTTTTCTATTTTTACCTCCTAGAGAACATTTCTTGTCTAAGTTTGCAGAATCTCGGCATTTCAGCCTCCTGAAAACTGGGAAGGATAAACATCATCCAATTGTATTTATTTCATTGTTTTCAGTCCAATTTCATCCAAAACAACATCACCTCCCCTTTTTTGTCTCTATCATTCCCTTTTCTATGTACATTTCGCTTCTTCATTTTTCTCTGTTAACTCAATACTAACCATTAATCTCACAATGATATTTTTGTTTGTTTGGCTTGGTTTTATATTATTTTGTTGGTAGCACATCTTTTCTTTTGTCTTTCCACTCATATCCAAAGTAACTAATACACTAATGTCCACACTTCTATCAGTGACCCTTGATTTCTTAAAGTTATTGGTGCTTAAAGGAAGAGTGAGTTTTTTATTGTATTTTCATTTTGGGTTAAAAATATGATAATGATTGATTTTACAGATAATATTCCAGTAGGGGGGGAGTCCTGGAAACTGTTTCTTCATTGCTAAGAAGTAGATTAGCTAAGGAAAGTCACCTCACAACCAGACAGTAGTCCCTCTTGAATGATACAAATGCATCCTCTGAAATAATGTGTTATTTAAATAAATTAAAAATTAACAAGTGAGTAAATTCAAAACAATTAAATTAACAGTATTTAACAATAAATAAATAAATTCAAACAATCACCTAATTCATTGTGCACCACAGATAAACATGCCCCAATGCAGAAACAAAAGCAACATTTAAACAGAAAGGCAGCATAATTTTTATGAGCCTTACTAACCCACAAAAATCACCTCCTGTGAAAGGTGATGAAATCCCAAACAATTCAAAAGAAAGCTTATCCATACATTCAAAAAATCAAAGAAGAAAACAAACTCCTGAATGAATCCCCCCCTCCAAAAAACTCACAAACAGTTGAATGATGAGGATGTCCACATAGGATATGGAGGAAGAATTAAACACATAGAAACTAAAGAGAAACAACCATGAACTATTAGAAACGAATAACACAATCGGCCAAATAAAAGCCTCTATGGAAAGCTTCACAAATGCACTGGAGTAAGGATCAGACAGACTATCTGAACTTGAGACAAAATGGAAGAAATCAAATAGTGCAAGGACAAAGCTAACTATAAGAAGACATGAGTAGTAGCTGCAAAATATTCAGGAAAAAAGATTATGAGCATAGACAGAGAAAATTTCTTTCTAAGGCAGAGAATGTAGTTTGAATAAAATTGTATCAGAAAATACCCCCAAACTGGAAAAAGTCATGCCAGTCCAAATACAGGAGGCATTCAAAACAAACAGACATGATCAAAAAAGAAACTCCTCCCGTAGTACAATAAAGCCACTGAATACAACAGGAATAAAGCTTATTGAGAGACGTGAAAAAGAAACACCATGTTAGACATAAAGGCAAGCTCATCAGAACGACAGCAACTGTCTCGATAGAAGTTTAAAAGCCAGGAGGGCTTGGAACGATGCAGTTTAAGTTCTGAAAAAGAGCAATTGCTAGCCCAGAGTGCTAGATCAGCAAAGTTATCTGACAGAATTGAAGAAGGAAAAAATCTTCACAATATGGTAAAGCTAAAGCAGTTCCTGACCACTAAGCCAGGTCTATAGCACATGCTTCCGACAGAGGAGAAAGACAGGCAAATCAGGAGGTGATGGGAAGTAATAAATTGTGCTTGAGTCATTGTTAAGGAAGAAAGAAATAGAAAACATCAGATACCACAAAATAAATAAAGTGACAGAATAGGCTGCTTTAATATACATTTTTCAGTTACAACTCTGAATAATAATAACCTCAAATCCACATCCAAATGACACATTGTTTTATAAGCTTACTTTAAAAAACATATATAGGGCCAAAGAGATGACTCAATGATTTACAGCATTTTTTCTTCTTGCGAAAGAACCAAATTTGATTCCCATGATGGCCCAGAACCATCTGTGGTTCCATTTCCATGGGCTCTATTTTCCTCTTCTGACATCCACACACACCAAGCATAGACATGGTATATGTACATGCATGCCGGCAAAACTTTCTTCCTGTTAAAATTAGATAAATTTTTAATTGAAATACAAATATGCTATATTGTGTGTCATATATATTTATTTTTCAAATAGAGTTACACCATAAGGAGTGATAATGCTCCCCACTCATAGAACCATAAACTAACAGAAACCCTGATGGTCAGGGGAGGGGTGTAGAAGAGACCCAAACAATACAGGATATTGCCACTGCCCCTGTTCACCTACCAGAACCTGAAGATTAAACCCTGTTGCTGGAAATGCCTTGCACTCTAGACACAGGATTTTGGGCGAGGGGTCTTGGTCCATCAAACCACAATAGTCTGTGAAAGTGTCCTTGGATCAGACTGCAGCTGATACCTTGGGAGGACTCTGGGCAAGATATAAAAAGTAAAATATAAAACCAAGAAAGAAACTGGTGACTCTTTCCTCCATGACCATTTGTGTGTATTAGGCATAGTGTGCCCTTTCCCTATTCCTGGTATCTGGACTGATGCTGCTCTTGTGCTCACACCACGCTAGTAGAAAATGAGTCTCTTAGAATAGCTGCTCAGAACAGTGTCTTATGTGAAAAACAGTTATATCAATTAATCAGAGTGGGTACATAAAGATCACCCTACGATGGGGTTATATTTTACAGAGTTTATTTAGTTTGCATTTAGTATCCCCTATATACCAATTAAATCATAAATTTGTTCAGACACTGGTGGGTAGCGAAGACTGTGTTCTTAGTAAGTGGTAATAAGCCAACAGGTTTCAAAGCTGTAATGCTTAATAATCTATATGCATACCCAGTATGTTATGCCCACAGCATGATGGGTCATAATTAAAGAGGAGATACAGTCGGTAATAGAATATATGGAAATATGTTCATTGTGTTGCAGGACACAGGTGAATTAATCATTGAAGATTTTATTTCAGAGAGACATTTGCACTGTGTGGACTACTATTAAGAAATAATTGGAGTGGGGCAGTGGTGGTGCACTCCTTTAATCGCAGCACTCAGGAGATAGAGGCAGGCAAATTTCTAAGTTTGATGCCAGCCTGGACTATAGAGCAAGTTCCAGAATTATCAGGGCTACACACCCAAAGAAACTCTGTCTTGAAAAACCAAAGGGGGAGCCAGGTGATGGTGGCACACGCCTTTAATCCCAGCACTTGGGAGGCAGAGGCAGGCGGATCTCTGTGAGTTCGAGACCAGCCTGGTCTACAAGAGCTAGTTCCAGGACAGGCTCCAAAACCACAGAGAAACCCTGTCTCGAAAAACAAAAAAAAAAACAAAAAAAAAACAAAAAAAAAACAAACAAACAAAACAAAGGGGGGGGACAAAATAAATAATTGGAGGCAAGAATGTGGTTATAAGTGCTCTCAAAGAAACATGGGGCAATGTCAGAATCTATAATTAGTGTTTATAAAACAGAAAGAAGAGAGCAGCAGAGAAGCTGTCACTTTTTTTTTTTTTTTTTTTTTTTTTTGGTTTTTTCGAGACAGGGTTTCTCTGTGGTTTTTTTGGAGCCTGTCCTGGAACTAGCTCTTGTAGACCAGGCTGGTCTCGAACTCACAGAGATCCGCCTGCCTCTGCCTCCCGAGTGCTGGGATTAAAGGCGTGCGCCACCACCGCCCGGCTTTTTTTTAACATTGCCTTTCATTGCTTACAACACACAGCAAACTCCCAGACAGAGTCTGTGGCTACTCACTTTGCAAGACTGTTTCATTGCTCAAGGACAGATACTAAAAGCAGGGAAGGAAATCAAGATTGTGAAGTTGTTGCAAACATAGCAAAAAAAAGAAAACAGTGTTCTGTAGCCAAAGACCCACAAGTCAGCATGGTTAAACCAGTGTCACATTCAGTAACATGCCAATGTTAGAATGGTCCAGAGATGTCCCAGGAGGGGAGAGAACAGGCCGTGTTTGTCTGGTAACTGCAATGGCATGACTTCTTCACCAATGCATTGCTGTCAGAACAAAGGCACAAGAATGTATCACACATGCAATATTGTCCTAAGCTATAAATGTTAATACAATGCTTTTATCTTAAATTCTAATTGGATGTAAATCTTTAAAGTAGCCCTTCACTAGGTGCAGCCTACATGCAAGAATGTGTTCAGGACTCAGGTCTAATGGAGCGAGTTGTAGCCCAGAAGTAGAGAACTTGTCTAGCATACGTGAGGGCTTGGGTCCAGCCCCACCACTAATACACACACACACACGTATATTAATTTTTAAAAGAACTAATGGCCAGTATGTATGTATGTATGTATGTGTATATATATATATATTATATATTATAATCTAAAATTTTGTAATCATCCTTCTCTATAACTGCTTTTTAAAAATTTGCTAGAGCAACTTAAGAAATGTCAGGACCCCACCTGGATGTGTTCGCTTACTCATTTCTTCATCTGAGCAGTTCTAGAGTTAGACTATGTCTTTCCCAAATAAAGCAACATGATTCAAGATAGCTAGCAGCTGTGTGGTCACTCTAGGTTACTGTGCCTCTCAATGCTTGCTTTGTGAACTGTGTAAACCTTTCAGTGCACTCCAGACTGGTACGAAGGATCTCTTCTACTGCCTCCGTGAAAAGCCTCCACCCGCATTAATCAGGCAAGTGTGACAATCACGAGCAAAGCCACTAAGCGGAGCTCTTGTCACAGCTGTAAAACACACAGGCTTGCTTTCTGCAGAATGAAACCTTTTGTTTTCCTTCAAGTTTTTTGGTCACTGTGTGGGCAAGGAACTTGTAGCCTCCATAGGTACCCGGTGAAACTTATGAAAATGTTTAAATAAAAGCTTATTAAATAAAATGAGTAAAGTTAGGAAAACATGTACTGATATTACATTAGCTGATAGTCTTCTAAAGAAAAACAACATGGCCTGGTATTCTTCAAAAAAACAATAAAAGAAAGAAAGAACTTTTCTTTATATGGAAATACAAAATTAATATTTTAAAACTTTAATTAAATAATTTTATTTAATTGGTTCCTAAACTGTAGTGATAAGTGTGTTCCTAACAAGTCTGTACAGAATTCATACTGGTAAATTTCATATGTGTTTACCAGAATGAAAAAGAAGTATGAAAAAAAAGCAATATAGGCTTCACTCGGGAACCATTCAAATGCTACTGCCTTCAGTAGGAACCCAAACCCAGTTCTACACCCCCAGAATCTAGAGGAAATTTGTGACAATGAATCCAATCTTCCTTTTCAAAAGAAGTTGCCTTCCCAAGTCTGTTAGTTACTTTCCTGTTGCTGTGATCATATACCATGATCTAGGAAACGTATAGAAAGGAGGATTTATTTAGACATACTGTTCCAGAGGGTTAAGTCCATCACTATTGTCTTTCTCTGGCAGTTTCTTCTGTGGAGAACATTGTGACATTGAGGAGCAATCTTTTAAGTTTTAAAACTTTTGAAAAGGTCTTAAAATTTGCCTGTAAGCTGATTTGAACTGAAACATCAACAGTGGTGAGGCAAAAAGGGGACCCCCAAAAGATCCCCATCCTGAGTCCTAGAACTTGTGCATGTGTTTTTACCTTCCTAAAAGAGAAGGCAACAGATAGAAATAAGGTCACTAGTCAGCTGACCTGGAAATGGGGAAATTATCCAGGATTACCAAGGCAAATTCAATGTAATCACGAGGGTTCTCTTAGGTGGCAGTGAAGGCAGAGGTCTTGAAGACAGTGGAAGACCGGAAGATGCTATACTGTTGGCTTTGAAGACAGACAAGAAACAAGAGCTAAAACAGGAAGGTAGAGAAGGCAAGGCAATTATGTTAGCCTGACAAGTCTCTTCTGGTCTCCCAACCTGCAAAGGAACCAATCTGTGATTTTGAAGACACTAAGATGTTAGTAGCTCCCCATCAGAGTAGAAATAGCAAACCAGACACGAACATAAAGTTATAATATTTCAGAAAGTCCATCCTCTTCCAACCGATTAGACTACTCGTAGTTCAAAGAGCATCTAAGGGCCACTCACTGCCTTCAAACGCTTTGGATACTACAATTTACATACAAAAGAGAGTTTGTTTCTCCAAGTTATCAGTAATCCAAAAGGTTTATGCAACATTATCAGTTGTAAAGATGAAAATCTTAAAGCAAAAAATAGCTCTTGACTCAACATATTTGTGGCAAAACTTTGCCCAAGAAAGATGAGAGATTAAAAAATGGTTGTAGTATAGGGAAGCAGTTAAAGAGAATGAAGACAAAGGTGCAGAGACGTTATCAGGAAATTAATTAATAAAACATGATGCTGTTTGCTTCATTTTCTAATTTGTGTCATCGATACACTTTTTAGCTATTCGAATTTGCTTTGATTTTAAAATTCTAAATAAATATATATATATATATAACTTGTATCTCATTTTGTATTCATAATCGTGCATTCTTTATCAATATTACATAAGCTTCCAAGTTCATAAATCCAAATTGTAGCTAGGGAGCAGACTATTGGCTACCACTTACCCACGTGTCGGCTGTCCTTATTACCTTCTGCACCTCAGTTTAACGCCAGGGTCCTATGCCAGGTCACTTAGTCACCTCAGAAGCTGAGCTCGGGCTTGAACTGGAGTGTAACTCCAAGGCCTGAGCAGTTTATCACGGAGCAAAGTCTCCCAGAGTTTGGTCCCAATGCATCAGGGCTGGGAAATGAGCAGCTCCATTTTGATTAGCTTCAAAGGGGTCCTAAAAACACTGTAGTTTCTGAACTCGGTGTCCCGACTTCCCTAAGCCCTGTCACAATATATATATATATATATACATAGTTTTCTGGAGGGAAAGAGGTACTCAAAGTGTTAAGTACTGGCATTCTGTTTCAAACTATAACTAGCAGTAGCGAGCCCATCTGGAGCCCTTGGCGTCTGAAATTTCTCCTGTTTTTCACTGAAAGTCTGACAGACAGGCGCCACCGTGTGGGAGAAAGCCGGCTGTGCATAAAGATAATCGCCACACGGTGAGAGGCTGACCTAGAGCTTTGCTTTGTTGTTTGGTCTTTATTTACCACAATAGATTATACTCAAGTGTAGGTGGTTTTGTAGAAACAAAAACAAAATAAAATAAAACGAAGAAGACATCAAAAAAACATAGACAAAAAAGACCATGTACTTTTTGTCTCATCGCCATTCTTATGTGTCCTCACATCTGTCTTCACTCCGGTGGCAGCCACAACCCGTGGACTAACTTGTGGAGCTGGAGCGGCAAGGCGTTGTACAATTGAGCAGAAGTGAAGTCTGCGCTTCCAGAATCCACCGTCTCTACAAAGAGGCTTTCTCTGCAAATGGCTTCAACAAAGGTTGCAGTGCTGGAAAACAGGTGTGCATGTCCACGTGCAAAGAGAACAATCATTCTGTGCAAACAGAACGAATCTGACCCAACATCTTGCACCTTAAGGTATCTGGTGTTTATTCAAACTCCCATTTGCTGCATTGCTTTCTTTTTATTTCGTTTTGTTCTTATATAAAAGACGCAAATTAATAAAGCAATCTGTGACCTAGGAATTAACTATGTGAAGATTTAAAAATCAGTGGTTTGAAAAAGAATGACTCCCAAAGGGCGTGGCACGATTAAGAGGTGTAATCTTGTTGGAGGAAGTGTGTCCCTGTGGGAGTGTGTTTTGAGGTCTTTTGCTTAGGGTTCCCTCAGTGTCACGATCAGGCGACTTTCTCCGGCCTGACAGATGTAGGACTCTCAGCACCACAACTGCCTGCACACCACCATGCTCCCCATCATGGTGATAATGGACTGAACAGCTGAGACTGTAAGCGAGCCACCTGAATAAATGTTCTCTTTATAAGAACTGCCATGGTCATGGTGTCTTTTCACGGCAATGAAAGCCCTAGGTAAGACACTCTGTATACCTGGTTTTGTCCTTTGTTCTTTATTGATATTTGGCATTTTGGTGCCACTTACCATGATTAAGTGTTGAAAAGTCAAAACCTCAAAACAACGACTAAAGCAAACAGCCCTGGAAGGTCTTTTTGCTGTTGCTGTTTGTTTGTTTTTGTGGTTGCCAGTTGTTGTTTTTTAGTCTATTAAGACAAATCAACCAAAAGGTACTATCTGGTCATCCTTTCCAATCAACATTCCAAAAGCAGAAATATTATTACTAAATGTTGAAATGCTATCCAGAAGAATGAGAAGCTGAAATTTGAAATAAGGGTCACCTAAGACGTAAGACTTAGCTAGATATATGTCTGAGCCATTGGCCAAAGAGCATTGAAATTAATATAGTTTCTGTGTGGTTATTTGGGCTTGAATGGCCGAGAAAGCAAAAGGTCAAAGGAGACTGAGCTTTCATTTCCAGGCCACCCAGACCCAGATGATCACACAAAAGCTGTATTAATTGCAACACTGTTTGGCCAACAGCTCAGGTGTATTCTTGGCTAGCTCTTATATCTTAAATTAATCCGTTTCTATTATGTTATATCTTATCACAAGGCTCGTGGTTTGTTATGTCACAGTTTGCTTCTTGGGTGGCTACATGGCATCTGCCTGACTCCTACTCGCTCTATCTCTCTCTATTAGGATTTCCTTCCTGGCTTTACTCTGCTAAGCCATAGGCCAGACATCCCCTATGTGATTGATGGGGATGAGCGGCCTGATAGTCATAGAATTTGATGAAGTTGCAAGGAGAGTGTTCCTGGATAAACTTACTTGGCAGGATTCCCTTTTAGAAGTAGATTTTAGAAAGAAGTACACAGGAAAACCTAGGGTGGGGGTCAGAAATGGACCCGAGATCAAGGCTTGTGTCTTCTCTTGTTTCAGAAAGGGTGAAGAAGGGAGGGGTAAGAAGAGGAGGATATGAGTGTGCACCTGCTGTCTTGTTTACTTGTCGGGCCATTGGGACCAGTTTGTCCATCTGCCTAATAGGTTAGCAGAGCAACACTGTTGTGTGGTTACAGCAGCCAGGCCAGAAATGAGTCAAGGCTCTATGAAAACAAAAGAAAACAAAAGCCGAACCTTGCAAGCCCTGAGCCTGAGCCCAGGTAGTCAGGGAGACTTGAAGCACCTGTAGCTGGCTGGTGGGTGATGTGACTTCTGATGCACTTCCTGAATTGTGAGGTGGTATCTGTGGAAGTGTTAGGTGTCCGCACTTTATGAGTGACCCACACACCAGCAGCACAATTGACATATATACTTGATCTGATATGATGGTTTCCATCAAATTCACACCAGTCTACCTGTTAGTCAAAGCATGATGGATGCAAAGGCAGGAGGATTGCCGTGTGTTTAAGGCCAGCCAAGCTTACATAGCAAAACCTACTATACAATGATAAAAAGTAAAAATCCAAAGTGAGACAAATCAAGAAAAGAGTCTTCTGCCCCGAGTTGGCAGAAATTTGGGGAAAGCGTGGGTTCTGGTTTTAGTAGTGGCAGCTCAGGGATGTGGGAAACAGTGGGAAGCATTAATTTCGAGAACCAGATGTTATCTACCATTCACAGTAGACAATAAAACCTCCAACAATAAACAGACATAGAATCTAAAAACTCACAGAATGTTCTACAGTTTTTCCTGGAAACCCTTTTTTCCCTCTACAGCCATTCCTATTTCTACCAAAGGTTGCTATTAGGATTCATCATATTTGAGACAATATGGTAAAGTCTAAATATTGCTAGTCAGGGTTAGGTGAAACCATAGGATCAAATCTCAAATCTGGTGCATGTTATCTACATAAACTCAAGGAAGTTATGGGAAATCTCTTGATTTGGTCTCTCTGTTTTCTGTTACATTTATCTGTAGGGGCAGGGCCTGTGCTTTAGTGGGCATGTGTAGGGTAGAAGACAGCTTATGGAACTCAGTTCTCTCCATTTACCATGAAAGTCCTGAGAACCAGCTCAGGTCATCGGGAGTGGCAGCCAGCACCTTTACCCGGGGTCACCTCACTGCCCCAGTCCCTTTTTGCTTAAGATAAGACTAAACACTAACATCACTTACCAAATTTGTACAAAACCAGGGAACATGTGTTATGTGTAGTGACATGCACCTGTAATCCCAGAACACTGGATGCTGAGGCAAGAGGAATGCATGTTTGAAGCAAGTGGATATATAGTGAGACCTTTGTGTGAAAAAAATTAAAGCAAAAATTAAATAAGACAAGAAACTGCTTAACTTGGCACATGAAGCACATTCAGAAATAATGCGGTGGGTGTCTGTATTTTACTCCAATAAATACCATAAAGATTTTCCATGAGAATGTAGGTCAGAAATGTATTTATTTACCAATATTTTCATATGTTAAGGCATTCAACAAATGTTTTAGAGCTACTGAGCAGACGCTCTAATTTTGGAAGCTGCCATTTTAGTAGCAATAACATAATTCTAAGTGTTGATAGAGAAAGATACAAATCAAGTCTGCTTTGAGATTCCCCGATGGCTCCTTTTAATCATAGTGATGAATTGACCGTGCAGAAAATCAGAAAAATACACAGAAGCCAATGCTTCCTGCCTCTAGTGTACTTCTCCTGTGTTGTGGATATTTGTAAAATGTGTGAAAATGTATTGTGACAGAAAGATGGACAGCCAATAACTAGGCAGGAAGGATTTCCTGGGAGAAAAAGGAAGAAGAAGCTAAGTGAAAGCGGGGAGGGGATGGCGGGGGACAGGAGACATGGAAGAAGCAAGATGGGTGTATGTAGCAGGATGAAGATTAACAGAAATAAGATAATTAAGTTATAAGAGCAAGTTAAAACAAGCCAAAGCTAAGGTCAAAATTTCATGATTAATAAGAAGCCTTCGCATCATTATCTGTGGGCTGGCAGTCCCAATGAAAACCTTCTACTACACTTCTCCTGGCATATAACTCAATCAAATGGATAAAATAGTCATTTAGTATTTCTGAGAAAAAGCAAAGAGGCATTGTGGTAGCATTCTTTAATTCTGTGTAATGAGTAGTGAAAAGTAGGAGGGTCATCTGAGCCTAGGAGTTTGACGACAATATAGCAAGATATATCTCCGTTTCAAAATGTGTTTTTTCCCTCATAAACAAACTTCAAAGGATTGCTGGAATACTGTATCCCCACAGCAACAAAGTCCCCAGTGGACAGCAGTGAAAATTCCATTCTTTGAAGTCAGAGGTAGGCTCATGAATCAATCTGGGATTTGGCTAGCATGATCCAGAAGTTTCCCAGGCCAGGATATGAACTGGAAGTTAAACCAGTTAGATCTCAATCTCTCTCTCTGTCTCTCTGTCTCTCTGTCTCTCTCTGTGTGTCTTTCTCTCTCCTCTCTCTCTGTCTCTCTGTCTCTCTGTCTCTCTGTCTCTCTCTCTCTCTCTCTCCCCCTAGTCTAAAGTGGATCATTTTTATTATTTGAGCATGTACACAAATATATTTGATGAAATTCAAAAACAGTTCTAAATATAAGAGACTTTGCTGCAGTATCGGGACTGTTTGTTAGGATGTAAGAGTCCACTAGAGGACAGATGATTTTTTTTTCTTTTTAAGTTTTTTAAATGTTTTATTTAAGTGTATGTATCTGTGTGGGTTTATGTGCTAGTGCCTGCAGAGGCTGGAGGATCCCCTGGGGCTGAAGTTACAGGCTCTTTTGAGCTACCTGACATAGGTTCTGGGAACTGAACTCCAGTTGTCTTGAAGAGTAGCAAATAATTCTAATGACTGAGTCATCTCCCCAGTCCATTACGCTTCATTTTAGATGATTAGCTGGTTCTATTTCAATCAAACAGAATTTTCACTGATGTAGTTCTGGGAGAAAGAAGTGTACCCTGCTTGTTGAAAAGAATTTGCATCTGATTCTTTGATTCAAACATATTTTCAAGTCTTTTTTATAAAATGTTGAGTGAGTCCGTGAGCAAACTCAAGCATGTGGTTCTGACAGACCTTGCCCTTCTTCCTTATTCCCTCTGCCTTTCTGAAAGCTATTGGACTACGTTCCTAAAGCTAGCCACCAAGGTCCCTTTCCTTATTTGACCTCTTCCTCCTCCTGAGACTGACGACCAAAGTACAGCAATCAAATGCCCTCTTTGGCTTGCCTAAATTAACATTGCCCAATTAAAATTAAACACCTCATCCAAAAACAGGGGCTTCCCATTTTACTATTATAAACTGCCATTTCCTTTGGCCGATGTATGTCTGTCTCCCCTCTATCCAGAGGATAAACATGAAGAAGAGGCAAGGAAGGCAGACCCAAATCAATGTTACAAAGTGTGACATGTTAGTCTGGGGCTGAGGTGGAGGCTCACTCCCTTAGTTCCTATTTCCTAACCAACAACCCATGCTCATGACCCACTGCTTATCTCTCTTCATTCCTTAGTTCACCTATCCTGGAAACCTTGCTAGAACTCATGGCCATTGCTAGTTTCTAACCTGTCTATGGTGAAATCTGTACAACGACAAGCTGTGTATCACAAAGTAAAACGAACAGCACCTTAACAGGTATTTTTAATTAACCTGAAAGGATTTTTAAGTATATAGCATAGAATAAAATTTTGAAGTATACTAATCATCTATGAGATATTTAAAATCCAGTTGCATAGACTTATTTCTTAAGTAACTTATCACTTGAAACTATAATAATCACAAAGCCCTTTAGGCTACTTTCTATCTCTGTCAGATACATCCCACAAATAAGCTCCTATTCTCCATTATCCAATAGCCTCTTCATTATTCTAGATAGTTACATGCAAAACTACTTCATTTTCCAAAAGTAGCAAATATAATAGCAATTAAATGGAAAGCATAATTTTCTTTCCCATCCATGTTACATGGCATTATTGTGGTTATAATGTCCACTCTCATCCCTTACATTTGAGACTGTGTGTGATGACTAAACCTTGATGTTCAACCTGAGATGCCTAAGAGGGACCCACAGTTGAATAAGTGCTTCCATCAGATTGACGTGTGGGCATTTTCTTGATTGCTAAGACCCAGCCCACTACACACAGTGTCATTCCTAGACAAGGGGGCCTGTGCTGTATGAGAAAGATAGATGACGGTCTGCAGAGATAGCTCAGTATCAAGAAGAGCACTTGTTACTCTTGCAGAGGACCAGGTTTGGTTCCCAGCCCCTAAGTGGCAGCTCACAACCATCCACAACTCCAGTTACAGGGGATCCTGCACATTCTTCTAGTCTCAGAAGTCACCAGGCATACCTGCAGTGCTCTTAAATACATGCAGGCAAAATATTCATGTTGTCCTAGTTAGGGTTTCTATTTTCTGAAGAGACACCATGACCATGGCAACTCTTATAAAGGAAGACATTTAATTGTGGTGACTCGCTTACAGTCCAGAAATTTAGTCCATTATCATCATGGTGGGCTATGATGGCATCCAGGCAGACATGGTGCTGAAGAAGTAGCTGAGAGTCATACATCTTGCAGACAACAGAAAGTAGTCTGAGACACTGGGTGATGTTTTGAGCATATGCGAGACCTCAAAGCCCACCTCTGTGGTGACACACTTCCTCCAACAAGACCTCACCTACTCCATCAAGGCCATACAACCGAATAGTACCACTCCCTTTGGGGGCCATTTCCTTTCAAATCACCACATATCCATAAAATAAACAAAAAAATCTTTAAGAAAGAAAGAGAAAGGTGAAGGAGAGGGAAAATAAGTTAGCTGAATGTGTGTCTAGGAGCAAAACAGTCTGTGTTCCTTCATGGTCTCTGCGTTGCTGCTTCAAGTTCCAGCCTTGAGTTCCTGTCTTGGCTTCCCTCAAGGAGCACATGTAAGAAGAAATAATCCCTTTCCTCCCCAGGTTGTTTTAGATCAGAGTTTTATTACATCAAAAGAGAAATAAACTTGGACAATGGGTCTCACTATATAGTCTACTGTGATCTTGAACTTATGACCCTCTTGACTAAGCTTCCAAGGGATAGCATTTCATGTATGAGCTCCATGCCTGATTTCTTGAGTGTGATTATTTGTAAATATTTGCCTATAGGTCAAAGAAAATAGTGGTTAAAATTTATAATGTATTTCTTTAATATTTTTGAAGCCAAAGACACTTGTGATTGTGTCTTTCTTCCTCTGATGGACAGAGGAGTGTGCACATAAACACACAAATGCATTTCGTTTGTGTCAGAGATGGACAAAATCAAAGGTGCTGGAAAGTAGAAACGGAAAGAAGATACAGGTCTTCGCGACACAGTGCAAACATTTGAAAGGTGATGAAAACAACTTCAATATTTGTGGTGAGTATGGCATGGTGGTTCACACTTACAATACCAGCTCTCAGGAGGAAGAGGTAGGAGACTCCGGAGTCAGAGGTCATCCATCTCTGGATACAAAGTAAGTTCAAGGCTGGGCTGCCTGAGACCTTTCTCAAAATAAAAATGCCAGCATTTTTACTGTTGGTGCACCACTGAGAAACTTGGATTTTGTCTGTTATCTGAAAGGATACAGATTTTCAAATGTTTTGTTGTGGATTTTTCTTGTTGTAGTTAAGGGAAGGTAACTGAACATATCTGAATATAACTTCTTCCTATTTAAAGAATGCATCCAGAAAGCACATACTCATCTCTGTGCCAGATACAGATGTCCACTGTGCAAGAACACCTGGATTTTATTCTACCTAAGATGTCAAAACCATGAGATTTAATCTCTAAAAACAAAATTACCTAAGTATACTTGTTACTAATAAATGTGTGTATGTGTGTATGAGGTTTCAATAATATTGCTTTACTCAAATATCTTTTATTAAAAGAAATGACAATTTTTTCATATTTCTGTTTTAATAAAATTCACAGTTAAAATTAATGAAAATAATTATTAATAAATAATAAATGCATCAAATTATTTATAAAGGCTTTTTAAATATTAAATAATAATTACAAAACTGAGCACAGTACACAAATATCTGTAAAACATATCACTAAAATCATGTATAATGACATAATTTTATACATGTTTTTTCACTGGTACTGAGACATAATTTGCATAATTAAATGTTTCCTATGAATGTTAACCATATAAAAATAAGATTTCTAACAAAAATATGACACAGTTTTAAATATTCTATTTACAATATATAATTTAAAGTTTGTTTTAAAAAATACTATGAATTTTTGTTTACACAAAGGCAAGCCAAGAAAGCCTTCATCCTCCTGCGGGACACCACTCATCAGTTACTCCTGGGAAGTTACTTTATGCAGATTCATGTGAAACTAAACATTAAACATGATTCCAAATACTTTTTCTTCAAATTAGATTTGCATCTTATGAAATGTCTGAAAGGAAAAAGAGAATAAAAATAGTAGCAACATGGTTTTTAACACCCATAAAATATTTCGATACTTTTAATATTTGCATTCTATATTATCTTTTTTTTTAAATATAACCCTGAGAAAGCAGGCTAGTGTGCTGACAGAAAGGAGGGGATTTTATTTTATTTTTATTGTTTTTATTGCACTATACATTTTTCTCCACTCAAGGAGGGAATTTTATATAGAAGGAAGATATTGGTCTTCCTTTTGACAAGTAACTCAGAAAATGTGCTTAGAACATATTAAACTGGATTATTGTGATTATAATCTCTTGATTAAATAATCTGAAGCAGGTCTGAAGGGATGGTTCATCAGTTGAAAGTACTGCCCGCTTTTCCAGAAAATCCTGCTCTATTTCCAGCACCCACATGGCAGCTCAAAGTTCCAGTGCCAGGCATAAGCAAGTGCAAAAAACCCATACAAATAAAATAAAAGTAAATAAAATCTCAAATACATAACGATCTAAAGCAGACATTTACATGGAATATTATGCAAGAAATCACTGAAACTCAAAACTGTTTATTCATGATTTAAACTCTTCAATTTAAGAAAGTTCCAGGCAAATGTAGTTTGTGGACAATATTTTATTACCTTTACCTATATTTGGGTGGTGTTTAGTATTGGATTCAAGACCTGACACATACACAAACACAGGCTCTAACATTAAACTACATCCCAAGTCCCATGTTTTAAATGACCATGCAATATTGGGGGAGAAACAAATCCAATTACTTTATTAATATAAGAGATTCGTATAAATTTTTATGTACAAAAAATAAATTAAGACCCAAGAAAGGGATATATACATACATATACATACATACATACATACATATATATATGTATATATATATACATACATATATGGATGGGTGTGAATTCATGTAGGTACTTTCAATAGCCAGATAGATTTACTTATACATTATGTTTTGAAAATTCAAAAGGGTTGGAACAGTTTGGAATTAGCTAATTCAAGTGAGTTAACATATTTTCTTCCTCTAAGGCAAAGGAAAAATTTAAATGTGGTGGCTATGAATATTCAGAATTCACAGTGTCTATTGCTTCTAATTTGTACCGGCTGCTTAGAAATAATAATAACAGCAACAGTGGGAAAAAAACTGTTCCAACTGAGTCACCAGACACAATCTGATTATTTTGCACGATAGCACTTAGTCTCTTGAGTACCAGAATCTGAAATTTGGGATTACAGGCAACATTTTCTTAAATCATAGTATTAAGGCTGATGGATCTACTCAGTGATAAAGCATTTACCTTGTTTTGTGCACACCCTGTGTTTGATCCCCAACACTATGTGGGGTCGGGGTGAGAGGACAGAAAGGAAATGAGGAAGAGAAATACCCTTAGGATGAGTAAATAAATAATAAATAGATAGATACTCACAGGGTAAATTTCCTAGGTCTGGGAGCACAGCGGGCTCACGGCTAATCTCGTCAGCAATCTAGCACACCTTTTATAATCTAGAAAACAATTTAAAAATAATAACACATAGAGTTCAGTGTTATGAATGAGAAAAGAGTAATGTTATTGTCAATGATGCATGTAACCACCATAATTTTAAAAGTTCCTAACTTAACACGCATGTGTTCTTTTCTTCCTCTGAAAAGATACCAAAATTTGATGCCTTCACTTTAGAGAGGAGAAAACAGCTTCAAAGGTTATCTTATCTCACAACAGCTAAGTGTTTTAGTTCCCAAAACTGCTTTCTCTCCACCGAACTATGCCGTCATCCATTATCTTTGAGTTGAGTTATTATTTTGTTTCTGTTTTTGTCAATGTGACACAAGACTAGAGTCGAGCAGGAAGAGGAACCCTTAGCTGAGGGATTGCCTCCATTAGGTTGTCCTATAAGTAAATCTGTGGGCATTTTCTTGATTAATGGTTATGTGGGAGGACCAGACTACAGCGGGTGGCGTCCACCCTCCAAAGGTGTTTGTGGGCTAAGACAGCAGGAAGGCACGGGAGTAAACCAGTAAGCGGCATTCCTCCACTGCCTTTGCTTCAGTTCTGGCCTTGAGGTCCCTGCCTTGAGTTTCTTTCGGTCTCCATCATTGGTGGAAGAGTAAGCTGAAATAAATCTTTCTCCCAACACTCTTGGTCTGCATTCTACCACAGCGACAGAGAAGCAGACTAGAATAAATCCATTGGGCTTAATTTCCCCTACTCATTAAATGGAAGGTTTTGTTTTTGAAAAAATAAATACAAAAATCTGACTCAATATTCAATCCTAAGTAAAGTTAAATACTCCTCAGGGTCATCTAGATTACAAGAAATAAAATGCTCAGAAGCCATTCACTGTAAAAGGAAATTTTAGATTTAGAAAGGAATTTGAAACAGGCAATTCAGCTACCATATATTATCATAACTGGGCATTTTGAATGATGGTTATTTAGTGCTATGTTTGGAATTATTGTTAACTCCATTAACTTAAGTGTTCAAAAGAACTCATTGTACAAAGGGCTGTTATCATTCAGGGAAACCCAGCACACACCGTACAAATGACACGATATAAAAACATTTACTTCAAAATAACTCAGGGAGAGATGTTGACTTCTTCATAGTCAGCTCAGTGGGTTTTTTTTTTCATTTATACGAGAAATCACTTTATTTATACCAAGGAATTTGAATAATGATAAAAGGTTTCTGTCCTGACAAACATTCTAGTCTTTAAGAAAACCTGACTATTTTCAGATTTGGAAATATCCCCAACCCAAATGTGATCTCTAGTTCCTTATACTTCAACAGTACACACAACCTTGAGCTTGAGTACTGAAAGATTATAAATAGCATCCCATGCAATGTTTAGTCTACTGAGTCCCACCCAAAGAGAGTTGAAGCTTGAAAATTTATGCATTCATTGTTGGATTGGGTTTTTGTTGTTGTTGTTGTTGTTGTTTTTCTAAGATCTGCCCAGGCCACTTACAAGCTGGCATGGAGCAATCCCTGGTGTTGTGATAAAGTCGATGGAAGTGTTTGCTGCATTCAGCTGAAAACGTGACAGGCCCTAGAGAAAGGGAAAGAATGCTTATTATAAACATGGGCGTGTTTCCCAAACAAGTTTCTAGCACTAGATGGCTGGAGACAGTGCAACTGTAGATTCCATCCGTCCTACCCTTTAAAGAACTGGCCTGAGAATTCCTTCCTTTACCCAGACACTGTGGGAGGTGCTAAACTTTGATCTAAGTTTGCACCACATTCTCAGTATCTCACATCATGGAACCTTCTGGCTAGAAGAGCTCCTGAGGAACTAGAAGGGGACACTCCAGACAGAAGGGAAATGCAGAGAGTGAATCAGGAGGGAGTGGCTTTCTGGCCCCTTGATTTTTTTTTCTACTTAATGGGAAGTCATGTTTCTAGTGATGACATTTGTTTCGAATTGAAGCAATGTATGCTCATTAGTGTAAGGAATTACTGCAAAGGGGGAAGAGCCTTGAAACTGCAGCAAAACCTTCCTCCTTCCCCCGGTCCACAGGCATCTCCCCAACACTCAGGGCTGCCTTCCTCATCTACAGGTGTCTCTGTACGACACTCAGAAACGCCATTTGAGAGTTAACAGCTGGGTGTAGTTGTGTTGGACTATAATTCTAATACTTGAGATGGGAAGGCAGGCAATGAGGTTTTGGGCCTGCACAAAGAACTGCAAGCAACTGAGGAAGGTTGGGAGAAGGCAATGTGGCCCTCCCTTCCCAGGGAAGAACAATGACACATGATTAGCCCAAAATAACACGTACACAAATAACATTATATGGATTCAATAGGTTATATTTAAGAATGTATGTATATTCATATATGCATGCAATAGCAATTGATGAAAAAGCAGGCAATTGATTTGCAGGAGAGTGGGTGGGGGGTACATAAGAGGGCTGAGAGGGAGGATAGGAAAGGGAGAAATGTCATAATTAAATTGCAGTTTTAAAAACAAACAAGAAAGCATCCAAGAGGGGTGTGTGTGTAACATATGCTCATCTGTCTCCTGTCTATTAAACCTCAATGCTGTGCTGGCCGAAGCACAGTCTAAATGCTTCAGCATGCCCCTGAAGGTTGTTTGCCATCTGGTTTGTTCACACTACATCGCCCCCCACTAGCCAAATGCATCTCCTTCCTAAGTTCACCCTTCATCCCCAATCCATGCCTATTATCTGCCTGTCTTCTTCCACTATAGCCCTCAAGCCTGGCCCCGTGGGTGGCTCAAGACCACACTCTCTCGTACTTTAAAGCCCAACTTAGAAAGCCTGTCCCACTGCAAGCTTTCACGGTTGGCTCTCAGTAAATCATCCTTTTCATTGCTCTTTAAAAGATCCTTTACATTCTACTGCTTATCAAATTCTTGTGCACTTTATAGATCACACAAGTTGGTAGCAGTTGACTGAAAACCCAGCTGAACTCAAGGCCCTTCTAGACATTAATCTCAATAGCTCCACTGTCTTTGAATGCATTCTATATTAAAATCTTTCTTTTATAACTGAGTCACTGAAATAGTGTAAACTTACCTGTGAAATGCTTTATGAATTTGTCTTTCAAGGTCATGTCTCTTGGGAATATTTCTGAAAAGAAAAAAAAAGAGTTTATAATTTCTAGAATGGATTTCCACTATTAAAACATAGGTACAACACTATACACATGGATCTTTGCAGTAGGCATAGCAGGTCTCAGATCACTGGGCTCTGGCCCAATCCATTCTCCAGGGCTCTGGAACTCTGGCTTAGCTTGTTTGTTAGGTGTTTGTTCTACACCTCCCCCAGGGAACCATTCAGAGCCCTCACCAATATCTACTGCTGAATGTCTCATTTTCTGACTTCCCAGAGCTTCCCCAATCCTGTGTTCCCCAACCTCAGTGAATATCATCATTCTTTAATGTTTGCATTGCTGTAGTGATTTAAACGATAATGTTCCCTATAGTTCCATAGGGAGTGGTATTATTAGGAAGTGTGGCTTAACTGGAGTAAGTGTGGTGTTGTTGGAGGAACTGCATCACTAGCAGGTGGGCTTTGAGTTCTCAGAAACTCAAGTCAGGCCCAGTGGCTCACTTGTTCTTCCTGCTGCCCGCCAATCCCAGCATACACTCTCAGCTACCTCTCTATAATTACATTTGCCTGAATTCTACCATGTTTCCCGCGAAGAAAATAATGGGTTAAACCTCTGTGCTGTAAGTCCCCTCCAATTAAATGATTTTCCTCATAAGAGTTGTCGTGGTCATGGTGTCTCATCATAGCAATAAAACCCAAACTAAAAGCCGGGCGGTGGTGGCGCACGCCTTTAATCCCAGCACTCGGGAGGCAGAGGCAGGCGGATCTCTGTGAGTTCGAGACCAGCCTGGTCTACAGAGCTAGTTCCAGGACAGGCTCCAAAAACTACAGAGAAACCCTGTCTCGAAAAACCAAAAAAAAAAAAAAAAAAACCCAAACTAAGACAATAGTCCACCTCAACATGTTTTGCTTGACTGCCTTAGGGTTTCTATTGCTGTGAAGAGACACTATGACCACAGCAACACTTACAAAGGAAAACATTTAATTGGGGTGGTTTACAGGACAGGGGCTCAGTCCATTAACATTGTGGTGAGACATGGCAGCATACAGGCAAACATGGTGCTGGGAAAGAAGTTGAAAATTCTACACCTTTGATCCACAGGCAACAGGAAGTGAACTGAAACACTGGGTGTAGCTTGAGCATATATGAGACCTCTGACCCTACCCCAGCAGTGACACACTTCCTCCAACATTGCCTTATCTACTCCAACAAAGCCACACTTCCACTTAATAGTGCTACTCTCTATGAGCTTATGGAGGCCATTTACATTCAAATTACCACACTTTTTTATTTTATGTAGGCTGGTATGTGAGATATAGCATACATATGGAAATCAAATGGGAACTTTCGGGGGTTTGATCCTCTCCTTCCAGCATGTGGGTTCCAGATATTAATAGAGATCCAGCTTAACAGCAAGCACCCTTACTCACTGAGCCATCTCACTCTCCGCCAATTGTGCATTTAGCCTTACAGCATTTTCCTTACATATTGACTTCTTTATAAACCACACATAATATGAGCGCTTCATGGAATGCGTGTTTGTCACCTGGAGATGGACAGAGTTTGTGGAGACTGAGCAATGCTGGTGGAATCTCGGGGGAACTATAACAGCCCTTTATATCCCAGAAGGTGAGGAAGCCATCTCTAGAAGCTTCATAGATGTTTCCTAGGGGAGGGGAAGGGAAAGGAGGACCCCATCTCATCCAAAGGATCCTTGGATCTAATGGAAGTCATGGACCAGAGATGGGGTGGAAAGCTGAGTTAGAGGAACAAGACCAGGACCAGATGCTTTAACTCAGCAGGGGTCTGGCAGTCAGGCACATGTGACAACCTACTTCACCCTAGTTATCACTGCTGCTGGATTCCTCTTCTGAAGACACTGGCTCATGACTTTATCCAGAGGAGGCCTAGGAAAGCTGCCAGAATTAAAATATAACATGCTGTGTTTTTGCTAAAGTAGAGTTGGAATGGGATGTGATTGGTGTGGAGGAGGGCTTTGTTCCTGAGGAGGTAACAAAGGTGCAGAATCAGCAGTGCCGAGGATTAGTGAGTCTATCACAGGTGGGATCCCCTTGGCTGCCAATCAGGTGGTGCAATTTGCTGTTCCTCAACCTCTTCCTCCTTCCTGCAGCAAAGCTGGAGAGGATAGGACTGCATGCAGGGTGAGTGGCCACATGAAGAGGTCACTCTGACATACGCTGTATTTAGAATATTAAGTCCACAAAACTCACTAGAAATTCAGATTTAAAGACCATTTCAGTCAATTGTCTGTTGTAGGAATTTTCTCTCCTTAGAACAATGAGGTTTTCAGCCCCCAAAGTGCTAATGGCGATGGGTCTTTTTCCATTCTTGATGTCATCTGCCCATGAAAGGAAGAAATGGTTCTCTCCAGTTCCTCAAGAACATGGCTTCTCCGTTGGCTCTCCAGCTCCTCAGCTGCTTGGTGCTCTGTTCTGCATTGTAAAGTTTCTCTTCTTAGCTGGCAATTTCCTCTCTTAATTTGATGTGGGATTTTGCTTTGTGTCTGGAAACACTTCGGCCTTTCCATCTGTCTGTGCATTTCTGCTGCAAAGACGCCTCTTTAGTCGGAAAGGTTGGACTGTTCTCCGTAAGGTACCACTTCACTCTAGTGTCTTCAGATACCTGCATGAAACTTTCTTCCTCCTTCTGCGCCTTTTTGTTGATGTTTTGTTTAGATTTTGTTTTGGAGACTGGCTTGGTGTCGGCGGTGCTGAGGGCAGCAGTGGGGGCGGTGGGCGGCTGCTGCGTCTCCGCATTGCTGCTCATGGTTGCAGTGGTAGTGACTGAGGCCTGCAGTGACGGCTGCAGCTCCTCTCGGGATGTGATGTTGACTAGGCATGAAGCAGTGGTGGTAGGGCTCTCAGGGCTCTCTGGGGTCCATTCTCTGCTCCCACTACCAATCGAACTCCTGTGGTTTTAAAAGAAGCTTCTAACTCAGTTGCGTGACTCTGTTCCTTCTGAGTTCCTTTTGGCATTGAACTCAACACAATTATGTGATTCACTATACATCCAATTCCAGTTTTCCATCATCAGCCACATCGTCTTCAAACATGGAGACCCAACCTTCATCATTGGCCAGCCAACACAGAAAGGCTGGAGGCTGCTTTCTTTATTGTGACAGCTTTTCTGTTCTTTGTTGGGACTCTCAGTGTGTTTTCTCTCTATTCAGAACACCTGTTCTTCCCATATTTCAGCTTTAAACTACCCTGAGCATCGTTTTGGCTTCGGCTACTCATGATCTGAAAGCTTCAGACTGTTTGCTAGTGATTTATTCTTTTTAAAGTACAGGCCATCAATCCATTCTGTGCAGAATGTTCAGACATCTCTTAGTTCTTTCTCTAGAAACTGTATTTCATCACCTTCCAGCATGAACTCCTCTCTCCAGCTTCTTTCCATTCACCTCCAACTTCTTGCTTCTGTTGGCTCCTTCCTAGAAACCTCTAGGCTTTATTGTCCTTTTCGAGTAACCCCTACCTTTCTCAAGTAGTGCATATTTTCTTCACATTTTCTTCACTGAGTCCTAAAAAACTCTAAAAGTGTTCTTCTCCTTCTACACGAAGCAGCCTACTAAATGGAGGAAAGCTTCTCCATAAAACCAAGAGAGCAGTAACAAATAGCGAGACACAAGATCAATTCCCATGAGAAATGGTAGGGACTGAGGTCTGGTCTTCACCCGGCAGTGCCATACCCTGCACAGTTCTTCTAGGACGGGCACCAGCAGGGCCCTAGAGCAGCCCTGGGCTCCTGTGTAGTGCCAGGGAGCTGCATAGGTGCCTGAGCTGCCAGTGCCAGGAAGCACAGAGCAAAGAGCACAGAACACCCAGCATCACCTTCGGAACTGAACACTGGGTGATGGCGGGGCAGGCTCTCTCTGTCTGTGAGAACTAGGATTAGGGGTACCCATTATTGCACCTGGCCGGACATGGGTTCTCGAGATTTGAACGGTGTGCTTCTTCATGCTCGCACCCACTGAACCATCTCACCAGGAACCTACTGCTGTAATTTTCCACCTAACACTTTCTTTTTTATTTATTGTGTGTGTAAGGTATTTTCCCTGCATGTATATCTGTATACCGTGCACATACAATGCCCTCAGGTACCAGAAGAGGGCATTGGATCATCTGGTACTAGAATTGTAGATAATTGTGAATTACCATGTGAAGGCTGGAAATCAATCTTGCGTCCTAAGATCAGACCATGTTTCTAACCGTTGAGCTACCTCTCCAGTCCCCATGTAACACTTTCAAGCCTTGGTTGGCTGTAGGTATCTGAACACTCTAAAAATGTCACTAAGCACAAGGCCAGGTCTACTGTACTTCACACCCACAGTGCTTCCTGTTGCCACAGAGACAGGAGGGAAACATCACCTGCCTCTCTGTCTCCTGACAGCAATCTTGGAAATCTGCTCCTAATATTTGTGAGTTTACTTACAACCATAAAAATAAAAACCAAAGAGGAAAAAGCATGATTAAAATGTAATTTTAGGGCAAGTAGGATGGCTTAGTAGGTAAAGGTGCTTGCTGCTGAGCCTGATGACCAAGTTCAACCCCTGGGGGCCACATGGTAGAACTGACTCCCACAGGTTGTTTTCTGACCTCCACAAATGTACCCCAGCAAATGCACGCAATACACATACGTGCACATATAAATAAATGTAATACGAATTTTAAAGAAATTTGAAAATTTGTAACTTCCCCAGTCAATCTCTGATTAAAAAGCAACGTTCTGGAGGAAGAAAGCAACACTGGGCGACTCTATCGGCTTCCTACATGGACTTTCTTTACTTTCGGCTGAGACAAATGGATCCTTCAAGCAGATAACTGTTGCTGCCAGAAGCGCAGTGAATAGGGAGAGATCCGTTCATGTAAGTGAGCTGTGGATGCTCACAATGACTGTTTATGATTGGAGCATCTGCCTACGGCGCCCAGCAGACAGAAGACATCTGCTTACAGCACCTGCCAAATACAAACGTGGAGTAAAATCATATGTATCCTTTCCACCTTGACCTCATCCCACCCTAACAGCTTTCAGTGAAACAAATAACTCTCAGCAAATCTACCAATAAAATATTAACGCACATTAAAACCAAAGGGGAGGGACATGGTTGTTTGACTATAATAATCATTTTCCTCTGTGGATGTATAGGAAATATCAGGCTATGAATGTTAATTATGTTTACTAGAAATGTTTTAAGAAAGAATTGACATAACCAGGCATGGTGGCATGTCCAGGATTCAGCTTAAGGTCATCCTGGACTATATAGTGAGACTCAGTCTGAAAAACAAACTATACACTCTACCTTGATACTATGCAAAGTAACAAAAATTATTTTCATTGTTAGTCACCAGGTATTAAAGTATGACTGTCTAGTTGGAAAGAGGGAAACCTTTCAGATTTACAATAAAGGAAATCTGAATTTTACTAATAGAATTCCATTATAATGAAAGTGTCATCAGTATCCAAACATATCTAAGGTTTTTTGACATTTTTTAATAAACATAACTCTGGGGCATGTTTAGCTATTTTTGAACACAAAGAGATATCATGAAGAAAGAGAGATGTGATACTAGGAAAACTGTCCTGGCTTTCAGACCTGCTTGCTGATGCCCATTCCTCTCTTCTGCATGCTAGTGATTTGAGTGAGGACCAGAAGCCTTTAGAGTGCTTCAGGATTGGAGACCTCACTGGAAACAAGAAGGCAACACAGAGGTCCGGCCTCAGGGAAAGGAGAAGAGCTGAAAGTTCAGTAAACACCTACGACCAACGATTCAATCAATCCTGCCTCTGTTATGAAACTGCCACCAAACCCGAAAGACGGTGGGATTTCAGAGCTTCCAGATAGCTGGGCACATGGAGACCAGAGAAAGGGAACTTCCACGCAGAGGGCATGGAGGTTAGTGGCTTTCCCCAGCCTTCATCTCTTTAACCCTTTTATGATAAACAAAAATGGGTGTAGTGTTTCCCCTAGTTCTGTTCACTGCTCTAGCAAATCAAACCATGTAGAGCCCAGTTTGTAGATGGGTATCAGGAAAATCAGACTGGAGTTAGCGCTTGTGCAGGGCACTTGAAGTGGAGCTGGGAGGTCATGGTTAATTGTACCTCACGAAGCTGCATGCTTGAACCTTAGAACTAGGCTGCAGACATCTTGCCTTCCTACCTTCCACTCGCCCACACAGAATGTCATGCACACGCACACGTGCGCGCGCACACACACACACACACACACACACACACTGGCCATACCAGTTTCTCGAAACAGTTCATCCCTGCCTTTGTACTAACGCTCCTTTCTCCTAGACTAGTTGTTTTCTTCTGCAAGTTCAGGCCATAATGCTTAGTAAGTCACCCATTTGAAGTTAAATAACTATAATATTTTGTAGATATTGGAACACATCTTGATTTTGTGTTTTCTCATACTGCCATCCTAATTAGCTCCAAATGAATTTAATTTTCTCTGTTTGTAAGTAGGTTGATTTTGCTTGTAGTCAACAATCAGAATGTCAAGTTCTTAGACTTGAGACTAGGTGTGAAGTGGGATCACTCCTGGACCCGGACCCTGTCTCCACGTGGAGAGCATCAGGATTGAGCCGGATTCAAGGGCTCTAGATGGTGGACTGTGCTACTTGTGGGGAGAACATCCTATACTTTTAATACGACAGAAGTCTCTCATTTTGGTTTCTAGGGCAAAAGAGTATGAAAAGCTCATTGTTTTTAACCACCGAATCAAAAATGTGTAAAATTTTTCTGTCTATATGCAAGGGATCTGTTTAGTTCCTGGTCCCTCATTGCCTTTGAGAGGACTAGGACTTCTTGGAAAACTCAAGAGAAGCCAATACTGACTCATGACTGGAGAGGGGACATATCCCACACTATTTAATAAAGAATGTCATTTGCAATTGTTTAGAGTAACCTTCCTAATGGGATCTTAAGCTTGTTTGGAGGTTCCACCATTAATCAGCATGGCATTACATTTACTTAAACAACCCCCGAGTCTTCAGCTTTAGAAATTCTGTAGAAATAATGGAAGTGTGTAAGTCACAAAAGGAGGTATAATAAAGTCAAAACTCCCTTTTGTGCTGTCTCCCATATTTCATGCCAATTTCCTTCGATCTCAAAATCTTCTAAATTGCTTTTCTATTCCATCACAGCCCATTTTCAGCTTTCTGAACTTGTCTACATGTGCATGCATGAGTGCCTAGAACCCACGAAGTCTGTGGTAGAGTTCCACCTTGTTCTTTTCTGCTACTGTGATAATGGACAAAAGAGCTGGTTTCAGACGGCAGGAAGAAAGGCTATGGAAACACACACATGTAATTCTTACCCAAGTCAGACAGACGTAAGGACACTGAAAGAGTTGAGAGACAATCTGGAAGATCACTGAAATACAACAGCTTGGATAGACAATAAAATAAAACAACAGAGTCTAGGCATTTGCGGCACCAATTAGTAGCAGAACCGAGTTGAAAATGGCAATCAAAACCACTCACAATCAAAAGTCTATCAAAGTGAACTCAATCATTGTTGAATGGCTAATTCAATTGACCAATGCATTATGAATGGCAGACACACTATAGGGAAGAGAATACCACAGGTGGCTAATTATCACTGTTCCAGGGAGCCCAATACCTCCTAACCCTTGCTCAAACAACAATTCTAGGGAGGGAATTCTGCCTGTCAACTCTTGTCCCAGGCTTTGGATTTCTTGTCCCTTCTGCCTGGGAATGGCCCTCCCACCTCCAGCCTCTCCTGTGACTTAGGAAAGCTTGCCAGCTTACTAATAAGGAGAGATATACAACTCCATGTCATGATACTGTGAAATACAGAGTTGGCCTTCCTGGCCAAAATCATAAACCCCTTGGAATCTCAGAAATGATAGTGTGTTAAGAAGTTGACTGAGGTCTGGCAGTTTCTGAATAGCTTCAGGATGGGTCTGATGGGTTAGTTGATTAATCTTATCTATATAACGAAGCCTCCATAGAAACTCAAAAGCACTGAGTTCAGAGTTTCTGGATAGCTGAACATACATATTCAAGAAGCTGGGGGTGAGGTGGAGTGGGGTGCTTCCTCACACATGCCCCTTCCTCTATATCTCATCCTATGCATCTCTTCATATATAACCATTTATGAACCACTCCAGCAAATTAGTTTGAATCTGAGGAGAGTATGGGAAAGCTGATTCTTAGCTGGAGACTCAGAATTACAGGGACAAGCACATGGGGACTGTATTGGTCTGCATTTGGCACCAGAGGCAGTCCTCAGCTTGTCGGTTCTGAGGCCCATCTTCAGGGGATAGCAAGGGCCAGAACTAAGGTAGATTAGAACCCCAGCTGGCATTCACTGCAGAGCTGCTGCTGCTGTTGCTGCTGCTGCTGCTGCTGCTGCTGCTGCTGCTGCTGCTGCTTCTGAGGTGTGCAGGGATGTACAACCCCACAGCGCAGTGCTAGGGATGAGCTATGTGGCCATGGTACAGGAGGAGAAACTGGGTCTGAGTTAGTTTTTGCTATTTTCATGTATAGCAAAGATTTCAGAACTTAAACCTGAAAACACAGGGTTTGAGGGGAAGAAAAGGAAAAAGGAAAAGTGAAATGTGGAACACAAGAGACTTCTGCAGCCCTCCCATGACAGCCCAGTGGGAGTTCTAAGGCATTCTAAATCACCCCCTGGGATTGGTCCTCTCTGTTGCAGGTTCACACTTGAGAATCCCAGTGGGGAATTCCAGGCTTGTCCACAGGGATGACAGTCCTTGGCCTCTAGGACCTGGGAGATGCTTCCTCTGGGACGAGTTATGAGCCCTGCCGCTCCTGTGAGAACATCCAGATGGGAACTTGTCTTGTCTGTACTCATGTCCTTATTTTTCCCTGATCCATGTCAAGAGTTCCATTCACAGCCAGCCTCAAGTGCAGCCAGCCACTCTTTCTCTCCCCGTGTAAACAAAATACAGTGATCAAAATATTAGGCCACTTAAAACAGCCGTGGAAAGCAATGGCTTTGGAGGGTGAGCCATACTTCTTCTTTTTTCCCCCAGCTACATTGTTTTAAGTCTTCTCTGCCATTTGGGAGAGGGAGGTACTCTGGGTTAAGCATAGGGCCTCACATATGCTAGGAAAATGTTCTTCCACTGAGCTGCATCCCCGATTCCCGTCACTGTCTTAATTTAACCAGAGAAGTTTAACTTGCTACACTAAAATAAAACAGGTGAAGTTGTGTGTTACCATAAATAATTTTGCAGTTTGAGATTTTCTCACATTCTTTTTGTATTCTGAAGTAACACTGAATTCTGAGGTAAATATTTTTGTTGGCAATAATTTTTAAGTCAAAGTGCATAACGGAAGCTGTCACATCATGGCACCCTCCGTCCTGTCGTGAGCCCCCCCCACACACACACTCTTCTGGAGGGTTCTCAGATAAGTAGGCATGGGCTAGACACACACTTTAGCCTCCTGTGCCTTCCCGTCCCTTCCCTCTGCTGCGTTCCCCACCTGCTTCTCTCGGTTTGTCCACGAGCACCATTCTCCCTCATCTGCCCGAAAGATGCAGGGAAGGGCAGGCACACCCAGCTTCCTGCCCATCTGCACAGCCTCAGCTCCCTGATGGGTAGTGTGGGAAGATGTTCTTAGTGGAAGCTATGGACTGACTAAATATACATTTATGCCCTAACTGTAAAGACCAATATGGTTCATCTGTGACCTTAGCACTTGGGAGGCTGAGGAAGGAAGATTTCTGCAAAGTCTAGGTCTCTGCCTGAACTATAGAGTGAGATCCAAGTAGCCTAAGCTATACAGTGAGGCTATTGAGAGAGAGAAAGAGAGAAGCAGCAAAGAAAGAAACTAAGAAATCCCCCTATGTTTTCTTAAAATTCAACTCTACACTACTTATGGTGCTATGTGCCTATGACTCTAGGGCTGAGGATGAGGAGGAGTTCAAGGCTACAAAGAGACACCTTGCTTCAGACAAAAGGGGAAAAAACAAAATGGAGGGAGGGGAGAAGCAAGGAAAGAAGGTGGACAGGAGGGAGAGAGTCAAGGAAGGGGAGGAGGAAGGGAAGGAGGAAGGGGAGACGAAGAGAAGGAAAGAGGGAGGAAAGGAAGTGTGAAGAAGAGGCCTTGAAAGCCTTCCAAGCCATTCCCATGCTTTTTCCTCTCAGCAAGTTCAGTGCAGGCCAGGGAGACAGGCCCTTTGCTCCAGCCTCTGCCCTGCTCCCTGTCTACAGGCTTCAGCAGAGACACCAAGTGGCTTCGCTCTTCCTCACACCATGTTTCCTGCTAGCACCTTGCACACGCTCCCCAAGAGCCTCCTACACCTCCTGTCCCCCAGGCTTTCTCCCTTTCCTTCTCATTCATACATGTGTCTCCTGTGTAGGTGTCTGGTGGTCCCCGGTCCTGACTTTTTCTACCTTCTTCCTAGGCATCTTAGCAGCAGGAACTACCAGAGTCGGCGCCCTTCTAGATGACCCAGGAAGAATGCAAGCCAGTACCAGCCATGGCAGCTTACTGAAATTCACATGCCAATCTCTGGGGTTAGCTTAAAAGTGGGAAGAAAGGGGCATTCCAGAATATTCAGTTGACTAAGGACAGCCATGTTAGTTAAACTCCGGAAGACCCAGAGCTGTTGACAGACGCATAGGTCGTCCCTGATCCTGGCAGGTGAGGCTACAATCCAAGTCTTTGGACAGTTGGGTCAGTTTATTTCCAAAACACATCACACAATTAGCAAAGAGAACATAGGCTGATTTTTTTGCCGGCCTGGTTTTGTTATTGAAGTCTCAACCAAGGCAAATAGAGTTAGCCGGCTACTTCCTTCCCAGGGAAGATTCCCAGGAATCTACAGGTGTCCACCCTCTGCTGTGCTTAATTCAGCCTTCCCAACAGGCGCTTACCCAGCAGCAAGAGTGGTGAAGAGCAGGAAAGGGCAGGGCGGGAGGGCGGGCAGGGAGGCGAGGGCGGGCATGGCTTACCTGCGCTTCGGGAGGCTCTGGGAGCCTGGCGAGTCCCTGTTACCGGCAGGAAAGGCTGTGGCTTGAACTCAGCGAGACGCACCGCCCTGCGTCCCCGGGGCCGCCCCTGGGTCCCGGGCGGGGACAAAGCCAGCGCCAGCAGCAGCAATGCGGGCAGCCGGGCGCTGGGCTTAGAGGGCCACATGGCTTTGGCATCCGGAGCGAGGAGAGACAGGCGAGCGCAGCACTGGGACTTGGAGGCGCGTGGCGAGGTCTATGCGCTCCCGGGCGCGGGGCGGGGACCAGAGGTGGGGCGGCGCTGGGGACCAGGAGAACCCGGGACGAGGGCGGATCAGGGGACAGGTCCCTCGGAAGCACAAGGCACCTTCCTGGCGATCCTTTCTTTGTCTCCAGGGTTTGGGGCAGAGATAGAGCCAAGGAGCATAGCTAGTTCCAGGTTCTCCCGGGTTCCTCACGCCCTACATTGTGAGTGTCTGGGTCACCGCCTCCGCTGACCGCAGGTTCGAAAGAACCCACAACTTCTAGTACTGGACATGGAAAGCGGGGTGGGATTTCTGCTGGCAGAGGCAAGGTGAGGAGGAGCTCTTTGACCAGGAGCCTTGCTCCGCCCCAGGGCTGACCAGGTGGGCACAGGCGCTGTCCCCGCTCAGGTGCTAGAGAATCCATCTGTCCAGAGGTCCTGAGGAGCCAGAGCCGGGGTGCCCCCAGGAGGTCTAAGGGTTGGCGCTCCGGGCAACATAAGCCAGGAGTCCCAGACCAGGACACACCTGGGCCCCTCTGGCCAGGCAACCGGAGCCCGAAATGGCTGGGTTTAAGTTATGGAGCATTTACCATAAAGATCTGCCAGTGTTAGCATCAATAATGGGAGGAGTCCATTCGTTTAAAATGGTAGCATTTCTGATGGGTCAGTACTATGTCAGTTACGGTTTGAGCCATTTCGTCTGCCTGTCTTATGGTATTAAGTATACATGTCGACGTGCCCACGGCTTGATTGCTGATAATAACTAAGGCCAGTAGAAGGCTTTGTGGTTCTTTAGTCATTGACTGACTCAAAATTTCTCTTCAAAGACAGCTTGTCTGTCTCAAACTGAAAAGATACTCTCGATTTACTCATACAGTTGACCTAAGCGTTTTATTGTCAAACATTAGGAGGAAATGGGGGTCAAAGCACAAAGCACTTTTCTAAGAACTTTAGAAAGTCGCGCCTTTGACGAGAAATCTTTCAAGAAAGCTGTTGCACGAAGACTCAGATGCCTGAGGAAGCACAAGACCCATGTTTCCTAAGCAGACACCACAAAGCGTGAGAATGGCTTCTATTGCCCAGGCAGCCTAAAGAGACCGTGGTAGAAGAAACAAACTTTCTCACATCTCAACTCAAGTGAAATAATGCAACATTACAAGTTCGCAGACTTGAAAAAGAATTTCAGTTTTAAATTTAATTAGAAATATCAGAAGTTAGGTATTACTCTGGAAAATAAGGCAGGGAGAGAGCGAGCAGGGGTGGAACGTCAGAGTGTGATATAACGCTAGAGAAAATAGAGAAGTGACAGACGTGCTCCTCAAGGCGCTGCAAGTGAAGAAAGCTGATGGCTTTTTTTTCTCTTCTCCGTGACAAATGCAAGGGAAGGCAGCAAACCAAGGGACCTCACAGATCATGACTGTTGGTAGGGCTTGTTCCTCGGGTATGGGCAGTGTGAGGCAGAACAAGCCCCACAGTTTCTCTCAGACTGAACTTTGAGGCCTTCTATATGACAAGTGAAAGAGGGCAGAGTTCAAAGCTCCACAAGGTGGGGCAGGTCTATGGTATCTGGCTGGAGGCTGAGAAGGCAGGAGGAGTCCTTGATCTTGGGGATTTGGACCAGCCTGGGCAACACAGTCAAAACCCATTAGGACATTTAAAGCTATTTTAAAATACAGACTCCATTCTTCTTAGCATTCTGTTCTGGAGGGACCCGTGGATCTGTATTTCAGGGTAGGCAGGGTAGTCTTAAAGCAAACAGGCTTTCAGTTTGACAGAAATTACTTACAGGTAAGCCGTAGGCCAGGCACAGAAGGAACCGTTTGAGTAAATTAGATGAAAATCCTTGTCTCTGTGTAGCACTAGCTTCATGGATTTAGCTGCCCAGAATAATGGTTTTTGTCATGACTAAGCAGATTGCCCTTACTGAAGTAGCTCTCTGCTTTATTCCAGTGGGTACTACTTGCTACCAACGCCTGTTTGTTCAATTGCTGCTTGAAGTTTTGCTGTAGATACAATCTCACAACAGTTGCTAGCTTTCCCATGTGTGGTATTTCTCATATAAAGACTGTGATGTCTGTTTAGGAACAGACACTTAGCAACTGTGGTGGTTTGAACCAGAATGGCCCCAATAGGCTCATATGATTGACTGTTTGTTCCCCAGGTAGTGGACTCTTTGGTGAAGATTAGGAGATGTGGCCTTGTTGGAGGACGTGTGTCACTGGAGACTGAGTAGGTCCTCTCTCTCTCTCTCTCTCTCTCTCTCTCTCTCTCTCTCTCTCTGCCTCTCTGCCTGCAACTTGTGGATCATGTGAGCTCTCGGCTACTGCTCCAGCACTGTGCCTGCCTGCTTCTGCTGTGCTCATGGACTAACCGTTTAAAACTGTCAGGCAGCTCCAATTAAACGCTTCCCTTTAAAAGTTGCCTCGGTCGTGGCAAATCCTCACAGTAACAGAACAGTAACCAAGACAATAACTCATGTTTTAGTAATTCTGTCTGCATGTTTGGTAGGCAGGGTCTCTCTCTGTACTTCAGGATAGACTGCAGCTCAATGGGTAGCCTTGGGTAGCCTTGAAGTCATGGAAGTACTCCCACGTCAGCCTCCTGAGCTTTAGAACTATAGAAATAATGCATGCAGGAAATAATTCAAACTTTGAAGTGTACATTTCAAAATATGTTTTAAAGTCCCAATGCTCAAGGTTTCTTTTGTTGTACAACAGACTCACACTAAGCAATCAGAGTCAGCTTTGAATTTGTAATTCTCCTGCCTCAAATCCTCAGTGATAAAGATTACTAGTGGATACCTCAAAATCAAGCCATTTTTTTCTTTTAAATTATCTACTAAATAAAACAAGTTGCATTCCTCGACATTCTTAGCACCAGTGGTCTCTGGGCTGGGACCTGGTTGGAACAACATGACAAGACACAACAAACGGCCAAATCATTGATAAATGCCAGGCCAGCTATGGTGCCTCCCTTGGAAAATGCAGAAAGAAATCTGTGAATTCAGTCAACATAGTAAATGCATTTGTTCTCTGTGTGGTAAAATCAAGATGACAAAGACAGGCTGTGACTCCTTCAGAGAAACAGAACTCAGTGGTGCCTGAACCACTTCGTTATTATGGTCAAGGGTTCATCAGAAGATTGATATGGAAGACAAGCAGAATCCTGTGTAACAACTAAAACACACCCAATAAAGCACTGCACACACCTTACTCACCATGGCAAATTATGGTCACAAATTTAATACACTAAATTTGACAGGCCAAAACCAAAAATTTAAAAGAAAAAATAGAGGGAAAAATCCATTCCTAGGTATTTTCCATTTTTCTCTCCTGTGCTGAAGATTAAACCTAGGGCCTTCTATATGTTAGACAAATGCTTTATCTATAAACTACATATATAGCCCCAATCAAAGGTAATGGTGGATATTAACATTAATATTCTTAATATTATAGTTTCTTATTGAAAATTTCACACATGTATCCAATGCAAGATAGTCAGACCCACTCCCCATCTCCCTTCTCCTATTTCCCTGAAATCCCCCAAAGCCCAGGAACACACCAAATCCAAGTAGTGATGGCTGTGTGACCATCCACTGGACTATGAGAAATCTATCAAGAGCTGGGGGTCTTTCCTTCCCTGGTAGCTATCCACTGCCGATAGCACTTCCAGGGATTTGGGTTAGATTGATCTTGTGCACATCATGTGCAGACTGCTGTGAGTTCATGATTGTGTTAATCACGTGAGGTCCAAAAGTGTACATTTCACAGAACTCCGCTCCTTCACCTGGGTCTTACTCCTCTTCTAAGATGTGCCCTGAGTTGTGGTGACAATGGAGAGTGGCTTCCTTGAGAATGACATCTTATTTAGAACCAAGCACTCAGCCTCTCTTTTCTCAGTGAATGCAGCAGTATGCCTCTCAGCATTGACTCCTACAGCTGCAGAAGTTTCTCGGACTAAGGTTGAGAACAGCCTAGGTCTATGGATATGAACGTGGTTATTAAAAAGCAATTTGGCAACTAGACCATTTAGCAAAATAGCAATAGGAGTTTCTACATTATGACCTATGACATCCTGGGATAGCCATGGAATTTTGATTAGGATCATAGTACTAGACATAAAATGACCTCCTGTGGAGAAGGGCTCAGACCCAATCAGTGTATGGCTAATTGCTCCATAATTGCTGTATCACTATTGCACCTCTGGGCACTTCTTCCCTGATAGGTTGGTTTGAAGCCTCCAGGGGCAGGTAACAGTTAAGACCATTGATATCTCCTCTCCCCAGCAGCCTGTAGAGCATCTTCTGGCACTATGAAAGAAAACCAGTTGTGCTGCTTGGTTTGTCAACAGGACACAAGCTAGAGTCATTAGAGAAGATGCAAGTCAACTGAGGAATCACCTCCATCAGATTGACATGTAGGCAAGTTATTTTCCTGATTCATGATGAATGTGGGAGGGCCCAGTCCATTGTGGGTAGTTCCACCCCTGGGCAAATGATCATGGGTTGAAAAAGGAAGATAGCTGAACATGCCTATGAGTTGTGTTCCTCCATGGCTTCTGCCTCAAGGTTCCTGTGTTGGCTTTCCTCAATAGTACCTGACTCAAGAGGCGTGAGCCAAATAAACCTGTTCTTTCCCCAAGTTGCTTTTGCTATAATCTTTATCACAGCAGAAGAAAGCAAACTAGGAAAACAGTTTCTTTGTCTAATTACTATTTTTAAAAAATGTGATCATCTTTGTGTATCTTCCAAGGTCAGTCTCCTGAGCAAGATAAATGAGGGTCCTGTTTCAGGCCAGCTAGCATTATGGATCTGAACTTATCTGTTAGTATTTCAGACCTCCTTGATTTCATTTAAAGTCTGTGGAACAGGCCAGTTTAGAAAAAAAAAAGTTAGGAGAACTTCCAAGAAGATAAAGTCATACTGTGAAGAAGCAGTCTCTCTAAACAGCAGTGAAGTTGTACATACCACTCGGCTCTAGTGGCACGACCCATTACACTCTGCCCTCCTTTAATGAGTTGAATTCCCTTGCATATGCTTTATGGTAGTGTCTTTCACAATTTGTCTCGGGTCTTTGTTTATGGAATACTGCATGTACACATGCACACACACTAAGTTGCAAGATTGTTTACTAACCAGAACGCCGCATAATATAAACGTGTAAACAGAATCGTATGACTGTGGGGAGCAGATGAAGTCCTGTGTGAATGCACATTGTTGACTTGTGCAACCCCAATGCCTCTGATCTGTATGAATTGTAAAACCTTCCTGAAGTCGGGTTTGAGGCAGTATCAAGGGCTTCACCTAGGAGTACATTCTGAACAATTGACCTTTAGCTAGAACCAGTGTGTGCAGAAACAGCCACAGCCACCTCCTCCTCTTTCATTTGTATATAATAAACCACCTCTTTCTTTAGCTGTCTACGATAACTTGCCACCTCGATCAGCAGTGCTAGTGTGTCTCTATCAGAGAACACAGCACATGTAATTCCAGCTTTTCTATGCATGTGTCTGTCTCTGTCCTTTCTTTGTTTCCTCTGTCGGGTGAATCCCAGAGTCATGCAGGTCATGTCATAGAACATTTTCCTACAAATAGAATTTTAAAATATCTTCTCTTTTCTTTACTATATCATAAATTTCCCTTCTCTTTTTGCTGTTCTGGGCTTTGAACGCAAAGCCTGTCTCATGCCAGACAAAGTCTCATCATTGGGCTACATCCATAGTCCTACTTCCCTATTTTAAATATAATAAAATTCATAGTAATCTTCATGGAATTTTTTTTGTCTTCATGGAATTTTTATGCATTTGTATATGCTTCCTATAGTTTTACCTTGAGCATCCCACAAAGCCCATGTGTTGAAGACTTAAATCTGCCCTGTATGATATCAGGACGTGGTAAACCACTAAGAGGTGGGTCCCGGTAGAAAGCAGCAGGTCGCTAGAGGCTCGTTCAAGAGTGGAATATGGACACTCTGGCTCCTTTTCCTCTCTCTCAGGCCTCCATGAGCAGGAAATGAGCAGCTTCCCTGGCCGCATGCTTCTCCTGTAATACACTGCCCCACTGCAAGGCTGACAGCAACAGGCAAGAAACTTCCACAACCTAGGTAAACAGACCTGTCTTCTTTTCAGATGGATTCCCTCATGTATGTGGGCACAGGAATAGGAAATAGGATGTTCAAGTGCAGTGGTCAGATGGAAAGCCCTATTCTACATCCCTGCTCTCCAACAGACTGCATCATCGATGCAAAGAGCCTTCACCTCCTAGCAGGGAAGGTGCCTAGGTAGTTCTTGCCTGACCTGGCTCTTCTCCGGGAGATATCAGCAGGAAAGATCAGTGTCAGACAATTCCCCATAAAATAGGGCATCAACATGTACTTTGTATTATTTTTCCAGTTTGACTTTAAATTTTATAGGTTTTAAAGTTTTTAAAAATGTGTTTAATTTTCTTATCTTTTTCATCTATTGGCTCCTCAGAGTTTTCAACATAAGGTGTAGATGTGATTTAAATATTTATATAATAGAGAAAAGTAAGGTGAAAGGAGAGGTCATTTATAACTTAAATTATAGACATACTTATAAATTGTCATATTTCCTTTAGCAAACTAGTATTAATGCTGCATACAGTTTCATAGATAATATGGGTCTTTTTCGTGGTGGACTGAGTGGTAAATAATTTCTACTTTTAGGTTTAATTCTATTTCAATTTATTTGTTTATTTATTTGGGTTTTTTTTTTTGAGACAGAGTTTCTCTATATAACTCTGGCTGTCCTGCAACTCACTCTGTAGACCTGGGTGTCCTTGAACTCAGAGATGCACCTGCTAATTCTGCCTAATGAGTGCTGGAACTAAATGTGTGTGCCACCAATGAGATCTCTATCTTTTTTAAATAAAGCATTTTCTTTAAAAACTATTTAAAGTCAGGGGGAATCCTATCATTAAAAACCAAGTAGAATATGGGTTCCCAATTGTTCTCTACTCTTAGAGCCATAGGACCTGGGAAAGAGAAGCCCGAAAACGAAGTGGACTAAAGTCTCTTAAAATAATCAACAGCGTTCAGAGCACCAGGTGGCTTTTACTCCGAGGCCAAGAAGAGTTGTGTGAATAAGCTGTCTAACCGCAGGTGGCAGCTGAGACCAACACAGCAAAAATATGTTTTTCCACAAAGGCATATAAACAGGGTTAAAAGAGACAGTAGTGATGAGTAATCCAAAGAGAACTCACCCCATCTGCCACACCTGGGAGGGGCACAAAACCATAATCTAAAAACAATTTGTGTTTTTGAAAAAACTGATTTCATGACTCTTGGTTACTTGAAAATTTCTCACAAACACTCCGAAATCTCCTGACATGACTCCATTCTTGGAGCGTGTTCTGACACACAGTAAACTAGAATTGGCTATAAAGGGACCCAAGCCCCACTACCACTTCAACAGTAGCTACTTATTTTAATATTTTTCAAACTATAGTTTACTGAATCTGGCTTTCCCTCTGAATTTCACAAAGAGCATGCACAATGTTGTCATGAAGTAACTGTGTTCTACACACAAATTAGGACAAACTACACCAAAGACGATTCAGTACATACCCAGCAGGGACTTTGTAATCTGTAGTAGGTAGGTAAAGTGCACTTGGCAGAACTCTGCCAAACAAAGGAACTGAATACATGGACAAAACAAATGAAAGACAAACAACAAATGATATATTTTAAATATTATTGATCCAGAAATGCTATTTTATTTTCTAGGAAAAAAAACTATCATTTTGTGGCATAGTAACACACGAGTGAATTTTGTCTATTCAAGGTTAGTGCATTAGAAAAGTATTCAGGGGCTGGAGAGATGGCTCAGAGATTAAGAGCATTGCCTGCTCTTCCAAAGGTCCTGAGTTCAATTCCCAGCAACCACATGGTGGCTCACAACCATCTGTAACGGGGTCTGGTGCCCTCTTCTGGCCTTCAGGCATACACACAGACAGAATATTGCATACATAATAAATAAATAAATAAATATTTTTTTAAAAAAAGAAAAGTATTCAGATAACAGCTGAGAGCTGGGAAGAGCAGACGCCAAAGCATCTCCGCTTAGTAGATCACACAGTGACAATGGCTTTCACAGGCTACTTCCTTTGCCGGAACCCCCCTCTCTTAGACCCTTTTCCTGTTGCTGTGATGAAATGAGAGAAAGAATTTGTTGAGTTCATGGGTTCAATCCATCATGGCAGGGAAGTCAAGGCAGGAGCCTGCGGCAGGTGCTCAAATCACATCTACAACCAGGAAGAACAGAGAGCTGGACGTCTGTGCTCAGCGAGTTCTTTCTCACTTTCAGAGTCTAGGATCTAAGCCCAGGCCATGGCACAGCATCTTTGATTACCGTGTAAGAACTGCACAAGCTTGGACCCATCAACATTTTGTCAGGAATGAGAGAGGGGTTTAGGAAGCCTTCTGTTCCCCCAAGTGGATGGTTGTTGGTGCAGAGGGAGACAGTTCTTCAGCATGTTCCTGTAAATACCCCTCATCCACACTCACATAAGTAGCCCTAATTAAACTTGTTGATTTACCAAAACAAAACAAACCATATGAAGATAAAAGGAATATTAGTTGGGAAGAGGAATAGGCTCAGCGGGAATGAGAAGAGGATGAGAGAGAGGAATTGGAGGTAAATATGATACATATGAAAATGTTATAATGCCGCACATTTTCATGTATAATTAGCATATGCCTCCCCCTTTTCTTTTTCCATGACTCCATCCAGAACCATGTGCCCAGTGGCCAGAGCCGCCAAGTTCTGCTGTTTGCTGGGACTGGAACTTGGCTGCTGCTTTCGATTATATTTGCATCAGCTTTCTGTTGTTAATGGTTACCCTCCCTGCTTGAGTTTTCCTTTAATTTTTCTCAGTTGAGAAAAATTGAGCTGGGTAAGGTCTTGCCCTGAGGTCACCACTCCCTACATCTACTTAGCATCAGGCTTTTCTTTAAACTTTCTGTCTCCCTCTTTTTCTCCTCACACTGTACCTTGTGTATTTCTCCTTGACCCACTTGCTCCTTTTCACTGGAGATCTGTCTAAGAGTGACTAATAACCACCCAACACAGGTGATACTGGGCTCTCTTGAAATCTCCTCTACCAAAGCCATGGATCCAAAGCTCGTCAATTTAGCCTCAGTTAGATTTTTAGGACAAGGGCAGATCGCTTCTCGGCCTTTTGGCTAGGATCAAGTGTAGTATTTGTTCTTATCAGTTTAATATCTGATACGTCCTCTATCCGAGGACAATATATTAAATGGATTTTTGGAATTAGGAGTTGGAATAGGAGCTTGCTCCGTCCACTCCACACATCGACCTGGTATTGCAGGACAAGGGCAGAAAGCAACCACACTCTTTCCAAACATAACTGTAATTATTCAGCCACAAATAAGGCTACACTTCTGGGTTATAGAGCCATGCACGTGCAGACAAAGCCCTCAGGCAAAAGTGCCTGAATGTTAAAGAGCCCCACGAGACCCATGTCCGTGCATGCATGGTTGCATCCACTATGACTCTGCTAAGCTCTTGCATGCATGAGTGAGCCCGTTATCTGCTCTGCGTATGACATAGTCACGCCAACCCCCTGTGCACATGCCCTAGGCAGCCTTTCAAAAGCTAGACATGCCCTCTCTCTCTCTCTCTCTCTCTCTCTCTGCACACCGATTCCCCAGGACTGTGCATGCCTCCTCTAATAAACTCCTAAGCGGGTTTGTTGGGTGTTCCGTGTTTCCTTCTCACTTGTGCCTTTCAATAACAGGAATGGCCTCTTACTTATTAGGTCCGTTACTAATTTTCTTTGCCTCTGAGACTTCCTGAACTGAGTCCCCAAGTTCAAATCTCCCTCAGACGGTCTTCAATGCTCCTTCTAGCATGGCCCATTAAGCACCCTTTTATGGTGTCCAGCTGATTTTCTAGCTCAAAGTGACAAAGTCTTCCATATTACTCCACCAAACAGTCTGGTCTGGGATGGCACAGCAGGACCCAGTTCCTGGTGCCCGCTTCTGTCTCAGCCACTGTTGTAGTGCTGTGAAGAGACACCATGATGACCGAAAACTATTGTATAGAAAACCTTTATTCTCATTCAAACCATATTGGACCTTGTCTGCCTGTTAAAAAGTGGCCAACTTTTCCATCATAGTTTGTCCTGAAATGCTTCTTATGCCGGTTTATCCACAGGAATTACTTTGCTAGCGCCCATCCTCTTAGACCTGCTTGTATTTTGCCTTTGTATTTGGTCCTTTTGGATATAGTCATGTTCTACCTTAGCATGGATTTCACTTTCTCTGAGGCAGTAGAAATAAGTTGCACATCATCTGTCCACAAACTGACAGGAGGTAGCGCTGAGCACAGCTGCTCCTTCTCTGGAGATGCAGCTGCAGAGGTCACTGATCCAGGCCAGCACAGCGGGGAAGCTCAAGTTGTCACTGATGCTGAACACACAAGCGGTACAGCAGGCTCTCTGTTCTTGTCTTAAAGAAAACAATCAAGTTATAACAGGTTAAGTGGGAACTTATTTAACAAAGTGCTTCCAAGCAAAGAAAGCACTACAGTGAGAGACTAGATGGGATGATGTGTATGTGGGAGGGGGCACATTACACTGCACTATACTGTTTAAAGTTTATTCATGAATATTCAGGAGGTAGGTGGCATATTTATGAAGGTAAGGTAACTGTTTTCCCCTCACAAACCATGATGAAACAGACCCTTTCGGAGAATTTCTTTCAATCATTCTCTAATGAACCCACAAGGGGCAGGGGACAACAAAATCCCAATACTAATATTATAATGAAGCTGAGCTCTTCTCAGGATGTAGATTCATATTTCTGCACAAGTGTGAGAAAATGCCCTGGTGCCGTAGGTTATTTGAGACCCTGGCTTGCCTGGAACTTAAAGACTGCCCTCAAATGCTCAGAGATCTGCCTCCATCTGCCTCTGGCAAGCTAGGATCAAAGGCACACATCACCATGCCTGGTTCCACCTTTAACCTTTAACCACAATGGAGCATTCTAACCATCAGAAAAGATTGCTGCCAAATTATAAGTGAAAATTTCTTCATCAACCTCATGACTGCTAAGTCATGTGAGTTAAGACAACTGAGACTTTATCCTGACAGCTGACCAGGGTCTTCAAATGACTTTCCTGGCCGCACAAACAGGAAGTGAGACTTAGGCTCTAGAACTCCTTTCTCCTAGGAGCTGCTTTTGCTGTCCTCTCCCCTCTGTCTTCCCACTGGACTCCAGATTATCTTCACCCCATTCAAACAGTCCAACCATGCCTGCACGATGCCTTCAGACATGCTTCCTGGTAATACACTCTTTCCCTCTGCCCCTATCTCCCTCCTAATTGATTTCAGATAAAGAAGATATCCTGCTTATAAGATCTGAATGCAATGCATTTGGGGGCAAAGATACTAAATTACCGTCTTCCAGTTCAGCATTCTGCAGTGATATTTTGTTTGTGCTTTAATAAATAAATCTTACCTGAAGATCAGAGTGCAGAGCTAGCCACACTAGCTAGCTGTAGAGGCCAGGCAGTGGTGGCACATGATAAAGTCTAAGTTTTTAAAACCTGTAAAATGTCATATTCAGTAGGTATTTGAAATGTTGAAGATTATCTATCTAACTGAAATACATCTTTGTATATCTAGAAAGCCTAACCAACATGACTACAAGTTTGACTATTATAAATGACTATCTATTAATCTGTACTTTGTAATTATACATTACATTTTTCAATAAGCTGTATAAACATAATACATTAAAGAAGAATAGAACTGTACATATAACAAAACTGACCTTAAATTTGTATGAATAAACCACAGTTATTTAGCATTTGTGTATAGGAGGGCTACTGATTTTTTTGAGTTAATCTTGTATCCAGCCACATTACAGAAGGTATCTATCAGCTGTTCTCTGCATGCATGTGCCCATGCAAATAGACATATAAGAAATAACTATAGTGAACATTTTTAATTTTTATTTTCCTGTGTGTGATTGTCTTAAAATCAATCTAAACACTTCTCTTGAATATTGTAAATATTGTCGATACATACTTGAAATATTAGAAAAAAGTCATAGTAGACGGAACAGTGATTCATGTCATTTAGCTGGTGCTTAGCCACATTATTGGAGAATATAAGGAGCAGACAAACATGGTATCTCAGAGCACTCGCCCACAAATGGGTCTTCATATCTCAGCTGTCACTCAGTGGTGATGTGACCTCCAAGACCCAGTCTCCTCCCATAAACAAGAGTGATAAGCCACTCATTTCAGATGCCTGCTGGTCTAGGTTAGACTAATATAGTCTACTTTACAGTGAGTGCCAAGGCAGAAATCCCTGAAGCCCACTGCCTTTGAGTCTCCAGTACGTCTAGATAATCATTCAGAGCTGGCTGTCCTCTGCTGGGGCTGGGAAAACTGCTGCTTCTGCTTCTCCCTGATTCTTTAATAAATACAGAGGTGTCCAAGGAGGGCTTTTATTTGCAAGTGAGTTTTTTTCCTTGCTCATATTTCTCAGAAAAGTGTCCCTGCTTAAAGCATGTACAATTAACTCTTAAAGCACTTGTTAGACATAGAAGTCTCTAAGACTGAATGTTGTCTTAACTACATGACATGTGGGTTCATTTGGATAATTTTAAATCTTGCCTTCTGTAAATGTTCCTTCTGGGTAGACACTTCAGTCTGTGCAAGGAGGACTCACCCCATTAAATTCCTGTCTGGGATATCACATCGCACTTAATATTTAGCAGATGGATGTTTTGCAAGTGTTACTACCCAACTATTCTAGCCTGAAGAATGGGTATTTCTCATTTCTCTCAGAATATCGGAAGGGTCTCAAACACTGAGGACCAGGCAGGGGAAGAGACATAAGCAGCCATCTTGTCAATATAGAGTGGTGTCCTCTTCCACTGTTTTCTGTCCTTTGTTTACTTACTCATGGTCAGTCACAGACTGAAAATGTTAAATGACAGCAGTAAACAAACACATTTTAAATTAAGTGCCATCCTAGCAGTGTGGAGAAATCTCAAGACACCTTGCTCCATGCTGCCTAGGATTTGAGTCATATGCTGATGATCTGTTAGCCACTTAATTATTGTAGTGCCCAGTAACACCCGTATATCTTAGCAATGCCTCCAAATACAACAGGAGAGGCTATTCAGATTTGTCAGAGGGAAACCATATCTGTTTCTTGGTTGTAAAAAGAAGTCTTAATGTAATAAGGGAAAAAATGATATGCTGATGTTTAACAGCCAGGGGAGGAGAAAGATAAAGACAAAAGACTGATGTTTCTTGCACTACTTGCTACTATTTCAGATAACATATGTTACAGCCTTGACGTGTGCTAAGTGCTTGATTATATTAAAAATTAAGAACCGGGTTTGTGAAGTACTCATGGCCTCATAACCATGGGGCTCAGACAGAGGATTTATGAGTTTGAGTTAATCAAGGCTGTCTCTGAGAAAAGTTAGGAAATTATTGTTTGTTTATGGAAAATGTGCTCTACTTGAAGAGAATAGGATGTTCCAGAGAACTTTGTTCCTACCACACCCCATCTCATAGGCATCTGTCATCTCACTGTCACTAGAAGGACAGACCCGGTGTAGGAAGACACCAGGCGACAGAAAGCACATCTGCTCAGCTTGTCCTACAGTGTGTGCTTATGATTGTTCTGTTGTCCTATTAGTTACGGTCTCTTTTTGTGCCTAATACGTAGATTATACTTTACAATAGCTATGTATGTATAAGATGTGTGTGTGTGTGTGTGTGTGTGTGTGTGTGTGTGTGTGTGATTCTGCACTGTTTGTGGTTTCAGATCTCTTTTAGGTGTCTTGGACTTCATTCCCCACAGATTGGGGGCTGCTCCTGTCTTGGAGAATGCAGGGAAGTTCTATATTGGGAAAGAAATCCACCAATAGATGGCAGTGCTGATTTAATTTCTGGATAGATTACCAGAACAGAAAAGCAGTATACTGTTAAAAATTGGCTATTTCATTTTATGTTTCTGCACTGCATCTTCCTTCCCCTGCCACAGTCCTCATTATCCCTCTGAAGTCTGACCTGAGCAGCTGTAGCAAATCCTTTAACTAGATGCTATTTTCTGCCCTCTTCCAAACCACATTCACACAAGCTGGTGACATCTTTGTCGGTCCTGTATTTATATGGAAGGTTATATCATGGCTTACAGTGCTGATAACAATTACCCAAAGCAGTTTTTTGTTTTCTTAGGTTTTTTGTTTCTTGGTTGGTTGGTTTGTTATTGTTTCTTTGTTTGCTGTTTTGTTTTGTTTTGATACTGAGGACCGAACCTAGGGCCTTGTGCTTGCTAGGCAAACGCTCTACAACTGAGCTAAATCCCCAACCACCAAAAGAAGTTTTAAATGATGACATAAAACAAAGAGACTAATACAATGAAGCAAAAACTTTGTTCTTTGAGAAAATCAACAAGATAGACAAACCCTTAACCAAACTAATCAAAAGGCAGAGAAAGAATATTCAAACTAACAAATTCAGAAATGAAAGGAGAACATAACAACAGACACTGAGAAAATCCAGAGAATCATCAGGCCATACTTCAGAAACCTTTACTCTACAAAATTGGAAAATTTTAAAGAAATGAACAATTTTCTGGATAGATACCACAAACCAAAATTAAATCACGACCAGATCAACAATTTAAATAGGCCTATAACCCCAAAGAAAATAGAAGCAGCCATTAAAACTCTACCAACCAAAAAAAGGACAGCACCAGGTGGTTTCTGTGTAGAGTTTTACTAGAATTTCAAAGAAGAGCTAATACCAATACCCTTCAAATTGTTCCACACAATAGAAAGAGAATTCTATTCTGCCAAACTCTTTTTATGAGGCTATAGTTTCCCTGATAACCAAACCACACAACGATGCAATAAAGAAAGAGAACTATGGACCAATCTCCCTCCTGAACATTGATGCAAAAACACTCAATTTATTAATGGGAAACCAAATCCAAAAACACAACAAAAATCATTCACCATGATAAAGCAGGCTTCAGACCAGAGATGCAGGGACAGTTCAACATATGAAAATGTGTGAATTTAATCTACCATATAAACAAACTGAAAGAAAAAAAACCACATGATCATCTCATTAAATGCCAAAAAAGCATTCAACCAAATCCATCACCCCTTCATGATAAAGGTATTGGAGCGATTAGGGATACAAGGAACATATCTAAACATAATAAAAGCAATTTACAGCAAATTGACAGCCAATATAAAATTAAACAGAGAGAAACTTAAAGCAATTCTACTAAAATCAAGAACAAAACAAGGCTGTATAGTCCGTATCTATTAATATAGTACTTGAGTTATAGCGAGAGCAATAAGACAACAAAAGGAGATAAAGGGGATACAACCTGGAAAGGAAGAATAAAACTTTTGTTATTTGCAGATGATATGATAGTATAAATAAGTGACCCCCAAATCTTTACCTAGGAACTCCTACAGCTGATAGATACCTTCTGTAATGTGGCTGGATACAAGATTAACTCAAAAAAAAAAAAATCAGTAGCCCTCCTATATACAAATGATAAATGAATTTAGTTTATTGATACAAATTTAAGGTCAGTTTTGTTATATGTATAGTTCTATTCTTCTTTAAGGTATTATGTTTATACAGCTCATTGAAAAATGTAATGTATAATTACAAAGTACAGATTAATAGACAGTCATTTATAATAGTCAAACTTGTAGTCATGTTGGTTAGGTTTTCTAGATATACAAAGATGTATTTCAGTTAGATAGATAATCTTCAACATTTCAAATACCTACTGAATACGGTATTTTACAGGTTTCAAAAACTTAGACTTTTCCCAACAGTCAGACTTGTCTGCTTCTGGCAGTACTAACTACTTCAGAGAGTTTGGTGGGAATTGAAGAAGCTTGTTATGGAATTTGCCTTCTATGTGACAAGGCTAGTCATTTGGGCAAGAAACTGCTCTTGCCTGGACTGCTAGATGCTATGCTGTATAAACTGAACATGCAGGACCCACAGAAAAATGATGCTGAAATTGCCAAAAGAAGATGAGACTGTCCTTCAGAGTTCCTGCTTCATGAAAGAGTCTGTCAGACATTCTGCAGGACACAGAAGAAACTGATGAACTTTGCCAGTGCAAAGCAGAACAGATTTTTATATTTCCTGCTTCACTGAAAAGTCTGCCAGGTATTCTGGGCCTAGAGACTGAAGATGGATGCCCCAACATTACAAAAGAATTTTGGTGACTGTTCAGGCAACGAGTTGTTTCTGTCACTTCTAGATCTTTGAAAATTGCTTACAATGCTCCTCCCTTTTTTCACTAGGTTATATTATATTCTTCTGGAGTCTTTTATGGAGTTGAAGACAGATAGTTGTAGGTTTCCTTAGTTATAGTAAAAGATAAATTAGAAATAAAACTTTAGACTCACAAAGATAGATGATAAAGTATTTTCTTTAATTTTGCCTAATATAAATAGACTAAATATTGTAATTATAACTCTTGCTTGATAACTGTTTTGTTATATATAATTTTACTATGTTAAGGTTAAAACCTTCCTTTTTAATTAGACAGAAAAGGGGAGGTGATATGAGAAGTCCTTGCTTTTATTCGTTGATAAATAAAGCTGTTTCAGCCAGTGGTTTAGCAGAGTAGAGCCAGGTATGAAATCCGAACAGAGATATAGAAAGAGAGTAGGCAGAACCAAGAAGATGCCATGTACCCACTGAAGGAGAAATATGCCACAACATTACCAGTAAACCAGTCTCATGGCAATATATAGATTAATAGATATGTGTTAATTTAAGATGTAAGACCTAACTAGGAATATCCCTGAGGCATTGGTCAAACAGAGTCATAATTAACATAGTTTATTTGTGATTATTCGGGTCTGAGCAGCCAGAAAACAAAAGTGTAGTCTCCAATTACAAAGAACCTTCTGATATGGGACAGAAGAAAAACAAAATTAAAGGACTATTATATTGCCACTAATCTCATAATCCTTTGGTTCTATTTTGAGTCTTTGAAGCTTTTCTTAAGGTATAAATATTATCTAAAAATTTGTCAGACTGAAAAATGTATATTTATAGTTTTTATTCTATTTAACGGTCATATAATGTACTAACTAATTCTAGAAAAAGGCTTCATCTTGCTTCGTGTACATGATTTTAGGTTTGAGTCTCTCTACCTGGTGATTAGAAATTAAGTTTTTGCACTCTGGATGTACATAACAAATATTGATCCTTTAATCTCTTTTAGTTCTGCTGCACATGACATTTAAAATGTTTAAAGTTTCTGCAATGAACCAAGACCATGCCTAACAGTGATATTTGAAGTCTCCAAAAGGAGGATGGAACCCCACAATGATGATTCCACCAGGACTATGATAACACCACTAAGCTGAAACGAACCACCTACAAATCAGTTTTGGACTACAAACTGCTCAGGACAATTTCGAGGTGGCTAGCTGAGATGATCCAGCCTTACAGACTTCTCTAGCCAGGACTTGAGACAAGCCCTGGCCTTTCTCGTTATGTAAAAAATGAACAACAAATGATGCAGCTACCTCTCCCGGGACTCAACAATTAACCCAAATTTTGCAAATTCAAGACCATCCTGGGCTACATGGGACTATGTCTCAAAACAGGAGAGGAGTGAAGGAAGAAAGACAGTCCTACCAAGGATCTAATTTTTACTCACGTGTTTTGGCTTTATACTGTTTTTACATGTTGAATTTGCTCTAACATTATTGTCATTTTCTTAAACCCTGTGAAGCAGTGAGAACAGGAACCTCACTATTACAAGTCAGTAATGTAAGAATAGCAGATGTTTGTGTCTGTTTCCAAGTTCGTGGCCAGAATCCAACCCTATCCTAATTTCATTTTTTTATCTTTTTCCTGAAAGAGAGCAAATGAAATTCTGTTTGAAGAAATCCCTTCCCTATGAATCTGAGCTTCACTAACCTCCTTCTGTTCAGGAAGAGGAAGACTCTGGTGCTAATTGGAGGCAGGTTATCTTTTTCTTCCTTTAAATTAAAGCATGCGCTTTAATTATGGTAAAACAGGTTTGCATTGATTATTTTTATTTGACATACTTGTACTTGATGAGGAATAACAAAGTTATTTGAATTTTATATGTGGTGATTTGAATAAGAATGACCCCCATTGATGGAGGTGGGTCATCTTTCTATCTGTTGTTTCATTGGTTATGTAATAAAGAAACTGCCTTGGCCCCTTTAATAGGACAGAAAATTAGGTAGGCAGAGTAGACAGAACAGGATGCTGGGAGAAAGAAGCCGAGTCAGGAGTCACCATGATTGTCTCACTCCAGACAGACGCAGGTTAAGATCTTTCCTGGTAAGCCACCTTGTGGGGCTACACAGAATATTAGAAATGGGTTAGATCAATATGTAAGAGCTAGTCAATAAGAGGCTGGAGCTAATGGGCCAGGCAGTGATTAAAAGAATACAGATTCCATGTAATTATTTTGGGGCATAAGATAGCCATGTGGGCGGCTGGGTGCCGGGGACGCAGCCCCGCCGCTCCTATTACAACAGAGTGGCACCCAATGTGCTAATGAACTCCACGTAAAACCTGAGAGGGCTTAAAAAGGACAGAAAGAAAATTTAAGACAGCTTTTTGCTGTTTGTGGGTTGCATGCCGCAAAGAAAATGATGGAGAGTTACTTTCATTTAATAAAGAAACTGCCTTGGCCCATTTATAGGCCAGCCCTTAGGTGGGTGGAGTAAACAGAACAGAATGCTGGGAGAAAGAAGCCGAGTCAGGAGTCGCCATGATTCTCCCACTCCAGACAGACGCAGGTTAAGATCTTTCCTGGTAAGCCAGCTCATGGTACTACACAGAATATTAGAAATGGGTTAGATCAATATGTAAGAGATAGCCAATAAGAGGCTGGAACTAATGGGCCAGGCAGAGATTAAAAGAATACAGTTTCTGTGTAATTATTTTGGGTAAAGCCATGCGGGCGGCCGGGTGCCAGGGACACAGCCCGGCCGCTCCTATTACAACACCCCATAGGCTCATATATTTGAATGTTTGGTCATCAGGGGGTTGCACTCCTTGAAAAGGATTATTAGGGGCAATGACCTTGTTGGAGGTATGAGATCTTGTTGGAGGAAGTGTGTCACACTTCTACATCTGAATCCAGATATAGAATTCTTGGCTTCTTCTCCAGCCACCAGGCTCCCCATCATGATGAAAATGGACTAAGCATCTGAAACATAAAGCAAGCCCCAGTTAAATGCTTTCTTTAATGAGTTGCCATGGTCATGGTGTCTCTTTGCAGCAATAGAACAGTAAGCAAAACAGTGGGGAAATCTAAGTATGCTGTTCATCTTCATTTACAGCTAATTCTTAAATCCAGGCTTTATTCTGTCTCTGTATTTCACTCTTGAAAAGATAAGATGATAGTCAATTCCTCCTCTTTCTTCTCCTCCTCCTTCTCCTTCTTCTCTTTCTTTCTTTCTTTCTTTCTTCCTTTCTTTCTTTCTTTCTTCCTCTCTTTCTTTTTCCAATTTATTATTTTCTTTGCATGGGTATTTTATCTGCATGGATGTCTGTTGATCATATGAATGCCTGGTGCACATGGAAACCAGAAGAGGGCATCAGAGGGTGTGAACTGCCTGACACGGGTGCAAGGAATTTTGCTCCCCCCAAAGACCCAAATACAAAGAAAGGGTGGTATGAGAAGGTTGAAGCTCAGGAGTCTTTGTGGAAAATTCAGACCTGTGCCATCTCAAGATGAAAAGTCTGACAGAGAAGTATTTTCAAAAGAGTGGAATTCCCCAGGCAGCCCCAATCTCAGGCCGGTGAGTCTACAGGTCTCACAAGTCCCAGAGACTCCACAGGTCTCACAGATGCCACAATCTCAGAGATTCCACAGCTCCCAGGTCCTACAGGTCTCACAAGTCCCACGGGTTTACAGGTCCCACAGGTCCCAAAGGTCCCAGAGGTCCCAGAGGTCCCACGGGTCTCACAGGTCCCACAGGTCTCTCAGATCCTACAGGTCACACAAGTCCCCAGGTCACAAAGTCACACAGGTCCCAGAGACCCTCCAGCATATACTCCTTACTAGTTCTCCCAATCACCATCATCCAGTGTGTTCAGTTTCTGAAGGTGATGCTATGTGTTCTGTGCTCTGTGTTGTGTCCTGCCTGGTACTGGATGCTCAGGCAACCTATTCAGTAGCCTGCCACTGCACAGCAAAGAACTCAGGGCTTCCCTGAGAACTCTACTGGTGCTGGTCCTGAGAGAACGTGCAGGTTATGGCACTGCTGTGTGAAGATTAGACTACATGTTCTTTTGATGCTATGGAGAGTTTCAATTAGAAGCCTGTTTTGCTCTGCAGTTTTCTGGACACTGGAAAAAAACACACACCTATATCATCTTGGAAAGGAGTCGACAGAAGCAAAGCATTTGGAGACAAGCTAAAAGAAGCTGGGAGGTCCACATTGAAAGGTGATGAACTACTTTTTCCAGAGAAAGGACTACAAGATGTCTGAACATTCCATACAGAATGAATGGCTGGTCTTTAAAAAGACTCTGTTTATAGCAGATTTCCCAAACAAAGCACCTAGATTGGCAGCAGCTTAAGCCACAATGATCCCCAGGATATTTCAGATCAGTGAAGAATGACCTGCAGAATTAATGCACAATAATGTGAACAGCAGTCACCATCGTTAAGAGAGCCAGGGGAAACTTCTACAAGAAGATGCAGTAAGCTAGTCATGTTAACTCACTCTTTTATCTCAAGACCGAGGGCCTGCTACCCCAGGGTGGTCACTTAAGAGTTCTAGGCCAGTCTAGACTACAGGGTGAAATCCGTCTGAACCAGAAAAATAGAAGTCAACAATAAATAAAAATAAGAATGAGAGGAAAGAGAATTCAGAGAAGGAGGAAGACAAGGGAAAAGAGAAGTGAAGGAGAGAAGGGGAAGAAGCCAAGGGGAAGAAGAGTGAAGGGCAATAAAGGAGGGAAAAGGAAGAGAGGAGAGAGCATACTAGAGGATGCTCTGCGTCATCAGATTAACAAGGAAGGAGAGTCCATCTGTTGATGGTGGACTGTCGCAAGGCTCAGTCTCATCCTCATCCTCAAACAGTGCCTACTGACAATTACCTCAACAGGAACAAAGTCAGATGATGAGCCTTCCTCCACACCAATCGCATCCCCTTCCAAATCTACTCTAGGGGAAAAAACACAGCATGCTGTATTTTAATTCTGGCAGCTTTCCTAGGCCTCCTCTGGATAAAGTCATGAGCCAGTGTCTTCAGAAGAGGAATCCAGCAGCAGTGATAACTAGGGTGAAGTAGGTTGTCACATTTGCCTGACTGCCAGACCCCTGCTAAGTTAAAGCATCTGGTCCTGGCCTTGTTCCTCCAACTTAGCTCTTCACCCCATCTCTGGTCCATGACTTCCACTAGATCCAAGGATCCTTTGGATGAGATGGGGTCCTCCTTTCCCTTCCCCTCCCCTAGGAAACATCTACGAAGCTTCAAGAGATGGCTTCCCACCAAGGGATTTCCTTGAACCACCTTGGTGTGCAAAAGAATCTGCTCACTGTGAGATTTCCTCCTGCCTTTTCTTCAGTGGACCTTTTCCTTCTAATTTGAATTCCATTCAGGGTGGATTCTACCTCCCAAAAATTGGAATTGGAACCTTCGCAATCACAGCCAGAAGTCTGACAGCATTTGACCTTTCCTCCTCTCTCATTTTCAGTGAACAGCTTCAGTTGTGAGTGGTTATACTCTTGGCCATGGCCATGGTAATGGAATTACAATTATTAGGATGGTGATTTATAAATAAAGATAATTAAATGTAAATCTTATAGGTAGTTTATTCTAGATGGCATAACCATATTTATCTGATTATCTAAAGCATTATTGCATAAACAAGAAAGGTAGTTCCATACACATATATGTGTGTGTTGAACTTAAAGAATAGGCTATCTTTATGATGAGAAATAGATGTGCTGTTGTTGTGAACAAATGTAAGTTTATACATATATGCATATGTATTAATAGTTTTTAAAATTTAAAAAGGTAATACTGGAAGATGGCAAATAACAACCAGCTATTGTCTACCTCAGTGTCCAGGGAACACATGGAGAAATTTGGATAAAAGCTATCAGAAGTAGATAACATCCAAACAACTTTAGCTTAAAAAATAAAATAGGGAATGATACAAAGCAAGAAAGTCTCACTTTCCATTCCAGAGGGCCTGGCTGAGTTTAAGTTGCTTTCCACTCCCAAGGAGAGGCAGCATCAACAGCATCTAGCAGGAACCACTGCATAAACCGCACAGGCTCACAAAATCTGCATTATACTTCCACTAATGGGCATTTAAAGGAGCAGAAAAAGACAGAAGAACCAAGCGTAAGATGTGTTTGTAACAGAAGTGTGAGCAGAACAGAACGCTGGGAAAACTTTCTGCTTGGGACTCTTCAAGACCATAGCAACCATAGCCATTTCAAAATGACCCTTGCTATGACTGCAGTTTAGCAGCCTGGGACCCACTGTGAACTTTATTGTGAGGATATGTGGAGCAAATATCACATGACTGTACACTGAAACCTGGCCAACAGAATACTGTTCAGCCAGCCATCAGGAAGAAACCTGAAAACAAAACCATGCCAGAGAGTCAAGAGAAACAGACACAGATCCAAAGGCACACAAGTACCACCTCGCTTAGGCCAACGCCCATAACTGGGTTCTGAAAGACTGCCCAGAGGTATGATCAACAGCTGAGCTTCCATCTATAAAATACTACACACTGATGAACCAGCACCTGAAACGGTCTTTCAAAGGATGGCCAGGAAGTGAAAATGACATTCCAACTGTGAACAGATAACCATCATAGGGTATAGGTGCACAGCAATTTTTTTCAGGTATAAAGATAAAATTGCATTGTTTACGGGGAAATGGATACAGCTGGGGATAATTGTATTGACTAATTAAGCCAAGTCACAGAAAGACAGATACCATGTGTTCTCTCACTGATGATACTAAATATAAATATATTCATAAAATCATGTATGTATATAAGACATGAAAATAGGAATAAAATTGTCTCTTAGATCATGGGGACTAAGATGGGGAGAAGGAAGAAAGAAGGCAGAAACATATTCAACATATAACAAATACCTGAAAAATTAAATACATAAAATGAAAATGAAATTTAGAAGAAAAATGTCATGATTAAAACCACCCACAGGTTTGACCTCTGACAACTTCATCTGGGAGTACACACCCCTACTGACCTGGGAACCAGTCTAACCCCCACTCAGTCTGGGAAATCAGCAGTTAGTCTCTATATTACTTGGCATCCAGGAGGATCTGGGGTATCTGACTTTTCCCTGCCCTTTTCAAGTGAACTCTCCACTTGTATGACTCTACCTTTGTATGGCTATTCTCGACTGGTCCCCTACTTCTCTAATCAGCCTCTGAACCTCCTCCTTTCAGCCACCTGGGGTTCCATTGCTACTGCAGTGGTTTACCCAGAATCCCCCTGTAATCATGAGCCTTGGATAGTTTCAGCTGTGATTCTAAAATGGTTTGAATTTTCTACTGGGTCAATGGCCTCAGGCTTTTCAGAGGCTCAGTCTATTGCTAAGGCTTCTAACTGTCTAACCCAACAAGACCTGTGACCGTGCTGTGACTACGGTACATCGTCTTGACCACTGAAGACTTACCAGTCTTTTAACTCCCTTGGTAAGGGATCTGGGATTACACAAGAATAGAGAAAGTGAACTGAGCACCAGGATCGATATATTCATTGATTCCTGATTAAAGATGTGATGTGGCCAGCTCCTTTAATATCCTGATACTGTGACTCCTCTTTAAGAATGAACTGTATTCTAGTTTCATGCCTCTTGTTGCGATAAAATATTCTGACTAAAAGATAGAGTATCAGGGTTTATTTGACCTACACTACCAGGTTTCATTTCATCACTGAGGGGAAGCCAAGGCAGGAACGCACAGCACGTAGTCGTATAATGTTCATAGTTATGGTAGTTTGAATGAAAATGGCATCCATAGGCTCGTAGAGAGTAGCATTATTTGAGAAGATTAAAACCTGTGACCTTGTTAAAATATGAATGGCCTTCTCGGAGGAAGTGTGTTCCTGCCATTAACTTTGAGGTTTCAGAAGCTCAGCCAGGCCCGGTGAATCACCCTCTCTTCCTACTGCCTGCTGATTCAGATATAGAACTTTCTGCTCTTTCCTTAGCACCATGTGTGTCTGCATGCCACCATACTTTCCACCATGAATATAATTAATTAAACCTGTACATCAGCACCAATTAAATGTTTTCTTTACAAGAGTTACCAGGTCATGGTGTCTTCTCACACCAATAGAAGCCCTAACCAAGATAATAGTCAAGAACAATGAAAACAATAAATCATTCATTCATACTGACTGTCTGTGCTTTCTCTTGCCCTATATAGTACAGGGTGCATTGCCTACAGAAAGGGGTGTCCATAACGGACTTGATCTCCTTACATCACTTATTGACCAAGACAATCCTCCAGAATCATGACCACAGATCCACATAATAAAGACAATTACTCAATTGGGCCTGCATTCTCAAGTGACTCTAAGTTGTAGCAAGTTGGCATGTAAAACTAACCATCATAAACCTTAACATGGAACTTTGAACTAAATAAACTCTCTTTTAAGTTGTTGTTGTTAAGGTATTTTATCACAGCAACATGAAAAAAACATTGAATACTTGTAGTATTAGGAGCGGCGGGCTACGTTCCTGGCACCTGGCTGCCCGCACGGCTAGCTTTATACGAAATAATTACACAGAAACTGTATTCTTTTAAACACTGACTGGTCCATTAGTTCCAGCCTCTTATTGACTAGCTCTTACATATTGATCTAACCCATTTCTAATATTCTGTGTAGCACCATGAGCTGGCTTACCAGAAAAGATCTTAACCTGCGTCTGTCTGGAGTGGGAGAATCATGGTGACTCAGATACTATTAACTGCCTGTCATTGCTAGTGGAAGAACGGGGCCCCATCAGCCTCTCCTCCAATCATGATGGAATGTCTGTGGACCCAGTCTTGTGTAGGAAGACATATGAGTTGATGCTAGTGGGGTATTGAAGTAGTTGTCCACTGCTATTATGCTGAGGTTAATATGTAGCTGTTTTAATGAAATTATCTGAATCTGTGTTCGGGGCATATATGTTTAGAATAATAATATCCTCTTGGTGAACTTATCTCTAAATTTAGTACTTTCATGCTTAAAGTTGTTTGTTTTGTTTTTTCTATTTCTGTGAAGAATTTTATTGAAATTTGATTAAAAAGTGCAATGACTCCAATATAGGCATTTTCACAGTGTTAATTCTTCTAGTCCATGAACATGGAATGCCTTTCCATCTTCTCATGTCTCCTTCAGTTTATTTCTTAAATGTTTTAAGGTTTTTCACTTTCCTATTTAGGTTTAATTTGTGTGTTTATTTTCAATTATGAATGGTATTGTTTCTTTGATTTCTTCCTCATTATGTTTGTTACTGACCTCAAACTCACAGCAATCTGCTTGCTTCTTCTGCCTCCTGAGTACTGGAATTAAAGACATTTACCATCATACCTGGTCTTGGTTATTTTTATCACAGAAGCAGAAATGAAATCAGAGTACTTTGTGTCCCACAGATTTTGATATGCTGTGTTTTTGTTATCATCCAGTTCTAGCAATGTTTAGGTTTCCTTCTTGAATTTCTCAGTGATCTATTAATCATTTGATAGTGTCTTATTTAATCTCAATGAATTTGTCCATGTTTTTTAGTTATTCTTGTTGTTGAATTATAATTGTATTCAATTGTGGTCAGATAGAAAAAAAAAGGTGTTTCAATGATTTCTCTTTTGAAACTTTGCATCAAATATGCTTGTTTTGTTTTAGAGAATGTCATAGTCTTCACAGTAGTAGAACACCGACTGAGACAGATCCTATTCTCTTTCTATAATGTTCTGATTAGTTCTGTAAGAAATTTATCGTCTCCCCCAACTCTGTCCAGATCCTCCTCCACCTTCTTACTCACCAAACTGAGATGGGATAACCCCTCTGTATTCTGTGAATATGTTTTATTACCATTGGCTTAAAAAGAAGCTGATTTGACCAATAGGCAGGCAGAATAGAGCCAGGTAGAAAATCCAAGCAGAGATACAAGGAGAATAAAGGTGGAGTAAGGGAGACGCCAGCAGCTGTCGGAGAAGTAAGATGTGAGGTAACAAGCCGTAAGCTACAAGCCTCACTGTAAAATATAAACTAATAGAAATGGGTTAATTTGGTGGAATCATATGAACAAGGGTGGGAGTCAAGAGCATGATGGGGAAAATCACAGGGACAGCTAGCCCAAGCTAGTGGGATCTCACAGACTACGGACTGACTTCCAGGGAACCAGAATGGGTCTGAACTAGGCCCTCTGAATGTGGGTGACAGTTATGTGTCTTGATCTGTTGGGGGGTGGCTGACAGTGGCAGCAGGACCTATCCCAGGTGCATCAACTGGCTTTTTGGAGCTTACTTCCTATGGTGAAATAGCTTGCTCTGCTTTGATATAGGGTGAGGGGCTTGGTCCTGCTTCAAGTTGGTATTACCAGACTTTGTTAACTCCCCAAGGAAGGCCTTACTCCCCCACATGAGGAGTGAATGGGATGTGGGAAGGGAAGAGGTGGGGGATGGGAATATGGAAGGAAAGGGGAACAGAAGTTGGCATGTAAAATGAAAAGTAAATTTTTCTAATAAAAAAGAAATGGGTTGATTTACTGTGAGAGCTAGTTAATTTAATAATAAGCCTAAGCTAATAGTTTAAACAGTTTGTAATTAATATTAAGCCTCTGAGTGGTTATTCAGGAACTGGTGAGCTGGAAAAAAAAATGTCTGATTATACCTCACTTTATGTTTTCTCTGTCTTTGTTTGTCTCTCTCTTTCTCTCTCCCATTGAGTCTAATTTATTGGCTGCCTGCGTCTGGGGCTGTGCTAGAGCTCCAGATGTTAGCAGACCCCCAAACCTTAGTATAACTGACTACATGATGGAACTATACCATTTAAACCATAAAACTCACACATAGACAGTACCACCTGCCAAAACAAAAACAAAGACATAATCCATCAAAGTAAATAGTTCTAGTAAAGTCTCTAAATGTACTAACCTTGCTTTTTGGCTCCTGTAGTTTCACTGTTGGTAAACTGTTCTTGTTAACTGGAGTATGTCAACCCAGGACATGGTTTTATGCTTCAAGAAAGGCTGAGAAAGACTCAGGGCTGCACTGGGAACTTGAACAACCATTGTAGATGCCAGCTGGCTAATAGACACTTTCTATTGGCTTAAACTCATGGCTGAGGAGTCTTCTCTGGTGGATACCCCACAATAGGACCTGGCACTGGAATGTTGTCAATATACCGGGGGTCACACCATTAACAAAAACAGACTCTCCTGTTCCCAGCAGCAATCAAATACAAAGAGCTCCTCAGCTAGGGATGGGTCTTCATGCCTAGCTCCTCTCTTCCATGCTGGGACTTTGTCTGGCTTGAGTTAGTGAAGCTCATGCGCATGCTACTACAATCTGTGACCTATATATGCATGCCTGTTGTGTCTGGAAAACAAAGATACTTTGAAGTCATCCACCAGCTCTGGTTCTTTGCTCTTTCTGGCCCCCTTCCATGTAGATCTCTAAGGCTTGAGGAAAGGGTATAATATCAATTTCCTGTTTAGGGCCGAATGCGCAAGCATCTCTTATTTTCTGCTCACTGACCAGTCATGGTTCTCTGTACTAATTGCCATCTTTATGCAAGAAAATTCTGGGGCTGGGGAGATGCCTCAGCATTAAAGGGCACTTGTTGCTCTTGCTGAGGACCCAGATTTGATTCCTAGCACACACATACTTTCTCACAGTTGTCTAATTCCAGTTTCAAGGGACAGCACCCTCTTCTGTCCTCTGAGGGGATTGTCCACAAATGCTATACATAATGTTCATGCAGGCAAAAGACACATAACAATAAAAGCAAATGGTGAGGACTGAGTAGTGTGATATAGATATAAATAATTTGCATTGGTATGGATTATAAGGTCAATTTTGTTATGTGTATATGTATTTCTGATCTTGATTAAGGTATTGTGATTGTGTAGTTCATTTAAAAATGTAATGCATAATTAAGAAATATAGATTAATGGATAATCATCAATAGTCAAGCTTGTAGTCATGTTAGTTAGATTTTCTAGATATATAGAGATATATTTCAATTAGATAGGCATTCTTCATATCTTTCAAAGACTACAGAACATGGCATTTAAAATATTTTAATAACTTAGGGCTTTTCATGACAATGAGACACGTCTGCTCCTGGCAGTACCAATCTACTTCAAGAGGAAGATGGGCATTGAAGAGGCTCCTTATGGAGTATGATAGCCATTTGGGCAAGAAACTGCTCTTGCCTGGACTGTTGCATAAACTAGACACAGAGAACCCACAGAAAAAGGACTGCTGAACTTGCCTAAAGGTGAGATGATCTTTCGGGGTTTCTGATTCATGAAAGAGTCTGCGAGACACTCTACAGGACACAGCAGTAAATGACTGAACTGTCCTTGAAATTTCCTGCTTCATGAAAATGTCTGCTGGATACTATGGGCCTGTAGGCTGAAGATGGATGCCCCAACAGTACAAAAGAACTTTGGGTGACTGTCCAGGCAGTGAGATGTCTCTGTCATTTCTAGAGTTTTGGATCTCTTGTTTGCTTAGGTAATATTATATCCTTCTGGAGTCTTTGATGGAGTTGAAGAATAAATAGATAGTTATAGTTTTCCTTAGTTATGATAAAAGATAAAATAGATATAAATATTGTAACTGTAATTCTTGCTTGATAACTGTTTTGCTATATGTAATCTTACTATGTTAAAGTGAAAGCCTTTCTTTTTTGTTTAAACAAAAAAGGGGAAATGATGGAGGAGTTACTTTCATTTAATAAAGAAACTGCCTTGGCCCATTTATAGGCCAGCCCTTAGGTGGGTGGAGTAAACAGACAGAATGCTGGGAGAAAGAAGCTGAGTCAGTGAGTCGCCATGATTCTCCCTCTCCAGACAGACGCAGGTTAAGATCTTCCCTGGTAAGCCAGCTCATGGGCTACACAGAATATTAGAAATGGGTTAGATCAATATGTAAGAGCTAGCCAATAAGAGGTTGGAACTAATGGGCCAGGCAGTGATTAAAAGAATACAGTTTCCGTGTAATTATTTCGGGGCATAAGGTAGCCATTCGGGCGGCTGGGTGCCGGGGACGCAGCCCCGCCGCTCTTATTACAACAGTAGTGCACTGTAGATCCCACTTCTTTCTTTTCTCTTTTAGATTTTATTTTATTAGGGATGTTCCAGTGAGATCAGAATTCAGGAAAGCATCTTTTGTTTGCACTACAATAACAAACATTGTCAGTTATGTAAATTATGAATGAATTTAACGAATTGTCATTCTTAGAAATAAAGAACATTAAAATCATTACTGGGGCTCTGAAGAAAGTGCCATGTTTTACTGTGATTGTAAAAATATTAAATACAATTTGAATAATAATAAAAACAACTTACTCCAAGTCGATTGATTTACTTGCTATTTCTTGCTTTTATTGTTTATATTTATTCAGAAATACAGAGTACCAATTTATAATAAACTTTGAGAAATGCAGTTTGAGGTACATATTATAGATGGAAATAATTATTGATTGCTTTAAGTAAACCATTCATATTATGATTATTTCTCATGAATGAACTCTGCCCCACATTAAATAATGGACTTTTCCTGAGTGAGATCAGCAGTACGGCTGAGAAAATGAGTCCAGGACAGTCTCTAGCCCTCCTGTAGTGCAGGGTATGGTAAGCCTACCATAAAGTTTGTTTACATTTCTCTCTTCTGTCTTCTTAAACAGTCTAAATATAAAACAAATTCACACCCTTTAAGGAAAAAAAAGTTGTCTGCTGTATCTGCTAATCGCTGTAAATCCCCGAGAGTGATTCCTGTGATTTCTGGCAGCTATGAGGGATTAGCTCTTTCCTGTTTTAGGGCTGGTCTTTCTCTTCCCACTGCAGAGCGCTAATCTGGGGCTTCTCTGAGTTGTCCCCTGCAGACCTAGTCCAGACCAGTGCCAGCAGCCTTTCCTTCAGACTTGCTGCTGGACAGTGCAGTCCCAAAGTCATGTCAGGAAAAGTGCCCAGAGGAGACTGACGGTCCCGCTCTCTCAACTGCAGCGTCTGTACAAAACATACAGCAGTTTCGAGCTCATTTTCTGTCTCTCTAAAGGTAAAATATCACTGAATAAACTTGCACCTTCTATGGGGTTTCTCCGCTGCCTGTTTCTACCGAAGGTCTCCCCATGAGGACTTGGAGGTAGTCTGAGATCCCCTTTGCTCCCATCTGCTTACACATTATTTTTACCATCAAGATCTCTACTTTTCTGAGTCCATTTCTCCAGTTTTACTCATTTTTATCCTTCAGTCAGTCTAGCTTAGACTTAATTTAGGAAGTTAAAGGGAGATCATTTCCTAGAGGAGACACAGGCCAGAGCAGTGTTTCCCAAAGCCTGTCCTCGGGTCTCCCTGGCCATGTGGTAAGAAAGACGGCAGTGCAGAGAGGAGCTGCATGCACTTTGCCCCACTTACCCAGGTGCTGTCTAGCTGGACTTTACACACACGCAGAGCTGTGACTTGACATCAGTACGTCCTACCGTCAACCAGAAAACTAACAGAGGTGCAGCTGCGTGTCTGCGGTTATAGATTCTCCTCCCAGTGGTGTACGTACCTGTGGGTGGCACTGAGCCCAGATGCAAAACTATTGTAACAAGAAGGAAGGTGTTCGTGCTGGGAGAGGAGGTGTTAGGCAGTCTCTCTGGTAGACAGAGAGAGAGAGGGGGAGCCCATGGCTAGGTAATAAAGGGGCTAATTTTCAAGATGGCCAGCTTCTGCTGCGCCCTCCTGACTTGGGACGAAAATATCACAGTTTAAAACAAAGGCCTTGTGGGCTTTTGCCTCTAACCAGAAAAAGGCCCCCTACTAATGGACTTGCTCAGCAAGTTAAAGGCCTGCTCAGGGCAAGTCACATAACACTTCTGGACCAATCAATCCTTCTAGCTTTCTTCAAGTTGACCAACCCTAAATGAGGGGAGGAACACTCCTCGGGCTTTAGAGCCCGGCTCCCAGAAGTCTTAATACTGGTAGGCTGACCCCAGAATTTATTAATTGCTATTTTAGTCTCTTAATCTTTCCATACATCTCAGTTAAATAATTTATTAAAAATTTCCTGATAATTCATCTACTAGGTCAAGAAAATAAATTTTAAATTATTAATTATAAGTAGGTACCATCAAATATTTATTGTATGAGTAATATTAGATAAATAGAAAAGGCTACATGATCATGTCAAATTGTGTGTGTGGTGAGGCTGGGTATTGAACTCAGGACCTTGTACATGTTAGGCAGCTCTCGACAGCTAAGATGTGTTTCAACTCTCTTTAATTTTTTCCCCATTATTCTTAAGCTGAAAATGAGATTGGGAGTATGCGTGTGATGAAGAAGCTGCATTTAGAGAGTAGCCAAATTCAAGGAGACAAGTTTGACTTCATATGCTCTTGTGGTAGCCTAGTCATTAAAGCAATGGTCACTTTTATAGCCAGTGCTCACAGGGATCCGACTGAAGAGAGAAAATCGAGTATCATAAACTTAATTACCAATCACTGAAACATATCACACTTACTTTAGAAAGAGAATTACTGTTTTCAATGGGACCATACACTGACGATTGTGAGATCTTTGCCTAGATTCACCTTCTGCCACTAGGAAACAGGTCCAGGCATATTTGAGAGTAGCAGATGGACAGTAATAATGCATGTTTTCTAAACGTGTCGCCCGGAATTTAAATTCTCTTTCACTTATGTACTTCCTCGTCATCCTTTCGGAGGAGCTCACATGAAGGAGACATCGGTACCTCCTCAAACATATATCTTCAAACATTTGAAACACGTATTTATTCACAAGGCATTGTTGCAGATGTTAATATTTGCTGTTTCCTGATAGTCAAGAATTGATATTGATGACTTTTTAAACTTATCTTTGAAATGCATGCTTCAGGACTCTTTGTAAAGTGCTCCTCGAGTCTTGTGGAAGAAATTACAGTGAAAATAATTTCGTAGGACTAAATTTGCCCCTTTGTGTGGAAATATCTTTTAATTGTGATTTATTTCTGTAAACAAGAAATTTTTTTTTGTTTTGTTTTGTTTTTGACCATGACTGTTCCCAATAAAGGAGTCCTTGGTTCTTAGCTTGTAGCAGTGCTAATTTGGAAAGTGTAGTAGCCGGGGTTCTCTTGAAGAAAGCAAGTCATTGTGGGAAGTCCTTGGGGGGTGTCTTTTCCTGGCACCTTCCTGTCTACAGTAAGAGAGAGAATGCCCTCTGCCACATGGTTAGAGTGATATGCTATTCCTCCAAACGCATGGTGCTTATGACCCTGAGCCTGTTATCAAAACAAATAATTCCTTCTGGAAGCTCTGCTAAGAATTTTGGTCAAAGCAACTCAAAAATAATTGATGTAATTGTGTTAGTGATAAGCCAATTTTAAATGAAAAGAAAAGTAGAATAAATCTGTAAGATTACGCCTATGAATACAAGCATAACTGAAAGCTAGCAGCCTACAATTTATGTTCTCAAGTATCTTAGAATCATCAGGTATATAATTTCAGGGAGTTGAGGGCTATGGATTAGATAATTTAAAGTGCAAATTTTTGTAGCTGTTAAGTGTAATGAGTGAAAACTGAGAGTAGTTTTTACTTGCTTTCAGGCATTTTTCAAATAATCGTGTTTTCAAAATAATAGTCTTCAATATGAGCATGCAGTGTGTACTGAAATGCATTGTACTCCCTTAGTTATTGGTATTTATGAATTTGAGGGTAACATGTGAATTATTAGTTAGATAAAAAACATGCTGAGATATGTGCCCTGTGCCTGCATGGAGGACCATGAAGGGTTCCGCTATGACAGAGACACGGTGAGTATCACATATGGTAAGCACTCACCCTCAAAGCTACCCTTCAAGCTCCTAGCAGAACGTTCCCATTTCCATTGACTAGGTAAAGAAGCTGAGTCATGGAGCAAGTCGCTGTCTTAGGTCAGAACTGGTGAACAGCAGAGGCAGATTTGACCCCTGGCAGGCTTCTCTGGATTGCACGCTCTGGACTCTCTGCTTATAGCCTGTCAGTTTCCTCGCTCAGCATTCATTTGTTTACTGAGCGTCTTCATGCCACCAAAGCTAGTTTCAGCAGTTTTGTATGTTAGGTGCCCTCATCCCTGCTGTGTGTTGGGGGGGTGCTTGAAAGAGAACTCATTTGGCTATCCTTGTCTACAGATGCTAATTCCCGTCACCACACACTGAGCATACATTTCTCTGGTGTGGCTGCACTTATTCCCACGCAGAACCTAAGATAAGAACGTACTCCCACTGCCCAGGAAGTAGAGTGAGCTACTAGGCAGCAACAGTCACCCAGGTGACTTCTAGTCACTTCTAGGTGGTAGAAGTGCCACCGTTGTACTGGCCAGTGGTTATCTGAGGCACAGTACTAGGGACCCGCTCCTATAGCATTCCTGCACTCTGTTGTCATGGCGCTGGGTCCCCTGTGCCTCCAGTGGACAGGAGTGCCCTTTACTAAAAGCCACATAGTAGGTAGTATCTAGTTGGCTATTATGATACAACTAAACTGGAGCTCACTTGGTTGTTTGTGTTTCCTGCCTGGAGATGCTCATAAGGTTAGTATTTTTCTTTATGGAATGATTAGTTAGCTTAAGACGGTTAAATATTTTAAAATCTTAATATGTCTGTTTTAGAACTGTTCATAAATTATATAGGACAGGTGTAAGACATGCATTCCTTTGGTGTTTTTATTACTGGCAGTTTTGCATGGAGCCCTTTCCTGGCATTGATTCCGAGGACTGACTTCTGCTTCCTGAGATGCCTTTCCGGGTGTTTCCTGGCCCCTGCGAACTAGTCTCAGCAGTGATGGATAGCAGACCAGCTTTGTTTTCCAGATTTTTCCTTCTTGATGGTGGCAATGAGTTCTGAATGTGAATTCAACAAGACAAGCTGAAAGGAGGAGTGCAGGTTCAAAATTTCCAAAGATAGCAAACAGAAAAGGCAGCCTGGGGAGTCTCACACAGCCCTGCCTGATGCAGGAATGCAAAGCCTTTGAGCTGCTCTAAAGCCTGTAAGTGCAAGCACTTGGATGCTTTGAAGAGACAGTTCCCAAACCTCTTCAACGACCGTGTGTACAACAGTGTGTACAACACAGACTGACTCGAGGTGGATGAAATGGCAAATGCCATTAAATTTATCACACTGCCTGTTACTTTGCTCTCCAAACATAGGTCAGGACATAACGGAGTGTCTGTTTACCAGGTAGCTCAAAGCTACTGTGAGTGCATGGGAGCGACTCACAGATGAGAAGAGGTAGGAGAAATTATAAAGTAAAGACAGCTGAGGGGTTGGCCACAGGCTGACCAGTTACCAAAGGTTCCGAAACCACAAATAGAATGTAGAGCAAACATTTGGATATAACAGCCTCCACATTACTGGAAGCTGAAGTTCACCCCCAGAAGAGCATTTAAAATCCTTAAAGAGGCTGGTGGACTAAATTGTTGGTAAAATCTATGTCTTAAACCATTGATTAAAAGAAAACTTAGTTGCTTCATTGTGAGAGCCTGTGTAAGAAAACTGTAGACCTACTATGAACTATGGATGGAACAAAGTGCAGAATGTGGCCTTCTACACAAGGTGGCCTTTTGAAAGCATTGCGTAAACTATGGTAAGCAAATGCCCTTCAAATCAAGGACATGAAGAAAATACCCTGCCTGTCTATGTTATCTCTTAGGGAAAGAAAAAGGCAAAGGATATTCCTGGTTCTTTTCATGTGGCCCAAGATGATAAGACATAGCACCAGGTGTATTCTTTTGCTGTACCTGTACTTGCTTAAGCTAACTGTAAACATCACCTCATGTTCTGGTTTTTTTTAAGCAATAAAAATGAGAAGGGCTGCCGGGCGGTGGTGGCGCACGCCTTTAATCCCAGCACTCGGGAGGCAGAGGCAGGCGGATCTCTGTGAGTTCGAGGCCAGACTGGTCTACAAGAGCTAGTTCCAGGACAGGAACCAAAAGCTACGGAGAAACCCTGTCTTGAACCCCCCTCCCCAAAAAAAGAGAGAGAGATGGATAGTCAAAATAATTTGGAATCAAAATTCTTAAAACACTAATAGGAACAATATCAAGAGAAACCCAGGGGTTTGTAATCTTGTTAAGACTGGATTTTTTTTTTTTTTTTTTTTTTAGAGAGGGGTCAGGACTAGAAACAAAGTCATAGAAACTTAAGAGAAAATAAACCGTATAAACTGGTCTCAACAAAATGGAAATGGCCACCAGGAAAACATTCAAAGTATGTAGGTTTTACATGGAGAACGAAAGGAAAGAATACTAATCCTGAAAACTGATGTTCTCATGGGAAAATAAAGTAAAAAAAAAATACATGCTTAAAATAAATTTGGTGTATTTTCTACAAGAGATAATTAAAAGCAAAATAGATAAAAACAAAAAAAACTATGTTGTGATAAAAAAGTATGTCAGATGCTAATGAATGGTAAGAAAACAAGAGTAGGATTTAAATATAAAATAAATAAATATATATATATATATATACATACATAGATACATATCTGCATGTGCAGATAGTTAGAAAAATATTAGGTAGATCAATCAATAGATTCTTTTGAAATAGGGTCTCAAACTGCCGAGGTTGACCTTGAACTAGCTGAGTGTGTGGATTACAGGCATAGACCACCACAACGACTTATGAAACTGCTGGAATTAAAGGAGCCACACCTCTTCTTATGACCAGCAAGCAGAGCCTATTTGAAAATATGTGGCTATCAAGAAATTCCAATTGACTTCCATTTTTGTGGGTCTAGAAGCCTTTTTTTTTTTTTTTTTTTTTTGTGCTTTCTTACATTGGAGTTTGGGAATTGGAACTTAGGTCTCATATGTTGCAAATGGTGTGCCAAATGAACCATCTCCCCAGACCCTTTCTTTGTGTTTTTATCTGTTTGCTAGTTTTAAAATGTGGTCCTCTACCTGCTTCAGCCTTCAGAGAGTCAGGGTCACAGGCAGACACTACCGTGCCAGGTTTACAGGAATCTTGAATATGTGATCTTCCGTCTTGTAGTTGTTAGTATACGGAGTTCAGTCCTCCTAGTCAAATAAATATTTTTACATTTTCTCACATGACATGAACACCTTGAAGTTACTTTAATGTCAGGCCTTATTTAATGGGCTTTCTGAACATCATCCTAATATATTTTTACACTCAGCATCTATACACATAAAATAGAAACAGCATGAGCTCTTGAGTAGGCATGTAAAAGTGCTCAAATTGTCAAAATATGTGTAAATAATGGGTTATTCCCAATTTCTGGTGGGTTTATTATATTTAAAAAAACTATGAAGAACATATACAGGGAGTCAGATACTCCCTCCGGCTTGAAAAAAAAAAATGAGAAAAGAAAGTCTATGGGAAAATAACACGTAAACTGGAGAAACAGTCCCAGGGGCTGTGGCTTCTAAATGGATGAGCAGCCTGGCCAAGGCTGTCAGGGACACAGCACTCAGACCATCAGCTCAGACCTGAACAAGGTCTGTCAGGAACACATTACGCAGACCATCAGCTAAGGCCTGAACAATTGAGATGGGCAGCAAGCAAGAATGGGGTAAAGAAGAGCCCTAGAAAAGAGATGCGAGGCAGAGCTAGGATGTGCCTGCTGAGCAGTCCCAGGAAAGCGTGCCCCAGGTCAGATGTCTCTTCCATCTGGCTGTCACAATCATCTATCTTTCATTTTTATTTCTTAATTTCCAGGCAACCCAGTCTCTTTTAAAATAACACTTTATTAATTCTTTGAGAATTACATAAAATGCAGCTTGATCATACTCCCTTATCCACCAAGATCTACTCCCACTTCCCTACCAACTCAACTTCCTGTCATTTTCATTTTTAAAAAACATTATGTAGTCATCTGGCCATGGTAGTGCACATCTTTGTCTCCAGCATCGGGAGGCAGAGGCAGGCAGATCTACATAGTAAGTTCTGGGGCAGCTAGGCTATGTAAAGAGCCCCAGTCTCACACAAACAACAAAAAACAAGCAAATAAAACCTTGTGGAATCCAGTTAGTGCTGCTCAAGTACTCCTGAGTGTGGGGCTTTTCCTGGAAGGTATTCAGATTCCCAGTGGTCACACACACCCTTAGAGAAAACTGACTTCTTCTTTAAGCAGCTACCAGTTGCAAATAGCTATTCAGCTGGGGGGAATTTCATGCCCAGCTTCTTCATCCATCCTGGAATTTTGTCTGGCTGGATCTTGCGCAAGTCTTGTGCATGCTGTCACAGTAGCTGTGAATTCACACGTGCCAATGGCCATGTGTCCATGAAACACTATTTGCACGTAGTCATCTATCACCCCTGACTCCTACAATCTTTCTGCCCTCTCTTTTCCAATGATCCCTTGGCCTTGTGGGGGAGAAGTGTGATATAGATGTTTCAGGGGCTGGAGAAATGGCTCAGAGGTTAAGAGCACTGACTGCTCTTCCAGAGGTCCTGAGTTCAATTCCCAGCAATCACATGGTGGCTCACAGCCATCTATAATGAGATCTGGTGCCCCCTTCTGGCATGCAAGCATACATGGAAGGAATGTTGTATACATAATAAATAAATAACTCTAAAAAAAAAGGAGAAAAAAAAGTTATGGATGTTTCATTCTGGGCTGAGCATTCTGAAGCCTCCTATTCTTTGCAAACTAAGCAGTTGTTTCTGAGTTAATTGCCATTTACTATAAGATGAAGCTTCTCTGAGGAAGGCCGAGGAATGCATTAATTTAGGGGCATAGTAATGCCATTGGAATTAGTTATAATCCTATCTTCATTTAGCGAATAATAGTAGTGGGTTCTCCCTAGCCTAGACCTATCTAGCCACAGGTTCTTCACATCATAACCAACAGGTGTTGGCTCCATCTGATAGAGTGGGCTTTAAATCCACTAAAAAAATATTTGACTACTCTTAAATCCTCCATGTCATCAGTGGGTATATCTGGAAAGACACCCGTTTTTGTAGCTCAGTTAAGCACAGGGGAGGATTAATAAGTACATTACCCCTTGCAGCACCATGAAAGCTAGCCAGCAAGGAAGTTCCAGGTCAGTTCCGGCCTGATTTCTGTACACTATATGACTCAAACATGTGGTGTCTTCAGCAACAGAAGAGTTGGAGAGTAACCAGGAGCAATTTGAGAACTTTTTCATAATTCTAAGAATTTATTAATACCTTTCCCTTGATAACCTTATTACTTACAACAAGTGAATATCTTTTTGGTTTGGTGTGTATTCATGAAAAAAACACGATGAGAGCAATATTGATTCATGAAAGTGTTTAGGAAACTGGATATATTTGTAGGTTACAATAGCACTTTTCATTAAGTGACGACTGTTTCATGTTGAGATGGCTTCTCATATTTTCTTAGAGCCATTTCCTTTGAACTTGTTAGATACACAGTCTCATTACATGTTGAACCTGAATTGTCCTCTGTAGGATCATGTTTTGAACCCTTGGACCCAGCTGTTTGGGGGAGGTTCTGGGGACTTCGGGAGGTGGCAACCATCTGAAAGCAGTAGGGTCCCTGGAGGGAAGTTCTCAGAGATATGGATATTCCTGTTTCATGTCTCACTGCTTCCTGATCAGCCTAATGGGAGCAACCTCCACCACACACCCTTGCCTTCAGGATCTGACTTTCTGCTGCCACGAAGAAAGGAGTCGAGTGTTTTCTTAAGCCATTATGGTCAGGCATTCTGTTGCAGCAGGGCAAAGGTTAATAAACCTTGCCTGGCTTTGGATATTCTGGCGTAAGAACTATTGCTAGTTTATGATGTGAGATTTTAACTGTCTCAGCAGACAATGGCTAGACTGACTTTTGTGGCTGTGAAGGGTATGTGTGTTTCTAGGCAGCACGGGTTAGTGTGAAGATCTGTTTGCAAACCAGGATCTAGAACTGGAGGACGACCTGCTGCTCCCAGCCACATGGCCTTAACAGGACTGGACTGATGCTCAAACCCACACTGCATTTCTGCACATTCTTATTTAGTAGGACACTGTTACTTCTAGGACATCTCACTGTGTTTTCTATTTATTTATTTATTGGTTTGTTTTGAGACAGGGTTTCTCTTTCTCTGTGTAGCACCCCTGGCTGTCCTTGAACTCATTTTGTAGACCAGACTGGCCTTGAACTCATAGAGATCTACCTGCCTCTGCCTCTAGTGCTGGGATTATAGGAGTGCACTACCACCACCCCCACCCTCCTCTCCTCAGTCCCCCACCCCAACCTCACCCCACCCCCTCCTCTTCCATCATTTCTCTTCAGATACAGGCAGGCCTCATGGGTACTGGCCAGTCGTGCCATATCAAGTTGCAGATCTCACTGTATTTGCAAATATGTGCATTGCTTTCATGACTGTAAGGCAAGCCCTCTGCTGGAAGTTTTCAGAGGAAATAACCCTGTCAAGATCCACATGACGCTGCTCTCACCTCCACCCCCTTGACTGAGGCTAAATGGGAACAGTCACGAGAATGCGGTACTTCTGTGAAACAGCTATTAAGTGGATGATGGCAGAAGGGAAAAATATAAATTTCTATTAGGAAACTCAAGCCTGCTTTAAAGGCAGTAATAGGTCTCCAGGGCTATACTGAAAGATGTTGCATATGGAAACAAACATACAATCCAGGATGGCAGAGTATGATGAGAATGTAGACAGTTTATGCTTGTGAGACAGGCTATACATTTTCAGAGAACTTAAAACCTAAGCACTCACGTTCATCTCCTGGGCTAGTTAAGGTCACATTCACTGGCAAAGCAGAATTCCAGAGAGATTACGAGTAAGACCAACAACACAAGCTCTCCAGCTCTACTGGAATCGGATGATGACATTTCTAAAGCAGTTAAGAAGAAGGATTACAACATCATTTTGAGATCAGATTGTCAGAAGCTACTTTTTTAGGTACCACAAAACCAGAGTTCTGAAATATACCCTAACATTTGTGAAGCAAAAAACAAAACAAAACAAAAAGCTGTTAAGAGCCATGAAAAGCACTGGAATCCCCTAAAATGGTCAAAATGAAAAGTTCAGTGCAACTTCAAGGAATAACAGTACAGACATAAGTGGTGATGGACACGGGAAAGAAAATCAGCAGTGTTTCCATGGGGTGCAACCTCTCTATAGCAACACAGCCCCGGGCTGCACTCTAACAGGACACGTGTTTTACTGCTTGGATCTGAGATTAAATGAAGGCTGGAACCTGCATTTACCTTGAGGGGTGCCACCTTTTCTTAACATTGGAAACAACATTGCTAGTAACTTTAAGGTAGGAATGAGAGAACGGGGCATTGCTTACTCTAAGTGACTGCCAAGTCTGAGACACCCAACAAGTATGTAAACCACATAGTTTAGAGCTGACTGCTTCATCTCTTGACCACTATGTTAAGAACTGCTTGCAAGAATTTCCATCTCATCCATAAAGATTATAAACTAAACTACTTAAAAATTTTGGCTAAAGACAACTTAGTGAGAGTATGATGAACATAAGAGCTACCGATAAGTAGGCATTAATAAGTCATGCTTCCTAATTTTGAATAATTAAGATAGGTAAATTTATAACGATTAAGCTTTACCAACATCGCTTGATTTTAGTCCACATTCACCCACATGATTTTTGCTCTCGTGGTGCTGAAGACCAAACCCAAGACCTTAAGATGAGCAAGCAGTCCAACTAAGATGTATTCCCAACCTGCGTATTTTTAAAAGCCCAATGGTATATGTAAATCTGTCTAAATATTAAAGGACAACAGCTATTTCAAGCCTACCTATTTTTTAAAAAAAGAATGTAATTTTAGACCCCCTAAGCTATCCCTACATGTTACCTCTGTGTTGAGTCTGACTTTGACCAAGAATGTGACCAATGCTCTGATTTGTGTTGACATCCTTACTAGAATGCCTTTTTGGAAGCATCAGTTTTCAAAGGGGCTACACAAGGCATTCCTAAATCTAATCTGCGAGGACATCACCATATAGACTACTCAGCCCCAGTCACCAAAACACTTCTAGAGCCAAATGTGCAAATAAATTTTGTTATCTTAGGCAACAAAGTCTTAAAATGATCAGTCACACAACAGAAAGATGCGGATGAAATAAAAATCCAGAACATACTGCTGTAATAGAGAAAATGGTAGAGAAAATGCTGTTGGAGGCTACAAATGTGGAAACTTACGTCTAAAAACAGCAAAAACCATTGGCCACACTAGCAAAGCTGCCTGCCATGCTTGCCAAGGTTGTCAGGACGTGCTTGAAGCATGTCAGTTGGCGTATTTTTAGCTGTTTTGGTGATGCAAGGTAAGACAGAGGAAACAAATCCTAAAATGTTTAGTCTTTGAGAGTAACTTAGCTAAAATAAAGGAGTTATTGTACTACTCATAACTGTGCTCAACAAGCTGAAGATCTTGAGTATGGATGTTGTGTGGTAGTGATCAACATAGAAGTCTCTGTGAGACTCTGTTAAGTCAGTTTGCTGAGCTAGAGAAAGTGACGCCTACAATTGTTGACTTACCTAACATGATAATGGTGATGGGCAATGCTTTTTCGCCAGAAACAAGTCACGGGTGCCCATTTTCAAATCTACATGACAAAGTATGGACGTTCTAGAAAGGCAACTAAGGAAGTGGAGCTATACTGACAGAAGACACAAAAGCCTTAACATCTCCCCTTCTCTCCACAAAAGTCTTAAGAGCCCATCCTCTCTTAGAGTAAAGCAAACACTTAAGTTTCAGGATATAAGAACAAAAAATGAACATTAGTGAAACGTGACAAAACAGTGGCAATAGACAACACGGGAACATCTAAGAATAAAGTGTCTAAGGAAGGACTTGCATACCAAAATGGTAAAATTCTGATAACTGACAAGATGGAAAAAGAACCTCATTTATGGTTTAACAGAAACAATACTACCGAATAGGCAATACTCTTCTGGTGATTGACTTACTCAATGTGATCTGTATCAAAATCCTAACGGTCACCCCACCACCATCAAATAAATGTAATAAAATGTTAATTAACTAAGTTTATCGCAAGCTAGAATTGTACGTGAAGAGGAACTTCAATTGAGAAGTTTCCATTGGTTGTCTTTGGGAAAGCATGTAGGGCCTTTCCTGAATTAATGATTGAAGTGGGAGGGCCAGATTAGGAGGAGGGATACCACCCTTGGGTAGGTAGTCCTGAGTTCTATCAGAAAACAGGGTGAACAGGCTGTGGGGAGCAAGCTGGTAAGCAGCACTCTTCTGTGGTCTGTTTCAGTTCGTGCCCTGACTTCCTTCAGTTATGGAGTATGACCTGTGAGATTTAAGATGAAATCCTTTGCTCCCCACATCACTTTTGGTCATAGTGTTTGAACACAGTAATAGAACTATGTAACAGAAAATGAAGGCAGAAGTTATCAGCAGGTTTGTGGGATATTGCGGGACAGAGCCGCCCATGTTTTGGTAGTATTGTGGAAGGACCTTGGGACTCTGGGCTGTTGTGAGAGCTTACAAGATGGGAGCAGGGCAGATGACATGGTCTTGGCTTGTTCAGTATCAGAAGTTTAAGAATTTGTGGTGTTTGGTCAGCTGAGATTGTGACTCAGAGGCACTAACAAGTGACCAGATGCACTAAAATGAAATCTTTGCTTTGTTGCAACAAGTTGATACTGGCCAGTAGGGGTAGAAGAATCAGTTGCAATTAAAAAGAGGCCAGCATCATGGAAGTAAACTCTTCTAGAAAATGTTTCCTCGGGATCAAGACAGAAGCTGTGATCCAGAAGGTCCAATGCTATCCTCATGGAATTGAACTTGGTAACGTAAAAGACAGTTCAGATGTGAAATCTCAGAAGCTGCTCGGCTAGCTAACTGCCATTTGCCACCTCCGCTCTGTTATCATGGACTAGTGTTCTTCTGAAACCAGAAACCACCACCAACCTTTTTTCTGTAAGGTGCCTTGGTCATGTCCATTTTTCACAGCTGATAGGTAAATATAGTTCACAATCAGATCTTAATATCTTACTCTTAAATTTTCAGGAGCAAGTAAATTTGTGGCAACAGACTCTTAAGGAACACTTACAATATAAAATTATATGTTAAAGACCAAGGAAACAATGAAGGGGACATAGAAATTCACATTATCCAGGCATGGTGGCACATGTCTTAAGCCCAGCACTTGGAAGGCAGGTGAACCTCTGTGAGTCTGAGGCCAGCCTGGTTTACACGGTGAGTTACAGGACAGCCGGGGATATAGAGTTCCTGTTTCAAAAGCAAAAGTAAACTATGAAAAATTAAAGATTACTTTAAAAAAATCTTTTATACCTTGTTTGCTGTCATTTATCTTACATCCTGGGCATAGTTTCCCTCCCTCCACTCAATTCCACCCTTCCCCACATCCCAATCCACTCCTCTTCCATTTCTGTTCAGGAAAGAGCAGTTCTTTCAAGGATAACATAATATGGTATATCGCGATGCAATAAGACTAAACACCTTCCCTTACATGAAGGCTGGGCAAGGCAACACAGTATGATGAAGAGGATCCTAAATCCAGTTTAGCATAAGAGACAGCCCCTGCTCCCACTGTTAGGAGTCCCATAAGACCAAAGCACTCAACTCTAACATATATGCAAAGGGTCTAGGCAATTCCCCTGCAGGCTCCACAGACTGCAGGTTGTTGGTTCACTCTGTGATCCCCTGTAAACCAAAGTTAGTTGATACTGTGGGTTTTGTGTTGTCCTTGACCCCTCTGACTCCTACAATCCTTCCACCCTTCTGCAGGATTCGCTGGGTTCATCCTAATTTCTGGCTATGAGTTTGCATGTTTTCATCAGTTGCTGGATGAAGCCTCTCAGATACCTTATTCACTTTTTCAAAACAGTACAACTGTAAGAGTTCTATACACTGCATTTATTTTTCTTGGAGACAGAGTCTTAGAGCCCCGGTTGGCTTTAAATTTTGGATCCTCTTCAGATGTTTGAGATGCTTGATTTATAGGTGTGGTAGTACACACCTTTAATCCCAACAGTTATATGTGACAGCAATTTGTAATAATAAAAGGACTATATTTGACTGACTCACACCTATAAAGATGAATGTGAATGCACCATATAACAAAAATAATCAGCCACCACAACTAACATTAAGATCAGTATTAAGGAGAAATTTAGTGTGTTACAGCAATAATTCCAATAATTCTACAGCATAATATCATATATTAAATCTGAAGAGCATTAAGTAAAAAGGCCTGAGACTCAGACACAAACACAATTGTTAAAAAAAAATACATAGTCATTTCTGATATACTTGTAGTTACTCCATAAAGATGTCATCGAAGGATTGAATAGAAACGTATGAAATCATTTGTTCATTTATTCAGTAATGTTGTCAAATTCAGTATTCTAGACACTATGTTTATTCTATTTTTGTTCTATTAGATTACATACTTATAAAAATATTCAACTTATTTTTATGAAGAAATTAAATATTTCTAAAAAAGAATCATTCTCTTACTGCTCTTTAGCAATAACCCTGAAGACATTCTCTCCAATCAGCCAGCTGCTTTGGCACAATTAGCGCAGTGCCAGCTTCTAAAGCCCGACTTTACAGGGTTCCCTTCCAGAGAGCATCACTTCACTGTTGCATACGATACAAACAATATTTTTATAATTATCACGTTTCTCTTTGATACAGAACATTTTTTACCCTTCCCAGCAATCACACAAATAGATTAGAAATGTAACCTTCAAAAGGCACACACATTTACACTTTCAATTCTTTATTGTCTTAAAATTGTACAGGTCCTTTATAATACAGTATTTTGTTATTTAAATGACCTCTATATGTTAATGTACAATGAATATCTTTATGAGTTCATCAATATGATTATTTGAAACAGTTCTAAGATGCTGAGACGTTGGAGTCCTGCACTTGAAAATCTCAGTGGTGCAGACTCTCCTTCCCCAGAAGAACGATGGGCTGTCTGGAGAGTGCTTCTGAAGATTGCTCATCCTTTATGGCTGATCTTAAAGTCAGTCAAATTACACTGTTATTTATTTTCTGAAACATCAAAGGGTATTTTAAAAAATTAAAGAATTTGTTAGCAGTCTTCTGAGGCAAACTCAAAATTATGATTATCTGCATGCAGTAACACTCCTCTTTAAATAGTTTGGAAGGATTTATACATTTTATAAAGTACGTGTTAAAGAGGAAAGGACTCTTGAGTCACAAGAGAAGAGATGCTGGTAACGACAACACTGGTATCTATTCAGCTAATGTTTATTAACAGGCAATTAACGAGGCTAGTCACAAGCCACAATGCAGGCTCCGCCCTTGAAGAAATTAACTAGTTTGGTCCGCATTTCTAGTTATTTGGGTGGAAACAAAACAAAACCATTTCGATTCAGCCAAGAATTTTGATGAATTTATTGTTCTTAAGATGTATCCACTTAAATGTGCAGATCACCAATGAAGTATACTGTTGTGTTGACTTTTGTAAAAAAAAAAAGGACGGCCAGTTGTTTGAGTGATTTATTAGCACTGGAGGACAAATCAGAAAATGGTATCAGATGTAGATTTCTTCTGTGGCTATACTTTCTTATTCCATGACACAGCTTTCACCCTGTAAAACTTTGTCCCCAAAGGAACTTTAAATCTGTTTTGTGCCTAGGAGGGAAAGAAAAAAATGAAATCACTGAATGACTAAATCAACTTATATAAATCCCCTTCAACCGCACTGCTTACTGCTAGAATATTGGGGAGGGGCGTAAAGTAGAATCTTTACTACAGACTACAAAAGATACGCTCTTGACCAAGTGAGAATATCCCAAGTAACTAACATTGGCATGGAGGGTGGGGGGTGCTATAACTCCTCTCCTCTCTAATGCAGTCTTACTATAATATATACCCTTGATGCCCTACATTCACTATGCTGATTAGACTCGCTTCAAATTTGCGGACTCCCAAAGATTAGGATTACAGGCATATATATTCATAACCCGGAACGGCTTAAAACTATTGATCCTTCTGTCTCTGCCATGGCTTCTTAATTGATATGATTACAGTGTACTACCAATCCTGGCTTGCTAATTTCAGTTTAACCTCCAACCCTGAGAGCATCTTTCACCAATGGGGTAGCATACAGCAATGAGTAAAGACTAACTCTATACACACAATTCACTTTTGCTTGCAGTTATGCAATGTGCTTTCAACATGAGTTACACTAGCTGTTCTGCTTTGTAGGTGAATGGAATGTTTGTAATCTATCTCTTCTACCTAAACACAATAGCAATACTTACAAGATTTCTGGCTTAAACTAAATTTAATAAAGCTCAAGCTCTAGTTAAACTTAGCAAAAAATCTCAAAATACAATAACTATTTCCATACAATAAAATCCCTAGGTTACAGGGTATAATGACAGGGTATAACTATAGTTAAAAGCTATAGTTTTTACCTTTTTGGCTTGACAATATTCCTTTTCCATTACTTTTCCAAGGACCCAGGGTCGTCGAGATGCACCTGAAGCTAGTGAATAAATTGTTAATTTACTTTTCAAAGTTCATGGGAAAAAAAGAACTACAGAATCAAAATAGTAATGGTGTTCTCAAGAACATTCAATACTCTAAAAAGCATTGAAATTACTAAAACTAACTTATTTACTGAAGAAACAATCTGTTGCACTTTCCAACATGCAAATATATGGGTGCTACTCCCTCAAAAAGTGATACTCCCCTCAAGGAACACTAGCAAACTAGGTGGATATCATGAGCAAATAATTAACTCGACACTGCCACCTACTGAAGGAACTATTATGATGACCTCTACTTCTCAAAGTGGTAAAATACAATTCTAGGGTCCAAGTGAAAACAGATTTCTGTCCTTCAGTGTGGATTGGAACCTGCAACCACAGTGCCTAGCACAGCAATGTCAAGACAATTAATAATGAAAAACCAAATTAAATCCTGAAGTGGACTTCCTGTGCAAAGGACACCTAATGAGGAGGCAAGCTCTTTCTTTCAGAATTATGGTAGTTGTGCACAATTCCAGATTTACATGTTTAGAAATATACATAGGAAATAACTTAAATTAACCATATGCTAATTGTCAACAGAATGAACATGAGACTTCTTATATAATGTTTGAATATGTATACCATTTGATCAGTTGATCCGCTATAGAGCACTACAATCAATTTTAGATTGATTAAGTCTATAAAACTTATGTAACTAATGTAGATTTTGTAACAAAAAGTGAACAATATTTCCTCCAAATGACTTACTCTGTGTATATAATACACAACATGAGACTATATATATCCTCCACTCAAGATTAGTATGTTAGAACAGTATGTGACACTTACCTCCCTCACCTGGTTTGAGGTCCAGGGCAGGAAGAGACTCTGAATGCAGAAAATACAAAGTAGGACTAACAGTAAACAACACATAATTGTCATGCCGTTCATCTAGGATGATGAGAACCAAATCTCCCACCTGAAAACTAAGGAGAGGAAGGTTACTGTCCTAGAGAGAGTTCATCACATGTGATACAAACTTGATAGTATCCAGCTGGCTCTGAATCTGTGGGTTCTATATCCACCGAATTCAGCTGTCCAGGTGTAACCGCTGTGGAAAGAGGTCAGGGTCTGCTGACCGCGGAGATGCTCCACACAACTTCCCTTTGTCAGTACACCATGTGTGTGGTACAGGCTAAAACTGTACTGCATTTACATGAGGTGTTACAAGCAATCTAGAGATGATTTAAAGTAGATAGGATGCGCATACAGGACACACACAAATACTGTACAATAAAATAGAAGGGATCGGAGAGGGTGGGAAGCTGTCACAATGGGCAGAGGAATCTTTTCACAGATTTCATGTCCTGAGCTCAGTTTCTAGAACCTAATGGTGGGGGAAATCTGCAGACTGTTCCCTGACCTTCACACCCATTGGGATAACTTGAGGGTCCCCATAAGTCCTTTGCATTTAATTGTACAGATGTTCAAATCAACAGCCAGAAACTTTTAAAAACCAAAAATTTTCTTAATAAAATTCATTATCTAATTAAAGGAAAGAAAAGAAAAGAGAAAAAGACCACATTTTATCAGGTAGGAGAAATATTTAGCCACGGGATAAGTCTCCCCCCACCCCGTAATCTTTCATTTTATACGAAGAAAACAGCCTGACATTCTTTATTCTAAAAGAAAAAGCAACTGAATTAAGTCCATGTGTTCAGTTAGGTCTCAGAAAGCCTCAGTATAAACCTTAAAGAACATATGAAAATGAAGTTACAACTGCTTACATGCACTTACTAGTGTCTACCTTTCAAATTGTGCTCAAAATATTAATGGGTTCTAGAGAAAGCCTCAGATTTTAGTTGTCAGGGTAATCTTATATGTTAGGTTCTCCACCTGACAAATCAGTTATCAAGCTTTCTTTCCCTTCCCTTTTCTTGTTGTGAGTATAGCCCTTTATGGTTGAGCCATTTATCCAGTCCTCTCTTCCTTATTTTTGAGACAGGCTCTTGCTATGTGATCCAGGTTGGCCTTTGACTTATCTCTGGCCTTCACTTTCTCAGCACTGAGGCAGCAGATGATGACACAGCACGGTGTAAGAAGAGATTGAAATACTGCTGCGATGATGGGGCGAGCACTGTTTGAGTGAACTGCAAAAGCTAATATATTAAAGAGAGGAAAAGGGTCTTCTGAGCCAGTTATATTAAGTTCATCTCATCTTCCAAATAGCAATGATTTGATGCACAGCTAGTTAAGCACAGAGCCATCATGACATTTCATCACTAACAAAAGATAAAACTGAGATGTCAGGGCAAGAACGGATATCTAAGAACCATAAAAAAGTAAACAAACAAACAAAAAATCTCAAACCAATTAACAACAAAAATCTATTGTAAGTACAATAAAGGTCTTCACAAATATTTAATTCAGAAGCTGGGCACTAGGATCCACTCCTTTCATCCTAACATTTGAGGCAACAATTCAAGAAGATGGGTGTGTGTGTCAGACCAGCCTGGGCTACCTTGTAAAAAAACCAAATAAATGTTTAAAAGTTCAGTAATTCTTGAACAACAGGCCAGGCTTCACGAGCAGCTGTGCTGCTTTTTTTTTATTACTCTGAAGCTCCTGCCAGACAACCCACAGGAGAAACAACTCCTTCAACAGGTTAGGTTAATTTGTAGCAGATAAGCTATAATGTCAAATGAGGACTAAGGAAGTTTTTTTCAGAGTAGATGGCAGCTCAGGTATTAGCCAGTACAAGAAATGCTGCAAGCATTTTATGTCAATGACACAATGCTAATGACCCAGAACACAGTACGCAGGGCTCCAGGATAATTGTGAAAACCCTTGTTTTCCAATGAGCTTTTACACAAGGCACTCAGCATGGTCTAAGTGATCATTGTGATGACAATGTCTTCATTAACTAATAATTTGATTCAAAACTCACAAAATAAAAATTAAATACTTACTCTCGAATGGCTATTTTTTCAGAATGCCTTGATGACACTGAGGACATGCTCTGAGACATCTGGGACAAAAGAAGGGATCATGCATGAGCCACACATCTAAAATACCACACTCCCCAGAAACATCTGGTGACACATTTCAATCTGTGTTCAAGCTGAAAAGACCACACTTAAGTAATATTTACATTCAGGAATAAGTCAACAATGAAATCTAAACTTGGTGTACCAACTTCATTGATTCCCTTCCAAATACTATCTGGTACAGAGCAGAGCTTAGAGAACGAGGGAGTTTACTGACTAGGAAGGACTCACATCTTGCAGAGATTTGATAAAATTAACCAGAAAAATGACATATATTCTACCAGTGAAGTTCAGTCTTACACAGGTTCACTCTATAAACAAGGCTCTAAGTGTGGAGAACAACATATAAACACCTCTGTGTGAAGACAGTGGGAAAGCACACTTCTCTAGAAACCAGGTATGGATGGATGCATGTGCTAGCTCTCTGGGTCATGTGGGAGTATCTCTGTTTCTCTTGTTACTACTATCCTACGTGCTAGAACAAAGCAGCTTAAAAATGGTTCTTAAACCCTATTGCCCTATGAAAACAAAACAAAATATTAGTAAAAATCTCGGCCAAATGGGGATTATTTTCCCTTGGGGACACTATATTAAAAAATGTATTGGATAACATCTTTAAAGCCCTCTTAATTTGTAGTCTATAGGTATAGAACATCTAATTTTTGTTGTTTGCATATTGGCAAAAGAAAAAAAAGGCTGTCAATGGTGGTAAACGCCTTGCTGGAATTACTAAACTCTGGAGCTAGGACTGTGCGCTGCACGCAACTAGAAAGAGATGCTGTCTCAAAAACAAAGGAAAAGAGAGGATGTGCTTCACTACTACATTTACTTTTGTTTCTTGACACATCACAGAGATTCTCTGTGTAGCCCTGGTTGTCCTGGAACTCAGAGATACACCCGCCCCTCTCTGCCTCCCGAGCACAGGGATTGCTTGGACAGCTAACTGCTTCTGAGACAGCTTCTTTCTACATAGCCCCGGTGAAGTGACACTTTTTATGTAAACTAGGCTGACCCACGACTCAGAGATTTGCCGCCCTCTGCCTTCTGAGTGCTGGAATTAATGGTGTGTGTCACTACAGTCGGCTCACTGTTACCTATTAAAATAATCAATTGCAGGGGCCAGTAGAAATGGTTAATTGGTAAAAGTGCTTGTCGCATAAGCCTTGGGACCATGGTGGAAGGAGAGAACCAACTTCTAAAAGTTAACCTTGTACAACCATGTATGTATTGTGATGTGTATAAAAAAATTGTTTTAAGTGCAAGGAACACAATCTGATTTAGGGGGAAATAAAGTAAAATATGATTGTCTCTACAGTGGGCTGCCAGAGGAATTAAAGTCATAAGGACATAGCCAGCTATCTTCACATACAAGATTCATCACAGTAAATATAAATGTTAAAAAGCACTCCTAATTCACTCAATTATATGCACAAAGATCACAAACACAAATAAGGAACTCCAAGAAATATAGTTTTCTTAAATAAATTACTATATTATTTTTCATTTCCCCCCTAAATATTCTAGTAAGGTCTACTTGGTTAAATTTCCACAAGGATTATTTTCAAGTCAAGAAAAACAGGATGGGGCTGGAGAGGTGGCTCAGTGGTGAAGGGCACTGATTGCTTTTCCAAAGGACGTGGGTTCAGTGCCAACATCTACATGATGGGTCACAACTACCACAGGCACACACAAGGTAGACATACAGAAATGTGGGCAAAACATACATACATCTATGGAGTAATTCTACAACCAAGTATAACTCTGACCTGACTTCATCTACTGAGAGCCAGTGAGGGCCAATGCCCAAATGGCTTTACAAACACTGGTATGAGTTAATCATATACATTCTGGGCTGGCAAGATGGCATTGCAGGTTGAAGGCACTTGCCACCAAGCCTGATGACCTGAGTTCAATCCCCAAGCCCAATGGTCACAGAACTTATTTTGTGAAGTTGTCCTCTGATTTCTGTACTCAAACCATGGTGGCGCATATGTTTCCTTCCTGTTTAAGTGTTTTTTAAAAACTGGTGGAAGATGTCTATAACTGGGGGCTGAGAGATGGCTCAGAGGTTGAGAGCACTGGCTGCTCTTCCAGAGGCCCTGAGTTCAATTCCCAGCAACCACATGGTGACTCACAACCATCTGTAATAAGATCTGGTGCTCTCTTCTGACCCGTGGACATACATGCAGGCAGAACACTGTATACATAATAAATAAATACATTTAAAAAAAATAGAAACTGAACAGTTTTGAAAAAGACATAACCAGAGACTCTTACCAGCCTCTGATTTAACCGCTTGTTTTCTTCTTCTTTCAGCTGCAATGTCTGCAGGGAGAGAGAGAGAGAGAGCCATGATTTACCCGGAACACCTAGCAAGGTTCTCGTCTTCACACTGCGTGCATGTCCAGAGACTTTAACTGTTCTCATCACTAATCACTTATGAGAACGACAACACTGGCTACACTGTCCCAAGACTTGCTTTCTCAAGTTTTCAAATTTTGTCATTAGCTGTGGAATTTTAAACACACAATAATATCTGCACTTATCAGAAAAGATTCTCTAGTTCAGAGGTGGAGCCTGCATCACAGTGTATTACTACATGTTGTGTGATTCTAAGCTAAACAAAAAAGGAAAAGATGGCTGAATCATTTGAATAAGATGAGACAGTCTGACTTTGGGTTACTGTCACATATCTAAGCTTGTAAAGAATAAAGACACTGGTAAGAAACCTTATGATGCAAAGAATGAGACTAGTCATGGAGAGCTCGTGCTCTTTTCAAAGTACGTTTGATTCATAAAAATTGTCAAATTTTTTATCTTTTTATTTATGGTATTCATGTCTATGTGTTACTGTGAGTTTGTATATACAATTTTGTTTGCAGCTGGAATCCCCTTACTGCCAACTTGTCTTCTTTGCTTTAATTAATATTTATCAAAAACTTTATTACTTGAATATTTATTAATTTTCTTATATTCTTGCTCATCTCAAAAAAGAAAATCTATTTTTTAAAAAGCAAATGTAATGAAATTCTTAATCTATTAATTAATCACTGTTAATTTCTGGGCTGTCATTAATAAAATGTATGCTCTTTTCTGACTCTATAGATGACATTCACTGACCCAATTGCTAACTGTTAATGGAGAACAAATGACAAAAAACAATAATAAAAATATTTAATTCATACAGCACCTCAAAATGTACTGGTCTCAGAAAGAAGAGCATTTGAGTGTTTTTATTTGTACTTGTCGTCATATTAGACAAGCACTGCACAGAACGTCTGCTCACCCGCTCTAGAAGCATGATCCTCTGCTTCTCTTCGGATAGCGTGTTTTCTCTGAAAGTGGAAGGATGTTTGTTAATAAAGTCTAAGAACTTTAAAACTTTGAATTAGACAATCATCAACAGAATTTTGGAAGTTTAGCCAGGTGTGGTGATGCAGGAGGCAAACAGGTGAGTTCAAGGTCAGCCTGGTTTACACAGTGCCAGGACAGTCTGGAGTAACCCAGTCTCAAAAAACAAAAGAATTTAGAAACTTAAATATTACTACCAATTCAGATAACTTTAGTAGAATAAGAACTTGTACTAAATTTTTCAAAAGTAACCCATATAGATCAGAATAGCTATTAATCTGTGTGTAAACTCAGATACTTCCTAAAATAATAAGCAAAACTTTGCATACCTTTTTATATAGAGAATTTCTTCAAAATCCATACTTTCCCAGATATTAAATACTTTTTCCCTATCTCACTCAATTCATTTCCAAAGAAATGTATATGATGCAATATAGCTCTCTGCGAATATTATGGTGACTGTACCTTATTTTGGGTGTGTATGTGTGGTCTATGCGTGTGTGTGTGTGTGTGTGTTGCATATGTATGAAGACCACAGATCAGCATTGGAGTCTTCATTGAGAGGGCTTGCTACCATGTTTTTGACTTTTCTCATTGACCCTGGAGCTCAATAATTCTGCTGGCCAATGAGCTCGAGATCTGCCAGTCTCTGTCCCCCATGCCACCACCATCACACTGGGAATACTAGATAAATGCTCTCATGTGCCTGGCCTTACACTGAGCTTTCTACATTGTTTTAACTGCCTCTCCTGTACATAGAATATAGTTAGGTTTATTTCCCCCTGCAAGTTGTTTCCAATCTGGATTAATTTGTATCATTTATGACTTCTAATTTCAACATTCTCTTAGTGTCTTTTTTTTTTTTTTAAATATTTATTTATTGTGTATACAATATTCTGTCTGTGTGTATGCCTGAAGGCCAGAAGAGGGCACCAGACCTCATTACAGATGGCTGTGAGCCACCATGTGGTTGCTGGGAATTGAACTCAGGACCTTTGGCAGAGCAGGCAATGCTCTTAACCGCTGAGCCATCTCTCCAACCCCTCTCTTAGTGTCTTTTACTTTGTCCTTTAAAATCACACTTTTACATGGGCTGAGAACAATTAGTAAGGTAAAGAGGCAGGTGGATCTCTGAGTTCGAGGCCAGCCTGGTTTGCAAAGCTAGTTCAAGGACAGCCAGAGCTTTTAAAAAAAGAAACCCCATTATCACAAAACAAAAAATATTAGAATATTTCCTTTTTTGTTTGTTCTGTAATTTTAAAACAGAGCCTCAACTAAACTGTGTACTGTGGCCTTGAACGCAGAGCTTTCCCCTGTGATTTGCCTGCCTTGGCATCCTTCAAGGCTGAGATTAGCTGCCTGTGACAGCAGGCTCAGGCCCAGTGTGGCCGTGATGAACACAGTGGAAGACAGAGCTACTTACTGGACAGACATCATGCTTGTCTCCATCGCTGAGTCCACCCTTCCTTCATCAGCTATCTCCATGGCTGCTCTCTCCGTCTCCCCGGGCAGCTCAGGTGCACAGGCCCCGTAGAGCTCTGGGGCTGCAGCCGCAGAGGCCGAGGGAAGGAAACCGCTGGTGCGCAGTTTGCTCACTTCCTCTTCAAGCTTCTTCTTCTCTTCAAGCAAACGAGCTCGGTCTTCAGAAAGGGACTCTATCAAATCTAAGACCCCAAGTTAAAGAAGCATTACTTAATAATAAATAAGTGCTTTACAAAAAATTTTTTAAATCATATTATAAGACACCACTAACCTTTATCACGCTCTTGTTGCTGCATTGTACTTTTTAATTTATCACTGAGATCATTTATTATGTTTTCTTTCCTCATTTTCTCTCTTGTTAAAACAGTGTTAAAATTGGTCTGAAACAACAGTAAGAGTCAATAATCTGCACACACTTAGCAGCCAATGCTATGAAATAAGGTTGTAGGTACTCTTTTCTGAGGTATATTATGGAGTCACACAACGAAGCTAGTGGTATGTATTCCAATAAAGGTTCTATTTTCTTGGTTCGGACTTAGTATCTTGAAAACAAATTTTATTTTCTCATTTTGCCTGTACTATTTAGAAGAAAGGTATTAGCAAATGCTTGATATTTTAGGGAAAATAGTAAAATGATGCACAATTTAAAGAGTACTGTTGCATACATGACTTTTTCTTTGGGTAATTTTCCTTTTTCTGATATCTTTGATCTTTGGCTAACTCATGATTACCACACTAGCATGCAATTCTCTTTCTCTCGGTCTTACTTGGACTTTTTTTTTTTTTTTTAAATATTTATTTATTTATTATGTATACAATATTCTGTCTGTATGTCTGCAGGCCAGAAGAGGGCACCAGACCTCATTCCAGATGGTTGTGAGCCACCATGTGGTTGCCGGGGAATTGAACTCAGGACCTTTGGAAGAGCAGGCAATGCTCTTAACCGCTGAGCCATCTCTCCAGCCCCTTACTTGGACTTTTGCGATGGCCTCTGGACCCGTACAGTAACGAGACTTACTAATCCCAAGGTTTCAACATTTCTCACTGCAAAGACGTTCACATACCCAATTGCTTAGAGGGCTCTTATAAATGGCAATTTAAATTGCAGTTTCATTTACAAAAGAGGCTAAATTTGTTTATAAGAGTTCATTAAAATCTTCCTAAAATAGAAGGTACATGAGAGAATGACCTACCCTAATTCTTTTATCAGCTTAGCAGACCTTCTTGCCCCACACTTTTAGGAATCCATTAATGGCAACAGAAAGATTTAACTGTTTGATAGTTTTAGACAATATCTATTAGTAAAGAACAAACTAAATTATGATTTCAGGCAAGGAACACACTGGAAAACCTCTAAAAAGGAAATATTAATAATGCAGTTTAGGGGTCAGGTGGCGGTGGCACAAACCTCTAATCCCAGGAGGCATTAACGTGGGAGGCAGAGGCAGGCAGATCTTTGTGAGTTTGAGGCCAGTGTGGCTACAGAGTGAATTCTAGGACAGCAGGGTTGTTACACAGAGAAACCCTGTCTGAAAAAATCAAAAATAAAAATTAAAAAAATGCAGCTTAGTACTATTAAATTTGTTAATATGTAGAAAATTAATACATATAAAAGCATATTAACCATTTTGAAAACTTTTCTATTTCTGTAATATGAAATGGATTAAGATGATAATCAAAATTTATAATAAGCAAATTTACATAAAAAGGAGTAGTGAGATTAAGAACCAATTGGCTTTTATTTGAAATTGTTAGATATCTTAGAAGTCATCTCTAGCATTTTTTTAAAACACAATTTTTTTTTTTTTTTTTTTGGTTTTTCGAGACAGGGTTTCTCTGTAGCTTTGGTGCCCGTGCCGGAACTAGCTCTTGTAGACCAGGCTGGCCTAAAACACAATTTTTAACTTAGGATAATTCAGATAGTAGTTAGCTTCACATTTTTTCAGTTAAATCAATTAAACTCATTCAGTTAAATCAGGTAATTCAGCCCCTAATCCATTATGGGAATTTGAAATCCAGTATGCCCTTTTATTCTATTTATATTTTTTGAGTATGTGCTTATTAAAGAACACAGTGAGAATTTGCAGAGAAAGAGTCTAGTCAATTACATGTAGAATGAGTTGTGCCAAAGAAGCTCTAAATTCACATGCTCAAAAGCAGAGATTCCATGTCAGCCTGAGTTGAAAATTCTTACATAGTCTGCTAGCTACAGTCCTGTGACAAATCACTGTTAAGTTTTCCTCTTAAATAAATGCTTCTGGCCGGGCGGTGATGGCGCACGCCTTTAATCCCAGCACTCGGGAGGCAGAGGCAGGCGGATCTCTGTGAGTTCGAGACCAGCCTGGTCTACAAGAGCTAGTTCCAGGACAGGTTCCAAAACCACAGAGAAACCCTGTCTCAAACAAACAAACAAACAAACAAACAAACAAATAAAATGCTTTTATTATTAAGAAGATCAAACAAAAATTAAGAAAACCAAGTAATGGAAACAAATTAACATCTAAGAACCCTCCTCAGCTGCACAGAGAACTAGCTTGGCTGGCTTCTATCCTGCTTCCTCAACTCTGAAACACACCTGTTGTTCAGCAATCAAAGATGTTCGGACATTCTGCATTTCTTCATTCTTTCTTTTTTCTTGTTCTTCAAGCTGTTCTAAAAACTTAGCTTTTTCTTCCTGAAGCTTCTCTTGAAGTTCAGCAACTAAGCTTGAAGAATCTTCTCTGGCTGATTCAAGAGCAGAACTTAAAAATTGAAAAGAGAATTTTTAAAAATAATTACAAACATAATCACAATCTATCAAATATTATACTTAGGCTATTTACTTCCCAGAAACCCATGATAATGGGAAATGTATTTCCATGTGAATCCTATCCTTAGGACTGAAAAGTAAACTATGAACTATGAAGTATAGGCATGTTAAGTAACATGGCTGATGACAGCAAGGAACATGGCCCAATGGCGTTATCAGGGCTTCCCAGGCATCTATGAAACCAATGTTCTTCTCAGGCACTTTAAGATTCAGCTTTTCTACCCCTAAAACTGAAGAGGAAGCACATACCAGCTGACTTCTTAGATGGAAAGTTTTACTTTTCATAACACAGATTTTTGGCTTATTTTGATATTCAATGAATAAAAGTGAAGCTAAAATGAATTCTCCAGACAAAGGAAAAGTATGTAATTGTGAACTGGCTTATTTCATTCAGTCAAAATCTGTTCATCTTTTAGGGGTTGCTGACAAGGCAGCAGAGATAAGAATGGCCAAGTAAACAAAAGCAATCCTAAGTAAATGATTACACCTTGGTTACTAATCTTAAATCTTAATTTGCTTCCAACCTTTAAAAGATTCCTAAAATTCTTCAAAGCTGTTGAGACAAGCCAGGCATGGTAGTTCATGTCCATAATCCAGCAATCAAGTTTTATAGTAAAGTTTACCAAGCCTGGGTTTCGCACAGTATCAAGTTAGCCTGGTCTGCACGACCAGACTTTCTCAATACCTCTCTATGTAATTCTTTAAAAATGCTACAACAAAATAAAGGCTATTGTGTTATTATTAGAAAATTAATTTTCAGTGTGTCTTTGCTTGATTTTCAAAGACACTGGATTTTTTTTTGGGGGGGGGGAATAGAGGTGCATTTATAACCAGAGTTTTTAGTTTGCTCACTCCTAAATAGTTGTCTATTATAATAATGGTAGCAATGTACAACTAATATTATAAGAACTGAAATAATGTAGAAAAATCACTGGGAATCTTTTATTTATAGAGAAAACTTACTTAAATCTCAACACTCAGGCAAATCTTCCACACACATACTTGGAGATGTCTGATTTGTGGCTTAGTGCAGAAAGGTTGGGATTTTCTAATTAATGTAACACAACCAATTAAAGGTAAAGGATTTATTTCTATTTCTCCTTTGAGTTGAAAGAAATGGAACTGTGAAAGTTAAAGCTTTGGCATAGCTAGAATGCAGTTAGCAGGGCTGCACACAGGAAGTGTTAATGAGAAAACAGAATATAAGACTCAGGACTGATAACCTGGATATCAGACAATGGATAACCAGGCACGGGCAGAGCTGAGAGATAACACTAGTCAGCTAATACAGTAGCTGAAGAATTATCCCTATAGCTAGAGGGGAACTGGCCACATTGATAATCAAAGACAGACTGTATAGAATGAGCTGAAAGAGTGATACGTTCAAATTTTACTGTAACAAAATGCCTTCTGAATGATACCATGATAAAAGAACAGAACATAGCAAATAAGTCTAAAAAAGAGGTTTGTATTATTAAGAATAAAACAGACTGTGTCACTGGGGACATGTATGCACAGGGGCAAATACTTATCATTCTGTTTTTTATCTTTGTATTGCCAGGTGCACTGTTTCAGGATAAATGCTGGGCTGAGAGGGCACAGCTAGAAGAGATGGTTCTAGTCAAGCAAACACATACAGCCACCACATTTACTCCCTGTGATTAGCACAGGTGTACTGCACAATGAAAACTTAAAAAGGCCTAAGATACAGAGACCAGCCAATAATTATCCTGGGATGCAAACTGATGTTTTACACTGGCTAGCCTCTACTTCACGTCTGCTGTTGAGGGTGACCTTGGCCTTCTTTTTGCTTCCACCTCCTGAGTGGTGGGAATTGAACCCAGGGCTTTATTCCAACTAGATAAACATTCTACCAAAAAGACATCATCTCCAGCCATCTCAAAACAAAAAGCACATCCCGTGCCAAAAGATATTCTACAATGAGTTTTTACTGGACATGATTTTACATGGTTATCAGGTACGTAATTTTATTTTATTTTACCCTAAGGCCTGAGATGAATTAACTAACACAGTAGTGAAACAGTAACTGCTTTGCTTTTCCACACCACCACTGGCTTGCTTCGGGGTGGTAGTGGTGATAAAGGAGGCACTGAAAATCCCACACTAATTGGCTACCATCCTTAAGCTTGAGTGGTTCTGTTTAAGCTCAATCAGACTCAGCTTAGATATGAGTCTGAAATGACAAAGTGGAACACCAGATCAGGCACTCCATACTCAATTTCATATGGAAAAGCAACAACAAACAAACAAACAAAAAACCCAGGATAGCCAAAACAATCCTGTACAATAAAGGAACTACTTCTGGAGGGAGCACAATTCCTGACCTCAAACTCTACTACAGAGCTAAAGTACTGACAACAGCCTGGGATTGGCAAAAAAAGACAGGAGGACCAATGGAGCCGAATCGAAGACCCGGATATTAACCCACACACCCAGGAACACCTGACTTCTGACAAAGAAGCAAAAAATATCAAATGGAAAAAAGAAGGCTAAATGGATATCAACATGTAGAAGAATGCAAATAGACCCCTATCTATCACCATGCACAAAACTCAAGTCCAAATGGATCAAAGACCTCAACATAAAATTATAGGTTGTTTTCTTAAGATGATATCATGTGGCCGGGCGGTGGTGGCGCACGCCTTTAATCCCAGCACTTGGGAGGCAGAGGCAGGCGGATCTCCGTGAGTTCAAGACCAGCCTGGTCTACAAGAGGTAGTTCCAGGACAGGCTCCAAAACTACAGAGAAACCCTGTCTCGAAAAACCAAAAAAAAAAAAAAAAGATGATATCATGTCTTTTTCATCTGCTACTTGTATTGATGGAAGTCCAGGCACCATAACAAATTAAAAACTACTTCAGAACTATACGTCTGACATCTTACCCTTCATCATAATGGTGAAAAGAGGAAGGTATTTTTTTTTTTTTGTTAACACAGTAAGAATTAATTCTTCCTTAAGTATGCAAAATTCTATGTTGGGTCTGGAAAAATAGCTCAGCAGTTAAGAACACTGACTGCTCTTCCAGAGGATCTGGGTTCAATTTCCAGCACCCACACACCAGTTCACAGCTGTAACTACAGCTCCAGGGGATCTGACACCCTCACACAGACAAGAAGCAGATAAAACACCAATGCACATACAATTAAAAAAAATCTGTGCCATGAAACAAAAAATATTTATAAAGTTCTTTGACAACTAATCAAAATATAATAACAAATGCACCTGACATTAAAATACTCATACAAATATTTTGGATATGTACTGCCAGTTTCATTTTACAACATGTCAACATTTGTATAAATTAGTGAACTAGTGTTCATGATGCTCGCAAAATCACACAGGATTTCTTTCCAATGTACAAGACATTGAGTGTGTGTGTGTGTGTGTGTGTGTGTGTATGGCTCACTGGCAGTTTCATGCCCACAATGAAACCAATGAAAATGAACACGTACTGCATTTTAATTTCATAACAAAAGACATGCAAAATTATGGGAAGACTACTAAGTATGTATTAAATAATGATATATTTCAATCAAAATATACTGCTAAGTTAGCCACGGTAAAATCCTATTTATATCAAGAAAGGTTTTAAAATAAATCTGACCTATTATTAGTAGTATGTTTTTCATTTGTATAAGTATATACCTATGTTCAGGGTCAAATTCTGCCTCTACTGGAAGGCATCAGAGAGCATTTCTTAAGTACACCCTAAGAATGTTTAAAGGAATATTTCCCCAATTATTCAAAAACCCTAGGACTAAAGGACTAACTCTCTGTGGGTCACAGGCTGTCGAGGTTAGATAAGAGCTGAAATTAAATGTATTTAATGAAAATAACTGGATTCTGCAGTGGCAGAGAACAACTAAAGGCAAATCATGGAGACAAAATATGACTCTTCTTCAGGCAGCAGATCCAAAGCAGATATCAGAAGACACATCCTAGACAATCTTTCCTAGTGGTCAGTTAGTGTCAGCCCACAAAAAGGGCTGGATAAAGACTTACTAAAATAGAAAAAAACAAAACAATAAAGTTTTAATTGGGTATTTGGGAATCTAATTAGCTCTAGAAAATCATATTTTCCACTGAATAACAAGACCTGGGCCAGCAACCAACTACTCTGCCTTCCTTAGACATCTGAGAGGATACCGGACCACACGTCATCCTGAGCTTACCGTGACTCATCAGGAAGGCATTATGTATTGAGACTATGTGCTAAGGGGTTGGAAAGCTGGCTTAGTAGTAAGAGCACTTACCACTCTGCTCCTGTAGAGGATTCTGCTTTGATTCCCTGCACCCACATGGCAGTTTATAACCACCTTTAACTCCAGTCCCAAGGGATCTTCTGAACTCTGTAGGCATCAGTCACACATGTGGTACATATTTATGCATGCAACCAAAACACTCATACATACAAAAGCAACAACAAAAAACCCTGGAGAGATGATAGCTCTTTGGCTCGGAGTACTTGCAGCTCTTGCAGAGGAACCTACTTCAGTTACTAGGACCCACCGGGCAGCAGAGAAACCCTCTGTAATTCCAGTTCCAGGGGATATAACAGCTTCTTTTAGCATGTAAAGACTCAATAGGCACATGTGTGGTACAGACATGCATGCAGGCACAATACCCATACACACAAAGAGATCTTCAAAAAAAAAGTTGACACTTTGGAAAGCAGTGTGGCGGTTTCTCAGGAAAGTCGGGCTCAACCTACCTCTCGACCCAGCAATACCACTATTGGGAATATACCCAAAAGATGCCCAAACATACAACAAAAGTATATGCTCAACTATGTTCATAGCAGCATTGTTTGTAATAGCCAGAACCTGGAAACAACCTAGATGTCCTTCAATGGAAGAATGGATGAAGAAAGTATGGAATATATACATATTAGAGTACTACTCAGCAGTAAAAAACAATGATTTCTTGAATTTTGCATACAAATGGACGGAAATTGAAAACACTATCCTGAGTGAGGTAAGCCAGACCCAAAAAGAGGAACATGGGATGTACTCACTCATATTTGGTTTCTAGCCATAAATAAAGGACACTGAGACTATAATTCGTGACTCTAGAGAAGCTAAATAAGAAGGTGAACCCAAAGAAAAACATATAAGCATCCTCCTGAATATTAACCTTCATCAGGCGATGAAAGAAGACAGAGACAGAGACCAACATTGGAGCACTGGACTGAAGTCTCACGATCCAAAGGAGGAGCAGAAGGAGAAAGAGCACGAGCAAGGAACTCAGGACCGCGAGGGGTGCACCCACACACTGAGGCAATGGGGATGTTCTATCGGGAACTCACCAAGGCCAGCTGGCCGGGGTCTGAAAAAGCATGGGACAAAACCGGTCTCGCTGAACATAATGGACAATGAGGACTACTGAGAACTGAAGAACAATGGCAATGGGTTCTTGATCCTATTGCACGTAATGGCTTTGTGGGAGCCCAGGTAGTTTGGATGCTCACCTTAATAGACCTGGATGGAGGTGGGTGGTCCTTGGACCTCCCACAGGGCAGAGAAACCTGCTTGCTCTTTGGGCTGAGGAGGAAGGAAGACTTGATTGGGGGAGGGGGAGGGAATGGGAGGTGGTGGCGGGGAAGAGGCAGAAATCTTTAATAATTAAATAAATTAATAAAAAAATATATGTAGGTTCGGGAAAGAAAAGAAAAACAATAAAGTCCTTAAAGAAAAAAAAAAAAGAAATGGGTTAAGCAAGATATGAGAGTTAGCCAAGAAGAGGCTAGATATAATGGGCCAGGCAGTGTTTATATGAATACAGTTTGTATGTTGTTATTTCAGGGCATAAGCTAGGCAGGCAACTAGGAGCCGGGCGGCAGGAATGCAGCCTGCCACTCCTTCGACATAAGTCAAATAGTTTTCTACCTCAAATTAGTATGATAAATGATGGCCTTTTCTCTGTTTCATGCACCCTAAGGGATGTGTTTAACATATTATTTTAGTAATTTATAAATGCCTCTTTGTGAGTTTCTCTGTTTTTAAATAATAACTTCCATGATATCCGTACTTTTCTAGAACACTAATCTTCTTTTCTTCACCACATAGTGTTAAATTTGCATGAATTTACTATCCCATTCCGTTATAATAACTTTGAAAGTATTATAATTTTATTAATAAAAATAAGAATGTCAAAATTATTAAATAAGTATGTGTTTAAAAAAAAAAAAGTTGATAAGACTCTAGACCAGTATAGTCACCCACCTGAGCTAGCTACCCCACCATTTGTAGCAGATACAAATCACTGTTTGTTTCTTCACTCGTGGTGAAGGACGCATAGCAATATGCTGGATACTACAGGATAATCATAATTAAGACCCTAGAGTTTGGGAGTATTTTCCTTTTGCTTGAGAGGCTAAGTCTTTCATGATTGGAGGGAAGCTGTGGCAGCAAACAGCAGGCAAAGTTGAAAGCTCATTCTCAATCACAAGCATGACGCGGGATTAACTGGAAATGCACAAGGCTTTTAATCTCAAAACTAGCTCCCAGTGATGTACTTCCTACAGCAAGGCCCCCAAATAGCGATACAAACTGGGCACCAAGTGTTCAAACGTCCAAGATTATGGGAATCATTCCTTATTCAAACCACTATGCTGTCTTAACTCATTTAAGAGGATTATACATAGCAGCATTTATTTTGTTTTTTCTAAATGCTGACACGCTTCAAAAGCACAGGTGAAGCATCAAAGCCACACTGACGGGCAGCAGAGCAGGCGGGAAGGGTGACCTTCCCAAGGAAAGGCTGTAAAACCATGCAGAGCATTTGAAGTTACATAAAAGAAAAAAAAAAGGGAAGTAGTATGGGCCTATGGTTCATTAAGGGTGGGTGAAAGAATTTTTCAGACAGTAGACTTAAGAGATCTAGATTATATTTGGTAACAAGGCTATTTATAGTGGTACAGGACTGGGGTTCTGAGTTCAAGGATAACCTGGACTGTGCAGTGAAACCATAGTCCTCTTACACACCCAATTAAAAAAGCTAGTGACAAGAAATTTGTGAAAGTTGGGGCTAGTTCAGTATAATAACGGCTGCCTGATATCTTCTAGCTTTAATTCAATTCTCAGTACTGAAAGGATGGGGGGTGGGAATAGTGGCACTTCATGGAAAATGACCATGGATGTATCTCTGAAGACGGAAATCCCACAATGTTCAAAGCTCTGGTGTGTACACACACAAAGATGTGAGTCATGCCTGTCAGGTGAAGAATTACAATCAGATAAGGTAATGACTGGAGTGGGTAATAGAAGAAAGCTCCAAATAAATATTTAGAGTTGCAAGGATAATTACAGAGATTACCTAGTAATTAAGTCTATCCACATGAAGGCATTTGTTTTTTAACCACTTTCACTCCCCCAATTTATGAAGTGAAGTATGGTAATGGTGGTTACCCTGAATTCTTTTCAACTTATCTTACAGAATATCAGTGATTGTAACAGAAGAGAACAGATGTTCCACTGAGGAAAGACAAAACAACATCAATTTTAGTCTTACCTTTGAAAAGAGAGGATAAAAAAATCTCAGGCATATGTGGGACAGAAGTTGCATCACGTGAAACAAATATGATATTGAAGTGTCTTTATTTGGACATATAGTATGGGTAAAGAAATATGTACATCTGAGAATTGAGTCTAAAAAAGGCACAATGTTAGACTGCTCTCTTCTACTACTCCTTTTGCAATCTCATGTAAACTTCAGGAAAGAGATTGTGCATTTCCCAAAATCCCTTGAAGAGCTTCAAGTATAGCGATAAAAGAACACCCGTACGGTGTGGAAGACAGGAGAAAGACATAGTCCTATTCTCCAAAAGTGGTTGTAGCCAGTTCTCTCACAAGTAACTGAAAACTATTAATTTATGCTGCAGATTAAGCCAACATTTGATGCTTTAAGAGATTCCTGAGTACTGCCATAGCTTGTCAGTATGATGAGGGAATCAGAGTATATCTTCATGACATTTCACTTAGAGCTTGCTTGATACAGACTCACTAAACATTAATCAGTCTCTTCTAGGCCCTTTAGACTCCAACCTTGACAACTGCTCTTGTCCAGCTTGCACTGCTCAGTTGTGGCAACAAGTTTGGAGAGAATTCCCCACTCCTGTAATCTGATATCTCTGAATACTGAATCAAATTCTTAATCTCCTACCTTGGTTTCTTATCACTCTAGCTTGCCAGAATCTTGGCAGGTCAGTTTTGCTAAATTTCCTTTTGTTTGATTGCTTTCTCTTTATAAGGCTCCATCTACGGATCCTGACCCTAGTACCTAGAATAACCTTGAACTAGTCCATGCTGTACTTAGAACTAAGCTCAGTTCTACAGTGACAATTTATTTTGCCTACTGCAATAATTCCTTAATATAACATTATCATGTTATTATCAGTTCTGGTCCTGAGCTTTTCCATAGTAATTAAACTGCTTTAACTTTTGTCTCCCATAGTACTATAACCATCCCCCACGATGCTTATTTCTCTATTAAACCCTCTCATCTCTTAAAAATACAAAAAGCTATTTTAAAATTAGCATTATATTGCAGGAAGATAATTAAGAGTGTTTAAAAGTGGTGACGCGAGAGGTGGGAATTAAAAACAAACACATATACACACAAGCATACACATATATTACATGTAACCCTTTAAAATATTCAATTTGAGACTAACGACAGTACTAAATGATACACTAACCGTACTCTACAAAATGAGCAAAATTCGATTACAATGTTTCTAAATCAATCTGTGGTAGTTAAAAAATATTAACAGATGGCAATAATAAAATATAATGAAAAAAATCCTTAAGTCTGGAATTTAAAAATATCTTTCCAACCAGAGAAAACAATGAAACTGTAGTATCAAGAAACAAACAGTGAGGAACACTGTGCATATTCCCATCTGATTTAGCCTCAGCTAAACCACAGGCACAGGAAACAAACTCTCATACCAACACGGGAAGAGAACAAAATTAATTTCAACTGAAGAATTTAGTAAAAGCAACAAAAGAAATTTTGAACAATTGATCTATTTTGTGGCTTGTTTACTCCTCAAGACAAGGTATGGCCTAGAACAAGTTTACTGTGTCCTATGATTGGGCCCATAGTAATCCTCGTGCCTTGGTCTTCCAAGTGGATTACAGGCACAAGCTACCATACCGAGCTCTAGCAATAGTAAATTTATGCAATGCCATTTTCACAGTTATAATAAACAATATTCTAAGTCTTTGTAAAAATATCTCAGTTCCTCTAGCTACAGCAAATGAATACATCAATGCACTATGATTAAAACATACATTTGAGTCATCCGTAATCATGTATGTGCATAATCACGTACTAAGCTTAATACTTACCTTTTGGCTATTTGATTCTCAAGATGTTTAACTTTTTCTAATAATGCTTTCTCAACAAGTTCTCTCTCCAACTTAAATTCATTTAGTGCAGTTTGAATAGCTTCGTCTTTTTCGTAATTAAGCCTCTGAATTAACTGTTCTTTGTCGTGTTCATGGCTCGTGACCAACTTTTCCTTGTCTTTTTCTAGGTTCTGGATGAGAGCCTCATACTTCTCTTCTTGTCGGCTTAGTTTTTCATCTTTTTGTCTTTCAAGTGCACTCAGTTCTGAGTTCAATTTACTCTGCAGTTCAACTATTTGTTCTTTCAAGTTTTTTTCTATTTCAAATGCTTGATGATGCAATGATGTTACACTGTCTAATTCAGCCTTAAGTATATTAGATTCTTCTTCGTGTCTACTAATTAATTCGGAAATGCACTGATCTTTTTCAATTGTCATTAAAGCTCTTAACTCTGCTAAGCCCACCTGATAATTCTCATTATTTTCATGAATCTTTTGGTTTAGTTTACTTATTTCTGTCCGCAAGTTTTCTGTCTCTTGCTCAAGGAGAGTCTTCAAAGTTTCCTTTTGCTGTGTTTTGCTCTCTTCCAACAAGATCTTTATCTCATCGGTTTCTGCTTCCTTTAATGCAAGTTCGACCTCCAATTTACACCTCATGTCTGACAAATCAGAAACCTTGAGTTTCAATTCTTGCAACTGTTGTTCTTTTTCCTGGAGAGTTGAGGCATGAGATTCTAGTATCTGGTCAATTCTTTGTTGATTTTCCTTTTTCAATCTCTCCAACGACACTTTGTAGTCTGTCATAACTTTCTCAAACTCATGTGTGTGTCTGATATGCATTGTGTCCTCTAATTCCTTTAGGTGGCTTTGCTCTAAGCACTGAAATTCAGCTCTCAGTGACTCTACTTTCTTATCATTTTCAACATGTAGCTTCTTCAGCTCTTCTAACGCCATCTCTCGTGACTGCTTTAATTCTTCAATTTCACAATTTTGAGTATGTACAATATTTTCCATCTCTACCAACTTCTGGTCCTTTTCACGCTGCAAGAAGATGACAGCATCCTTTTCATGTTTAATCAACGCAAATTCACTGTCTTTACTTTGTAAAACTTCCTCAAGGGATATTAAATCTCCTTTCAATTTTTTAATTTTATTTGCATTTTCTTCACTGTCTTTTACTAGAGCATCAAGTTTACATTCATACTCACTTTTTAAAGACTGGAGTTCTTTCTGATGTTTTTCCTTTAGTGTTATTTCTAGGGAGCATTTGACCTTTTCAATAATGTTTCTTATTTCTATTGCTATACATTTTAAAGAATTTGATAAATCACACTGTTCTTTTTGTACGAATGTTCTGAGGTGGCAGAGATCTTCCTTGATGGTCTGTATACCGACGTGAGAGTCTTGGGCAGCAACTTTGCATTTCTCCAGCTGGACATGCAGAGCAGCACGCTCTCCCAATCCCTCTTTTCCATGTGCACTCGTGTCCTGCAAGCGCCTACTATCTATGGCATTGATGACTGATGAATAAAGTGACTCCACCATCATTTCTGGACTTTGTGGATCACTTATAGGGTTTGGAGATGATAAGTTTTCTTCAATCACAAACTCATTCACAGCAGACATAAAATCAGACTCAGGACTTTCTGCTAATGAATCCAAGTCTAACGAAGCTTGGTGAATTGTTTGTTCTGCATTTGGATGGGAGATGGTTTCAAAGTCAAATGTATGAGCATCAATGCTGTCTGGAGACAATTCTTCTAAGGGACACACTGCTGGATATAAGGGATCCTGAACAGTTAGTGGAGGAGGAGTTTTTGGTGAGGTAGTCGTTGTACTTTCTATCCTTGGAGAAGCAGCTGACGGTGGGGATGCTTGACTTGCAGACACCTGGAACACAAAATGAGACTTCTAAAGATCTGTAACAAGGCAAACATCTTATATTAATAAAATTATTTAAAACTCATTTGCCTTTTGTTCATTCAGCAGATCTGTAATGGTCTGTGACATTTCGTCCAAACTTTGTGCTGCTTTTACCAAATTATGTAGGGCAAGTACATGCTGGTGTAGAGGTTCAAAGTCACAAAGTAAAGGAACCCTGGAAAAGAACACAAATAAACTACACTGAATTTTCAGTTTCTTAGAAGAACTATAAACAATTTCATTCTTTCAAAAACAATACAACAGCATGACCAGTACTTAAGCACGGATGGGCTAGCTGGAAGAAGCCTGTGTCCTAAAAAAAACCATGTATGCCAAGTCAGGGGAGCCAAAAGAAAACAAATAATTTTTACCACTTCAAGATCAACTAAACTAAAAATACTTATGGCCTTTACCTGAGGAAAGGCTGCACTTCTGAAGGACAAAATGATTGGAGAAACTGTAAATCTTTTAATGATATGTCTGGAAGTTCACAGTCAAATTTTCGAGGCTTCTGAGTCTATAAAAGAAAAAAAAAACTTTACCAATATAAAGAATAAATTTAGATATTTCTTGTTATAATTGAATCTAACATAAGAGACTGACAAAATCACAACAGAATTAAAATCAAAAACCATGCAAAGATTAAAGGGCACACTAGCTCTGTGAACCTTAATAGTCCGGACAATGAACTGTTTGGTGATAACCAATACGCTTATTCTTTCTCTTTTGTTCTTGCACCACTCTATAGAAATTCTAGAATCCCATCAACACTAAAAGTGCCATGTGTTGGACTGTGCATAGGTTATTTCCAAATTTCCCCTTGACCCGCAGAATGAACATAAAATGCCTCCCCATAGTACCTAGGAATTTCTTTCTTTGCTCTTCACATTTTAAAAATTACTATGGGTCAACTATTAACTCTAAACAAAAAGTATTAATTATAAACTCCTACTAGTTGTTTTTTTGTTTTTGTTTTTTATAATACTCGCAAGAGTGGTATCTTTTAAAAAATAACTTCAATTGTCTTGGTTACTGGTCAAGAAGATTTAACTATGTCAGGACAATCTATATAAAACATAGATAAATAAGTATATACGTGAATTCCAATTATGTTATCTGTGTACACTCTTAAAATATCGCCTTGCAGAAACATATTTAAAAGTGAAATCCTTGCTGGGAGGTGGTGGTGCAAGCCTTTAATCCTAGCACTCACAGGAGGCAGAGGCAGGGAATCTCTGTGATTTTAAGGCCAATCTTTAGTTCAAGGCCAACAGTTAGTTCCAGGACAGGCTCCAAAACCCTGTCTCAAAAAACAAAAAAACAAACAAACAAAAAAAAAACAAAACATAAAAAAAAAACCCTGAAATCCTAATATGGGGGAGGGGTACAAAGCATTTCACAATTTTTTAAATAAAAATACCTCATTTGAAAAATAAATAGATCCAGCTAACTGTCCTTAAAATATAACAAATGATATTTTCATGTTTAATTTTAACAAACATCTACTGAAGACTCAAGTTACTCTGACTTATCAAATAATGATATGGGAACAAAAGGATGAATGGGCAACAGACAACAGATGAGAATACAAAAAATAAATGGAAAAACAAAACAACTAAAAATGGCTTTCCCATTGCTTGACAGCCCAGTGTGGGCTGCTGGGTGATGAAGGAGTGGCACACATACTTTGTAGCAATCAACAGCTCTCTAATTGAACTAAGAGCTGTTCAACAAGAAGGAGGCAATGTCTGGTACTGGAAACACTCAGTGCTAGTGAAATCCTGATTCTAGGAGATTTGCTAAACTAGCATATATCCATACCAACAATGTATAGATATTTGTTCTTATACCCACAGATAGATATACATCATTTGCCTTCAAAGAAACTTCTCTTTGCAACACAAACCACTACAGAAAAGCACAAGCAATCGATGTGAAGAGTTGTGGAAGACAGTAGTAAAGGCACACTCCATTACCAAAGGACAACTGTAAAGAGGGGTGGAAAAACTATGAGAGGATTGGGGAATTTGCCTTTTAGTAACACTAGAAGTTACATCTGCAAAGTTTCACCAAACACATAGATGTGAGCTAAACAAGGACCCCAACCTACATGGGGGAAAGGCCTGAATCCCACACAAAGAGCTACAGGCAACTGAGTAAAGTTGGGAACCGGATAGGTGGTCTTCCCCAGGGATGAGACCACTAATCAATTGTCCAGTGCCAAACTGTCAACTCTGAAATATACACACAAGTAGCATTATATGGACTCATTAGGATATATTTAGGAATATATGATGCATACAGTAACAACTGATGAAAAATGGCCATGAATTTGAAAGAGAACAGGAAGGGTTTATAAGAAGTTTTAGAGGGAGGAGAGGACGAAATACTGTACTTAGAATCTCAAAAATTAACAATGAAAAATAACCATTAACACATATCAAGGCTTACACCAGGTAACCCCCAAAATCAAAACCATTATATGCTGATTTAATCCTATTCTGTTTCTGATAAATGCTTCTAATCCTGAAAAAAGAAGTTTTACAATACACAAATTTAGTCACAGTGAAAAAATACATACACAAAATGAGGGGGGCCAGGAGTCCAGTCCCTTAAATAGACGATTTCTTAAAAAGGATTTCCCTGTGTGAAGAATTAGAAACATGGTTATTCTGGAAATTATTTAAGAGGTAAAAAATAAAAAAGGAGAAGGATAAAAAAATTAGTGCTTACTAAATAATTTCCCAAAGGATTCCCTTTTGGACTTTTCAGCTTCATACAATTGCTTCCCATCTTTGACTAAAGCACCGGCCCACTGAGAAGGAAAAAGTTTATGTGAATGACATATGCCAATTATTAATGTTCATTATAATTACACAGCTAGAACTGCTTACCTCTCTGTAGTGTTTAATGAACATCTTTCTCCGTACGACCTCGACCACGGCTAGGCAGTACATCTGCGGGACTGTGCTGAGAGCCTCAACAATTCTGACTCTCTCTAAGAGCTCTATGACAAGGCGGAGCAGTGCTTGCAGCTTTTCTCCATCTTGATCAGCATGAAGCATCACAAAACAACACCACCTACAGAATACGGGTGTTATTCTGTAATTCACTGTTTTCAACAGTCCCAACACTTGCTAAAAATTATCTTGTAGGTAAGCTGTGAGGATCAAGACTATGACATCTAATCTCAGGGTTAATCAATTACGATGGAATCATAAGGGGAAATCACTCATTACTGGGAGATAAAAGCATAAACTCTCAAGAAGCTAAATTAAATATGACAGAATCTCTTACTTCAGTCTGACATGTAGGTTGTTTGCTAGCTCTTGTTTGGCAGTGGTACACTTCTGTTTAATATCCAACAATTTTCTATGGTTTTGCAACATAATCATCAGCTGATTTGCATGACTCAGGCACAGATCAGGTAACACAGATGCATCCTTCAAGTTTTCAGCTCTCATCTGATTAGCTAAAAATCCCTTTGAGAAAAAGTTTTAAAAGTATTTAATTTTGTTAAATAAATGACATAAGCACTCAAGAGAAAAACAGACAATGATGCACTTTCTATTTTGTCCCCTAAAATCTGTCTCACCGGTGCTAAAGGGGAAATACATATAAATGGCCAGTTGAAGGACCAACTTAAAATAATCTCTATCTTGAAAGCTGTACTAAAATAACTATTCCAACATAAGCCCAAAGCAAATTCTTTTTAAAATGTCAGTAAAACATTTAATTTTTTTTAAGATTTATTTTTATTTATTATGTGTACAGTATTGAGAATACTGTATTCTGTCTGCATGTATGCCTGCAGGCCAGAAGAGGCACCAAATTTCATTACAGATGGTTGTGAGCCACCATGTGGTTGCTGGGAATTGAACTCAGGACCTCCTGAAGAGCAGTCAGTGCTCTTAACCTCTGAGCCATCTCTCAGGCCCAAAACATTTAATTTTTTAAACATTAAATTTTAGCTACCTTAGATTTTTATTTCTTTGTTTTTCCTTATTAAAAACAAACACATAAAATATCAGTATCACCAGGAATAAAAATTTAAAAATGAATAGAAGCCACAGCACTTTAAAAGCAGAGACAGGAAGGAACAACATGGGCTACACAGACCATGAACTACAGAGGGCAGGAGGGAGATGGAAGGAGATGGAGCAGCATGAGATGAAATTCAACTATTCTTCTCAGGGACTGGAAAACAAGTGGTCATAAATGTGAAGAAGTAATCAATTTTCAAGATTTCTTCTTTTTCTTGTTTTTTTTTTGAGGGAGAATACAAGGTACTAATTAGTTCAGCTTCTTTATCTTTTTTTTTTTTTTTTAAGACCTTAACAATAATCTTTTCCACTCCAGCTGTGGAAAGTACTTTCCTGGTTTGTATTTCAGTTTTCATTCATAGTACCTGACCTCACGTTAGAAAGTTCAACCACTAGGAGCATGCCTTGGCTGTGTGTGATGGCTGTCAACTGTATTCACAACACAAAAAAAGAGGCAGATAGATGCACCTCAGGCTGGGTAACAGAGTGAGATCCTACCTCAGACTGAATAACAACACAGAACATATCTTTTGTTTTGTGGTATACTGTTATAAATCTGATTTGTGCCCACAAGCTCACTTTTTGAGTGATGGCCCTCCCTTGGTGCTGTTCTAAGATATGGAACCTTTGGGTTATAAGACATAGGCAAAAAATGGAACACTGTGGTATGGGCCCAGCCTGCTCCATCCTTTGCTTCTGTACCCTATTTTCTTCTTGTCTTGCAAAGAGATAAGTTGTACCTCTGCTACTACCGAAGCTGCTCTTCCTGAATCTGCTCCTGGTGCCCATCATTTATCATCATTTCAGACTATACCCTTCTGAAACCAAACAAAATAAACCTCTTTTCCCTTAAACTAACCATAGTGTTAGTTATATAGTCATAGAACAGGCAAACCTAATTAATACACGAGAATAATAATGCATTACCAACAGTGAGGGGAAACATGTATAAATGTGTACACTAAGTAGACATTGTACCTAAAGTATACCAAAAAAGCCAAACATAATACCTGAGCAAGCTCTTTCTGTTCATTTACCAGTCGGCCACAGCTAGCAATCATCTGGTCCAGGGCATACAGACGATCTTCAAGTCCTTTAATGGCTTTCATATTCTGATTATCAAGTTTGGCAATAGTTTGATGGCATTCTAATATAAATGGTTGAATAATCTTTGGGTCAAGCTAAATGAGAAAAAAACATAGGAGTTAAATCTTCTGGAAAATAGTTTCAACTGTATTTCACACTAACTGAACAGGGTCAGATATACAAACGATAGAAAACGACACAGAAAAACCATGTGCAGGAATTCAAGTTACACTCCCAAAGGAAGGCTACTAAGACTCGTCTCACCCTAAACAGCTGTTGCTAAGCACATACAATAAAAAAATCAAGTGCATAATCCAGTAATCACAAATCTCAATCAATGCTATAATTTAATCAATTCTCAATATCCTTAAGAAAAGGCTATTTTTCAGTGTCATCAAAGTCATATAAAGTAGAGCCAATAGTGACAAACTCATTCTTGGGCCGTAACTTTTATCAGTTCAAACTTCTCTCAAAGCATCCTCCACAATCAGGCACCTTGGCATATGTTTGCAATTTAGAGATTAGGAAGCAATGTAGAAGACAGGCCCGCACAAGCAACTCACCTGCATCTTTAAAAAGGCAAGATTTTTTCTTCCTCAGTAATACAGAAAACTTACTGCAAGGAAATAGCTTAATCAATGTGCTTTCTTAATTTTAATCTTTACTGAGAGGAAATAGCTTGATCAATATGCTTTCTTAATTTTTAATTCTACCTGTTATCTGGCTTTAATTCTACATGTATGATGGTGACTATTTTCTAATAAAAACTATCTAGTCACAACTATCGAGAAACCTTGTTCATTAAAGGCAGACAACCTTTGCCAATCTCTTTAGGTCCGGCTGGTTCCTTCACAGATTTCTTCTCAGAATCTAACTATTCCATTTACAGTTATCGTTTTAATATTATGCACAACATTCATACCATCCATCCATCCATCCATCCATCCATCCATCCATCCATCCATCCATCCAAAGACAGGGTCTCACTCAGGGATTCAAACTACATTGTCTGGGTTAGTATCAAATTTTCAGTGTTGGTATTATAGGTGGGAGATATTGCCAACAGCAAATTGTTCATCATTACTGTTATTGCGGTACTGGAAATTGAGCCTGCGGCCTTGGTAGAAAGTGTTCTACTTCTGAGCAAAAGATACGCCATTGTCTGCACGTGGGGTCAGAAGATTTCTGAGAATTAGCTCTCTTCTTTCACCATGACTGCCAGATCCTAAGCTCAACTTTTAATGGAAGAAACCTGGCATAGTTTTTCAAGCCTCAGATGTGATCTTAAAGTGTCTGCTAATATCAACATGAATAAGCACATGTACATGTGTGGGCATCAATGTGAGCGCTCCAAAGCCATGACATACATGTGGAGGTCAATCCCCTCCCTCCACCATCCTTTACCCACTAAGTCATCTCACTGACCAATGTCTTTGGACTGTCCTTCTGATCTGTAAAGGAAATATTTGATGAGGCCGTTTAAGTGGGGCTAGAGAGAGGGTGAAACAGGAAGACGGTTCAAGTGATGTTAACAATGGTCAGAAAGAGAAAATAATGGATTTTGAGTTTAACATAATTTCTATGAAACATAAATACTATCAGGCAGCGTTGGTGTACACCTTTAATGTCAGCACTCGGGAGGCAGAAGCGAGTGGATCTCTGTGAGTTCGAGGCCAGCCTGGTCTACAAGAGCTACGGAGAAACCTTGTGTCAAAAAACCAAAATTAAATAAATAAATAAAATTAAAGCAGAAATATCAGTGCAGCTTTCATGCATTTTGACAATAGTGTTTGCTGGGGCGAATGCCTAACTGAATGAAATACCTATCAGATCAGATGTTATCAATGACACAGATGCTCAACACACTAGGAAACCAAGCTCTTAGAGGCATTCACTTGACTTATAACTTAAGGTAGGCAGTACTGTTCCAGGCATCCTAGAACACTTAGACCAGGTTTTTTTTTTCTTTTTAAAAAGAATTAATGAATCAAGAACCAAATCTGTTTTCTCACTATTCCAGTTTTCATATTCTAATAACTGAAATCTTCAAAACCTTAGTATTTTGTGTCAATAAAACAAAACAATTACCTTTGTGATGCAAATGTTTTGCATCAACTCACAGAGTGGATATAAAGTGACATTTGTCCCAGGTTTACTTCTAGAACTGTAACTGTAACGCCTTACTGACCAATTTTGATAAAATAGTTATAATTTCTCACGTAGGAGGTGTTCTCCAGGAAAAGACAACTTTCTGGACGATAGAAATATTCAACACTGAACTCGAGTTGGAAGAGGCGAGTCCGGTCTCAAAATGGAGGGCCATGATCCAAAGGAACCAGAACAGTTGAGGAAACTGTTTATTGGTGGTCTGAGCTTTGAAACCACAGATGATAGCTTAAGAGAACATTTTGAGAAATGGGGCACACTTACAGATTGTGTGGTAATGAGAGATCCCCAAACAAAACGTTCCAGGGGCTTTGGTTTTGTGACCTACTCTTGTGTTGAAGAGGTGGATGCTGCAATGTGTGCTCGGCCACACAAAGTTGATGGGCGTGTGGTGGAACCAAAGAGAGCCGTTTCTAGAGAGGATTCTGTAAAGCTTGGTGGCCATTTAACAGTGAAGAAAATCTTTGTTGGTGGTATTAAAGAGGATACAGAAGAGTACAACCTGAGAGACTACTTTGAAAAGTATGGCAAGATTGAAACCATAGAAGTTATGGAAGACAGGCAGAGTGGGAAAAAGAGAGGATTTGCTTTTGTGACTTTTGATGACCATGACACAGTTGATAAAATTGTTGTTCAGAAATACCACACTACTAATGGGCATAATTGTGAAGTGAAAAAGGCCCTTTCTAAACAAGAGATGCAGTCTGCTGGATCACAGAGAGGCCGTGGAGGTGGATCTGGCAATTTTATGGGTCGTGGAGGGAACTTTGGAGGTGGTGGAGGTAATTTTGGTCGTGGTGGAAACTTTGGTGGAAGAGGAGGCTATGGTGGTGGAGGTGGTGGCAGCAGAGGTAGTTATGGAGGTGGTGATGGTGGATATAATGGATTTGGAGGTGATGGTGGCAACTATGGTGGTGGTCCTGGTTACAGCAGTAGAGGAGGCTATGGTGGTGGTGGACCAGGCTATGAAAACCAAGGTGGTGGATGTGGTGGTGGTGCAGGAGGAGGACATGACAGTTACAATGAAGGAGGAAATTTTGGTGGAGGTAACTATGGTGGTGGGAACTATAATGACTTTGGAAATTATGGTGGACAACAGCAATCAAATTATGGACCCATGAAAGGGGGCAGTTTTGGTGGAAGAAGCTCAGGCAGTCCCTATGGTGGTGGCTATGGATCAGGTGGTGGAAGTGGTGGATATGGTAGCAGAAGGTTTTAAAAAAAACAGCAGAAAAGGGCTACAGTTCTTAGCAGGAGAGAGAGCGAGGAGTTGTAAGGAAAGCTGCGGGTTACTTTGAGACAGTTGTCCTAAATGCATTAGAGGAACTGTAAAAATCTGCCACAGAAGGAGCAATGATCCATAGTCAGAAAAGTTACCGCAGCTTAAACAGGAGGCCCTTCTTGTTCAGGACTGCTGCCAGAGCCACAGTTTGCAAAAAGTGCAGCTACTGATTAGTGCAGTGTAGTGTCAATTAGACGTACATTCCTGAGGTCTTTTATCTGTTGTAGCTTTGTCTTTCTTTTTCTTTTCATCACATCAGGTATATTGCCCTGTAAATTGTGGTAGTGGTACCAGGAATAAAAAATTAAGGAATTTTTAACTTTTCAAAAAAAAAAAGAAAAAGAAAAAAGAAATATCCAACACTATGTTTTTAGTTGGTAGTGATTTATCTTTCAACTACTCAAAAATTACATAAACCCTTCTCACTTACAATAAAATCAAAAGCATGGTTACAAGTAATTTGGTCCAATCTACAAATCCAATCTAAGGTACACTGCTTCAATTATAACTTTAAAGCCCACCCCTGACACACACACAGTACTTACCCTGCTCATAGAATCAAAGCACTTCCTGACCAAAGATTCCACATCATTAGGTCTATCTTGAACATTTATCCAGTCTAACAAGGACACATTAAAAAAAGGAAGATCACTGTCTTTCTCATCTACTGAAGCTTCTTCTTGTTGGACAGTACTTTGACAAGATTCCCTAAGTCCTTTGCCCCGTTCAGCATCGGTGGGATCTGGAGGTACATGCTCCACTGACTTGTGAAATGAGGTTAACATGGATGTGTTAGTTGTTCTAGGCATATCAGGAGAGAGCACCAGTTCAGTGGATCTTTTCATCTCAATTTTCTCTGAGTCTTCATGTTCATTTAAAGAATCCAGTCTTCCCAAACATTCCCTGTAACTATGTCTGGTTAGGCACTCCAAGAGAGGAATCTTGGCCATTACTGAAACCGCGGTTCCTAAACTTAATATACAAAACATCAGTCAGTAAAGCAAGTGTGTTCTAGTACCATGCAACGAAATCACAAAACTTCAAAACACCAGCCTTACCGCTATTCCATTTGCTATACACATATGTGCTGTTTCATTAGCCAGCTAAAAGTATAGTTTAATAGAGAGGTGATAGCAAACATCAAAATATAAATTTATAGTAAAGCTAGTTTGATTATACTAAACATGTAGATGTTGACTTTTAATCAAACTCTTTTCAAGTAAAACTTTTTATTAGAAAAAATATAATAAAACAAAGGTTGGCCAGAATAGTCCCTCAGACTATAACACTGCCGTTAACACAATCAAATAATTCAATATGCTGAAAGCACAAGATAACTCTTATACCCATTACATCAGGAAAATGGACTGAGACATGAACTGTTAAAAGAAAATGGGGAAAATATAAAATCTCTGAGATTTCACAAAACTGTACTGGATATAAAAAGATTCAGGTCCTTAAAGTAAATTGAACTGGTTATTGGGAGTCTCTCCAAAATAGGTACTTAGAAAAGTTATTGTAATAAACAATTAAAAATGATCTGTTAATGCTGACTATTCATTCTCTTTCCTATCAATATTTCTTTCAGTGTCAATGAAGACCAAAACTTTTCAATAAATAGTCAATCTATGATGCTGAGAAAACTGAGGGAAAGGAGCCATGTGGTCAGGATGCAATTTAAGAGCAATAATCTTTGTCTAATACAGGGAAAAAGTTGAATTGAGTCCCCAGCATCACTAAAAAAGATGTAAAGATTAAGGAAGAGTAGAAAATTAAGAGAACATGTTATCACCTCTAATAAAAATTCAAAGCAAAGAAAAAGAAAATAAGAAACTAGAATACAAAATCTGGAAAGTACATATATGAGCATGAATTGACAATAGTTATTTTAAGGCTGAATTAATGCTCATTTAAATATTAATTATAGTTTTGTAGTATGTTTCTTCAATATGTAAAGAACTTATACTAGGAGGGCAATATTTTAAAGATAACTTAAAATTGTCCATGTCTAATGGCTTTTTTATTTATATGAGATGTGAGGTATGGTCCTTTTTTTCCCTCTCCTCCATTTTACATTTTCTCCATTGGGCAAATTATAAAGAAAGATTCTTATTTTTACATATTACTCTAAGTTTTTCATATGACTAAATCACTCAAGGGAGAAAAAAAAGGTTGTGGGAATCAAAATATGTATTTTTTAAAAATTACATTAACAGCCATAATTTATAGCTGGCTTGGTGGCATATGCCTTTAATTCCAGCACTGGGTGACTGAGGCAGGCAGAACTCTGTGAGTTTGAAGTCAGTCTGGTCTACATAGTGAATTCAAGAACAGACAGGACTACACAGAGAGATTCTGTCTCCTGGATGGATGGATGAATACCAGCATAAATAAATAAATAAATGCCCAAAACCAAAACAACAAACAAACAAACAAAGCACAAAACCAAAAACCCACAACTTAACTAAAGCATGATTCTAATATGGGCCAGTGAGATGGCTGAGTGGGTAATAGGAAAGGTCTGAATCCCACAGACATCTAAAATTTGTCCTCTGACTTCAATATAAACACCATGAAACACACAGGCCTGTACTTTCACATAAGAACAATTATTATAATAATATCAAATGTTTTAAGACTCTAAAATTATCAGTTAAATAAACATATGGCCTCTAAGGAGCAAATATCCAGTGACTGAAAATTACTGATAAATTTCAAAGGCATTATACAAATTCACTTAATGATAAACATACTGAGTAAGTTTTAACTTGATGTCTTCTATGGACTGCAGATAATCTGAATAAATACTTTCAAACTTGAAAAGAAGCTTTTGGTATGAATTTGAACAGTCCTCCAGATTAGCCATGATTGCAGCCCAGCCTTGGTGCTGTAGATGTTCATCATGGACAAGACCTTCACAGAAAGAGCAAAGCTTCTTGGCAACTTCATACATTTCCTGTTTTACAATGAGAAAGAATAAAATAAAGCAATGATGTGTGTGTACATGTTTGCACATACATACACACATATATTTTCACAAATATTTGTGCCAAACATAAAAGATTGAAAATGCATTATATCAAATTCTAGAATAACACAAACACATGTTGAAATTGTCACAGTGTCCTCAAAATCTAATTGTGTCTGTGTGCACGCGCACACACACACCGTGGTGTATATGTATGTGCTACCTGTGCAATAGTAAAAGCATGGAAGCCTAAAAAGAATATCAGCTGTCCTATCACTTCCATTTTATTCCTCTGATACAAAGTCTGAGCCTGGAGCTGAGCTGGTAGCCAGCAAGTCCTAGTGACAACTCTATCTACTGACCCCCAATTACTGGGATTAGCACATACAATTATTCCCAGATTTCTATATAAGTGTTGGGGACTCAAGTCATCATACTAGCCCAGCAAGTATTCTTACCATCTGAACCATTCTGCAGCCCTAAGAGTCAAATGACTTTTAAGAACAGATGACTGGAAGTTAGTTACAAAGAATGAAATATCAACTGTAAACTGATAAAAAAAAAAAAACGGCGTGAGAGATTTCTCTTGTTTAGAGAAATTCCCTGACACAAAAAAATCTGGACCTGTAGAAAATAAATCACTCTGTCTTAGACACTTTAAAAAAGAAAAAAAAGGGGGGGGGAGGAAGACAAGTAAAGATTTTTAGAAGCTCGGGTCACTTTATGAAGGTTCAAAGAAAATACTGACATAAATTAGGAATGAAAATTCCAAATGCTAGAAAAAAATAACGTGGAAAAGAATAGAAAATGTAAATAAAACTGGTTAGCAACAAACAGTCTACAGAAAAAGGAAAGAGAGGGCCACAAATCTAAAGACTCACAAAATGCTAACAAAAAAGGAATCAGATTTTACTGTGGGTCAGCATGGTGGTACATACCTGTAATATAAAAATTAGGTGGCATAAGTATGAAGAACACATAGATAATTAGACTGACACTCGGCATGTATTCAGCGGAGGTGACAGAAATGAAGCAAGCAAACAGTTAATACTAGGAAACAAACACAACACTGTATATAGAATATAAACATTAAGATGTAAGGGGAGGAGCATGCCAGAGGATCCCCACTCCACCCCCCAAAATACAGGCTATCTATCGTTCTTGTTTTCCATCAGAATTTGTGGTAGGACCCTAGGATCCCACTGCTGAAGACAGCACACACATTCACCACAGGAAAATAAAAGAAGCTGGTACTGATCAGGAGCCTTCTTCCCGGTCAGCTAGCTCTCACGGTACTGGCGGTTGCTATTTAAGCAACTGGTGGTGGGGGTGGGGGATAGGGGAGTCATCACTATTCTTACCCAGTTGTAAACTCCTTGAACTGCAATGATGACTGGGTAAGAATGTTGAAGATATGCCCATAGGTGCAAAATGCTATCGGGATAATCAACTTCTTTCTGATTTAAGGTCTGTTCTACAGGAGGAAACACATGCATTCCTGGTATCTTAAAACTGGTCAATAATCCATGGTTGGAAACTCACAGGATCTAGAGGTGAATCTAGTACTACTATGCAAGATGCAGAAAGCATGTTTCAGTCAATCAGGAGTCTCATGGATCACCCATGACATTCACTCTTAGCTGAGTTGTGTGTGTGTGTGTGTGTGTATGTATGTGTGTGTGTACATACATATATGAAAATGAGAAATGAGAAAATACAAAAGCACAATAAATATTCATGGAGTATAGAAAAACTCAGTTCTATAAGAAAGAAATCAGCAGACCAATTTCCTTTAAACAAAGGTAAGTCATTTAAGCAGCTAAGATGTCTAAATCTTTAGAAAGATTTAAAAGCAACTGAACATTTCCCCCTTTACTTAAATGTACACGGGCCCTAAATAACCAGGTAATTTCCAAACTGCCTATAAAACAATACAAGGACTGGCATTTTGATTCACTTGAATCTCAATACCAATGTTTCTCACTCATTTCAACTATTAAATTTTTAATGTTTTTTCATCTATAATAAAAATCATCTCTCCTGATATACAACATTATTCTTTTTTTTTAAAGTTTGTTATTATATTTATGTGCAGAAAACTTAGCAGTGCACATTTAACCCAGTTTAGTTGTGAGTTCTTGCACTGCTATTGCCTTCGCACAGGTTATCTTGGTAGACAAGGGTGCTCTGGCAAAGCTGGGGAAGGTATTAGGACCAATTTCATGACAGCATTATTCTTAATGCCCGAGTATAATCCTGCCATACGTTTTCCTTGTATAATAACTTTATCTTGCTTTTGTTAATTTACATCTTATCACCTTTCCCTTTAATCAGTTAAAATATATTAAATATTCAATATTACATTTTCTTAGGAGACCAAAAGGTTTATACAAGAAGATGACACCACCATCAAGTGGGCCTGACCTCAACCCGAATCAAGTACTATCAAGTTCTGAGTAAGGTCACTTCCTGCTATCAGTCAATCACAAAATCTGAATGTTTGTGTACAAGAAAAAAAAATCTTTTAAAATCCATGACTAATTGTTGTAATATGAGCGGCAGGGCTGAGTCCCCGGCACCCGGCCGGCCGCATTGCTAGCTTATGCCCCCAAATAATTACACGGAAACTGTATTCTTTTAAACACTGTCTGGCCCATTAGTTCTGGCCTCTTACTGGCTAGCTCTTACATATTGTTTTAACCCATTTTTAATATCTGTGTAGCATCATGAGCTGGCTTACCAGGAAAGATCTTAACCTGTGTCTGTCTGGAATGGGAGAATCATGGCGACTCCTGACTCAGCTTCTTTTTCCCAGCATTCTCTTTTGTTTACTCCACCCACCTAAGGGTTGGCCTATCAAATGGGCTAAGGCAGTTTTCTTTATTAGTTAACCAATGAAAGCAACAGATAAGATACAAAAACCACCTCCATCAACTAATGAATAGATAAATATCAAAATGTTAACCCCACGCCAAAAAAAAAAAAAAAAAACCGCAAATAAAAGCCTGATGTTATTAGGCTACACAGTGTCTTCATCAGCTCATATTCCCTTCTGCTTCAGGTTGCCACTTTGATTGGAATGTGTGAATTCTCATCTCTGTTTCCCTGCCACAGGAACCTTCCATTCAGTCCTAAGTTTTATTAACCAACACTGAAACTTTACTAAATGTTTACCTTCTAAAAATTACAATGTAAACTATTACTTCACATGTTCTAAGACACATTCTTTATCTCAAAGAAAAACATAGCAACCTCTTGACAGCATAGAGTCAATGGCACTACAGTTAAGTAATAGTAAACTATAAGAAAAAACAAGGCATAGGGCATGCCTGTTGTAATTCTAGAACTCTGAAAGCTAAGACAGGAGGATTGACAGTTTGAGGCTAGCAGAAGTTACACACATAGACCCTATCTAGAAAAAAGAAATACTATAACAAAACAGGAAAATCAAATAACTGTCAACAATATATGGGGATTGAAAGTACTGGTAAATAATACAGATGAAAAAGGACTGTGGTTCCTTTTCTTATAAGGAAAAAGAACTGTTTATTTATAAAAGTTACCTGAGCTTTTTGTCTATTCTAACATGGGTACCTAATCAACTAAAGAATGTTCTAAAGTAATTATCTAACCATCCCCATTTTGGTGAGATGCCGGTCAAGTCATGTTTAAGACAACCTTCTCACACTATGTAGAGAACTAAAATTTTAAAACTAGGTATATTAATTATAAAATATAAATGATTAATTTTCAGATTTATTTTATTAATTTGAATTATAGATATGTATGCATGCCAGACGAGTGGAGGTTCCTGTGTAAGTTAGAAAGAACCTGACTTTAAGAAGAGGCCTGCCTGTGAAACAATTATCAGAAGGATGCTTACTGCCAAGTAGTTGAGTTAATCCCAGGGAAATACATTGGAAAAAGAACCTACTACCACTACATGTTTTCTGACCTCTGTGGTTTTCACACTTGATCATGCACACATGCATATGCACACAAACTCAGACACACATACACACACACTAAAACAGAACATAAAAAATGTAAGTTGGGTATTTTTTAATGTTATCTATGTAATTTTGACTTCTCTGCTAACTAGACTTGAATGCTTTTCTAAGCAATTAATTAAAAAGAGGTGTTTAGATCTTACCACTGCAAGTTGTGTCCTTGAAGCAACAGTGTGAAAAACTGCAGGCATCATAAGAGACTCCTCAACTTTTATTTCCATGTCATTTTCTGTTGAAAAGGTAGTTTTAGGAATAGCAGGTGCACGGTCACATAAGATCATTTCTTTATTAAAGAGAAAAATTGGATTTGTGTCCTGTGTTAAAAAATGCAGAAATGATAGGAATGTTATAAATGATGATCTTGCACACTGCTCCCCATCTTGTGAGAAGGCAGAATGTGCAGTCTAGACACCTACCGTTCCAGCACTGTAGGTACACACTCTTCGATCTGCAGCCATGCATTCTCCTCCATTGACCACTAGCACCTGGTGCTGAATAGCAATCTTGTATTTGCTTTGAATGGCATGCTTAAGGTCAGCCACACTTAGAAAAACAAAATCCAGTTATTTACATATGCCTAGTGCTTTTATAAAAGCAGCACTTCATTAAAACACTTACACATACCATAATATGCTACTGAATTTCATTCTAATATTTATCTCAAAAATAAAAAAAGGTAGCAAGTTTCCCATTTTTTAATTAGATACCACAATCAACTGGCTGTCAGTGAATTAAATGCCTACTGGGTCACATCTAAAAGTGAACCCATAAAACACAGGCAGCACTTATGATTACTTTTCTGGGTTTTTATATAATTGTCAAAGGTATAAATGGACATACATGTGACATCTAGTTTGGTCGACCGCCTCAGAACCCATAATTTGTGTTTTTCACAATACACTCTAGAAAAACATTAAGTCTAAACCAAGTGAAAACTCCTTCCTTTCAGAAAAATTCATAATAATCCATAGCCACATGTATAATCTGTAATCCCAGAAGGAAGAGCAAGTTCAAGACCAGCCTGGGATTGAATAATGAGAAAAGTCATCCCTAGAGAAATAAAACTATATTGATGAAAAATGTATGTATTTAAAAAATAAATAAGGGCAGAGAAGATAGCTCTGTGGGAATCCAAACTCAGGTCGTCTTGTTTACACAGCAGAAACGTCCTTCACCCACTAAGCTCCCTTAGTGACATTTTAAAAAAAGCTTTTTATTAGCGAGTTTTAATTATACATAATGTGTTTCATTATGACACTTACAGATTCTCATATTCATTTTCTCCTTTTCTCTCCCATTCTCATTAGTCTCCTCCTTCCTCTTTCCAGCCACTTCCCATCTTTCTCCTACTGCCATGCTCACTTTTTATTTCAAGATTAATTAGGTTTACGAGAAGAGCATGGGTGAGGGGTTATGTACAGGAGTTTAGGCAACTTACCAGTGCATCCACTACTAAAGAAAATCTCTGCTTCCAGTACCCACTAACTGACTATGGATCCTCAGGGAGAGAACTATGTGAGGCCGTTCCCCAACCTTAGTACCATTAAGACAAACAAAAACAACAAAAGACCCTCGTTAGTTTGTGTATATGTGCTTTTTCCACAGATAGCTATGCACCATGTGTGTGTCTCTTGTTCACAGAGGCCAGAAGACGGCACCAGATACCCTGGAACTACAGTTACAGGTGGTTTGAGTCACCATGTTCAATCAGATCCTAATTCCTCTGCAAGAGCAACAGTGCTCTTAAGTGCTGAGCCATCTCTCAAGTCATCTCACTGCTGTCTTTCAAATAAGTATGATTCAAGTTACCGGCAATAAATTCAATATGAGATTAGCTTATTCTGTAATGCTATCATATCATTACTATGAAGAAAGTAGTCTTAAAAATGGTGTGTACTACTTGTTTCTCCTTTCTATATAAGCATAAGAGAACATTTAAATTTTGACATCTTAAAGCAGAAAATGATTAAAAATGAGCTGCATTAATTTATAAATTCCATTTGTTTTATTTTCTCATTAATAAGCCGAACAAACTCACTGACATGCATGTATGCACATAAATACATATAGTAAGAAAGTAAGAAATAAAATGCAACACAAAGTTTTGGGGATTTTTTTTTGGGGGGGGGGGCTTTTTTAGACAGGGTTTCCCTGTGTAGCTTTGGAGCCTGTCCAGGACCTCTCTCTCTGTAAACCAGGTTGGTCTCATTGCCTCCCAAGTATTGTGTTGGGATTGATGACATGTGACACTACCGCCTGGCACAACACAAAGTTTTTAAAACACACAAATTACTGAAAACTGCAAAATGATGCATATTGCTCTAATAAACTTTCAGTTTGGAATTGCCATTTGTTCATTATAACTACTAATATGGTCATGAAAATGACACAAGCACTGAGCCTATCATTTCAGAATGCTAACAATTATACATGATGAATAAAGAAAAACCCCTGAGATATGCTGTAAGGCCACTGGGGTTTTTTGTTTGTTTGTTTTTTTAAGATAAGATCTCATTGTATATCTTTGGCTGATGTGGAAGGCCGATTTCTGCCTATCTCCAGGGTCAACTGCTGGGGCAAAAAGTGTGTTCACCACATCCAGTTGGTGAGTTTCAGTATAGATTAGTTACAAAAAAATTTTTTTCTTTTCTGTGTGTGTATTTGCATGTACTGGGCATTATACATGTGCCTGTTGCCTGTAGAGGTCAGAAGAGACCACTGGAATCCCATAACTGGATCTGTTGCTATGAGTGCTGAGGACTGAAACTGTTCTCTTCAAGAACACATGCTCTTAGTCACTAAGCGAACTCTCTAGCTGTTTTAGAAGGAGGCTTCTTTTCAATGTTTGAATGTATATGCACATGTGTGTGGGTATATATGCACATGCACAGGAAGTTACAACTTCATGCTATCCACATGAAGATGATTTACCTCCTTGGAAACAGCATCTCTCACTCTCTTGCATTAGGCTAGACTGTCTAACCAGTGAGTCCCAGGGGCCTTCCCAAACTGTGGTAACAACCACACACCGTGACAACTGGCTCTGGGCATTAAAGTCATGTTGTGCTTGCAAGGTAGGCGTTCTTATTGACTATAGGGTCACACCACAATAGGGTATTTTCTTAAAATACGGTATAAATTCGGGATGAAAAACCAGAGAAAAGTGAAATACAACTCACGTTTGCACAGTTAGTTCAGTGTCAAATGTCAGAGTGGTCCCAGTGTTAACCAGAAACACATATAACTTCATGATGATCTTTCTGGAATCTGTGAGCCGTACCTCACACTCTGGTGCACTTCCTAAATGGAAAAAATAAAGTGGGTAATTCAAGAGTAAGTCAAACACCTTCATCACCGCAACAGAACACACAAAAATTTAAAATGTAGGTTGATTTTCAGAAGTGAATTGGATAATGCAGTCAACTCATATTTTTTTAATGAGACTAGTGAAAAGCCTAACACTTCTACATTGCACAGTTGGCTTGTTTGCATGAGGAAAAGGCTCATCACTAGAAAAACAATGTGAATTAATTTTCCTTGCTTTCTGTATTCAGAATAAAAATTTTGGGTGCCTAGAGGTATAGTTCAACAGAGTAATTGACTTGTATGCAAAAAGGTCTAGGTTTAATCCATTATTGAGGATTAAAATAATATAAAATGTGTATGTGTGTGTTGTGTTTGTTTGTGTGTGTGTGTGTGTGTGTGTGTGTGTGTAGAGTGGGGGTTATATACTTGTAATCCCAGCAATCAGGAGGCTAAGGTAAAAAAAGATGGCTTTGTATTCAAAGCCAGCCTCAGATACATATTAAGTTCCAGACCAACCTAGGAAGCAGTGATTCTGATCTCAAAACAAATTAACACTTAACTCCCAAAGGCACTGCTCATCCTTTTTCCTATTTCAGTGTGTAAATAAAAACTAGAATTAGCCATTACTAGGCTAGGAAGATGGCTCATCAGGTAAAGACACTTTCAGCTTAAGCAACAGGATCTGAATTCAAATCCCAAGCACCTATAATAAATATCAGTGGAGTTCATGGGCAAGTGTGAGTGGATCAAAACTGCAGTTCTGAAGGTGCGTGACTTACCCAGGTTCCGTGAAGAATATTACTGCTTTTCTTAAAAGATTATGAACGGTTTATATGGGCTTGCTTGATATTGGCAACTGAGTGGCACTACTGGTGAACCTCAGAGAACTGGAAAAGACAAATTTCAGAGTCACTATAGAGAAATAATTCAATGACAAAACAACATGTAATTATGCGTTCTCTTCCTTTAAAGTTGCCAATTACAGTACTTTTTTTTACCTGGTCCAGTACCTCAGTACATTTTCTTACCTGCGTATTCACTGAATACATAGCACAACTAGGATACAGAGGCATAAAGACAAACAACTGCTATTTCTACAGCATCTTTCACACCTTAAATATAATGATCAGACAAGCATAGTGACAGGAGGAGGATCAGGAATCATTCATGTTGGGGTTCACCAAAGACAGAGTCAGAGGGGCTGGAAAGATGCTCAGTGGTTAAGAGCACTGATGGCTCTTCCAGAGAACCTGGGTTCAATTCCCAGCACCCACATGGCAGCTCACAATTGTCTGAAGATCTAGTTCCAGGGGATCTGACACCTTCACACCAATGTACATAAAATAAAGTTAAATAAACCATAAAAATATTATTTAAAAAAAAGTCAGAGCAACAACTGCAAGGAGGAGTCCAGGCTGTAGAGTCAGATGGTTTTAGGTTGGGAATACCCCATAACTTTTTAAAGATTTTAATTATTTAAGATGCATTTGTGCATGAGTGCTCACACACTTGTGTACATGCATGTAAAGGCAAGTGACCACTAAGGCTAAAGGCACTGGGATTCCAACGGAGCTGCAATTGTAGGTATGGCAGCAGTGAGCCACTCAAAATGGGTGCTGGGAACCAACTCTGTAGGAGTAGTACAAACTTCTGATGGACCCATCTCTTTATGTACCCTAATTACTTAAATAAGACACTTATAAATATTATTGAACCATTTCAGTACCTAGTTTGGGCTAGATGGCTCCAGAGTTACATAGACCACTTGCTGCCAAGCCTGTTGGTCGATGGCGGAAGAGAACCAGCTCCCTCAAATTATCCTATAATTCCCACCACATGAACTGTGGCATGCACATACCCACATCCATACATAAGCACACAAGAATAAAAATAGCAGGCAAGCTCCATAAAATAAGCATCTGTTATCTCTGGAACCCCCACGTCCTGGTTTTCATTAGTCAACACCTACCCTTCCACTGCCTCAAGATGCAAGCAAAGCCTATGGTTTTAGTAAATACGATATAAGAAAAAGTGACAGGATTAGGTCTATGGTTATTAAAATTAAACCTTCCATCTTACAGCTAACTTCCTTATCAACCTTGCTTAGCAAGTGGCCATATAGAGAGCTACATCTTTTAAAAAAATGACTGCTTGCTAACAAACAGCAGGAAGCCAGGAACTTCAGTCTGACAGTTCTCAGTGAACTGAATTGACACTACGTGACTCTGAAGAGAGCTTTTCCCAGCTGATCAACCTACAGGATACAATCCCTAGATACAATATTTATGTTGCTTCAAATAAACAGGTTTATAGTAAGTTTTTACTCAGCAAGAGATAATACAGTAAGCACAACCACATCAGAGGGATGTTATGACTACAGGAAAGGAAAAAAAAACAATGTAAGAGAAGAGTATGAGGCAGATAATAATGTGGGTCACCAATGTCTACTTGAAATATCAGGCCTCCTTCCAGTCTAGACTAGAATGTGGCCTACTCCTATGGCTGTATGTAGATTCTAATATTGCTGATTACCAACTCTCAAACCTGACCCAAGATTGAATATAAAATCCTTCTAAAAAAAAACTCTTCTGAAACTCAACATATCCAACTTATTTCCTAGTATGCATATCTTCATCTGGCTTTGTAAAACTTAACTCCTAATTCTCTTTGCTTTTAGTTTTTAATTTCTCTCTGCTTATTGAATCTGCATTTACCTAGTCTATCGCACGCTGTCCAGCACTTTTAGCAGACATTAGCACATCTATCCATTAATTCTAAAACTTAGATAGTCATAGATTATGTACTCCTATTTACTGAGGCAAATCAGTTTCTCCTTGTTTAAAACAATCTCAATCTGGCTCTTATTTCTTCATCTCTAATACACCTGATCTTCACTGCCTTCAGAAACTCTGGTTGCAAGTTTGTAGTACTATAGACTACAATAACAAACACTCAGGACACAGAGCAGAGCATCAGAACTGCAAGTTATGGGGACTCCTTGGGCAGGCACACAGGGTCAAAGACAAAAGAAGGATCCTAGCTGTAAATGCTAAGTAAACCCAGGTTCTCCTGCTATGTAAATCTTACTACATCAGTTGACAGCAGCAGCCATCATTGTATATGCCTTCATGGTTTTTTTTTTTCTTTTTTTTTTGATTTTCGAGACAGGGTTTCTCTGTAGCTTTGGAGCCTGTCCTGGAACTCCCTTTGTAGACCAGGCTGGCCTCGAACTCCCAGAGATCCGCCTGCCTCTGCCTACCGAGTGCTGGGATTAAAGGCGTGCGCCACCAACGCCCGGCTTTCATGGTTTTTTTAAATAGATTTTCAGGAGATAGCCCAGCCTTCCCTCAAAGTCTTTATCCTTCTGTCCCACATTTTCAGTGTTGGGATTATAAGGCTTTACTATGCCTAGTTTTCTATGTGTTTCCATAAATACTTTCATTTGATCTTCAGAAAAACAATCCTATAAAGATGGTCATTGTTATTTTATGGTAAGAAGACTAAGGAGTTGATGTCATTAAGTAAATGAGTGTTGGCTCAAAGTTACATAATCCAAGGCTTCCATTTTATTTTGCCTTCAATAATTGTGGTACTATTTAAATCAGCAAACTCCCTATCTTCACCCTTCTAGACCTAAATACAACACTGGTCAAATTCTTCAAAGCAGAAAAGTTCCTAACTCTCATCTCTGAGTATTCAGGAGGGTAGTCTTCCCTGGTCCCTGTGATTACCCATTCTACTCTGATTACTCTTTCCTCCTGCCATACCTTCACATACACCCATTTTGATAGACAATCATATGATATTCATCACTTCATTAGTTATGCTGTATATTCTACATACATTACAATGTTTTTCATATATTTCTTCACATTTATCAGAAAGGAAGCTTTGCAAAGCCAAGACTTGAATTTGGCCTGGCCCAACATAAACATTTAACTACCTACTTACCTGTTACGGACAAAGCAAAGCTAGAAGGGCTAAGCCACCTAAGTCTGAGAAAAGACTTTGGGCTTGTAAACTGTTGAGACTAAGAAAGACGATGAGGACCTTTGGAGTTGGAGTAAAGGCGTTTTTAATTATGACACAGACATGAGCATATGGGGACAGAGAATGGAATGTGGGAATCTAAATGAGAAATGTCCCACAGGTTCACATATTTGAACATTTGGTCCTTGACTGGTGGTATTGTTTGGGGAGGTTATAGAACTTTTAGGAAGTGGAGCCTTGCTAGAGGAAGTCCATCACTGGAGGAGGAGTTTGAGAATCTATCTCAAAAGCAAATTCCAGGTTGCTCTTGAAAATATGATCTCAGCTTCTTGTTCCTCCATGCCTCATCATCATGATAGACTAATCCAAAATAAACACTTTTCATGTATAAGTTGTTGGGAGGTATAGTATTTTATCACAGGCACAGAAAAGTTAACACATTAACATTGACTAAAATGTACTTATAGTAACATGTCTTGAGGAATGATTAAAAAAAAGTAGGAATGGCAAATCGCTGTCTGCAAGTCACATACTTGGGTCTGTAACAATGAACAAAGTTTCATGTAGGCTATCACAGAATTGAGAAGTGCACCATGGGTCTCAGAATCATTTCCCTTCACTTAATCATTTTTTATTATCATAAATGCTTCATAGTCAACATTTTTGGGAAATACTGTTCTATAAATACTACAGTAATACCGAACATACATGATGTCAATGATTTTTGAGGCATAAATGATGTGAGGACTAAATATCTCAACTATGTAATAAAAAACTCAAATGGCTCAAAGAGAATTCATACGATACTATGTCAAATTAAGATGATCAGAAGTTGAATTGTCTGTTTAAAGTGGACACGGTGGCATATGTCTGTAATCTCAGTACCCAATAAGCAGGTACAGGAAGACAGTTAAACGTTTGTTCCAGGCTAGTTAGAATTACAGATACTAATTTCAAAATAAAATAAAAAGATATTTTTTTAAAGTAGCAATGGAGAGATGGCTCAGCAGGTTAGAACACCAGCTGCTTCTGTTAAAGACCTGTGTTTGATTTCCAGCATCCAAGAGGCTCATAACCATCTGTAACCCCAGTCCCAATGCCCTCTTCTGGCCTCCAAGGGGAGCAGACAAACACTCAAGTGGCTAGTGCACAGACATACAAGCATGCAAAATACCCTTATACATTAAAAACAAAGTTTGTACATGTACAGTAATTGCAATTACATGCCTACACTTTCTGAGGCTCGCAACTATTGGTACTCTCAGTACTCCTGCCTTGGCCTGAGTTCTGGGATTTCAAGTATGTATCATCATACCTACTCACAATATTTTAAGACTTATTTTTATTGTATGTGTATAAGTGTTTTGCTTGCACGCATGTGAGTGCACACTCAAGCCTGGTGCGTGTAGAAGGCAGCTGTGTTGGATCCCCTGTAATTGGAATCAGAGATGACTGTGAGGCTCATGTGGGTATTAGGGATCAAACCTGGGTCCTCTGGATATGTACCAAGTGTTCTTACTAATGAGCCATCTCTTCATCACCCCCAGACTCCCAGCTCCTATTTTTTGATTACGTGTCTAAGTATTGTTATTAGTTTCTGTCCAATAAGACAAAACAGTACGTTTCGTTGGGACAACACTGGAGAGAAATATCAAAACATGTCAGTCATACTCAAACTTACTAGTTTAAGAACTAGTGGGACAAGCTTAAGTTAAAGCGGAGCTTTCATAATTTTCATAATAAGTCTGTGTCATTATTTGAGCTGGTGGCCCAAAGAAAAATCCATCTACATCACGATGTAGCACTTGTATGACCTAAATACCCTGGAGTATAGGGATAACCTGAACTGTATAGCCAAACCATATGTCAAAACAAAAATAGTAAGTTAAATAAACTCTGACTGTACATACTAAACTAAGAAATGATAACTAAGATGGCTACAAGACCATTTTTAGCATTCACAATGCTACTAAAGATGGAAATGACTTATTTTATGTTGAAAAGGTAATAAACAGTTCACATATTGGCTCTCTTTCTCTTTCTTTTACCTTCCTACTTTTTTCTTTCTCCTCCCTTTCTCTTCCCTTTTTGTCCTGAGACAAAAAAGAGTTACATGTAGCCCAAGTAGCCTAAAACTTCCTAGGTAGCAGACGTTGACCAGTCTCTGATATGGGCCACGCAAACCTGGCTCTACTGGCACATTTCTGGCAGCTTATATTCCTGCTAAAAATATACAAACTAAGAATTGTTTCTCTGAGCCAGGTGGTACTGCCCACACCTCTGATCCAGGTATTTGAGAGGGAGGCAGGAGTTCAAGGCCAGCCAGGTTCACAGAGCAAATTCCACGACACTAAGACTACTGGGAGAAATGCTGTCTTGGAAAACAAAAACAAAACAAAACAAAAGTTTTTTTTAGATAGAGTCTCCCATAACTCAGGCGTAGCCTCAATATCAATTCTGATCCTCCTGACTTCACCTTCTAATGGTCTTCTGCTATTAAGTGCATGCCACGACAAGGTCTCTACATAGCCGTAGCTGTCTTAGAACTCACTATGTAGACCATATGCAGCCCTGGTCTACGTTGGCTCCCCTAAATGCCACTCATATTTATTCCTCTAATTATTACCTATAGGGAGACAGAAGAATAACAACAGAAAACCTGTATTAAGCCCTGTCCTACTCTGTGATCTTGACTGGCTTCATGTATCAATTTTCTTTAATTTAATTAAAAAAAATAGAGAGAAAACATCTATTTCCCAAGATGGTTCTGAGGAGCTAAAGAACGATCTTCATATATGTGACAGAATTGTGCAAACTCTTCCACATGTGTATGAAAACAACCTCAGTTAACGTTAATAACACATTCAGACTTATCCTCAACTCAGAGAGAGTAGTGACTGGTGCAAAATATTTCCAACTACAAATCCTACTGTTAAACATGTCAAAATTTCTTTTTTCTTTTTTCTTTCCTGGTTGTGGGGATTGAACACGGTATCTGTTAAGGGATAGCTCTACCACTGGTAGGGATGGTTGGGAAAGTCAGGAATCATAGCACTGAGACTCAAAAGATAAGGCACAGGAGTAAGCATGGGGCTCACAGGGGGCTAGTGATTTAGCTCAAAAAGGGGGTTCGTGGTGTAAAGAGACTGCCCTGTTTGAGTGCAGAGGAAGCCTAGGGCTCACTCTCCAACACAGGTATGGTAACGAGTACCCCAGTAATCCTAACATCTGGAAAGGTAAATGCAAGGTGATTATGACCTCACGGGTACCCTTATATACACAGTAAATTTAAGGCAAAGCTGGGCTACATAAGACCCCGCCTAAAACAAACCAACCAACAGACAACAACAAACCAAAACCACATAAACTGCTGAGGTACATACGCATAACCTGTCTAACAACTCCAAATTTTAATTTGATGCTTTTCCTTTAAATCTTTCACTGATTTTCTTTTAGAATCTAACACCTAATCTTCCCTGGCATAACCTTTAGAGTCTACAATTTTTTTTAACTTTCTAGTTCACTCCAATTCCCCTCCGATATTTCTACCAGATGACATCAAATCTGATTGAGTCTCTTCTCCTATCTTATCTGAAGCTATCTTTTGTATGCTATAACATCTAGCGAAGCACCCACCTGATACCACTTACTTCCTTTACTTACCTGGCAACCCCACTGCAAATGTGAACTTGACAATGCTGACACATAATTAACCCAGGAAGATAATGCTTGAAAAAGGACTTATCTCCATCCAGATTTTACCTACTCTATTGGACTCAATAACGTCAACATCTGAGTTTACGATCTATACAAACTGAAATGATACATTTTAGAGCATTGATACAGGAGAGTTGATAATAATGCACATCAGAACCCTTTACGGTACCCAAGAGTATAATAAAAATCACTAAGTGATGGATATTAAGCTTCAATATTAATAGCTTCAAAATTAACCCTATTTCCTTTTTCCAGAAGTGTCATCAAAGGATCTATACCAACACTTTAAACATTTTCAGGCCAGGTAAAAATCCTTCCTCCACCAATCTCTGCTTATCTGAATTTTAAAGTCTAAGCATGGTCCTATCATCACTGTCCCCAGCTCCAAGTGACACTCAGAATTATTTTCTCCTCAAGATACAGACTCTAGCTACATAAGCAATATGGATGGACTAAAGTGGGAGAAAAAAAAGGACAATTTGCTTCTCCTTAGATCCTTTGAATCTGTACTTTTCTATACAAGATGAAAGAAAGAGCTGGACATATGACTTAGCAGTTAAGAACATTTGTTCTTTCAGAGGGCCCAGGTTCAATTCCCAGCATCTATATGGCAACTCCTAACTCTTCTACTCCAGTTCCAGGGTACCCAATGTCACATAAAATAATCTAAAATAATAAAAATTAAAAAATAAAAATGAGCTTATTATATTTATACAGAATATATGGATAATGCTTGAGTTGTCTCTATATAAAGTAATCAGAAATCAACTAAAAAAATTATCTTGACTTGCCTGTCAGGCCTACTGTTGTAACCCCAGCACTGAAGACAGACAAGTAGTCAAATCTCCAAGTTGGAGGCCAGCCTGGTCTCCATAACAACCCAGAGCTACATAGTGTGAACTTATCTCAAAATTAATTTATTAAATGTCTAGCCTACCTTTCAACTGGAATAATTCTAATTTTCCTCATGAAAATTATCACTGTGTTGAGGCTGGAGAGATGGCTCAGAGGTTAAGAATACCGACTGTTCTTCCAGAGGTCCTGAGTTCACTTTCCAGCAACCACATGACAACTCACAGCCATTGTAATAAGAGCTGGTGCCTTCTTCTGGCCTGCAGAGATACATGCAGGCAGAACACTCCATACATAATTAATAAGCAAATCTTTGAAAACAAAAAACAAAAAGAAAGAAAAATTATCACTATGATGACAAGGTCCAGTCTATCCTTACCACTAACTTTTTTTTTTTTTTTTTTTTGGTTTTTCGAGACAGGGTTTCTCTCACTAACTTTCTAAAATACTAAAACATCAGAACTAGCTTTCTTATATGGGGAAAGAAAGTGAGAAACCCCATATAAGAAACTTTGATCTTCAAAACTAAACACACTCATTAAATTCCAATACTAGGGTATAGGGTATGTATGATTTAATAGGAATAAAAATAAAGTTGCTTTCAAGTTTAACAAAGCACGAGATCTGGATGTTACCAAAGAAAGCAAACTGAAGGCCTCATGAAGAAAAGAAATTTTGAAATCATTTTGTCTCGTTTCTAATTCTGCAATCTGCAGTTATTACCAATTCTACCACACCGAGTGTTCACTGGTTCCTGCATCAATGAACATAACTTCCACCACCAAGAACAGATAGGTGACCCAGACCCAGAACTGGGGTCAGCCTCTACAAATCAGATGCACCAGCCCCCCATAATACCACTCCTTATCTGCCAAGAGTAAAAGAAAACAACAGGCATCTTCCTAACATTCTACCAAAGAAAACCTTTTTTGTAAAGGTTCATAGTGCTCAATGTGTGCCTTCTGACACAAGACAAGCATGCTCAGATAAACAGCAAATGGAGGTAACATATGAAAAGCTCGTGACAAAAACCAGAAAAGAAATACTTTGAAACCAGGAATGGAATTCGGAAGTTCCTTCAGCATACAGAAGGCATATGTATATACAAAATAACATGGTTTTCTAAAGCTGAGGAGTTCTGGGCCAGTCATGGCTACATACTTAAGACTGTCTCCTTCCTCTACACACATACATACGTGCATGCACACACACACAATTATGTATGTGAACACGCGTGCATGTACTCAAATAGAACAAAAGATAGTACTCTGAAACTTCCCTACAGGTAGTGTGAGTGCTGGGACTGAACTGGAGTTCCTTTACTGCTGATAAATTTCCAGCCCCCAAATTTTAAAGATTACATTCATTTATTTTGTGACTGCATGTCCCACAGTGCATGTGAAGATCATAGATCAAGTAATGATATTCAGTTCTTTCTTTCCACAAACATACACGTCAGTGTGTACTTTGCCTGGACTGCATATTCAGCAGGACATTAACAGATTACTCATTGCTCTATGAAATCCATAACTTTAGAGAAAAATTTCTAGTTGCTATATTTTACTTTACAGTGTATACTAAATATGAAACAAACCCAAATTACCTTTATAATACTGAAATAGCTTTACTCTATTAAACCAAGACTATAAACATAGGAAATTAAAAAAAAAAAAAAGCTTGCTCAAATGATATCTGCACTCAAAGTCACCCAAGCCCATACACAGAAGTAACAGTATAGTACTGAATTATTATATTGCTATATATTCTGGGAAGTTACTAACCAATGTTTGTGTATAGATAGTGAAGGAAAAACTGATGTGGACAGTTTCAAATTAATAATAATATGAAAATAGATCACTGTTTTCAAAATTACAAACCACCACTCCATAGTCTGCTTCTCAAACACCTTTTCCCAGCAATTGATATTTGTCATTTTGCCTTCTTTAAAATGCCCAATGGTCCTACAAACACACACATACAAAACACGTTACTATATTTCACTGGCACGTGTACTGCATAGGTTCAATTTAAGGGACAGACTCAAGTCCAAGTGTTCCTGAAAGTTGGCCCCACTAGCACTCAACTCTCCACCTTTACACATGCAGGGCCCATATGCTCCACTTTATAAGGAGAGCTTATGTAAAGTTTCAAACCCACATAGACAGACTTCACAACCTTCCACTGGGTTCTTATTTTCCTTCTTGAAAACTTATCAAAACTCCAAGATGTGTCAGATATGACAGCTTAAGCAAAGGGAACAAGAGCTGGAGGCCAATCTGAGCTAAACACTTAATCCATGGCCAGTAAGGATTAGAGTGAGACCCTTTCTCCAAACAAAAACCAAAACAAACAAAACATTATAAAACTGAGATGTCTAGGGTGTTCTTAAAGAAAAGGGGACTTATAAATATCACTTCTCTCCTCCCATGCTAATTCTACATTCCTTAAACTTAAGAGTTAATTTCTAATAGAGCCAATTATTTTATATGAACATCCAATTCTATTTCATAGCAGGACATGATAGCATACACCTGTAACTCTAGCACTTAGAAGGTAGAATTCAAAGACCAGCCTCAGTTGCACAGTGAGTACATGGCCAGCCTGGGCTACTTGAGAACCTGCCTCTAAAGATATTCTTACGTTCCTTACGTTCGTTCCTTTTATTCCTTAGTTCAATGGTCTCAATGTAGCAAGTATAAAGTGAAAGAAGCCTGGAGGTGGTGGCGCACACCTTTAATCTCAGCACTCGGGAGGCAGAGGCAGTGGATCTCTGTGAGTTCGAGACCAGCCTGGTCTACAAGAGCTAGTTCCAGGACAGGAACCAAAGTCACAGAGAAACCCTGACTCAAAAATAAATAAATAAGTAAGTAAGTAAGTAAAGTGAAAGAACTATGATGGATATGGAAAGATACTGTCAGGTACTCCCTTGCGTCTCCTGAAAGTGCAGCAGGCTGCAGTGGCTTGAGTCTACCACCCCGGGACTAGAAGACTGACACAGGACTGCTGCTGAAAGGTCAAAGCTAGGTGTGCTACAGAGTAAGCTGTAAGCCAGCTGAGGCTACATTGTGAAACTCTTGTGTCTCAAAAAAAGTGTAGATAGGGTTAGGGATAAACTGAAAAATTTTTGCTAGCTTTTGATTTTTAATTGAGTGATGGTCTAAATGTGGAACACCGCCCAGCCTGGAATTCACTGTGTAAACCAAGCTGGCCTTGAACTCAGAGATCTGCCAGCCTCTTCCTCCCAAATGACAAGATTAAAGGTGTGCCCCCACCACACCCTGATGTTTGTCAAAGAGAACCAAACAGCTCTGTCTCTGGGCTGACTGCTTTATTGTTTTCCCTGCCTGCCAGTAACACTGGGAGAATCAGATCCAAAATACCTCACAATTTAATTCAAAACAAACTAAGTTATTTTTAAAATGTGGCCCAAGTCCACTAACTAGTTACAGCAATAGATTAATCAATGCAAACAACACGTTATGTGCCTCATGACATAACCACCATTTTTGTTGTTGTTTTTCTTTTTTCAAAACTCGGTCTCACTACCTTTCCCAAAAGCACTATAGTTCAGCCGGGTGGTGGTGGCGCACGCCTTTAATCCCAGCACTCGGGAGGCAGAGGCAGGCGGATCTCTGTGAGTTCGAGGCCAGCCTGGTCTACAAAGGGAGTTCCAGGACAGGCTCCAAAACCACAGAGAAACCCTGTCTCGAAAAACCAAAAAAAAAAAAAAAAAAAAAAAAAGCACTATAGTTCACTATGTAACCCAAATAGCCTAATGCCATCCTCCTGTCTCAGCCTCCCGGAACGCTGAGATAAATTTAGCGGCAAGATTCTAACTCTACCCAGCACTCGGGAGGCAGAGGCAGGCGGATCTCTGTGAGTTCGAGACCAGCATGGTCTACAAGAGCTAGTTCCAGGACAGGCTCCAAAACCACAGAGACACCCTGTCTCGAAAAAAAAAAAAAAAAAAAAGATTCTAACCCTAGATTGTAGATAAAGTTTTAAGCACAGCTGTAAACGTTAAACACGTGACAAAAATTAGCTAGAAAATGTCAATCCATGCCATATTTTGTATTAACACTAAATAAAAGCTATTCTCACACACAATAATAGCGGCCTATTTATAGATCCAATAATTTAAAAAAAAATCACCTATTGAAATACAGTAACAATATTTGATTAAGCACAAATGCTTGGCTGTTTAGGCTGCCTCTAAACAGCCTTGCAAGCCCCCAGATAAATAATAAGTCTCATCAGGCTAAAGTCCTTTTACAGAAAATGCTTACCAAAATGGGCAAATGTTTTAACGGTTATAAAAGACATGACAACATCCCCATCCAACTGAATGTCTTACAGGGACTTTATCAATAAGTGAGTGCATAAATGTCGTGGCACCAGGCCTATATCGGTTCACAGAATGATCACATTTTAAGACTCATGACGGAAAGGGCAAAATTACGAAACCATAAACAGTCACCACCGCACATCCACCAGCCTGTAGAGAAACTACAGACACTACGTTCGGAAGCTGTCATTTTTTTTTTTACCAAGTTTTGGAACCCGCATACACCCTCACCCCAAATTCATCAGTGGGGCGAGTGGAGGCTGAGTCATTCCGACGAGTAACTTTACACCGAAGCTCGCACTCCGGGGTCGGGACAAAGGCATCACCTCTGGGGTTCCACCCCTCAGTTGCACTCCCGTTCGGCCGCGGTCCAACCCTTCTCGGGTTTCCAGAGCCCGACACACCGCTGCGCCGAGCCCAGGTGGCAGAGGCCGCGCGCTCCAGACTTCCGGCGGGCACGGGGCGCCCCACCGCTCCCTCGGTGCTGTCAGCGGCCGGCGGATCCCACCGTCCCCGGTTAGGACCGGCGCGGCGACCCTGACAACCCGTGCCGACGGCCGCTCCCACAATCCCGACAGGGGCCCCGAGCCCTCCGCCAGATGGGGGCAGGGGCGGCACTCACCCGGCGGCAGCGGCTCCTCCGCCCGCGGCAGCAGCACAGCCGGAGGCCCCCGGCACCATCTTCTGCCGCCGCCCTGGCCTCGGCGGCGGCCACCAACCGCCCCAGCGGCGCCGCCAACCGACACAACCGTCGGCGCCCGGCCGCCGAGAGCCCGGCGCGGCCCGGAGGTTCGGCGGTTGCGGGGTCAGCCGCAGCCGCTGCTCAGACCTCTTGGCACCGCGCGGGGACCGGAGTCAACCCGCCGAGGCACTGGGACCCAAGGCAGCCCGAGCTCGGTGACACCGGGTCGCGGCCGCCGCGGGGTTTGTTATTGTCAACTCGGCCCTTCCGCCGCAGAGCACGCCGGGAAACAGCCAGCCGGGGGAGGGGCGCTCCGGACGGCGTAGCCGGGGCGTCTGCGCAGATCCGGAAGTCGCCGAGCAGCCAGGACGGGCGCGGATCGGTCCGCCGGCGTCGCTGCCCGACTGGCGGCTCGTCTGTCCTGCCCTGTCACTGGAAGGTATTGCGATCCCCCAAGGTGAGCTTGACCTTCTGGCCGCGGCGGAGCGACCCCGGCGAAGCTGGAGCAGCTCCAGGCAAGGAACCGGAGGCGGAAGAGTGAGAGCTGTCCAGCTCCGGGGCCCTCTTGGCCGCCCTGAGTGCCAGGGCAGCACTGAGGTCGGTGACTGGGTCAGCCGACTGTCACCTGGGGCACTCATACCCTGAGCGCCTGGGCGGCAGGCAACTCGGAAAGTATGCCTGGCATCTTTGTAAGGATAGGACGGCACAGAATCAGGCGCACCAGGTAAACCGAGAGCAGGTCCAGCAGAGGAGAACCGAAGCCGAGTGCACTGGACTGTAAGCGGCACACTAGGTCTCTAATGAATCAACAACGTCAAGACTAGGGACGAGGACGTCCGTTTGGGAGAATATTAAATTTGGAAAAGTAATCGGGCTCAGGCAAGGACTTGAAGCTACAAATTTAAAATCTGATGAGCCAATGTTACACGCAGACTAATTTTGTGACACACTTCTTAAATGGTTGTCTCCAGGGATTTCTGGTTGAAGTAAAAGTTCAGGACTGCTGTCTCAAAGTTAAAAAAAAAAAAAAAAAAAGAGTGGTTAACGACCAAATGAAACACAAGGGGTATAAAACTGAGCCAGATCTGCAGTCCTTCATTTATTGTAGTAAAGACTGGAAAGCATGGACTGGTGAGCATTAGCTGTGTCTCAGAGTTGTTCTAGAGGGGAGCTTGTTTATATCACTTTGTTTTGAACTTTGCACCATATCCCAGAGATTCTTGTCTTTATGATTTTTGACATGCTATTATACATATTGGGTGTTTTTTAACCTAGAATTTTAATATATTGCCCAAGCAAAGTAAAGCAAGAGTGAAGAAAATAAGCACAAAATTATTATGAACCAGGGTAAGGAGTGAATTGTCAAGACTACTAAAGAAAAAAAAAATTTTACTAGCACATCAAATTTACATATATAAGAAAAGTCTAGTTAGAGATTGACTGAAAAACAGGGATAGTGAGATGACCAGAGGGTAAGCCAAGATCTCTCTCACACTGAATTTACAACAGTCAGGTCTCCGTCCTAGGACCGACATTGTGGGAGGAGAGAACCAGCTCTTTGGAGTTCCCACACACTAGCACACCAGGGCTTTTACCCAGTGTTTCTCACAGTTAATCAGTGCCGCTCATCCATACAGATGCAGTCCAGTTTCAAATGTTAGAGCACCACATATCCTCATGGCCATCTACTAAAAACTAATGTGATGTTCTTGACCCTGACTTCTTTGGGGAACTATTATTACAAATGTCTCATTGCCACTTTATACTGCAATGGACATGATTAGAGTTTATATGCATCTCAAATTCTTTACTAAGACGAAAGTGAAAGCATGTTACCTGAGTTCTGTTAAATATACTTTTGAGTACCTAGGAGATACGTGTTGCTAATCATGTGTACCTATAAGTCTTCTCTTCATAAACCATTTCCCCCCTTTCTCTTCAACACTCTACTCCACAATAAACAAGAATGAAATCCTCCTGCAGCACCACTTGAAGCATCTTAATCCAGTTGCAGTTTTGCCTTCTGGGCTTTTCTCAATGAAACTGCAAACAGGTTTGCAGGGACCTTTAAATCATGTTACACGGACAATGCTGAAGCTTTTTTATTTGAACTTACTAGTGCATTGGCCATGCTTGTGTTGTCTCCTTCCTGCTGCTTCGAGACCCCTGTCCATTACTTGATTATTTCCTCAAGTTTCAGGTAATTAGAAAACACTATGGAGTAGGTGTGTGTGAGATGAAGGACACTTACTCTTGTCCTCCACTCATCTTAAAACTCATGTCTGTTTTGAACAAGTTAAAATACTGATTGAAATTTTGCTTTTAAGAGCTTGCTTAATGATTAAGAGCACTTGCATTTGGATCACAATACCCACTTGGTGGCTCTCAAAAACCCACAACTCCAGTTCTAGGGTATCTGACACCCCCTTCTGACATTTTTAGGTACCAGGCATATATAGTGTAGGCAAAACACTCATAAACATAAAGTCAATGTTTTTAATTTTAAATTTTTAAAATTATAACTCAGCTGTTGTCAGTCACTATTGAAAGTGCCATGGGCACTGATGATGAAGAGGATTTTCTGTTTTCAGTTCTGTTTACAGACCATAAAGCTGCCCTATACCATTGGTTTGTTTATATTCTCTATATAGCCCTGGCTGGCTTGGAACTTGTTCTGTAGTCCAGGCTGGCCCCAAACTCAGGTATCTGCTTGCCTCTGCCTTCTGAATGCTGGGATTAAAGGTGTGCACCACCACCCAGCAATCAAAACTCTTTAAAATACAGAGTGATATTTTGTCTTATTTGTAACTTTTATACATTTTGTAAACTGCATGCCTTTTTTTTTTTTTTTTTTTTTTTTTTTGGTTTTTCGAGACAGGGTTTCTCTGTGGCTTTGGAGCCTGTCCTGGAACTAGCTCTGTAGACCAGGCTGGTCTCGAACTCACAGAGATCCGCCTGCCTCTGCCTCCCGAGTGCTGGGATTAAAGGCGTGCGCCACCATCGCCAGGCTTTTTTTTTTTTTTTTTTTTTTTGGTTTTTCACTGCATGCCTTTTGTAACCTAAAATAAATGTTTCTTTCTAGTTTCCAAAAGTCTATTAATTTTATTAACATTTGTTTTCAAGCTTATGTCCTCCAGTGATCCTTCAGTTTTAATCAATTTGCTCTCTGTACATACAAAATACTTTTTCAGGAGTCATTCATTTTTAAGACACGCGCGCACGCACACACACATGTTTGTGCAGTAGCACACACGTGGAAGAGAGAAGACACCTTGCAGGAGTCAGTTCTCCTTCAATCATACGGTTTCCTGAAATTGCAATCAGGTCATCAAGCTCAGCAGCAGGCTGAGCCATCTCACAAGCTTCTCATTCATTTTTAGTGTGACTTACTGCTGTGGAACAATCCTTTGTACTCTGTAAAGATTTCTCCCTCGATTGGTTAAATAAAATGCTGATGGGTCAGTAGCCAGGCAGGAAGTATAAGTGACCAAACTAAGGATGATGGGAAGAAGGGCAGAGTCAGGAGACGCTGACCAGACTCAGGAGAGAGCAAGATGGGCACGCTGTCCTGAGGAAAGGTATTGCCACATGGCAGAGCGTAAATATGGAATATGGGTTACCTTAAAATGTAAGAGTTAAGCCGGGCGGTGGTGGTGCACGCCTTTAATCCCAGCACTCGGGAGGCAGAGGCAGGCAGATCTCTGTGAGTTCCGTGAGTTCAAGGCCAGCCTGGTCTACAAGAGCTAGTTCCAGGACAGCCAGGGCTACACAGAGAAACCCTGTCTCAAAACAAACAAACAGCTAGTTAATGAGCCTGAGCTTTTGGTCAAGCTTTTATAATTTATATTAAGCCTCTGAATCAATTATTTGGAAAGCAGCCCTGGGTATTTGGGTCCTGATGAGAGAGAAATGTCCAATTACAATTTACTGTAAAAGAAATATTGAAGTGAATATTTGCAAATCTGGATTCCCGGCTTTCAACTTTCTCCCTACTCTCCAAACTGTACTATCCTGAAATCCCTACTCCCAATACCTTCACAATTCTCTCATTGGTGAATAATCTCTCTTAATTCATAAGAGAACTTCCTCACTTCTCAGCCATGAAATCTTCAATCCTAATTGAATGAATTATCATGCCAGTCATAATTCTGTTCCTTGTGTTTCTGGTTGTTGGCCTTAAATGTAGCTCATCTTACAGCTCTTTCTGTTTTTCTGTAAAACCACTTAAGTGCTATGCATTGAATTTACCAGAGAAAAGCCATATCTTTGTTAAAGGTGTGAGGTATTGATTAGAACTTACTGATTGTGGAAAGCTGGAATAGTGCGGCTTCAGAGCTAAATTATCTTGGACTAACAGCCCCCTTAGGAGCTATTCACTGCCTACCTTGGTATGACTTACCAGTCCTATGACTTGTTTAGAAATGTATTGATGGCTCACTTCCTCCAACCCAGAAACAGAATGTCATCAGATAACACACAACTCAGACCCATAGCTGAGACTGCTCCCCCTGTGCTGTAATACCTGTGTTTCCACCCATCTGAAGGATACCTTGATTTGTGGCTCTTCTTTTCGTACAGACAGTGTCTCTATGTAGTCCCCGCTGAACTGGGACTTCATAAGTAGACCAGACTGGCCTTAAATGGAAAGATCCTCCTGCCTCTAGCTACAGAGTGCTGGGATTAAAGGCGTGTGCTACCACACCTGGTTCATGACATTCTTAAATACAAAAGCTTTGTAAAACTGTGTTAGAACATGTTACTTAGGGTAAAAAGAACGACTAGTGGGTACATATTTGACTACCTACAATTTTCTTTCATTCATTTGTTTTTTTATATGGTTTCTTTTTTGTTGTTGTTGTTTGTTTTTCGAGACAGGGTTTCTGTGTGGCTTTGGGGCCTGTCCTGGAACTAGCTCTGTAGACCAGGCTGGTCTCGAACTCACAGAGATCCGCCTGTCTCTTATATGGTTTCTTTGTGTAGCTTTGGAGCCTGTCCTGGAACTCACTCTGTAAACCAGGCTCTGTCACCTGAGTGCTGGGATTAAAGACGTGCGCCACCACTGCCTGGCAACAATTTTGTTTGTTTTTATAAGTATGAATTAATACATTATTGTATCCTTTGCAGATGTTTTGTTAAAATTAGTAGTTGATGCTGAGGATGTTGCTCAGTAATAGAGCATAAAGCACTGGATTCAATCTCCAGTTTTATAAAACAAAATTAGTAGATGCTGAAGACTAACAAATGATATGATTAGTTATAACTTTTAGGCTTACATAAAGACTTGAATAGAGGCTGGAAAAATGACTTAGCAGTTAAAGGCACTTGTGGGTTTAGTTCAGAGCACCTATATAGTGGCTCATAACCTTCTGTAACCGGCAGTGTTGGTATACAACTTTACTCCCAGCACTTAGGTGGCAGAAGCAGATGAATTTGTGAATTCAAGCCCAGGCTGGTGTACACAGGGAATCCCAGGACAGCCAGCTCTACATCGACCCTGTATCAAACATCCTAAATAAATAGTAAGGGTGTGGTCACCCTAGCCTATAGTGAAAAACTATCTCAACAACAACAAAAAATATTGAATAGTTTAATATTTTGTTTTATAATTTGTTTTAAACTCTCTTTAAATATTGATTGACTTACGAAGTTTCAATTTTTTGAAAATTCAATTTTTCTATGGTTATTGTTTGAACATACTAGAACAAAAGTATTAAAATGTATCCGTTCTGAGTGTCATACACTAATTACACCACTAACCAGACACAAAGTCTAGGGAGACCTGTCTTTTTGTAAGTCCTAGGAATGAAATCCAGGGTCATTCACCTGCTTAATGAACCTGTTCACTGGGCTACACCCTCAGCTCCCCTCAGGGAAAGTATTAATGCAAATAGTTCTGGGAATCTCCCAATCTCTAGGCATGGGTGGGTCACACCCTCTGGAAAGGCATACTTCAAGTAAACCTGAATCTACTTGCAAAGCTTTCTGAGTTTTTATATTGGATTTAAGATTAATTTGAATTTATCATTCTCAAATCTGCCTTGGTCATTTTAAAAAATGGGTGTGTATGGCACACACCATTAATCCAAGCACTTAGGGAGGCAGAGGTAGGAGGATCTTTGAGTTCGAGGCCAGCCTGGTGTACAGAGTGAGTTCCAGGGCAACTGGAGATACACAAAGAAACCCTGTCTTGAAAAAAAAATTAGGTATGTAGTTTACACATACATAGCTAATAGGTTAGGTGTCATGTGGGAGCAAGAAAATCAATTAATTTACATTTGAATGGTGATTAAATTCCTTTTTTTGTTTTAGTTGTTCTCTTTTATTAAAATTTTTCAGATACCAGGTGTGGTGGCGAACACCTTTAATTTGGGATGCAGAGGCAAGTGATCTCTGTGAACATATTTCTGCATTGCTATCCATGAACTATTGAAAATTCAGAGAAATTCCAGGCTAGTGAGATGACTCAGTGGGTAAAAGCACTTGCTGTCAACCTTCGTTATTCTCATGAGACACTGAGAAGAAAACACAGAATTTGAGAAAGTATTTGTAAGTCATATAAAGATAAAGTGTCCAGAATGTATAAATAAATTTTGTTTTGTTTTTTCCAAGACACGGTTTCTCTGTAGCCCTGACTGTCCTAGAACTTGCTTGCTCTATAGATTAGGCTGGTCTTGAACTCAGATAATATTGGGATTAAAGGCTTGTGCCACCATTTTCAAAGGAATAAAAATGTGGAAAGCATTTCTGCAAAAGTATGCGGAAGTAGCTAAAAAGCACATTAGAACATCCTCAATTCCACTAGTCAAGAGGAATTCAAATCAAAATTATAATGTGTACTAGGCTAGCCAAAATTTAAAATGACAAAAGCAAATGTTGGCAAGGAGAGAAACTGAAACCTTTCTATTGCTAAGGAACTGTAATGGTGTGACCGCTTGGAGAAAAGGGTTCAGGGATTTATCCTAAGACTCAATATAGTTGTTGCTGCATGGTCCTGCAGTTCCACCCCCAGAGAAACAAAACATGTCACCAACAAAAGTGTACAAATTCCAGGTGTGGTAGCATGTACCTTTAATTTCAGCACTTGGGAGGCAAGGGTAGGGAGATCTCTACGTTTGAGGCTGTCCTGCAACATTATGAATTCCGGGACTATATAGAGAAATCCTGTCTCAGAAACACCAGTAATAGTAACTAACAACAATAATAAATAAAGTGTATAAATGCTCATAAAACACGATTCACCACAGCTCAAAAGGTGGACAGTCCAAGTAGGCTTCAGCTAATGAATGGGTGACCAAATGTAATTATATGTTCAAACAATAGACTATGTGATAGAAGAATTTAAGCAAGGGACTGCAGAGATGACTCACTTAGTAGTTAAGAACACATTGCTTCAAGCAGAAGACCCAAGTTTTCAGTTCCTAGCGCATACATCAGACTGGTCACAAGCAGCTGTAACTCTAGTTTCAAGGGATCTGATGCCCTCTTCTGGACATCTCAGGTGCCTATATACATGTTTGTTTACCCCAACACAGACTTACTATATTAGTTAGGATTCTCTAGAGAAACAAAACTGACAGAAATTGTGTGTGTGTGTGTGTGTGTGTGTGATTCATATGGTTTATAGGCTTTGGTGAAACAATGGTTATCTCCTAACAAAAGTCCAGGAATCCAATAATTGTTTGGTCCATGAGACTTGCTGTTTCTTTTGGTCTTCAGTATATCCTGGAATTCTGAAGAAGTAGGTGTTGGGTAATATCTATGTAAAGATGTGTTGCTGTTTTACCTCACCTGTCTAAGGCACCTGATTGGCCTAATAAAAAGCTGAATGACCAATAGCAAGGGAGGAGGTGTAGGTGGAACTTCCAGGCAGGGAAGAAAGAAAGGGAGGTGCCAGAGGCCAGACAGACAGACATGGAGGAAGCAGTAAAGTAGGAGATACAGAATGAGAGAAAGGTAAAAAGCCCCAAGGCAAGATGTAGATGAATAAAAACAGGTTAAATTAAGTTAAAAGAGCTAGTGGACAAGCCTAAGCTAATGGTGAACATTCATAATTAATAATGAATCTCTATATCTTTATTTGGGAGGCGGGTTGGACATCCAAAGCAATACCAACTACAAAGGGTGCCCAACGTGGGGCCCAAAATCCCACATAGGGTCTGAGAAAGCTGGAAAAAGAAAAGCATGGGTCCAGCTCCTTTACGAGATACTGCTGTGCAACAGAGCTCTTGAGCAACTGGCATGATAAATAGAAGCAGCCAGCAGCTGGCTTACTAGAGCTGGGGTGCTTAAATGCAGTTAAACACAGCTCTTGGTCAAATTCAGCTCTCAGCCACGTCTACAGGCTTAAGGCTTGGCTCTCGTGGACCTGAGGAGGTCCAACCACCAAAGCCACATGGTGGAGTGCCTAACTGTGGCTTAGCAGTTCAAGGTTTGGCTCATATGGTCAGAAAACACTGCAGGTGCACAATAAAACAGGTCTGAAAAACTTAAATAGGTACAGTATGTGTAGGTGCTTAAGAACAGAAAAGAAAATGGGTTAGACAGTCATAGGAAAAAATAGTTTAAAAGCAATTAAGTAAAGTTTTTTTCTTAATTTGTTTTGTTTTTCAAGACAGGGTTTCTATGTAGCTTTGGAGCCTTTTTTAGAACTCTCTTTGTAGACCAGACTGGCCTCAAACTCACAGAGATCCACCTGTCCCTGCCTCCTGAATGCTGTGATTAAAGGCATGTAACACCACTGCCCGGCAAGTAAAGTCTTTAAAGAAGAATAAAATAATGTTTCTTTAAAAGCCACGTAAAGGCCGGGCAGTGGTGGCGCACGCCTTTAATCCCAGCACTCGGGACGCAGAGGTAGGCGGATCTCTGTGAGTTCGAGACCAGCCTGGTCTACAAGAGCTAGTTCCAGGACAGGCTCCAAAGCCACAGAGAAACCCTGTCTCGAAAAACCAAAAAAAAAAAAGCCACGTAAAGATGGGAAATACACAGGGAGTTTGGATTCTGTATAGTGCTTTACTGACTTTGAATTGTTTTGAAAGCTGATGTACAAATGACAGCTGCTGAGAGACATGGAACTGTAAAAGGAGTTGATGAATTAAACTAGCCTAGATACTTTAGGGATGTCTTAACTTTAAAATGGAATTCAGAGATTTTTCTGTTGGGGGACAGCTTATGCTTTTGTTTCAACAGAAAATGAAGGTTGTAGGTTCTTCAAAATTAATATTTTGAAATCAGATTTGATTGGGGAAGAGTCAAAATCTGAAAATCTTGACTACAGACATAAAGAAATAAAGAAAAACTGCAAAACAGGAGACATACATGCTGATCCCTTGACATGGGAACAGCTCTGAGACTGGGTGAGACAAGATAATTCTTGTTGGTTATAGAATCCTCATGACTTACTATTATTACATGCCTTCATTTCATACGGCATGGATAGAAGTTTGGTTATACAATCCAAGCAAACTTATAAGTTGACAGATGTCTTTTACCTGCTCAAATATAAAGCAAAAAACTTATATTTGACTGGCTTGTGTAGAACGCACAGTCCATATTTATGTTAATGCAGATGTGTATGTTATCTTTGAAAGTTTGTGTGTTTTCAGAGCAAGGGGAACAGACACCAATAAAAATGGGTGGCCCTGGTGTTTCAACCTTTTAGAGTGCCTCTATTGCAGTTTCCTCAGAGTTCTGTATTCAGAACAACTTCAAGGCTGCTAGCTAAGATGGTCCAGCCTCACAGACTATTCTATCCAGGACTTCAGATAAGTCTTACACTTTTCCATTACACAAAGATTTAGAACTAGTTTTCTTAGGACTTGATCATTATCTCAATTTTCTCAGCATCCCCTGGGGATGCAGTCACTCCCAGACATGAGGAAGCAGTCTAGAAAACACAATGTCTGCCTTTGGGGAGGGTGGTTTTTGGTTATTTGGTGGCTTATGAATGTTTGTCGTTGTTTAATGGGAATATAAGAATATGAGATAAAAGGACAAGTATTCATCTCAAGTATTTTACATTCATATGTATTTTGTATATTGGCACAAACTTAAGGTTATTTTTGGTATTTTGTGTGTGTGTGTGTGTGTGTGTGTGTGTGTGTATTCCTGTAGAAAGTATTATACCTGTGCAGCTCATTTAAAAATGTAATATACTAGTCCTTGAAAGCTATTATTAAAACTAGTTAGGATAATTTTTAAAATGCAGATTAGTAGTCATCTTTAACATTCAAACTTGTAGTCCCGTTAAGTATGTTTCAAAGTTAAACAGATATATTTTTGATAGATGATCTTCAAATGTTTCAGAGGCCTATATTATATGACTTTTGAGATCTTTAATAACCTAAGACTTTTCATGACAGTGAGACACATCTGCTCCCGGCAGTACCAATCTGCTTCATAACAGGATGATGGGCATTGAAGAATCTCCATATGGAGTTTGCTTGCATTGTGGCAAAGCAGTTACTTTGGTAAAACACCAACAGTGGTGCAGATGAAGTGCAGAACCCAAGTTTAATCCTGAGGCTTAATGGAAAAAACTAACTCTGACCTCCACACATGCGCCTGAAATAAATAAGTGTTAGCTTTTGTCTTTTGAGACAGGGTTTCTCTATGTAGCCATGACTGTCCTGGAACTCACTCTGTAGAACAAGGCTGACCTCAAACTCAAGGAGATCCACCTGCCTCTGCTTCCTGAGTGCTGGGGTTAAAGGTGTGTGCCACCACTGCCTGGCTATACATGTAATTTTTTTAAGAAAAAAATAAAGAACTATTGGGATGATTCGGCCACTCAGCCTGATGACCTGAGTGTGACCTCAAGAATCCACATAGCAGCCGGGCGGTGGTGGCGCACGCCTTTAATCCCAGCACTTGGGAGGCAGAGGCAGGTGAATCTCTGAGTTCGAGACCAGCCTGGTCTACAGAGCTAGTTCCAGGACAGGCTCCAAAGCCACAGAGAAACCCTGTCTTGAAAAACCAAAAAAAAAAAAAAAAAAAAAAAAAAAAAAAAAAAAAAAAAAAAAAAAAAAAAGAATCCACATAGCAGAAAGTGAGAACTGACCCCTGAACTCTGTCCTTTGATTTCTGCATACATAGTGTGGCACAATCAGATTATAAACACAAACTAAAATAAATAGTTATAACAAAACCAAACATATCAACACAAATGGGTCAAAACAAAATGTTGAGAGCATTTTAGAATAGAAACAATCAAAACATCAACTGATGATGGTAAATGTGATCAATTGCTTTGAGAAAAGAGAAGCAAGAAATTTATTAGCTCTCAGTTACCACGCTGCTAAATCAGCTCTGTTATTTAACCACCATCGAGTCGTGTTTAAGACAGAACTGATTCAACCCTCCTCGCATCTACTACATTAAGGAAAACAAAATACAATGGTGAATGGAGCTCTGAACTTGTAAGGGGATGGTTACCCCTAATGTGGCCAGCAAGGTACACATTGTCTAAAGTTGTTGAACTGTCAGGAGAGGCTTGTGTAGTGGTCCATGCTTATAAATCCCAGCATTTAGGAGCTAAACCAGTTACAGGCCAGACTGAAATAGGTAGTGAATAGGCCTTTTCTCGAATACTGTACAGACGAATCTGCCTGCTTTTATGATGAGTGTGTGCATGGTAGCAAAGCAGGAATCCCTGAAAAATACTCTGGGAGCTGAAGACAAGATCTCATTCCTTTTCTGTGTATAGGCCAAGTAGGTCCTTTTCTGGACAGTGCTCTCAACTGTGCTTTGGGCCCCCTTAACCTCAGTACCATACCCTTTCTTCTGCTAACAGCCATTAGAGTCTCCAGATATAGTCAGATGTCTTAACAGATTCAAAAGTGGCAAGATTGAGACCCACTGGGCTAGTTGATAAATCAATAGTCTAGTTTTCAATTAAATATTAGTAAGTGGCCAAGCTTTGATCTAGCAATTCTTTTTTTTTTTTTTTTCGAATGCAAACTGCAAGAGGTTTATTAGATAGACACAGATAGATCTAGCAATTCTTATCTTTGTTTTTGGTAGTGAGCTGTATTGCCTGCTTCATCATCTCCTATTAAATATTTTACACATTTTTATTTATTTATTGTTATTATTATTGTTTGTTTGCTTTTGGCTTTTTGAGACAGGGTTTCTCTGTGTAGCCCTGACTTTCCTGGAACTTAGTTTGTAGGCCAGGCTGGCCTTGAACTCACAGAGGTTCGCTTGCCTCCGCTTCCTAAGTGCTGGTACTAAAGGTGTGCATCTCTGTCTTCTATTTTATTGATCCATTGTCTACTTTTATGCCCAGCATCTTGTACATTTGATTGTTATAGCCTTGTGATATGATACAGTTTGAAATCAGAAAATATGATGTCTATTAGCTTAGTGAAGTTTCAGATTTTTTCCCATGTCTATAGAAATTGTTGTTGGGCTTTTTAAAGGCACTGCATTGCATTCTGTTGGGTAGTATGATTGTTAATTTGATGAAATTAATTCTTCCATTCCTTGTACCTGGATAATTTTATTGGTTTCAACTTATTTCAGCAATGTCTCGTAGTTTTCAGATTTAATTATCTAAGAGTACATTATTAAAAAAATTAGAAATCATTTTAATTAATTCTCTACACACACAAACACATACATATTTTTTTATTTCTTTCGAGATAGAGTTTTGCTCTGTAGCCTTGGCTGTCCTGGAACTCACTCTGTAGACCAGGCTGACCTCAAAATCACAGAGATCTGCCTGTGTGTGCCTCCTGAGTGCTGGGATTAAAGGTGTGTTCCACCTCTACCTGACTCACTTTTTTATTTTCTACTATTTTGTTATTGTTGCTTATTTTTTGAGAAAAGGTTTCTGTGCAGCCCTGGCTGTCCTGGAACTTACTTTGTAGAACAGGCTTGCCTTGAATTCAGAGATCCAGCTGACTGTGTCATTAAAGGCCTATGCCACCATGCCCTTCCTCATTTCACTCTTTTGATAAGTTTATCTGGTCTTGCAGAGTTGTTCCACACACACAAGGACCCAGCTTTCCGTGTGTGGTGGTATATAGAGTACACTCACAAGGTTGTAAATTGAGTTGAGCACAGTTCATGCCTTCAACTCCCGAGTACTTTAAATCCTAGAGTTTGACAGCATATTCAGAATAATAATAGCACCATGACTGTAAAATGGCCAAGACACAAACTAAGCAATTTCGGTCCTATCATTCTGTGTGTATATGCTGGTCAGAACTACAGCATTTTCCATACATCTTATGACCACCTCAGCCTAGCTTCAAAATGTCTGTTCACATTGTAGGAACCTACTGACCTGTTATGTTTTCCTTTTATTTGCACTGTGTTTAAATTTATTGGGAAAAAGTTTGAATTGTATAGTAATAAAAGTCAAAACCAATAAAATATTACTGATTCACATTATTTTGCATTTTGTTTCATGAATATAAAAAATAACTGTCTTACACTTGCTGTTGTGTGTTCTAGCACTCCATTGGTGAAAGTAGGGTGCTCAGAAGTTCAAGGTCAACTTTATCTACATAAGGAGTTGAATACGAGTTGAGGGTAAAAACCCTTTCTAATTGTCTTAGACTAGGGATATAGCCCAATGATTGAGGGCGTGCTAACATTGCTTGAGGTCTCACGTTTCCCCACAGTAAAAGACCAGCAATACCTGTTTGGTGTTCTGGCTGGTTTTGTGTCAGCTTGACAAAAAAATGAGTCATTAGAGAGGAAGGAGCTTCAGTTGAAAAAGTGCCTCCATGTAGGCCGGGCGGTGGTGGCGCATGCCTTTAATCCCAGCACTCGGGAGGCAGAGGCAGGCGGATCTCTGTGAGTTCGAGACCAGCCTGGTCTACAAGAGCTAGTTCCAGGACAGGCTCCAAAACCACAGAGAAACCCTGTCTCGAAAAACAAAACAAAAAAAGAAAAAAAAAAAAAGTGCCTCCATGAGATCCATCTTTAAGGAATTTTTCTCATAGTGACAGTGGGGTAGGGCTTATCCCATTGTGTGTGTTGCTGTCTTGGGACTGGTGGTCCTGGGTTCTGTAAGAAAGCAGGCTGAGCAAGCCAGGAGGAGCAAGGTGGTAAGCAGCTTCTGCCTCCAGGTTCCAGCCCTGTTTGAGTTCTTGTTCAGACTTCCTCCAACTTTGATCTGGAAGTATAAACCAAATAAAACCTTTCCACCCCAACTTAAAGTTTGGGTCATAGTGTTTTGTGGCAGCAATAGAAACCCTAAGACACCTACCTACCATTACAGAAAAAAGTTTCAGTTCAACCTAGGTTACACAGTAAGACCCTGCGGTTAAAATTAATAATAATAATGAATATTAACAATTAACAATAATGTTCTTCTATAGAGGAGGGAAGTGCTAAATAATGGTCCATTTTGGGCACACCCCATAGGTCAGGGAAAGAGAAGACAAAAAGAGCATTTTAAAATGAAAAAGAATAGTTGAGAGGTGGGTAGAAACTTGTGAATTTAAGATAAGAACGATGAAAATGAGAGGCTGAGACCACAAGGGAAGGCTGCTATCTTCCAAAACATGGAATTAATGGGTTGTGTTTGTCATGACCTGCTTTTGCTTCCTTGGTGTGTATTCTGGCAGTGGCCTGAGATTTGTAAGCAATCCATTTTAAACCATACATTTGAAATGTAAGTTTCCAATTAATGATGGCAAGGGGTGGAGGTACTAAAACCTAGTGTTTCCCACTCAAAAAACGGAGTGTATTCTGAGCTACACGGTCAGCCCTCATGAGTTGATGCTTCAAGAACCCATAGTGCTTGATTCTGAGTCATACAGCAAGCCTAACTAGAAACAAATAAACAAAATCTTTGCTTTGTAAAGCCGTATGTTCTTTAAATATACAGCTGGGGACGTCCTGGAATGTAGTGACTGTGGTGATGGCGGGGGCGGGGGTGTAGGGACCACTTTCCTTCAGGATTTCTAATACATGATATGTTCTGTTGTCCTACCCACAAAACACATCATAACACAAATATTAAAGAATGCCAGCGTATAGTTATGAAGTTCTTAGACAAAGCTGCCTCTTTGTCGTGATATGCAGAGTTGAACTTGGTTTTTTGTTTTTTGTTTTTTGGTGTTTTTTTTTTTTTGGTTTTTTGAGACAGGGTTTCTCTGTGGCTTTGGAGCCTGTCTTGGAACTAGCTCTGTAGACCAGGCTGGTCTCGAACTTAGAGATTCACCTGCCTCTGCCTCCCAAGTGCTGGGATTAAAGGCGTGCGCCACCACCCACCACTGCCTGGATAGAGTTGAACTTGGACTTTAGAGAACTGATGTGTCACTTTCACAGAGCAAACTTATGAATTAACTCTGTAAATATAGCTGGGTGCGGTGGCCATTAGGGAGCTGGGACTATTTCTTCTATTCAAAAGATGACTCACAGGGCATATTTACATTAGAGTAGAAAAACCAGTCTTGATGTAGTTTCTTTAGCTAACTAGTGACATTTTTTCTTCAATTATAAATTGAAAGAGTGACCAGCTGGGTGGTGGTGGTGCACACCTTTAATCCCAGCACTCAGGAGGCAGAGACAAGCAGAGCTCTGTGAGTTTGAAGCCAGCCTGGTCTACAAGAGCTAGTTCCAAGACAGGCTCCAAAGCTACAGAGAAACCCTGTCTCGAAAAACCACAAAAAAAAAAAAAAAAAAAAAAAAAAAAACCATATTTAAGTGAAAGTTTAAAGCATTTAATAAGATGAAATATTGGAATGAAAAAGCCAGGCAGTATTTTTTTTCAACCTTAAGGGAGAAGATTTAGGCAATTGATTACAATATTATGAGTAGTAAATTAATTTATTCACTAATGTCAGCGTGCACAGAGAATAACATGAATAACAATGCAATATTATTTGGGAGTAGAAGACTGTCCATTAATAGTAAAGAGATTGGGGGCTGGAGAGATGGCTCAGTGGTTAAGAGCATTGCCTGCTCTTCCAAAGGTCCTGAGTTCAATTCCCAGCAACCACATGGTGGCTCACAATCATCTGTAAAGAGGTCTGGCGCCCTCTTCTGGCCTTCAGACAAACACACAGACAGAATATTATATACATAATAAATAAATATTTTATAAAAATAGTAAAGAGATTCATTAATTTGTAGTGCATAAATCCTCTGCACCCAGGATAAAAGAGTAAGGAATATATATAATGTATATAATTAACTCTCAGACACCTCTGGAAGACAGAAGTGCTGTAAATATTGGGTATTTCTGGGAAGTTACACTAGACACCTATGGCACACTTGTGAAAAAGAAACTTTGCTTTCCCCTGGAAACGTTTGATTCTTGAAGCATATTCTGTCCACTAGAAACTTTCAGTGATTATCACAAAGGTTCTCCCTTGCCTGGAGGGAAGGCAGAAGGTAGGCCACAAGGTTGGGAGCATGGAGCACCATGGCTTCCCACAAAGCTAAATTCTCAAGATAAGTAGCAGCAGATGAGAGACTTCTCATCTGGACCTTGCTGCAGTCCTCCTGCCTTCTGGAAGAGTCCTGAGCTTGTTTCAGTCCCAACCGAGATGCAGGAGAACTTGAAGCTGGCTCTGGACCCTACCCATGCCTCTTAGCAGATGATCTCTTAAAAAAAGAAAAAAGAGAGAGAAAGAGAGAAAGAAACTAACTTTTCCGTATGCCTCGGTTTTTCCACTTCTGTAGCAATACTATGTATAATAATACTTAGGGTTGAACACAGCACCTGACAGGTAGAGGCAGGTCAATTATCATGGCTTGTGTCTAGTTAGGAAAGTACTCTTTCCTCTTCCAAGCCCACGTCTTTCGTCAGCCTATGCTGCTTCTGCCCCCAACTGGCCTTCCAGGAGCTTTTGGTGGGGAGTGGAGGGGTGAGGGGCTGGCTAGTCTACTGTCTGCATATCATTTCCTTGTTGTCTGGACCTCCACAGAATTACAAACCACTTGTATGTTCTCCCTATACTTGTTTTCATTTTCTGTTTCCATTTTTGTTTTATGGGTGTTTTTCTCTTTTTAAAATGATTTATTTTCATTGTATGTGTATGAATGTATGTATGGTACAGAAGAATGTGCCCATTGGATCCTCTGGAACTGGTAAGTAAACCTGGGTCTTCCGCAAAATCAACAAGTGCTGTTATAACTGAGTCATCTCTCTGCTGGACGGTGGTGGCACACGCCTTTAATTCCATCACTCGGGAGGCATCTCTGTGAGTTCGAGACCAGCCTGGTCTACAAGAGCTAACATTCCAGGACAGGCTCCAAAGCTACCTGTCTCAAAAAAACAAAAATAAACAACAACAACAAAACTGAGTCATCTCTCTAGCTTAATTTTTTGTTTGTTTGATTATTTATCTACATAGCTCCACTCTGGCTGCCAATTCATGATTTCCCTGCCTCGACCTTATGAGTGAGGGGATTATTAAGGCATTAATCAATAAGTCTGTCTCCTGGTCTGCCTTTATCCGCCATTTGTTGTTCTGTTCTCCGCCGTCAACTAGAAGTGCCTGAGGCATCCATCTTTTCAGAGATGCCTCTATCAGCTAATGGCACAAAGAAATGAAACAGTTTCTAAAAACAATGATTTGGGGGTGGGGAGATAGCCCAGTAGATAACAATTACCAGTAACTCAGTATTTGAGAGACAAAGGCAGAGACAATACTTTTATATATTCCATGTAGAGGCCAAAGAGTCCAAAGGTCACTCTGGGCAGTGGTGGCGCACGCCTTTAATCCCAGCATTTCAGAGGCAGAGGCAGGAGGATCTCTGTTAGTTCGAGGCCAGCCTGGTCTACAAGAGCTAGTTCAGGACAGGCAACAGGCAACAAAGCAACAAAGAGCAACCCTGTCTCCAAAAAAAGAAAGAAAGAAAGAAAGAAAGAAAGAAAGAAAGAAAGAAAGAAAGAAAGAAAGAAAGAAAGAAAGAAAGAAAGAAAGGAAGAAAGAAAGGAAGAAAGAAAGAAAGAAGACCAAAGGTCAGAGATTTTTGAGATTTGTTTTTAGTTTATTTAAGGCTATTGTGCTTCTAACTCAAACAAAGGTCCCACCTATGTGTAAATCAGAAGACTATCATCAACAGGTGTGGCTAGTTGCCCGCCCTCCAGCTCCTGATATAAGGAAGTAGTTGGTTCCTATCTAAAACAAAAGTCTAAGGAGCCAACTAAGTTCCCTTTATGGAAGTAACTTGGGATTCCACCCAGGGAGTGGTTCACTGTAGTGTGTTTGGTCTAGAACATGAGCAATAAAAGTTGCCCATGACTTTGAATTTGTATGCTAATGCAGTCTTCTGTTTTACCCCTATGTTTTAGGGTCAGGGGTATATTAACCAGTTGGAAATTAAACACAGGTGAATTTTCAGTACTCACTGAAAAATTCCCTCCCGATACTATCCTATATGTTTCTACGTTATTCTTCACTATATCTCTATTCCCACACCTCCACTCTGGAAGGAAGGTATTCTTGTTGAGGCTGGCCCCCGACTATTCCAGAACATCATTCACCTGACTCTGTCTTGGAACTGTCTTGTGGGGTAGAGATCAAATATCACCAATGGAATTTAGTTTCTGGGCACTAGAAACATAGAAAAGAACTGGATTAGACACCCTATATCCTTCTACCCTTGTCATTACAGAATTATAATACAATTTGTGACGGAATGATTTTTTTCTTTCTTCCCCTCTGCTAATTTTCTCCTTTGCCTTTCTCTTTCATCTCATCATCCTATGACGGATTTAAGGAAGAACTGTCCTTGAATAATCATATCGAGAGCTAAGCCTCAAACAGTGTAAGCTACCAGTGGTTTCTTAAATATGAAGTTGTCTATATCACTCACTTAGGATACTGCTACCACAGCAGATGAATTCATATAATTTTATTTTTATCTAATTGTTTTAAAAGTTGAGACTTGACAAGAATGAGTTTGCATATTTGCCCACTCCTGCAAGAAGCTATTTTAAAAGATGCCATCGGGGGCTGGAGATGTAGTTTAGGGATAGAGTACAGTACATGTCACAGAGGAGGCCTTGGGTTTGCTTCCAGCATCGACCCTCCTGGCTCCCAAGAATGGGCTGTCAGATTACAGATAGGGGGGCCTGGAAAGTGAGTTGAAGTTAGCCAAGTGCTTGCCTGGCGTTCGTGAATGCCTAGATCTGACCCCTTGTGCCACATCAGTCTGGTGTGGCACATGCCTTTAATTCCAGCACTTTGGGGAAGTCGAGGCAGGAAGATCTCTGAGTTTTTTGTTTTGTTTTTTTGTTTGTTTGTTTGCTTGCTTTTTCAAGACAGGGTTTCTCTGTGGTTTTGGAGCCTGTCCTGGAACTAGCTCTTGTAGACCATGCTGGTCTCGAACTCACAGAGATGCGCTTGCCTCTGCCTCCCCAATGCTGGGATTAGAGCCGTGCGCCACCACTGCTCGGCTAAAATCTCTGAGTTCTGAGACCAGGTTGGTCTACATGAAGTTCTAGGCCAGCCAGGACAACACAGTGAGACCCCTCTATCAAAAAGATTATAGAGGTGTGGCCAGATGACAGGAGAATCAGAAGTTCAAGGCCGTGGATCAGAAGTTTAAGGTCAACTTTGGTTACTAAACCAGACTCCAGTCTTAAAAAGCGGGAGGGGCCGGGTGGTGGCTGCGGCACGCGCCTTTAATTCCAAAACTGGGGAGGCAGAGGCTCGGTGGATCTCTGTGAGTTCAAGGCCAGCCTGGTCTACAAGAATTAGTTCCAGGACAGGCACCAAAGCTACAGAGAAACCTTGTCTCAAAGAAACAACAACAACAAAACAAAACAAAAAGCAGGAGAGGACCTAACACACTGCTTGTCTTTCTTTGTAACTCAAGAGGGCACTGTAAGCTAGCAATTTCAACACTATCTTAAAGTGTCCGGCTAATGTTATTCACGAAATTTATTGGAAAACTTGCTTATTCATGAGACTGTTTCTAACCCACCCTTATTTACTGGTCTATATTACATTTAAACATCTTTACATTGTCTAATTTTAATTCAACTTAAAAGAAAACTTACTAAAGATTGTAGAAAACATTGCCTCAAAGTAGTTTACCATGAGGTGTCTTCAGAATCTCCTTTCCAACAAAAAATTAATACTGTTTCAGGTGTGTCTGCGGTGTACACTCTCCCAAAGTCAGCAGGGACTCACTGAGAATGCCTGTCAGTCACCAACACTCTGCCAGTGGTGAGAAGGGAAAGCTAACTACATAGAACCAACTGTCTTTCCTTCAGCCTCCCTTGCCAAAGCGTCATCTACAAAACCTTTCGGAACACTTCCTCCAAATGCTCTGTGCAGTGTGAGTGGGTAGAGTCCTGTGGAGAACAGCTGGAATGGGAAAGTCAAAAGGATGCGCCCTCTGCATCAGTACACCAGAGTGAAGAAGGACCGCCTGGTAGCTGGGCTTTTGTCAAGCCTGGATATACAAAGGAGAAAGGTGCATTTTCTGCAGTCCACCAGTGTAGCAATAGTATAGGATCCAGGAAAATGGAAAACTCCTAGAAATCGGGGGAGGGGGGGAAGCCGCTAAAAGAAGGATGAATCCATATGGCTTAGCACATAAACTGTAACAGTGAACGCCAAGTGACATCACGTGGATCTCTGAGCTCTCCTCAGTTTATAGACACAGGTGTCCCTGGGAAAGGAACCCTTCCTTGAAGGGAGCAGGAGTGAGGAGGTGTCCTGACTGCCGGTAGATGGGGCTGTTGCTCTGTCGCACGGAGAACCGGGACAGAGCGCGACCTTAGCACCTTTTTGCCTCATTTAAGCATCCTGTAGGCTGTGAGCAGATGGATCTGAGCAGCTCTGTGTAGGCTGGAATCCAAGTCTCTGAGAAACCACCTCCCGAAAATAGTTAATCCTGATTAAAAGCCACAGTAGCCTTGGTAACAATTTTACTCAGAAAAGCAGCTGCTTGGGACCACATGGTCTAAGACGGCATCAAATCTAAGCACACTAGCCTGGCGGTGGTGGTGCACGCCTTTAATCCCAGCACTCGGGAGGCAGAGGCAGGCGGATCTCTGTGAGTTCGAGACCAGCCTGGTCTACAAGAGCTAGTTCCAGGACAGGCTCTAAAACCACAGAGAAACCCTGTCTCGAAAAACCAAAAAAAAAAAAAAAAAAAAAAAAAAAAAAAAAAAAAAAAAAAAAAATCTAAGCACACTAATTTTCTCCCTTCCCAGAAACTTGATCCAAGCTCTCCCAGGTTTTCTGAGGACACGTGGTTGAGAAGCAAGAGAGAACCCATTCCCAGAGAGGGGTGGGGAGACAAGGAGTTAAACTGGGTTTTGGGAGGTCTCTTCCACATTGTTTAGCTGTCTTTAGTTCAGGCAGCGAGCAGTGTATTAAATGGAATGGTGGAGCCTCTGGGGCAGCCAAAGCCAAATGTACTGTCTAGGGAAATCTATTTTTAATTTATTTATTGGAGTTTGTTTGGCCTGATTGTTTCCTCTTTTGGTACTAGCACCCAGTTCTTTTTTTTCCTTTTTTTAAAAAAATTTTATTTATTTATTTATTTATTTTTTTTTCGAGACAAGGTTTCTCTGTAGCTTTGGAGCCTGTCCTGGAACCAGCTCTTGTAGACCAGGCTGGCCTCGAACTCACAGAGATCCACTTGCCTCTGCCTCCCAAGTGCTGGAATTAAAGGCATGTGTCACCATTGCCCAGCTATCTGAGGAGATTTCATATATATATATATATATATATATATATATATATATATATATATATATAATGTATACAATATTTTGTCTGTGTGTTTGTCTGAAGGCCAGAAGAGGGCACCAGACCCCATTACAGATGGTTGTGAGCCACCATGTGGCTGCTGAGAATTGAACTCAGGACCTTTGGAAGAACAGGCAATGCTCTTAACCTCTGAGCCATTTCTCCAGCCCCTCTGAGGAGATTTCTTATGTCTAAGTTGAGAGTCCCTTTGTGGTACAACCCTTCACTCATTCACTCTCAAACAACCTCCAGAAAACCTGACCACCAAGGAACTTTTACCTTGCTCTCTGCAGCTTTCCTGGTTGCTGTGGCACTTTGCTGGGCTCTTTACCCCCATCTCCATGAAACGTTCTATCCTGGGGTCATTAACCATTCAAAAGTGACCCGGGGAGCCACAGAAACACATGACAGGGATGTGTCTCTCCCCCGGAGGGGTTTTGAGTACTCTCTCAGATGGGTTTCAGATGAACCCTCAAACCAGCCTGGTCTACAAGAGCTAGTTCCAGGACAGGCTCCAAAACCACAGAGAAACCCTGTCTCGAAAAACCAAAAAAAAAAACCAAAAAAAAAAAAAACAAAACAACAACAACAAAAAAAAACAAAGAATGATTGGGTGCCCAGCAACAAAACAAAAAGTAACTTGACAAGGCAATCCTTTTCATAATAAGGATGTGCCTCAACACCAAAGGGGCTAGCAAGAGCGCTGGAGAGATTCCAGCTTGTATTCTTGATGTAGGTGGTGGTCATGTGTCATCCCATTGGTGAGAGCTCAGCATCACAAGCTGCCCAAACTGGTTCCTCAGCACTAAGGGGAAGAGGAGTTTCAGGAAATACAAGTCCTTGTTGGGCTTACTACCTTTAATAAAAACAATAACAACAAAAAACCAAGGTCCTTTGGCAGGAGAAAAGATAAAGAACAATAAAGAACAATGACCCCTCTCTCACACTAGGATACACTAGTGCATCTCTCTTTCAGTCACTGTTCTGTTGCTGTGGAAACAGCCCACCATGGCCACTGCAACTCTTTTTTTTTTTTTTTAATTTTTTTCAAGACAGGGTTTCTCTGTAGCTTTGGGGTCTGTCCTGGAACTAGCTCTTGCAGATAAAGCTGGTCTTGAACCCACAGAGATCCACCTGCCTCTGCCTCCCGAGTTCTAGGATTAAAGGAGAGCACCACCACCCGGCAGACCACTGCAACTCTTATAAAGGAAAACGTTTAACTGGGTCCGCCTTACAGTTTCAGAGGTTTAGTCCATTATTGTGCCAGGACATGGCAGCATGAAGGCATACACGGTGCTGGAGAAGGAGCTGTGGGTCATACATTTTGATCCACAGGAAGGAAACTGTCACACTGAGCATAGCTTGAGCATAGGAGACCTCAAAGCCTGCCTCCACGGTGACAACACATCCTCCAACAAGGCCACAACTACTCCAACAAGGTCACACCTGATAGTGCCACTCCCTATGGGCCAAGTATTCACACACACGAGTCTATGGGGGGCACACCTACTCAAACCACTACAATCCCCATGCCGACCTTTGACTCCTTTCTAATTTACAGACCTCTGCATTTACTTTTAAAACTCATGGCACTGCAGAAAGAGTCAAATGTCCTCAGTGATTTTTCAGAACAGAAAAATAGTTATTTCCCTTGCTTTTTGCATCACCATCTTCCTTATTTTTCAACTGCCTTCTACCTCCACTGGGTGTAGGAGACCTTGGCTAGACAATGCCATCCTTCAGGGAATCACAGATGCCCTTTAATGGGAAGTTTCCATGTCTACGTGCACTGACTGCTGCTGGCCCAGATCTTCCTGCCAGGTGGGTGAATTAACAATGTGCTCTGCCTCTTCCCCAGGGGGACCCATTGTCCCCTTGCTGGCCTATGGCACCGCGCCGCACTCATTGTCTCTACACCACACTGTCCCAATTAGGCTTTTTCAGCATTGCTGGCACACATTTTCAGAAATTATTCCTCTCTGCTCAGCCATAGAAGTATTATTTCTTTTTCTAACTGGCGTGTCACCTATCTGAAATATCTCTCTGTTTAAACAGAGTTCTTACAGCAGTCATTTGCATGAATTGCCCAATATTTTCCACTATAGTTAGATTAAATCCCAAGCTTGTCATAGCCTCTGTGATTTCCTGCGATCTGACCTAGCCTCCAGCTCCATGCCTTGCTACTTCCCTTCTTACTGGAGGGGACAGACACACCTTGCCTTTTTATAAACCCTTCAAACTCATTTACGTTCATTGTGACCTGGTTTCTTCTTTCATGAAGGGCTCAGCTTGTATAGACTCTGAGAGGGGCCTTCCCACCTCCTGGCCTTCTGTGGCCTCTTCCCACCCACATGGCCTCGTTTTTATCACATCACCCTTTCTGTTTTGTTTTCTGAAGAAAGATTCACAGTAAAAATTCATGCTTAAATTATTTTTGTTAGATTTGTTTTTCTACTTTCCATTTAAACATAAATCCCATGAGTCAAGGGCCACCTTCATCTGTTTTCCATCATATTCCCCATTGTAGAAAAGTTTGTATCAGTAAATACTTACTAGGTGAGGAAAATATTTCAATACCAAATGTTAATCAACATAGGCAGAATTTCTGCCATTGTGCTAAGCAGATAAAGGAAAGATGTTATACAGAAAGAAGTGTGGGAGTGGGACTTGAGCTCTGCACTCTTTCTAAAATGTCTCCAAACTACTGACAGAGGCAAAAGAAAGCAAAGGCATTGTTTCAATATGCAATCCTCTAGTTACCATGGTTTAATTTGATAGGTCATTCCTCATGATGCATTTAAAATTTATTTTTTCCCCTACTATATCAATGGGAATAAATAAAACACAAACATTTGTAGATGGGTATGGTGGCACCAAGCCTTTAATTCTAGTGCTTAGGAGGTTGGGGACTGAGAATTAAGAGTTCTAAGCCATCCTAGGTTAAAGCACGAGACACAGTGTTAAACAATGACAACAATGAAAAACAAAACCAAGCCAGGTAGTGTAGACAGAGGCTCCTTGTTCTTTTCCAGCTGCCCTGACACAGCAACTGGATTATTACAACACTGCTTGGCCCATTAGCTCATGCTTCTTATTGGCTAACTCTTACATCTTAAATTAACCTATTTCTATTAAACTTTGTATCGTCATCTGGTTGTGGCCTGCCAGAAGGTTCCATTCAGCATCTGGCATCTGTCTCCTGTGGCAGCTCCCTGGCTTCTCTCTGACTCTGCCTACTTCCTCCTCCTCTATCTGCTTGGAATTCCTGTCTTGCTCTATTCTGTTCAGCAAAAGGCCCAAAACTACTTTATTCATTAACAAAACACATTCACAGCATACAGAGGGGAATCCCACATGAAGGTAGTGGTGGCACACACCTTTAATCCCAGCACGTAGGAAACAGAGACAGGTGGAGCTCTCTGAGTTTGGGACCAACTTGGTCTACAGAGTGAGTGCCATGACAGGCTCCAAAATTGCACAGAAGAATCCTGCCTTGAAAAATAAAGAAAGAAAAGAAAGAAAAAACCAAAAGTGAGAATGCTAGGATGAAATTGGAGTGAAACGTGCATGGAATCAGAGAAGGTACTTAGCCTGTACTTGAATTTTGGAAAAGTAAGTATTAGTTCTCTAACAAAATGACTGGACTCAGTTCTCTTAGCTCCTAACCTCAATCCTGTCCCAATTTCTTTCTCTGTTTTCTTGTCAGTGCTTTAGGAGATGAACACCCACTTGTGAGCAGAAACCTTCTTAGATAATTTTGGGAAAATATTTACTTGAAAATTGCCCCAGTTTGGTTTCAGTGATAAAAACTACTGCCTAAGAACATCTTGGGGAGAAAAGGGTTCATTTGCCTTATACTTCCACATCACAGTCCAGCACTGGGGGGAAGCCAGGACATGAGCTCAAGGCAGGGACTCTTTCGCTAGTCTGAAACCTACCTGTGGATAAATGGCTCTACAGGACTTCTGGTTTTTGTTTTATTTTGAGTCAGAATTTCATGTAGCTTGGGGAGGCTTCCAAATCATTATGTAGCCGGGGAAGACCTTGAACTTCTTTCTACTTCCATCTCCCAAATGCTGGGATGGGAAGTGTCTATAAGCATACCAGACTCTTCAGCACCTTTGAGACCATGTTCTCTGTGGGTGAAGGTCCACTGTAGTTTTCCCAGACATAGATCTAGTCAAGTTTTATGGCTATAGCAACTTGGGAACTGAAGCCCATCTATTTGTCATGTATTGGTTGGTGGTGTCTAAACTACTACCTGGAGAACAGTGAGCCTGTACAAGTTAATCCTGGAAAGCTGTTTGATATGACACACTCTCTAGTTAAAGATGATATGAAAGCAATGGGGATGTGGCTCAGTTGGCAGAATAGCTTGAGGAACACAGGCAAAGCCCTGGGTTTAAGCCTCAGCATAAAACTATCACGGAAATTTGGGTACCACACATTCTACTACTTGGGAGGTAGGGGCAGGAGTGTTTCAATTTTGCAGCCAGCTGATGTCACAGAGGAATACCTCACTACCAAATAACAAACAAACAAACAAACAAAAATAGCAGGTATCTAGGAAAAGTGCTGTTTTGTCTTTTGTTAATATTTATTTTCTGACAGTTAATTAGAAAATGCTCTTTCTTTAGATTTTTGTGGTGCTAGAGTACTGATTTCCTCATTTGTTATGCATTTTTATGGTATTTTATGTGGAAAGTAGATGCACAGAATCCATGTATCTTTATTTCATTATTTCTGAAAGGCAAGCAAGAACCTCCACTCACCCTGCCTCTACTTTCCCCTCCCTTACCTCACTCTCCCTCCACGTAGCTTCCCTAACAACTCCCTTCTGCAACATGGCTTTGGTTCATTTTGATCATATTTTCCTACATCCCTACTACATCAACAGACAAAGCTTGAAACATTACATTTAAGTAATGTTTGCTTGAGGAGCAAGCTAAGTCATTTAGGACTGTAGACCCTCAAGCATTCCCTTCACAGAGCAAAACAATAACATCATGTTGCTCTCTGAGTTGATATATTTGCAAGAGAATAACTGATCCAGCAGATAAACCTATCAGTAGTGTTTTACATAAAAATATTCTGAACTTTGAAAAGTGTATATGAGAATAGAAATCACACACATATATCCTCAAGGATTGCTCTGAATGACAATGATGATGTTACGCTAGAATAAAATTACGGTGCTATAAACCTGGGGGTTCTATTTTTAATCTCCTAATTTTATACGTGAAAGAAACGGAAGCTGAGAGGTGCCAAAAGCCTGCCAAAGTTCAGGTAGCTGCTGGCAGCAAGTGTAAACAGAAATACAGACTTAGGGATCTGTAGTCAGCCTTCTCTGAAGGATGCTGCTTTTGGACATTGTTTTTTTTTACTAAGTTTGGGGATGATGCAGGGCTTCTCTTCTGCCAACTTCTCTTTCCTCTTGCTTAGGATACTGGCTATCTGTTCTAAGAAGTATGGCTGGACAGGTTTGTGATCAGTAGTGATCTGATCTTGGCAAAGATGTAATGAGGAAATGAGTTATATTTTAAAGATAAAAATTAACTTTTTATAAGAGGTTCTTCATTTTCATTATATTATTTGCTGTGTGTTTGTGTGTGCACGTGCACACGTCATAGTGTTCATATGGAAGGTTGAGGACAATTTGTGAGCGGCTTCTCCTTCCACCACAAGGGTCCTCATGATCAAACTCAGTTCATCAGACTTGGTAGCAGGCACTTTTAGTCACTGGGCCATCTCACTGCCCCAAGATCTTGTTATTTTATTTTTATAAGAATACTTTCTCGCTGGGCGGTGGTGGCACATCTTTAATCCCAGCACTTGGGAGGCAGAGGCAGGTGGATCTCTGCCCCCTTTCCCCTAAAAAAAGAATTCCTGGAAAGAAACTGTGTCTGCAGTAATGTGGAGAGATTGGGATGTTACAGGTCCAGAGACTTCCTTATATAGGGCTAGCTTTAGCCCCTGAATAGCCATTTCATGCCCATCTCTTTGCCAGAACTAACATCTGTGACTCATAACAGATGTGCTACGTAATCTATTAACATAGCAGTAGCTTCCACCAACCTGACCGCTGAGACTGTCATCACATAGCATCTTGGGCCTATAGAAAAGCATCCCACATCTTGCTGCAATGAGCTCTCTACTGTACCTAGCAATGAGTTTTAAACTTCCCTTGATTTGTGACATTTTTTGTCCCATAAAACTAAGAAATGGCTTCCATGTTGAAACACAGAGTTGGGGTAGTAAACTAAATCTGTGTTCATGGCCATGATCACTCAAAATCTCTCCAGAATATGCTATCTCTCTTTTTTTAAAAGTTTTTTTGAGACAGGGTTTCTCTGTAGCTTTGGAACCTGTCCTGGAACTAGCTCTTGTAGATCAGGCTGGGCTCAAACTCACAGAGATCCGCCTGCCTCTGCCTCCCGAGTGTTCAGATTAAAGGCGTGCGCCACCACCGCCCAGTTAAGTTTTTGTCCTTTCATCTGAATCTCCCCCACTGAGATGTTGATCTCTTAATATTAAGGTTTTAAGAAGGATGAAAGTCCATTTCCTGCTGGTGAACATGAGCCCAGACCCTGACTATCCAGGCATCAAAACCCTTGGCCTATCTGATCTTGGAAGGTCTGTCCTTACAGGTCAAAGTATTCTCCATCAAGGGATCTGGAAAGGAGGATCTTACTCCTAGGACATCAAAACCACATAAATAATAAAGCATACAGTAAATTGTTAAGCCTGATCCCAAGATTACCATGGAAAATAACAGGACCTCTTTATCCCTGGGTATCTGAAATCTGTGGTGTTGGAAAACCTTCGAAAAGTAGGACAGAATATGGGCTAAATTTGGAAATATAATTCTAGGCACAGGCTCTCTTTGTGCTGCTGTTACAATAGCAATGACTATTGCAGTCCATTTTAACCCAGCTGCTTTTACCATCTTAGCCTTTGCGTTGAGGACTGAGATCTCCTGGACTGTAGAGCAACATACTGATAGTTATACATTGATTGTATGCAAACAGAAAGTAGAGAAGACCAATTTCAAGAAGGGATCCAGTGGTGGGGTAGATCAAAATTAAAGTTGTGTGAGGCAATTATTGAGTACATTATAGCTTTAAATAATGTTGGGTTGTTTTTTTTTTCTGAATTCAGTTTTGGTGGAGTAGGCCTTGATGCAGCCAAATGGTGTCACAAAACATTAGATGATATTTATGTTTGATAGGGTAGCATGAGGGATTCTGAGTTGTCAGTATCTTCCAGAAAGCAACTACATGTTTGCATTACATTACAGGGAGGTGGAGGCTTGTTTCATAGTCTAAGTTTTTACAGAGACAGGGCAAATAGGCCCTTATTGTTGTTGACTCTGTAGTACTTTTCCCCAAGGGCACAAAGAACTAGCACAGTTAATCTCTGCATTTTGTGCTGTCATGAGTCATGAGGTTTCTTAATAATTTGTTTTTAAATCTGCTTGGGGCAATAGAATCTTATTTCTCAGACATATTCAGTGTGTATTTTTTTTTGTTTTGTTTTGTTTTTTCAAGGTAGGGTTTCTCTGTGTATCTCTGGGTGTCCTTGACTTGCTATGTACATCAGGCTGACTAGAGCTCACAGAGATTCACCTGTCTTAGCCTCCTGAGTACTGAGATTAAAGGCTTGAACCACCACCACCTGACTTCAGTGTATGTCTTTGCTGTTCGACCTATGCCTTTTCTGCTTCTGTAGGTGATGGACTTGCACCCAGTTTTAGGAAAGAGGCGTGAGTCATCTTTGTTGCCTCCAAGGCTTGCTAAAAGCTGCTGTAGTTCGAACTGGGGCTTCAACAACATGCTTTGACTTTCGGTCACATCATGTAACTCCAAATATCACTCAAAGTCATCCCATCTCAGCAGAGTCTTGGGTAGCTTTCTTGGAAGCAATAAAGTGATATGGGAACATCAGCTCTTGCAGGACACTTCCCTGGACAAGCAGTGTACTATTCCTATCCCATCCGGATGGAATAGTAGGGTAGGCTAAGCATACCTATAGGGTTTTCTAACTTAGCACATGAAAAAAAAATCAAGCTGAAACGAGGAAATGCTGGGCAGAGAAAGCAGCAGCCAATAAAATTTTCATGAGCAGTGCTGGTGGTGAATCCCAGACTGGTCCCCAAACAGATTTAGCCAAAGTACAAGAGACAGTCCACACCAGTGGCCTGAGGAGTTCCCTTGTCCTTTAGAAGCTTCTACTGGAAGGAAGCTGATGGCATCTGAGAGTCTAGCTGCACTGATCCAAGTGCTACCTAGTTGTGGGTCAACTTGACACAAGCAGAGTCTTCGGAGAGGAGGAAGGCTCGATCTAAAAAATAATTCTCTAAGTTTGGCCTGTAGGACCTCTTATAATTAGTAACTGACGTGGATGGGTGGGGGGGTAATGGTTTGCTTCGTAGATTATTAAAAATTCACTTTTTAGGCTACAGTTTTGAAGTTGTTTAATTTTTTTTTTCTCAGACAGGCTATCACTGTGTAACACTGGCTGGTCTGAATCTCACTCTGCTGACTAACTGGCTTTGAACTTACGGTGATCTGCAGTTGATCTCACTGAATGAGAATGAAAACCACCATTCAAATTAAAGCTGATCAAACAAGCTTTATTTATTATGCATAGGACTGACAGGTTTGAAAATACAGCGTATTTTATGTTTCCTTTTTATAGGGAAGAAGTGCAAACTGTACCAAATAAGCGTATAACTTATAAGTGTACAATCTTCAAAAGGAAAAAAAGGGGACTAGAGAGATGACACAGAAGTCAAAAACACTTGCTGCTCTTACGAAGGACCAGAGCTTGGTTCCCAGCACCCACACAGCAGGCCATGGCCACCTATAATTCTTGTTCTAGGGGATCTTATGCCATCTTCTGGCCTCTGCAGGTATCAGACATACATGTGGTAAATATACATATGTACAGCTGAACCACTCATACATATAAAATAAAAATAAGCTAATATGTAAAAAAAAAACCCGATGAATAGATCAACCCCCTTCTACACCATTCAGACTGTCTAATCATTGTGACTGAATACCTGACAGAATACCTAAAGGAGAAGTATTTCTGACATTTCAGTCTGGGGTCCTTGGTTCTGTGATTGTGACCACGGTAATCTTAGCAGAGCAACATGGCTGTGTGAGCAAGTAGTGGAGTAGGTCTTTGATCTTAAGGTAGCAGGAAGGAAAGAGTTAGACCAAGAAGGGCTGGAATAAGATAGAGCCACCAAGGCCAACTGCCCCCAGTGGTGTACCTCTAGGTGGGATCCCATCCAAAATGTTTTAGAACCTTTCCAAAGAGCTGTTAATCTGGGAATGAAGCCTTCAAAATCTGAAGCTTTGGTGCTTTATTTCTCCTCAAACCATACCAATTTCTTTTATAAGCTGAGGACCTGCTACAAAGTCACTGTGTTTACTGTTCCCTATTGCAGGGCAAACTGCTCCTCATGGACAACTTTGGCAAATCACTCACTCGCCAACACCGCTAAGCAGGAATCCTGTCTCTGCAGCAAAATGCTACAGACAGTCAGGGATTCCATTGTTGTAAAGAGACACTATGACCGTGGCAACTCTTTTACGGAAAGACATTAAAGTGAGAAGGCAGCTTACAGTTCAGAGCTTCAGTCCATTATCATCATGGTTGGGAGCATGGCAGTGTGCAGCAGACATGGCGCTGGCTACATCTTGATCAGAAAGCATCAGGAAGTGAACTGAGACACTGGGTGGTATCTTGAACACATGAGACCTCAAAACCCACTCCCACCGTGACACACATAATCCAATAGGGCTACAGCTCTTAATAGTGCCACTCCCTATAAGATTATGGTGGCCAATTATGTTCAAACTACCACAGTGACCTCTTCTCCCTTCCAGTCAACAGAACTCCAGTGAGAACGTCCCCTTGGCTTCAGTCATGCATCCCTTCAGGGACAAACATGGCAGCATCTTCACAAAACTACAGAATCAAACCTGGAATTAACTTTCAAAAGAATATTTCAGGATAAAAAAAATCAAGTGTACTTATTACATGGACACAAATTGCTTTTAAAATATACATATTTTAAACATGGAAGCTTTATTTTCCACGATCCTTGAAGATATTATGTGGATCTTGAGCCATTTAGGGTTGTCTGTATTCATTGTCAAATTATCATTGGAAGATGGTGCACTCTCTAAAGCGTTGGGAAGTACATGAAAAGCATGGCTGGTTTTGCAAGAGAGAATTGTGAGTTACAGTCAAACGCATCTCGGCTAGAAAGCCAGTCAGAGTTGAGTAAGTATACTAGAAAGGGCCAGGGCTGCCAGCTACGCATGCTTTTAATTTCCCAGAGTAGAAGTCATTTTCCCTTGGGTTTAATTTTTCAATTATTATCCTCCCTCCAGTACAACAGGGTAGAATTGTGTGCAGGTTGATGCTAGATTTCTGGCATCTGTTTGTCCCACCGGTGCCTATGGAGCAGAGTTTCAGAGTCAAGCAGTGACTTGATCAGTGTCTCTTTGGGTCCTAAAGACGGAGTGGCTACAGAGTTTGGAAACCAGAGAGTCTTTACCTGCAGACTTTTACACTCCAGACTAAGCCAGACTGTTGCTTTCTTCATATTGTGTTATCTGGAGGGAACTCTGAGTGTGCTGCAGATTGGATTTTAATGAGAAAAACAGAATCAGAGGAAAGGGAGCGAGTACACCCTTAGGGCTTTATGGGAAACACTTGCTCTGCCCATCTGTTTGGCTTCTGTGCCATGTGCACCACATCTCCACCGTGTTTATTCAAACAAGATTAGGGAGAACGTGCTGATGAATGAGCCTGCGTGCGGGAATTCTTCCAGAGCGTTGATGTGTCCAGTGTAGCTCCTGCCATTTGATAGCTGTCTCAGCCGTCTTTAGAGGCACCCACTCTCAGAGGTGTTATCATTTTATTATTGGCCAACAAATGCATAGTAGGTGTCTAGCGTTGTAGGGATGCTTGAGTCAGTCATGTGAAAATGTATGGACAACAGCACCCACGAGTTCGGGCAGTCTGTTTCTGTGTCTCCCTTCCTCTTTCCCCTCCCTCTTTTCCTCTCCCTTCTCCAAACTCCTCCTTTCTATACGTCTATCTTTCATTTCCTCTTCCTTCACCATATGCTTTTCTCTTCCATTCTTCCTTCCCTTCATCTTCTCTCTTTTTCCCTTTGTTCTTCCTCACCCCTGCTTCTGCTTCCACGTCTCCATCAGTGTTTCCTCCCTGTTTCCCTCCCTGCTGTTAAATCCTAGTCCAGATGCTGCCTGGGTCACGGTCATCTACAGCCGTGTCTTCTCCTTCCTTGCAGTTGATTTCACACATAGGACTCGGGCTAACAGAGTCCAAGCTCTCAGGGCTGCAGTTCCTATGATTGATACACACTAATTTAAGTGACTGCTCCTCCCCACTCACACACCCTTAAGTTATAAACTTCTTTCTTTCTTTTTTTTTTTTTTTTTTTTGGTTTTTCGAGACAGGGTTTCTCTGTAGCTTTGGAGCCTGTCCTGGAACTCCCTTTGTAGCCCAGGCTGGCCTCGAACTCCCAGAGATCCGCCTGCCTCTGCCTCCCGAGTGCTGGGATTAAAGGCGTGCGCCACCACCGCCCGGCTTAAACTTCTTTCTTGAAGTGCAAAACCTCCTTTCCTCCCATTGTCACACAGGAACCAGAGACAGCCTGAGCAATGCTAACTACAAGCTTATTCTGTGAACTACTCATAAATCCTATCCTGAAACCCTTTCCTCCAAAATCTGCAAGAAGGGACCCTCACTCTGCCATATGAGCCTGAACTCTGCTTGGAGCCCTTGCTATGCTGCTACCTATCTGTCTATCTATAGTGTTAATAACTCATCTAATAAATATCTAACTCCAAAGGATTCTTTCTTTCTCTCTTTCTCTTTCTTTCTTTCTTTCTTTCTTTCTTTCTTTCTTTCTTTCTTTCTTTTCCTTTCTTCCTTCCATCCTTCTTTCCTTCTTTCCTTCTTTCCTTCCTTCCTTCCTTCCTTCCTTCTTTCCTTCTTTCCTTCCTTCCTTCCTTCCTTCCTTCCTTCCTTCCTTCCTTTTCTCCCCCTTTTATTTGTGTTTGAGATGTTTTTGAGACAGGTCTTGCCTTGTAGCATAGACTGCCTTGGAGCTTTTGTTCCTCTTGAGTGTTGGGTGTTCAACCAGGCCCTTTTCATCTCACATTTGTTTTAGGTGCTGTATTTCTGCCTTCATTAACACACTGCTTCCTCATGTCCTGGAGACTAGTGTCCCCATGCTGAATGAACTTAATGATCTAACACCGCATCACACCTCTGGAATTGCTCTTTTCCACAGCGCTCACTCTAACAAGTTCTCTTTTGTTAGAATTGTATTTTATATGCACACACGGTTCCATACTTCTCTAATTTTGCCTAACAACAAGAAGAAAGCAGGATATGGTAGTGCACACATGTAATCCTTGTGCTTTGGAGGTGAAGACAGCAGGATGAAGAGTCGGAGGCCATGCTTGGCTGTACAGTGAGTTCCAGGCCAGCCTAGCTTACTGAAGATCTTGTCTAAAAACCAAGGCAGGCACTCAGTCAATCAAACAAGCAAAAGAGAAGTGGAGCTTGCTGGTTCTTGTTCAGAAATCCAGCACTCTGGAGGCTGAGGTTACAGAAGCCTCACGAATCAAGGAGCTGCTGAATGAGATCTTGCTTTAAGAAACAAAACATAAATGAACAACAGCGACAAAAAGGAGAGAGAGCTCTTCCCTGGGAGGAACTTGGATTATTCTCTCTTGCTGTTAAGAACAAAACAAAACAAAAAAATCCCTAAGAAGTTGTGGGTGGTGGTGTATGCCTAGCCCAGGAGCCTGAGGCAGGAGAATTGAGAGGTCAAGAGCAACATGGTAAACTGCAATACTTGCCTCAAAATTAAATTATTCCTGTATGGATTAGAGAGGCGTTCATAAGGCCCCACCCCACCTGAGGAAAAGATCATTGGCAGTTGCTTGTTGGTGGGGGAGGGAGCCATTTTTCTTTGTGGGACATGTGTACTACTATGTAGCCCATACTCCAGTGGACATCTGCATACACACATGCATGGGGCAGCCTTTATTGAACTCAGTGAATTATTTATAAGAAAAGAAGAGGGGTGAAGTGGGGGGGATATGTTGGATTTGGGGAGGGAATTGGGGTGGATCTGATCGAAATATACTGTATACATTCAGGAATTTCTCACAGAATAAATAAACATTAAAAATGGAATGAAATACACATTTAAGAAAGGTCAAGACATCTTTTGTAGTAGTAGAGAACTCGCCTCTACTCTGGGTTCAGTCCCTGTCACTGGGGTCCAGAATGCCTCAGTGGACCAGGCTTGTGAATGCTCAGTTTCTGTTGGAAAATGTTGGATTTTTGCTCGTGTAGCTATAGCTGTGTGGTGAAAGATATCATAGATCTCATGAGAGAGCATTAGTGCTCTGCTCCTCAAATTAGCTTGCATGCTTTTTGGCAGAATATCTTGATCTGGGATCAGAGAAAATCATGGACGTAGTTCCCTAGCAACGTGCTTTCAATTATAATGAGGTTAAGTAACTGTGTCCAGAATCTACACTGTATCAAGAACTGACACCTGGCAAGGATTAACCAAAATCTATTAACTTGAAAAGCCCTGTAAGTTAGGGTTGTCTTCTTAGGTGTAAACAAGCATCGTGCTTCAAAGACTAAACACTACTGAGGCTGTGAGCCTTGGCTGCGTTTGAAACCCTCTCTGTAGTAGATTGTGGGGGATTTTTTTCTCATCCTATTCCATCTGCCTGTGTTCACTCCCTCTGCACACATATTTACCGAATGACGAGCCTTGTATCTCTGGCTTGTTTTAGCACAGCCGGGGAGTGCCTGTGAGGCCCTGGATTCTATCTCCAACGCTACAGAGCAGACAAATAATCAATCAATCAATCAATCAATCAATCAATCAATCAATCAGTCAATCACACAGAAGCAGCACACACACTGTACAAGGATGAGCTGCAAACTGCTCAAATTTGGCTCCAACTTCCCTGTCTGTTTCTAGCTCTCAATGACAGCATGTCTCATATTCCTAAAGCTGAGTAAGACAAGGGCAGCTGAAGGTCAAAGGGGAGAGACAGAGTGGAAGGGTCTTGATTATGTGGCCTTTTGTGCCTTAAAACATGTGTTCTCTGCAAATGGTACATCAAGGAATGTTCTCCCTTTTCAACTAGCCATCAGCCTCAGGTGAGTGAGCAACTACAACTGGACTTGTCGTCTGTGAGCCCGGGTAGAAGCTCCCTGTGTGATAATAGAGAAGACAGTGCCCATGCCATCTGATGACATGAAATTAGGCTCACTACTTGATAACTTTCTAAATGTCATCACTAGTTAAGGAATAAGATTTACCTTCATTGTTCTTTGAGGGGGTAAATGTCTGCTTCTGCAAAACATGAGACAGGTCACTGAATCACATGACCAGGTGACCTCCTCCTCTTCTCTTTGAAGCAGGATCTCACTGCCTGGCTTGGAACTGTCTGTGTATGGCAGGCTGGCCTGCCTGGAACTTTTACAGACCCACGTGTTTCTGCCACTCGAGGGCTAAAATTAGAGGCAGATGCAGGACCACTTGGAATGACTTCTTAACTATTAGAAAGTTCAGAAAAACTGAAAGATATTCAATGTGCTTGTCTTTTTCAGACTTGCTTGGTCCCTATCTCAGACAGGGCTCATTCTGTTTGCCGGCTTTGTCCTCCTACATGCTGGGATTGCAGATGTGCCAACATATCTAGCTCCAAAAGCTAAGAATCGTTTATTTTGATAAACAGCAGTATGTATTATGCATAAATTATATATAACATTAAAATACAGAAAATATATTTTTGGCCGGGTGGTGGTGGCGCATGCTTTTAATCCCAGCACTTGGGAGGCAGAGGCAGGCGGATCTCTGTGAGTTCAAGACCAGCCTAGTCTACAAGAGCTAGTTCCAGGACAGGCTCCAAAACCACAGAGAAACCCTGTCTTGAAAAACCAAAAAAAAAAAAAAAAAAAAAGAAAATATATTTATGCTGTATTTTCAAAAAAAATCTACTTTTTTTTCAATACTGGGGATGGAAGCCAGGGTCTTATGCTTCCTGAGCAATTACCTGCTAAATTGTACCCCATTCTTCTACATATTATTTTTGAGACAGACATTAAAAGTTGTTTAGGAAACAAGTTTCTTTTTTTGGTTTTTCGAGACAGGGTTTCTCTGTGGTTTTGGAGCCTGTCCTGGAACTAGCTCTTGTAGACCAGGCTGGTCTCGAACTCACAGAGATCCGCCTGCCTCTGCCTCCCGAGTGCTGGGATTAAAGGCGTGCGCCACCACCGCCCGGCTGGAACTAGCTCTTGTAGACCAGTCTGGTCTCGAACTCACAGAGATCCACCTGCCTCTGCCTCCCAAGTGCTGGGATTGAAGGCGTGCGCCACCACCGCCCGGCAACAAGTTTCTTTTTAATTAACTGAATTTCTCTCTCTCTCTCTCTCTCTCTATATATATATATATATATATATATATATATATATATATAGTGTGTATTTTGTGGGCAATGAGGGTCAGAAGAAGACTTATGGGAGTCTGAAATGTCCTACAATGTGGGACCCAGGGATCAAATTAGAATTCAGGTCTTCAGGCTTGGTGGTAAGTGACATTACCTACTGAGTTGTTTATCCAGCTCCAATTATTTGTTTTCTTTTGAGATAGGGTTGCATGTAGCCCAGGCTGGCTTCAAATACAATATGTACAAGTATGTCCTTGATCTTCAGATTATATCTATCTTTCAAGTTCTGAGATTACAGGCATGCGTCAACACACCCACCACTGCATATATCTTAGATCACACTTTGCCAATGTACAAATAAATATAGATTCTCACACACACATTTCTTGAATTTTGATAAGAATTATATAAGCTGACTTAGATGTGTATGTTTATAAAATGGAACTTTTAATTCATGAATATATTATGTTCCTCAATTACTTTGAATCTATTTAGAATATTCTATAAACTGGAGCTATAACTGAGTGGTAGAATGTTCACTTGATATGTACAAGATCCTGGAATTAACCCTAATAACATAAAATATAAAATAAAGCCATACATAACTTAATGTTTACAGAGATTTATAATGATCTCTGAGGATAGTTTGAGAAGATTTTGTACAATTTATTTTTAATTACAGGATAATTTAAAAACTTTAACAGCAATTAAAATTTTAGCCTTGAGTTGTTTTTCTGATAAGCAGTAAAAACAATTATTATAAAATTTATGTGGGGGCTTGGGAGATGGCTTAATGTACAAAGGCACAAACATTAGGATGCAAATCTGAATCCCAGCAGTGTATATCTGGAAAATCAGAGCTGGGAGGTAGAGACAGGCAGACCCCAGCATTTAAATGCCCAGCCACACTACTCAATATGGCAAATTTTAGATTCAGTGAGAGAAAATAAAGCTAAGACTACTACCGCGGAAGTAGTGCCCATACCTATCATGACCCCAGAAGAATTTCCTACCATGCAGCATACAACCACCAAACTCCTAAGAACCAGAGGAGACAGAAACCAAGGAACAAAACATACACCCAACAAAGACAAGACCAGATAGCAGCATCTAGAATTACAATCTTTCCAATGAAAGATGTGTACACACCAGTGTAAAAACACTACCAATAGCAAGCCAGGACAGTGTGTTTCCACTAGAGTTTAGCAAGCTACCAGAGCAGGCTCTGAGTATTCCAAGATGGCTGAAGCACAAGAACAAAGACCTTAGAAGAGACTTTATAAATGTGATAGAGGTCCACAAGGAAGAGACAAACAAGTCCCTTAGCCTTAAAGAAATCTATGAAAACACAAACAACAGTGAAAAAAGATATTTCAGGAAACAAGCTGGTGTACCTATTTTAATATCTAACAAAATAGACTTCAAATCAGATAAGATAGGGAAGGACATTACAAATATATCAAGGGGAAATTCACTAGAGGACATTACAATTCCTAACATCTATGTTGCAAACACAAGGGCACCCGCGTTTGTAAAAGAAGCACTAGAACATGTTAAATCACATACACTGAGAGTGGGGGACTTCAATATACCACCTCACCAATAGACAGGTCAGTTAAACAAAAACAAACAGAGAAATGCTAGATCTAATATAGTGATATTTTATTTGTGTTTTAATAAAGTTTGCCTGAAGATCAGAGTGCAAAGCTAGACACACTAGTCAATCATATAGGCCAGGTAGTAGTGACTCACACCTTTAATCCCAGCAGCCATACTAGTTAGCCATAGAGGCCTGGTGGTAGTGGTGCATGCTTTTAATGGCAACATTAGAGAGAAATATAAGGCAGGATGAGATAGAAACTCACTCTCTTTTCAGTATGAAGATTTCGTAGAGATAATAGCTTTCTTGTGGTTGGCTGCCTTGCTTCTCTGATTTTTCAGCTTAAACCACAATATCTGTCTCTCGGTTTTTATTAGTCATACTACAACTAACTGATGTCTTAAACAAATGAACCTCCTGAGTAAATTGGGAGCATGGGGACCGTGGGAGAGGGTTGAAGGACAGGGGAGAAGTAGGGAGGGGCTCAGAGAAAAATGTAGAGCTCAATAAAAATAATAATAATAATAAAAAACAAATGAACCTAATAAGTATTTAGAGACTATTTTACCCAAAGACAGAGGACTATACCTTCTTATCTGAACTTCATACAATTTTCTCCAAAATTGACCACATATTTGGATACAAAGCAAGTCTCAACAGATACAAGAAAATTCAAATAACACCCTGCATCCACTGAAGAAGGATGCTTAAAAGAAATCCCACACTAGCTCAGAATTGAGTATAATAGAGGGTTATTTATTTAGGGGTAGACTCACAGATCACAGTCCTCTACTGAAACAGTGAACAGCACCCAAATCCTGCAGCCAGAAAAGAGGCCAGAAGCGCACTTTACATCAGCAGATATATTCTAAGAGGCCACGCCCAAGTGGTTGGACAATTTAAGGGCTACTGGCGATAGGAATTCCTACAGCAAACCACCATGGATTAAAGCTGGATATCAACAACAACAGAAACAACAGAAATCTTACAAACTCATGGAACCTGAACAACTCCCTATTGAATGAAAAATGTATCAAGAAAGAAATTAAAGTTTTTCTATAATTGAATGAAAATGAATACACAACATATTCAAACTTATGGGGTACAATAAAGACTGTTCTAAGAGGCAAGTTCATAGAACTAAGCACTTGAATAAAAGAATGAGAAAGATTCTATACTAATAACTTAACAGGACACCTAAAAGCTCTAGAATAAAAAGAAGTAATCACAGCCAAGAGAAGTAGAGAGCAAAAAATAATCAGACTCAGGGCTGAAATCAATAAAACAGAAACAATGTAAATAATCAATGAAATAAAGTTTGTTCTTTGAGAAAATCAGTATGATCGACAAGCTCTTACCCTAATTGCCTAAAAGAGATAGAATACAGCCAGGCGGTGGTGGTGCACGCCTTTAATCCCAGCACTTGGGAGGCAGAGGCAGGCGGATCTCTGTGAGTTCGAGACCAGCCTGGTCTACAGAGCTAGTTCCAGGACAGGCTCCAAAGCCACAGAGAAACCCTGTCTCGAAAAACCAAAAAAAAAAAAAAAAAAAAAAAAAAAAAAAAAAAAAAAGAGGGATAGAATAGCTAAAATAATAAAATTAGAAAGGAAAAGGGGGACACTGAGGCAATCTAGGAAATCATATTCATTGCCACTTTATTCATAAGAGCCAGAAATTGGAAACCATCTAGATGTCCCTCAGTACAAGAATGGATAGAGAAAGCATGGCACATTTAATCAATGGAGTATTATCTGTCATTAAAAAGTGAAGTCATTCACGGTCTGGACTGCCACTGGAGGCCATCAGGATGTCTGAGGCTCTTGCTACCAATACCACTAGAGCCCAGGTGGACAACTGCATTACTGCAGGAAGCCATGTCAGTATCCGTGGTCTGGGATGATTTTGAAGGCCATGCTGATGTGAGTGGCCTGGATTGCTGCTGAGGGCCATGTTGGGGTCCAAGGTCCTGCTACAGTTGGGGGCCATATTGATGTCTGTGTCCCATGTTACCACCAAAGGCCATGTGGATGTCTGTGATCTGTGTCACTTCCTGAATCTACGTCGGTGCCCATGGGCCAAGCAGTTGCAGGGGGACATCTTGATGTGAGAGGCCTGTGCAGTCACCTGAAGCTATGTTAATGTCCTTAGCCTGTGCTGCTACCAAGGGCTATAATGGTGTCCATGGCCCAAACTATGGAAGAAGGCCATGTTGATATTTGTGGTCTGTACTGCTACCAGAGGCCACGCTGACATCTCTTGTCACCCAATGAAGTGTCCAATACCAGGATTGGGTTATGTCTAATTGAGTTGTTGCCCAAAGGAATGCCATGGGGGTACCCAAACAACCCATGCTGATTCCAAGGCAATAGGTGCCTCTCCACAATCTGACAGTAAAGCCCCATTGCTGAAAACCCCTACACAACTCTTTGAAGATGGAGAAGTCAAGCTGGCGCCTACATAAATCTTTACCTTTATGCTCTGGTGTCTTTAGTACAGAAAGTGGCACTCTGTATACCACCAAAAGAGAAGTGTAAGCTCCAAGCCAACCGCAAACTGTTTGACTTACAATGGTTTAATGCCTGCAAGATCTGCGAGGACAATGGCGGAACAGAGCCTGTAGCAGTCACCAACAAATAACTCATTGCACTCAAGGACGACTCTATGATTTGGAACCCGTACCCGGCATGGCTTGGCTGACAGAAAACCAGAGACTAGGTTGCTCAGGGTCGTAACGTAAAACCAAATAATACTTTTAAAAAATTTAGTGATAACATGACTCCTAGTGATGTTCTTCTATACTCATACATCAGTGCTGTAACCAGCCTCAAAGGGGATAGGTAGAGAGTGGCAGAGGAGGATACTTGGTGCCCTCTTCTGGCCTCCATGTTTGTACACAGACACACACACCAGCACTCCCTCCACACATATACACACAATATACACACAAGTAAATAAGTAAACTTTTTTTTTAAAAAAAGAAAGTGAAGATAAAAGATATTATGGTTTGATCTGAAATGTCTTCCACAGACTCATGCTTTAGCAGTCATTCCCCATTTCATGGTGCTTTTTTGGGAGGCTTTGGAGCTTCAGGAAGTGGAGCCTGCATAGCAGAAGCATCACACCAGCATGCAAAACCCCAAGTGGTAACACACTCCTTTTGTACCTTACTTCCTTAAGGTTTTTGAAATTTTCTGATAATGCTTGTTTCCCCCCCAACTAGCTTGACTGGATCTTCATTAGCTTGATTGATCTTTTTTTTAACTAGGAAGGTATTGGCATAAACCTTGATGACAGAAAATTCAATATTCAATCATGGTTGGCAATTAAGTGTTCTCCGTTACAAATAGCACCGCAGAACAGGGGAGAGTGATGCGATTAAAGGCCATGCTAGTGACACTGTTAGAATGCTGTGCTATGCTATGTGTATAATAAAGTCAAATTGCATGGTAATATGCAGCAACAATAACAGAATCTCCATTTTCCAGATGAGGGCATAGACACTCAGGTAAGCTACGGAAGCTTTAAAAGGACACACCAAATGGAATTATATACTCGACAGCTACAAAGATGTTAGTTTCCTTTTTTGAAAAATTTATGCATGTGTGCACGTAGGTCATAGCCACCCCCATTCCCTCCTCACAGCTCCTCTGCCCTCGACTTATCTTCTATTTTCCTCTCAATTTTATATCTATCAAAATATTTCATGTATTTTAAAATATAACTGTATTAATTACTTTTCTTTGGCTGTGAAAAAACACCATGAGCAAGGCAATTTAAGGAAGTAAGAGCTTATTTGGGCTTACTGTTCCAGAGGGCTTGGTTCATCACAGCAGCAAATGGCAGCAGGAACAGAGGGGCTAAGAGCCTTTCCCACCTCTGCTTTGAAATTTTATCTCTCTTGGTCATGTGAACATCTTGTGTTGGTAAAGCTCCTGGGAGGTTATGTGTGTAATGGCTGTGCCATGCCCAGAGGACTGCATTTCACAGCTCTCTTTCCCATTCTCCAGCTTTGCATTCACTCCACCCGCCTCTTTCTCCGTGTGCTCTGAGCATCATGGCCATAGTGGGATTTGATATACGTGCTCCATCTACGTTGTATTCCCAGCGCTGTGACCAGTTATGAGTTTCTGCATTACCCACTTTGATATGAAGCTTCTTGGAAAGGTTGAGAGTGGCCCAGATCTACAGAGATGAACATAAGTATTTGGAGGGGAGTTTGACAGCATTCCACTTTAGCACAACATCAATGGGGTAACTTCCCTACAGAGTGCCACCTTTTAGCTCCTCACTTTGTGTGTGCACCAGGGCAGTAACTCTCTTCTTTATTAAATGTGCTCACTGACATTTTTTTTTAAAAAAAGATAGTTGGCATAAAATTACATAGTTGGGGTATAACTGATTTTTCAATACATTATAGACTATGAGATGATCATGATTAAGTTAACTTGCTTTTCTCCACCTCATTCATAAGCTTTTATCTTCAATAACTGCTTACTGAGTCTGTCTGTGTTAGAGTTCACTAAGCAGACCTGTGAACACTTGGCAGCCTATAGGTCTCCTTAGTACGTTAAAGAGTTTTAAAATTACACTCAAAACATAACATGAAAGTGTCACCTGAGACAAGGTTTTCTGGAAGGAAGGAAGGAAGGAAGGAAGGAAGGAAGGAAGGAAGGAAGGAAGGAAGGAAGGAAGGAAGGAAGGAAGGAAGGAAGGAAGGAAGGAAGAGTTTATTTTGATTACAGTGTGAGGGTATAGTCCATCATGGCAGAGAAGGCATGGAAGCAGGAGAGTATCAGGATGCAAAAAGAGAAAGATGCATGCCTGGGCTTTTCCTGCTTTTCTGCAGTCCTGGTTACCAGCTCACGGAGCAGTACTGCCCATATTTAGGGTGTGTATTCCCAGCTCTCTTAACATAGGCAGTGAGATCCCATCACTCATGCCTATGCTTAAAGGCTAAGACAAAACTCAAAGAATTAAAAACAAACTATTTTACATTCAAAACTGGTATCTTGGGCCGGGCGGTGGTGGCGCACGCCTTTAATCCCAGCACTCGGGAGGCAGAGGCAGGCGGATCTCTGGGAGTTCGAGGCCAGCCTGGTCTACAAGAGCTAGTTCCAGGACAGGAACCAAAAACTACGGAGAAACCCTGTCTCGAAAATTAAAAAAACAAAAAACAACAAAAAAAACCTGGTATCTAGTTTTCTGGAGAAAAAAGAAGTAAGATGGCTGGGCATGGTGGTATGTGCCCTTAATTCCAGCACTAGGGTAGTGAAGCCAGGCAGATAGAACTAATATTAAGGCAGGTTTGGCCCAAGTAGTTTCCAAATCAATCAGAATTGCATAGTGGGAAACTGTGTAAAATGATAATAATGATGATTATGCTACAATGATGATGATAATAATAATACAGTTTTTAAAATGTATTTGGTAGTGTATATAAATATTTACTGTCGAATGCTTATTGTGTAAAAAATAAAATTGCCATTGTCTCATGAATTATTCTGAGACAGCCTATCAGAAAGCTTTTTTTTTTTTTCCCCAAATGGGCTTGATTGCAATTGTTTTTGTCTGTTTATTTGCTTTTTCCCTTGGACAGGGTGGTGGTGATGGTGGCAGTAATAACAGGGAAATGTTGGGGATCTTGTTATGGAGCTCAGGATGGCTTTCAACTTAAAAATTCCTGTGTTCAAGACTCCTTACTGATGGGATTACAGGCCTGCAAAACCATGCCCATGTCTTCCCAGCATCCCCTCACCCACTTCCTGGCACTCAACCCTGGGATACTCACCCATGAGCTAAGCAAGCGCTATACCACTGAGCTAGAGCGTCAACCCTGACTCCTACTGTTAGGGATTAGTTTAAATGGCTCAGTCAGATGGCACGACACGGCCATAGTCATAATATCTGGAAGGTATCAAACAACGATCAGACCAATGTGAACTGCGTATGTGGTAAGCTTTATGACCTAGGAATCAGAAAATGGGAAACTCAGTCTACATTCACGTCTTGCCTTGGCCCAGCATGGTGAGGATACTGTGTGCAGCTGTGCCTTAGTGGTGATGAATCAGAGTCAGACGGAGCAGGGCTAGCCAGCTGTCTCCCCGGGGTTTTAGACGCCCTGCAGCTACCCTTCTCAGAGGGCTTTACAAGATCAGACACTGCTGCCGAGAGCACCAGGATTGAATTCGCAGAAACATTTCAAGTTTAGAGATCCAGAACCGGCATCGTTTAGCCCTTGTTAAACCCTCATTAAAAATGAAAGAAACCCTTCTCTATCCCTTTCACCAACCAGGAAAAGTGTGAGCACTACTCAGAATGCCAGTTCTTATGTCTCAGCGCTTTGCACCTACTGATTATAGCATCTTTATGTTGCTTGGCTTCAATCTGGGGGTGACTATCTGGTCCATTGCTGGCAAATGTCAAATGCTTATCTAAGACAATAGCATACAAGGATTATTGCTATTAATTTTAATAGTAATGTTTTGTGGCTAGAATTTGCTATGGGAATTACATACTTTAGTTACATGAAGAGGTTTCTGAAGAAAATAAACTTAAAGAATTTGTCATGCACCTGAAACAGATTTTTGCTTAGTAGGATTTTAATGTTCAACAACAAGGTAATTAATAATAAATGCTCACACGATTATGTATCAGAAGATTTAAGTAATATGGAACAAAGCCCTTATAATTCTGTCCAAAAGGCAGAATTATATGATATTCTCATGGTACTAAGGGATTTGAAAGAACCTCTTAATATAGTTACTGATTCACAATATGCAGAAAGATTTGTCTTGCATGCTGAAACCACTGAATTTATACCAAATGATACAGAATTGACTCCGTTATTCATGCAGGTTCCTGATTTTAGTGAGATGGCTTTGAGTTTCTCTCCATTTAATTTGATGTTAGCTGTTGGCTTGCTGTAAATAGCTTTTATTATATTTAGGTATGAAGTCTCATGGAAGGGCCTCATATGTGGTGTTTTGACAATGCATGGGGCAACAATATTATTTTCTCAAACTTTACATAACCTTCTTAAATTTTAGAACACATTTAATCAAAGCTTCACAATTATTTGATGGTTGATTCTGAGGTCTCCCCCCTCCCTGATCGGAGAACAGGTGGGGAAAAACAGGAGGTATGAGCTTTATGCTCGCTCTCATCCCCACCCCATCAGGTTTCAAACTGTGTCCTGGTAGCCTCTATTGTATTTTCTGCCTCGGTCCCTAGAATCTGGTGGTTTCCAGGAAGCCCCAAGCCTTGTAACTCACACCTCTCTGTCTAGTGCTGCTCCTGGAAGACAGAATAGAGCAGCCCTATGCAAGCTTTTCCTGTAGTTCAGCAGACACTCTCTTTTCTTTTCATCCCTCTGCCTGACCTTCTTACCCTCTCTTTTCCTCTCCTCTATCCTAACTCCTGTCTTTCCCTCAGTCATTGTCTTTCCATTCATACCAGTTTTGCGTTATCAACTGGTTCTTCAATGCCCTTCTCTGTGCCTGCCTCTAGCACTCTCCTTTCCTCAGCATGGAATGTATGGCTATTACTGTTGAGACCCTGCCTTGTATGTGCCCATGCCTCTCTCTGCACTCAACCCAATGTCTTCAGCCATTCGATAAATGTTTGTGCAATGAACATGGAAAAGAGGTGGCCTCGACGACTGGCACTTCTGAAGCCTGAGTGGTGGCTGAAATAGGGGAAAACCACAATTTCAATTCACAAATGCTCTTCTGTGGAAAATGAGCAAGAAGTTTAAGCAATAAATACTCTTCCTGAGTAATTAAACAGAACAAAAGATAATAATAGTTAGTACAAAATGCAATCACATTTTAATGGAGTCTGGAAATTAAACAGGCTTTCTGACAATACATCTTTAAATATTCATATTGCCCACATTAGAGAATCATAGTTTCTGGTGGCTCTGAAATGGCCCACCGAATTTGAGTTTCACTAAAGTTATTACCATGAAGCCTGCAAATAGTTTCCTTGGTATTTACAAAATCAAACATAGCTCCTCTGAAGCACCAGATGCCAGCTGTTGCATTGATTTAATCCTACTTACTAAGATTGCAAGTTAAACTTGCAGTAGACACAGAGTCTTGTGGTAGAGGCAAAACAAAATATTTCAGCACAGTAATTTACTTCTTCTCTTGCCCTTTAAGTCCAATGGGAATGAACACCCCAAATGGGCATCTACATGTGGAGTAAAAGGGGAGCACCTGGGGGAACCTCCAAAGAGTCAGAGAGTCTGAGCTCAGAAGGAGGCATTATCTACCACTGGAATTGGAATTGAGTGCTCTGTACATGCTAAACAAATGCTCTATCACTTATCTACACTCTAGACCAGAGCCTGTCATTCCTGACAGACCTTGACAGAGCCTGCAGGGAATTCATATTCAAAGGAATAAGAATGTCATGATCAGCTTACTGAAAATATATGGAATTATGACAGATAGGGGATAGTATTGCAGATAGAAATATGGTGATCACAGAATCTAATTTATCAATAATACACTAGATATACAGTATGAAGAATGATATTCTATATCAATGGAATTTTGTTTTGGCTATGTTTTGAAGCAAGGCTTTATGTAGCACAGACTGATTTTCGTAGGGGAATATTATTTTAACTGTGTAAAGCTGGGTTACATTTGTTTCTGTTGCTTTTGTTAGCAATACAAAGACATTACATTTGTTTGATTAAATAAAATTAACCTGGGGTCAGGAGGCTGCGTAAGCAACTCGCTGACAGGAAGTGGTAGGGAGGAACTAAGTGTAGCTAGGGTTCTGTAGTGGGGAACAGAGGAAGAATGGCCTTTTTTCTTGGGAGACACAAGCAAAGAGAGGAGGTTAGCTATTTGTTATTCAGCCTCTCAGAGCTAGAAGGATTTCCCCTCAGCCTTTGAATCCTGAGTTCTGTAGAGGGATAGAGATTTAGGTAAAGTTTCCTTTAGCAGCTGTGATAGAGCCGGTGCCTGAGGGAACAGAGTTCCCACCTGGCTGTGCTCCTGTGGCCTAACCACTACTGGTAGCAGTGGAGTTGAAATTGTTGGTTGGGACAGCAATTGTTTAATTTGCAGCCACTGTATTGAATGAAAACAACAGCTGGGCGATGGTGGCGCACGCCTTTAATCCCAGCACTTGGGAGGCAGAGGCAGGCAGATCTCTGTGAGTTCAAGACCAGCCTGGTCTACAAGAGCTAGTGCCAGGACAGGCTCCAAAACCACAGAGAAACCCTGTCTCGAAAAAAAAAAAAAAAAAAAAAAAGAAAACAACAGCTTTTAAACTCACTAAGTAATTCAAGATCCCCCTGGCCTCCTGGTCTGCCTCACACCCAGTTAGAAAGGGTTGGAATTACAGGTATGCACCATTGCACCCACCTTTGGTAGAAGTGTTGGTCACCAGAGCATCACAGCATGTCAAGGGAAACTCTCAGTAGGATACACTGTACCCGCTGGAGCACATTTCTGTCATGATGTTTTAGCTAATTCTCTGCACTGTGACAGGATACCTGAGATGGTACGCTTGCCTTGGCTCACAGTTTCAGAGGTTTTCAGGACATGATTACTTGGATCTGGGGTAGCATTATACATCATGGATGGAGTGTGTGGCAGAGAAGGCATGTTTGTCATAGGGCACCCAAGAAGTACATAGACGTAGGAGAGTGCCAACATTCTGATATTCCATTTAGGGATCTTTCACTTATACCCATGCTTCCTCTACAGCTCCAGAGCTCCAAAAACTGGCTTTTTTTTTTCTTTTTTTTGGTTTTTCGAGACAGGGTTTCTCTGTAGCTTTGGTGCCTGTCCCAGAACTAGCTCTTGTAGACCAGGCTGGCCTCAAACTCCCAGAGATCCGCCTGCCTCTGCCTCCCGAGTGCTGGGATTAAAGGCGTGCGCCACCACCACCCAGCAGACTGGCACTTTGACTTCGACAACAGGGTCTTTGGTGACATTCATGTTCCACACTGTTATACACACTGTACATAATGTTTTTTCTTCAAAACAGTAACTTTTACATTGTAGAACCATCCATCTATCATGATCACCAATGGGATTTATTAGGTTTGTGTTAGGAGTGCAAAGTTTCGTGTTCTCAAGGATAGCACCAGGGAAACCAAGAATGTTAAACATTCAGCCTCTTCATTTCAAAGAAAAAGGATAACCCTTTGTCCACCAAGACACCTTGGAGTGAAGGATCCTAATAGCCTAGGTAACCCCTTTGCTATCTGTTTTGCAAAGCCATACCTCCTTCTCCCAAGCTCCCACAGCCAAAACTGTGTTACTAGCACAGATGATCTCTGCACTATCTGTATGACTGAGACCACACCAGATCCTCCATTAACTCCTAATGATAGCACATGTAGCCTATCTTAGGACCCATCTTCATGGAAGAGGTGACATGTACTTTAAGAAGAGTTTTGATGTAATTATGCCTCCTGTGTACAGGGACTTATGTTCCAGCTACCAGATCGAGGCTACTGAGGCTTTTAGCCTTGTGGATGCACATAGGGTGGGAGGCAGTCATTGTTGAACTATCCTGAGAGTATCAGATAAACCAAGCTAATACCGCTTCTTCCAATATATATTCATTTTGCTGGTTCTATCCCTCTAGAGTCCTGATGAGTACAGAGAGTGCCCTCCAAAGGGTCCAAACATCATGTTTGTAGCAGCCATGTGTGGATAGTGTGTGTTCTCTACACCCTTTTCAGCCTTTGGAGTTGTCATTATTATTTATGTTAGCCATTCTCTGTGGTGTCTAGTGACATTTACTGCAGCTTTAATTTGCATTTCTCTAATGGCTAAAGATGTTGAGCACATTTCATGTGATTTTTTTTTTTCATGTGATTATGGCCATCTGCGTATGCTTCTCAGTGAAATGTGTCTCTATGGCTTGCAACATTTTCTAAGTGGGTTATTTCTTTATCTTTCTATTGCATTTTGGGAAATATTTTCTTTTTTAATTTATTTTCTTGAACATATTACAGATGTTTGTTCTTTTTCAATGTAGGGTATTAGAAATATTCTCTTTGGGTCCTCCTTGTTACCTAGATTCTCTTGGACTGTGACTTATAGCATAGCTAGTCTTTACTTTATAGCTAATGTACATTTATGAGTGAGTATATACCATGTTTGTCTTTCTGAGTCTGGGTTGCCTCACTCAGGATGATTTTTTTCAAATTCTGTTCTTTCACCTTCAAATTTCTTGATGTCTTTGTTTTTAACAGTTGAGTAATACTACATGTATAAATGTACAACATTTTCTTTATCCATCTTCAGTTGAGGAATATCTAAGTTGCTTCCAGGTTTTGGCTATTACTAATAATGTTGCTATGAACATAGTTGAGTGAGTGTCCTTGTTATATGATTGAGCATCCTTTGGTTATATGCCCAAGATTGGTATAGCTGCCTCTTGAGGTAGATCGACTCTCAACTTTCTGAGAAACCACCATCCCCATCCTGATATCTATAGTGGTTGTGCAAGTTTGCACTCCCTACAGCCATGGAGGAGGGATCCTCTTGGTCTACATCCTTCCCAGTATAAACTGTTATCAGTGTTTTTGATCTTGGCCATTCTGACAGGTCTAATATGGAATCTTAGAGCCATTTTGATTTGCATTTCCTTATTGGCTAAGGATGTTGAATATTTCCTTAAGTGTCTTTTGGCCATTTGAGATTCTTCTGTTGAGAATTCTCTGTTTAGATATCTACCCCATTTTTAATTGAATTATTTTGTATTTTGATGTCTAGTTTCTTGAGTTCTTTATATATTTTGAGATCAGCCCTCTGTCAGATGTGGGGTAAGATCTTTTCCTATTCTGTAGTCTGGCTTATTGACAGTGTCTTATTATGTTTTACTGAAAAATAAAAGAAAAACTTTTTGCCTTACAAAAACTTTTCAGTTTCAGGAGGTCCCATTTATTAATTCTCAATCGCAATGTCTGTGCTACTGGTGTTATTTTCAAGAAGTGGTCTTCTGTGCCACGTGTTCAAGGCTACTTCCCACTTTCTCCTCTATGAGGTTCAGTGTGGCTGGTTTTATGTTGTGGTCTTTGATCCACTTGGACTTCAGATTTATACAGATGAAGAGTGATAGATATGGATCTATTTGTACTCTTCTGCATGCTGACATCCAGTTATGACAGAACCATTAAGATTTCTCTGGGAAGGGAAAATAGGGATCAGTTTGGGGTGGGATGGAAGAGAGAGTACTGAAAGAGACGTCTTGATGGGGGGCATTTCAGGGTCACATAGAAACCTGGTGCAAGGATCACTTCCAATAATCTGTAAGGACGACCCAAGTTAAGACAGCTAGCAATAGTGGAGAGGTACCTTGAACTGATCGTCTCCTGTAATCAGATTGGTAACCACTCTAATGTCATCAGAACCTCCATTCAGTAACTAACGGAAGCAGAGGCAGAGGTCCATAGCCGAGCACTCTGCTGAGCTCTAGGAATTCTGTTGAAGAGAGGGAGGAAGGATTTACAAGTCAGGTGGATCAAGGTCATCACAGGGGAATCCACTGAGAAACTAGTCTGGGCTCATAGGAGCTCACAGACACTGGACCAATAGCTAAGAAGCCCTCATGGGACACACGTAGGTCCCCTACATATGTGTGGCATTTGTGTAGTTTCGTCTACTTGTGTGACTCAGAGCAGTGGGAGCACAGTCAATCTCTGATGCTTAGGCAAGCTTTTAGAAGTCTGTTCCTCATGCTGGATTGCCTTACCAAGTCCTTTTTTTAACTGATTTTTTTATTAATTTTTGTTGATCTCTACATTTTCTCTGCTCCCCTCCCTGCTTCTCCCCTCCCTGCTTCTCCTCTCCCCCTTCAACCCTTCCCCCAAGGTCCCCATGATCCCAATTTACTCAGGAGATGTTGTCTTTTTCTTCTTCCCATGTACATTAGATCTATGTAAGTCTTTCTTAGTGTCCTCATTGTTGTCTAAGTTCTCTGGGATTATAGTTTGTAGGCTGGTATGAGCAGAGGAACTTAGTCCCACCTTAACTTGATCGATATGCCATTCTTTGTTGACACCCATGGGAGGCCTGCCCCTTTCTGAACAGAAATTGAGGAGTGTATTGTGGGGAACAGAGAGGTTAGGGGAGGGGATAGGAGGGGAACTGTGGTCAGGTTATAAAATAAATAAATACATTTAATTAATAAAAAGGGGAAAATCCCGAGGTCCTGCCAGGTGTACTGACAATGACACCCAACTTTAATCCCAGCACTCTAAAAGCAGAAGCAGGAGGATCTCTGTGAGCTGAAGATCAGCCTGGTCTTCAGAGTGAGTTTTAGTGTAGCACAGGCCATACAGTGAGACCCTATCTCAAAAAAATCAAATTAAGGCCCTAACTGGAGTTCTTCAGGTTTCAAGGGCCTGTCCTTGAAGGGCTCTGTGGGGCTTCACTTCTTTCTTCTTTGTTTTTCTCCTTAAGGGTCTGTGAAGTCTAAAATTGTTAAGCCAAAATAAAACTTTTCTCTTAAAAAAAGAAAGAAAGAAATATTCTCAGGGTTACAAAGAAAAGTACCACCCCTCCGACTGAAATGTCACAGTAAGGTAAACTGTACTGATCAGAGGGCTGTCAGTTCTCAGAAGCCAGGCAACAAGGACACATGCCCAAGGTGGCATCCATGTCCCGACTTCGTGGGGAGCTTGACTGTTCCTCACTGGCTGAGGATTAACCTCACAATTTGCACCAATCAGTTATTTTAAAAACATAACCAAAAATGGAGGAAAGAAAGGATGCCAGGCAGAGGTGGAGTGATGGGGTGTCTGACAGTTGAATCATTTCAGGATGGTTACCTCTGGGTGAACTTGTTCTTTCCTTTGGCAAAGGAATCAGACAGAAGAAGGACGTAAGGGAAATAAGCACACTGCTGTTTTCTTGAAAGAACCAAATCTCTGCCCATGAGTTGAGTAGACAATTCTGAAAACCTGTACGTATTTAGGGGTGAGGGCAGGTAAAACTAGTTTTAACTGTGTTTAGCAGGAAAAAAAAAATTTCTTCACTACCTCTTACATGCAAATACTTTCCTCATGCTTAAAAGCTCGTGTTTTAATTATCTTTTACAGAGCAAATTTTTGTTGAAATCCAATTTATTAAATTTTTTCTTAGCCGGTCAGTGGTGGCGCACACCTTTAATCCCAGCACTGGGGAGGCAGAGGCAGGCGGATCTCTGTGAGTTCGAGGCCAGACTGGTCTAGAAGAGCTAGTTCCAGGACGGGAACCAAAAAGCTACGGAGAAACCCTGTCTCAAAAAATCAAAAAAAAAATTTTCTTTTTATTGATTAATCTTTCTTTTGGTGTCCAAGAATTATTTTTTTCTGACACTAGATCTCAAGATTTTTCTTCTATACCTTTCCCCCTAAAACTTATATGATCTTTATGTTTTACATTTTCAAAAAATATTATTGTTCTTACTGCTTTTTCTTTTGTGATGGGGGGGGGGGTGCTTTCTGCCTGTTAGGTAAATTCACTACTGCTGGATTACTGACCCTGAATATATGCTCATTTATTTTGAGCATTTTTTCTAAAGAATAAAGTTTAGGTGAATGTTCATATTCTTTTGCCTATGGATACCCAGTTATTTCTGCCTATGCATTGAAAATATCTTTACTCCATCAGATTGCTTTCAAACTAAGGTCTTGGTTGGAGATGCTGGGCAAGTTTGTTATTCTGTTGACTTGCCTATGACTTGCTCTGCTAAAGCCCTACAATCTTGAATGCTAGAACTAAGAACATGACTTCAAATGAAGTCAGTGGCTTTTTCTTCATTCACTTTCAAATTGTTTTAATTATCCTTTTTATGTATTTGATATATATTTAAAGATCTCCCTATATGCATCTCTTTGGCAGGATTTATGGGGGATCATATTCAGCTCCTCGGATCTGTTTATGGAGAGCGCATTTCCCTAGTATAATTGACTAATGTTGAAAGTGTGGTGTGTCTTCTTGTTTCTCAAGAGCTTCTTTCATCAGTGCTGTTGAGTTTTAATTGTAATTTTAATTTCCTTTTTAAAACAGAATCTCATGTAGCCAGCCTGGCTTTAAAATGACTATGTAGCTCACCTCAAACTCACTGTGTTCCTGCTCCTGCCTATTGAGTGCTGGGATTATAGGCATGGAGTTTTGAGTGCATGAATCTTGTGTGTGCTCTAGTAGCTTTGCTGTTTCTGAATATTTGGGCACAGTATCATATTTTATTATTGTGTCTATATGATTGTTAGAGTAATCCCAGTGTCACACAAAGAAACATGAGCAAAGCGAAGTAGCTCAACAAGGTGATTACTTTCAGGCAAGGATTATTATTTTTCATTATTTCCAAACCAGGCCATCCAGCACACAGAGCCAAGATGCCTCCTATTCTTTTCTCCAGTTTTAGGTTGTGACTTCATCTCTTCCCATTGGTGGGAGCTTGGCTTCACAATCTGCTGCAGTTAACAAACCAGCACAAAGGGGAAGTTTCAGGAAAAATTTTATTACATCACTGCATTTTCAATGCTAAAATTGGCACTTGGTTTTAGTAATAACATCCCAAGAATTGCTCCAGGGTCATGTGTATTTTGGTGAATGGGATTGAAAGGAGACTGTGGGTGGTGTGTGACCACTGTTGGGTAGTCAATCTGCAAATTCATCTTCTGGTGCTGGAGGGAGTGTTATGGGCTAGGAAGAGCCATGTTATCACACACCTTAAATTAATTTAAGAAATTTGAAATTGGGTTGAAATACTGGAAAAGCATTGGGTAAATTGGTTTAGAGTAGAATTTAATATTTTTGCATGTACTCATGTCCTTTGATAATCTAAGTTGGTTTTACCTTCTTAAAATATTTTAAGTACATAAAATTGAGACTGAAGAAATGTCTGATTGGTTAAGAGTATTTGATATTCTTATAGAGGACCTGGGTTTGGTTCCCAGCACCCACATTAGGTGGCCTACAATTGATGCTCTCTTCTGGCCTTGCCAATATATATGCCCCTACCCAACACACAATTAAAATGAAAGTAAACATATTAAAAACATATAAAATAATATATATTATATAAGAAACAAGTTGCGTTCAAAGTTTCCAACACGTGTGTTTTGTGCTGTTAGCAAGTCCATAGCTGCTGACATTCACTGTGATCTTTATTCTACAGCTGTAGCTGAACAAATACAATATGTAAGTTATAGGTTAGTGAAAAGTAAGTTTTGACTTTTTCTCTCCATCTCAATTTATAACTTTGGGTCTTACCTACAGAGTCAGTGCCTGTTTTTGTTTGTCTCAGGTTCAAAGCTCTGTGGGTAATTTGGTTTGACATGTCATGGCTCATTATTCCTGAGAACAACAAAGATCTGGTCTGTATCAATATCTGCCACAGAGGCATGCCGAAGAACTGCCCCATTGTCTTGCAAATTGACAACCTGAGAAGCCTAGAGGATGAAGAAAGCCTGAAGCATCTCTCATCTGGATATAAGAGGCTCTGAAGCACAAATCAGCTGAAATGCCATCTGTAAGGTTTTTTTTTATATTTTTATTTAGTATTCCTTTCTTTAATTTCTTAAAACATGAGATCTTAAGGTAAAGAACAAAAGAATGAAGCTCACAAAACAGCATGAAGCATTCAATTTATTTATTTGAGAACTAAATGAACTCACCAATGATGTCTGATAACATCAGGCATGCCTTTTAGAGGGAGAGAAAGGATGTATTTTGAACCCAAGCTGAGCATGTCAATTATTGAATGAATCACAGTAAGCAGCCTTCCCTGGCTGTTGCCTGGACACGGATTCAAACTAATGCTGGCCATCCTTTGCTAACTCACAAAAGTTAAATAAAAACAGAAACAAGTAAATTTAGCTAATTTGATGTTACATTTGATCCTAGAGAATGGGTTACTGCTTCAAGACATGGATTCCCTGGCTCTAACTACATAATTCTTATAGCTGTCTCCAAGTTGAAACAGACAGAGTCAGAAGAATAGATATTTTGGGGCTACATAGACACGGTTTTGCTATTTGTACAGTTCACAGGTTTTATAAGTAGTATTAGTGCCATTGAAGGCTTTACTATATAGGGAATTTTACATGTGTGTTTATAAACTAGCATTTAACTGTTGTCTTAGGGTTTCTGTTGCTGTGAAGAGACACCATGACCAAGGCAAGTCTTAAAAAGGCAAAATCTTTAGTTAGGGTGGTTTACATTTTCAGAGACTTAGTCCATTATCATTATGGTGTGACATGGTGGCATGAAGGCAGACATGGTGCTGGAGAAGGAGCTGAGAGTCTTTGCATCTTGATTCTCAGGCAGCAGGAAGTGATCTGTCTCAGTAGGGATGATTTGAGCATATATGACACTCCAGAATCCATATCCTAGAAGAAAAGAACTGACTCCTTTAGTGATGGGCACACACACACACACACACACACCCTACCTCCAGAACACAAAATAAATAAATGAAATAAAATGTTTAAAAATTCTAATTAGTGAATCACAAATGAATAAACCTTTTCAAAAAGATTTAACTTATTTTGAAAATAAAGTAGATTTCTATATACAGGTTTCAAAACACCACAGTAGACTATTTAAAAATACTAATTTTTAAAAATTTATGTGTACATGTATAGGTCTATGTCGCATGTATATATCCATGCCACATGTATAGCAGTACCAATGAGAGCCAGAAGAAAGTTTCAGATCAGTTACGGTAGGTGTGAGTCATCTGACATGGGTGCCAGGAACTGAACTCTGGCATTCTGTGAGAGCAGCAGATACCAGTGCACCACCTTTGCAAGTGCCATTAAGTGTTTTACAGAATAGTTTTGTTGAAATAAAACCTATACATCATATAAAATCATGCTTTTTTGCTGGTTGGGGAAAAGTTGGAACTAGAAAGTATTATAATGGCCTGAGTACCAACAGCACTGTGACTGGGTTCAAGCCTGTATGAGTACCTTGAGGTTTCTTTAACCTGCAAAAAGAATTATTAGGTATGCAAAATTTAAAATATTTCAGTTTTATTGTTCTGTACCTTATAGCTTCTGCCTTTGAAAAAAGGTACTTCAACTCTAATACTACTAAAATAAGCACTCATCTGGATTATCCAATTCCTTCATGTTCTCCTCCCTTCTTCCCTTCTCCCCTCCTCTTTCCCTTCCACCTTCCCTTCTCTCCCCACCCCCATGTTCACAATGTTGAAAACAAGTAGGAAGACAACGTATAGAAAGCATATCGTGGTAACTAGTGATGAAATGGCTACAGCATGGTTACTAACGAGACTGGTAAGCACTGAAACATGTGTGGTGAGTAAATGTGTAGCAGTGACTATTATTTTATTTTTAAAAGTCTCTGTTTTTTCTCCAGATCATACACTCTGAGCTCTCCAACTTCCTTTATGAGGCTTCCTCTGTAAAACTCCCGATAATTCTTGCTACAATCATGGCTTTGTAAATACATACGACTCAAACCAAGCTCATGTGTGCACATTTCCCTTGATACATGGTGTGCTGTATGCCCCAGAATGCTCTACTCCTGCCTCAACCTCCCAAGTATTTTAGGCATTCTGATAAATGCAGTTCTACTTGATTTCTGGGTTCTTTCAGTGAGGCATTGTATTTGGATCTCAAGGTATGCACAGCTGGTCAAAAAGCCAGATGTGTAAGTAAATTACATGCATTAGTATCATCAAAAATAACAGAGAAGTGTCATTGGGGAGGAAACAGATCACAACAGAAACATCCTTGTACTTACAGACTTAGGGGTTGTCCTACCAATTATAATTTGAATAGAAATGCCCCCCTCTCAAATACTTTGCTCTTAAAGGGTTGGCTCCTGACTGGTCGCAATGTCACTATCTGGGATTGCTTTGAAGTCTGTTCTTGGGAACTGTATCTTGCCCCAGGCTGGTCTCTCTGGTGTTCTCTCTGTTTTCTTGATGCCATGACGTAAACTGCTTTCTTCTGCCAGCTCTCTCTACCATGATGCTGAAATTGTATGCTAAATGAGTGTCTGCTTCCTTGTGTTGTTAAGCTATTTGGTCACAGCAATGTGAAAGGATCTACTAGAGAACATTTGTTCTAGAATTATACCTATATAAGTGCACCTATATAAGTGTACCTATGGAAGCTCATTGCTTTGACTACACCTGACCATGTGGTTCTCAAGTCCATGGAGGGGGCTTGTGGGAAGAATTTAGAGAAAGTCCATAATTCTGTCAGCAGAGCAACAGGAGGATGTGTTAATGGGAACTCATAACACCAAAATGCTGATGGCAGTGTGCATAGTGGTTTCCAATTCCTCCTCCCCTCCCAACTCTAGTTAAGATGTCGGACACAAGGACTGTTTCAGATGCAACGATAGGGAGATGGTGACCTGGAAAGTGCTCCAAAGACCAGAACTCTGAGGCAAATGTGGATCTGGAAAATGAGTACTGTAATACCAGCACATTAATAGAAGACCGCAAAGCAGCATCAAGTCACATCTAAGTTTTGGAGCTAGAAGGTGAAGGAGAAGCAGAAGATCAAGATAAACTCAAGTTGATAAACTTGCCAGGGATAAAAAGATAATAGCTGTTGGCCTGTGTTCCGGGGGCAAATAAAAGGCTAGTCTGAAAAAAAAAATCTCTGAACTCTATTCTTGAGTATATCTGTAATTCCAACAAGATAGATGCACTGCCTCAAGTTTATAAAACAACACTGGAAGCTCTGAAGACTGTAATACATAAAGTTTGCAAAATTATATTTAGAATAAGAAAAATATGGAAAGCATTAACAAAATTTATGACAGTTATATCAATCTTGTCAGAATGATGATGGGGAAAATGACCTAAAAAAGGTATCCAGTTATTAGGAATTCAAATATATGCAACACAGAAAATAACAAAACCCTTCACATTGAGTCCACTATCCCTCATCTGCTGATTATGGAATCATCTGAGAATGTGGTATAAAGTATACTTGAGAGAAGGTCATTTCAAAAGATGTCCACATTTTTTTTAAGCTTACAATAATTATGATGAATCAGAAAGCCCGAGACACAGTAGTGGTTTAAACCCTTGATCTTAGCAAATATGCTAATGAAATCAGGAAGGAATGCATTTGACTCATAGGCAGATAGCTGTAGAAAAATGATCCGGAAGTTCTAGCTGTGATGGATTTGCACACGTCTCTTAGAGTAATGACATCACGGAATGTGAAAAGATTCTAAAAATAAGCCACAGCAGCGTCATGGATGACCCGTTCATATAAGTATGTGCTGTGCAGCTTTTATTAAATAAGAACGCAAGTACTCATAAAATTGATTAATCCTTGCACCGGAATACATAGTCCTTATATTTGTAAGGAGTTAGACACCCCATGTAGCTGATGTGGAGAGCTGGCCCCTACAGTGCATATTGGAGAACAGCGTTCATGACCAAATAATCCGATCAAACAACTCATTGAGCTGGAGCATCAGCAGAGGGGTGGTGGTGCATGATGTTCTACTGCCCAAGATAAATTCTCTGAACTACACTATGGTCAGTAAACTGGCTTAATAGGGAACAAGCTATGGAGAGACGCTTAAAGCAACAGTGCTAAGGAAAAATTCAGAAAGAACTGGAGGGGCAGGACTCCTGTTTGTTGCTGAGTCCTGGAAATGTGATAGACATGTTATTTTGATCAGCTGGTTTACATTTTGCTGCTGAATTATTCCAAAAAAAAAAACAAAAACAAAAACAAAAAAACAAAACAGTTTTAATCTCTGGAAGAGCAGACCTCTGTGGAATTTATAATGCAATGACATGCTCCAAACATGTGGCATCATGATATTTTGTCACAGGGAACATAATCAGACAGGTGATCTGTGTAGAGATTTAAACACACTGACATGTTACTGTTAATTAAGGTTTGTTTGTTTGTTTTTGTTGTTTGATTTTTTTTTTCAGACAGGGTCTCACTTTGTAGCTTTGGCTGGCCTGGAACTGGCTAGAGAGATCAGGTGAGCCTCAAATCTCTAGAGATTTGCCTGGCTTGGCTTCCCAACTGCTAAAGCTAAAGGCCTATATCACCCACCTGTTTGTTACTTAATTTCAACATATTTACCTGCAGAAATTCTCTCACAGATGATCTGTAGTAGTTTGATATTCACACTCTTTTGGACACTTATTTTTCTCATGTATAAATAAAAATATTTGCTACAATTTGCAAACTATCAGTTCTCCTAAAATGTGTGGGTATCTTTCTGTTCCTGTAGCTAGTAAAGCCTAGACAGACCCATAATGAGAGCAACACAGTTTCTCAGGTTCCTGCAGCAGAGAAAATAATGAGGCTCAGAAACTGTCTGCGTCTTGGTGAGTTTTTATTACATTTGATGTTACTCTTAGACATTTCAGATTATTTTATTTCCAGTTAAGATTTTAAAAGCTTAAAAATGAAGAGTTAGCATTTTTGTTTGTTTTCAAGACAGGACCTTACTATGTAGTTTTTGTTGGCATGGAACTAAGTATGTAGACCAGCTTGGCCTCACACTCACAGAACCCATCTGCTTCCCGAGTACAAGATAGGCTCTATGGGTTGTCACAGACAAGGCCGTAGAATTAGGGCTGCCAAGACCCATTCACGCTCATATCATGTAATCATGTGCCAGGATGCTAGACAGAACTACAGGATTTAGGGTTTGCCTTTCTGGGTTCTGGTCTTGCTTTGGTCTGACCTTCTGTGGGATTGGTCTTGTATGCCCTCCTTCAGTTCTTCTCTTTTGTAATAAGAATCTTTACTCAGGGCTTAAGCACTTGAACAATGTTAGAAGTGGCAAGACTTGGAGTCTCTTGGAGACGGACTAAATGCATTTTGTGTTTGATGATCATTAAACTTTTGGTGCCTGGTAGAATGTTCATGTTTGAATAAGCCATGTGCTTTGTCTGAAGCTGTGGCCTTAATTTAGAAGGCTCTATCATTTTAAGAGGTAGGACCTAGGTTGAGGAAGTGAGTCACTAGCAACACTTGGAGGCTCTATCTTTGGCCCCTCTCTATCTATCTCTTTGCTCCCTGGACACTATGATGTGATCTGTTTGGCTTCACCAGACCTTCTCTACCATGGTATACCAAAACCCCAGAAACCATAAACTAAGCAAATATTTCCTCTCCTAAATAGTTGTCAGATTTTTTATTTGTAGAAAACAACAACGACAAAACAAAAACAAACAAAAACCTACCCAGTGCCTTTATTCACTCATTTATACAAGATGCGGTTTTCAGAATATGGCATGGGAAGCTTAAGCCATTAAAAGCATTGGGGATTATATTATTCTAGACATCCTTTCTTTTTTTTTTTTTGGGGGGGGGGTTTTCGAGACAGGATTTCTTTGTGGTTTTGGAGCCTGTCCTGGAACTAGCTCTTGTAGACCAGGCTGGTCTTGAACTCACAGAGATCCGCCTGCCTCTGCCTCCCGAGTGCTGGGATTAAAGGCGTGCGCCACCACCGCCCAGCGACATTTTTGCCTGCTTGCCTTCAGTCTCACTAGCAAGTTTATCTTTACTGTTGTTGTGGCAAGTATTAATTCCAACTCCTTCAGGATTCCAACATAGACTGAAGAAGGCATACAGTACCAGATTGGAACTGCTACGACATCAAAACTCATGGAAAGAACAACAGACTGAATTCTCAGCCTTTCTATAACCAGACAGTCATTACTGGACTACTCAAACCACAACCTATGGGACAGTCTAATAATGCAATATGTATATGCATACACACGGACACACATTCATTGTATTATGTATGTTCCTTTAGAGAACTCTGATACACTAATGTTTGATAAATGAGGTGAAAAAGGTAAAATTATTTTTCTTGCTTTGCATGTGAATGGAGTATTTTATGGAGGTTAAGAGTATTTTCCATGGATTTATATGACAGCTTAAAATTACTGAGACATTAAGTCTATCTATTAAAGAATGCAACTTTCCTATAATAGTTGAATTCATAGATTGAAGGAAATATTTGAAATTCTTATGAATCAAAATGTTTGGTCCAACTGTATAAGGAAATGATGGGGATATACTTGGGGTTAAAGGATTTAAACAGGTATAGGTTATAGGAATGAGAGAGGCAGTGAAGAGTATAAGAAAGATCAAGAGATATGAAAAAGAATCATGGGAACCCATGCATTTGTAAGCCAGTTTTAAAAGCAAATTGAAGAAGAGTTTCAGTGGATATTCCTTGTACTAGTAGGTAATGTCCTCAGAAGCCATAGGTTTAATAAGCAAAAATTCCAGTGCCAAATATGGGATACATCTTTGTGAGTTATTGGTCAGGGAGGACCCAGAGTGCCCTCTTCAAGCAATACAGGTCATTGCCATTGCTCTTGATTGTCTACCAGAACCAGAAAGTAGAACTTTTGCTGAAGACACTACTTACTTGGTTGCAGGATTCAAAGAAATCCAGCAGGAAGTGAGATGGAAGATCTCTTCCCACTATCTAACTTTTATATTCTAGGAGTTGCTATGTATACATGAGTGAGAAAAATAACCAATAGTCTTACCAAGCTGTGGATCCTGCATGCCACAATAATGATCTATGCAATAATATATTGGACAGTGGTCTGGGTTTCTAAAAGAAAGCAGACTGAGCAAGCCAGTACGCAGCACCCCTCCATGGCTTCTGCATCAGCTCCTGCCTCCAAGTTCCTGACCAATTTGAATTCCTGCCTTGGCTTCTCTCAATGGACTGTGATTCAGAATATGTAGGGCAAATAGCTCTTTCTTCCCCACATTGCTTTTTTTTTTTTTTTTTTTTTTTTTGGTTTTTCGAGACAGGGTTTCTCTGTGGTTTTGGAGCCTGTCCTGGAACTAGCTCTTGTAGACCAGGCTGGTCTCGAACTCACAGAGATTCACCTGCCTCTGCCTCCCGAGTGCTGGGATTAAAGGCGTGCGCCACCACCGCCCGGCCCCACATTGCTTTTGATAATGTTGTTTCATCACAGCAATAGTCACCCTCATTAAGACAGGAAGTGAAGGTGAATCAAGGAAGAGTTGGAGGTGAAAGCATGAGTATGGTCAAAGTATACTATATTAAATTCTAAAATAATAATAAAATATTTAAAAACTGAAAATTAGCTTTACTTTTGGAACAATATTTCAAAAGACCAAAATGTTGATTTCATATAAATAGAAAATAAAATTGTAGAGAAGAAAGTCTGGGGAGAGAAAAGGGAAATAAGTCATGAGCACAGTGGGTACAAATCCACATATGGTTGCAATCAGTCCTGGTTTTGGGCGGCACAGTACGATAAATATTAAATTTAATATATTCTGTACTTAAAAATAGGTAGAAGAGAGGATTTTGAATATTCTTAGCAAAAATAACAATGAAACATGAGGTAATATAGCTGTAAGTACCTATATCAAAAAATTAAAAGGAAGAAAAGTAAATGACTTGATGATGCAACTCAAAAATTGGGGAAAACAAGAACAAAACAAACCCGTTGGCAAAAATATCAAAAATTAGAGTAGAAATCAATGAAATAGAGACAATATGAAGAAGCAATGCATCTAAGACCTAGTGTTTTGAGAAGATAAACAAGATTAACAGACACCCTGCATGACTAACCTAACAAAAGAAAGAAAGGACCCATATAAGTAGAATCTGAGATGAAGAAGGCAACACTACAGCAGACATCAAAGAAAATCAAAATAGTTTAAAAGAATATTTTAAAAACATGAGCTTATTAAAGATGGAAAGTCTAAAATAAACTGGTGACTTTCTATATTCAGTTAAACCATAGAAATTAAACCAAAAACATATCAACAACATAGAAAGGCCCATAACAAATTAGAAGAATGAAATAGTAATAAAAATCCTTCCAGATAAAAAAATGTTTAGATAAATTCATGGCAGAATTCTACCAGATTTTCAAAGAAAATCTATAGTAAATTCTTCTTAAAATATTTTTGAAAAGGAGAGAGAAAAGAAAAGAAACAGAAAATACACTCCCAAATCATTTATCATTCTTACATTGAGATCAGATAAAGACACCTAAAATAGAAAAAGAAAGAAAACTGTAGACCAATGTTCTTGATGAACATAGTCTCAAAAATATTTAGTAAAATACTTGTAAACAGACCACAGGCATGCATCGGAAATAATATTCCACATAATCAAGTTGGCTTTATTCCTGAATTTCAGGGATGTCTCAACTTATACAAATGAATGAATATAATAAACCACATTAATGAACTTCACAGAAATCAGTTGAACATTTTGTGTGACTTAAAATAATATGATGCCTATCTAGCTTCAGGCAGGTCTTGATATGTTCAAGAACTAACCCCGAGATGGTGTTGAGTTGCTAGAGAACAAGCTCCGAGTTTTGACTCCTGGAAGCACAAAGCTGCTGTCTAGTGATAGGCGATTTGGAAGGTTGGGGATGGTCTCTAGGAGAGCACAGTAGTGCTCCCGAGACAGGACTTCTCTGGTCTTGTGCTGTCACCCATTGCAAGTGTACTTGAGACTCCATGTATGGTCTTGGTCTCAGTGATCTTGGAACTTCTGCCGCTGTCACTGGGCCCACAAAGGCCCACTTGTCAGCACTAGTTATTGGTCATTGCTCTCAAGAACCTCCTGGGGCTGGAGAGATGGCTCAGTGGTTAAGAGCATTGCCTGTTCTTCCAGAGGTCCTGAGTTCAATTCCCGGCAACCACATGGTGGCTCACAACCATCTGTAATGAGGTCTGGTGCCCTCTTCTGGCCTGCAGACATACACACAGACACAATATTGTATCCATAATAAATAAATAAGTAAATATTTAAAAAAAAAAAAAAGAACCTCCTGGACCTCCATCAGTGTCCTCCTCACTGTCTGCCATAGCTGAAGGATTGTCATAGGGTAAGTCTGTGATCTTCAGAAGCATCATCCTCAGAGAGGATTCCCCAGAGCAACCCTGCAGTGTAGTGGGCTACAGAACTGTAGTTATGCCATCTTGTAAAAGTATTTTCAAGAGTATTTTAATTGCTAAAACTATCTTGGATAAAATAGTTCTCTGGTCACTTAAACCAGATATAAATTCCTAGAGTAAATTAGTCTCTGCCAGCTACAAAGAAGAGTAAACTGGTCTCTGGACTAACTATAAATTCCTGTACAATGTGACCCTGGCCTTAAGGTTAACAGCCTGACCACTTAACTGCTTAACCTTACTTGCCTTGGATTTCCCTTATGGTCAATTTTAAAACCTAAGCTAAATCATAGCTATAATTTAACGTTATGCTCTCTCCCAGGCCCCGACTTGGAGAGCAATCTATGTGTGTTTGTATGTGTCCAATGATAGTCATTTGTTGAAAGCAACAAATGTCTATATGTGTTTCTTGTGTTTTTGCTTGGTCTCTCTCTCTTCTATTTGTTTGTCTGTTCATTTTCTTTTACTATTATTTTTAGATGTCTGTTTTCTAATGGGAGAATAAAATGGTGTCGATTTGGATGGGTGGAGAGGGAGGAGGACTCTGGGAGGAGTTGGGGGAGGGGAAACAACAAGCACAATACATTGTACGAAAAACTGCTTTCAATAAAATAAAACAAACAGACACAAACCAAAATAGGTTGAAAGCAACCTTAAAAAAAACATCAGCCATAAATATTGGAAGCCACATACCAATATTGCATGATAACATTTGTTTGTTGTCTGGGTCAGTTGGAGTCAGTGACTTAGTCCTTTGTAAAATTTTGTTAAACGTTTTTGTAAAAGTGCCCCTCATTGCTTCCCTCATGTGATTCTTTCTGTGCTGCTCTGTAATGGTAGAGCAAAGCCCTTTGTTAGAGACACACACAGTTAGACCCACACTCAGCATACACATTATACACACACAGACAGACATTTTGTGTACCTCAGAACTCATTTTCTGAATGCTTTCATGTAAAATGGTATTCAGGCAGCCACAGATTCACACACACACACACACAGCAGACAGATTATTGACAGGCAACTATGAAAGACACAGGAAAAGAAGAGCAGAGAATCCCAAATCGAGGCTCACTCTTAGTTAAATTACTCCAAAGGCAAGTAATTTCCTTTTCTTAACGTGACAGTACTCCCAGGTTCTTACTAATGCATTCAACACTGGGAAAGGCATAATGAGTTGGGGGCTGCAGAAGCCCAGCTTGAGCAAGTACTGCAAAGAGGGAGCTTATGCACACACCTGTGCTGTCCTAATGGGTTTGATGAAAAAAAAAATCACCTAAAAATTTTATTTGAGTCTTTGTTGTTTGAATATGAATATATGAGGCAGTGAATCAAGGCTTCATTTCAAAGTTTTAAGATTTTTTTTTCTCTCAACCTTCTGAGCAGCAATTTAATTAGATGTATTAGTCATGTCGCTGGCATAGTGTATCAGACACTGGGTGTTAAACCAATTTACACAAAAGGTCAGCCTTTCCTGTCAATATCCTCTCCAGGATACACTCTTGGCATGAATTTTAGAATTGCACTTTGAGAAGGCACCGTCATGATGTGCTCAGACGAGAAGATGAGGGTGTAGGAGAAGTTAAAGGTGAGTATCTCTCCTGTGCTGGGATTCAGACTTAAAGTCTGCATGTGCTAGATGAGTGCTTCACCACTGTTCTGCTGCCCCCTGCAAGTTTTATTTTTAAAACTTTTTAGAAGACAAAGTATGGAGGCTAGGATCACTTCAAACCCTGGGTCATCCTGTCCTAGCCTTTTGAGTACAGGGGTTTTGTTGTTGTTTGTTTGTTTTTGATGGAAGTGTATTTCATCAATTTTTCATGATGTAATTATGTATTTTAGAGTCAGCATAAGTACAATAAATAAATAATGTGGTGGAAATAAATCAAAAGAAACTTGCCTTCCCTTTCACAAAATAAGCTAAGTAAATTTAAATTCTTTTTCCCAAAAATGAGACTGTTAAGCACAGAATGAGCCATCCTTCACAGACGTGAATATTTTGATAGAGTTTCAGGCATAGGTTTGGAATTCCTCCTCTGATAATCTGATATACAAAGTAATTTTGTTAAAGTTTTAATAAGACAAATACTGTTTTAAAGTAGTTTGGTACCTCTATTCACATTAAGCTACTCCTTTCCTTAATCTTTGATTTATTATATACATTATAAGCATTAACATTATGGAATCCACCCACACTATGAAACTCCTTCATCTAAAACCACTTCAGTTTAATTCCCACAGTATGTGCATAAATTTATATAAACATGTAAAATTAGATATAAATAATGTTTGCAAATGCATAATGTGAATATATTTACTATTCCAGCAGATACCTTATATTGTGAACAATTTTGTGATTTAGACATGGAAGAGTATTTCTTTAATTTTAATAACACCTATTTATTGTGTATGTGTACATATGTTTGTGGCTGTGTTTGTGCCTTGGAGGGTGTGGAAGTTGTTATGCCCAAATCCACGGGGTCCCCACAAAAGCCAACAAAGGAGTCCCATGTGTAAAAGCAAAGAGACTTTATTTTAATCAAGTTTGTAAATTGGGTCTCTCCACATGTCCAATGTATTGGAATATCCGGAGAGCCTCGAGCTCAATTAGAATTGGGTTTTTATAGTAGTAAAGGTGGGGGTGAGGAGTTCTGAGGTTCAGAACCTCTGATTGGCTGACATCTGTCTAGGGGTGTCCTGGTGAATGTGCGCTGGCAGGTGTCTCTACAGCTCTTGGAATGCCCTACATTTCCTTTGAATGGTCTGTTCTTGGGTGGGGGTTGGGCAGTCTTGGCCTGTGGTTCCTCTTGCAGCCAGGCATTGTCTTAGGGTAAACTATTGAGACTCCAGGCTTTATTTAAATTCACGGATGGCTATAGTCCCAGGTGATAATGGTTGGAAGTAAAGAACTTCCTTTGGGTAACCTGCCCAGACTTAGCTTATCATGGCTGGCCCCACAGTGGTTAGACAAGTTTTGCGAGTTGGTTCTCTCCTTTCCCATGTGGGCACCAGGGACTGAACTCAGATCCTCAAGGATGTACTCTTCTCCTTACTGAGCCATCTTGTCAACCCCCAAAAGGGGATTTTTTTTTTTTTTTTAAAAGAGACTCATTTGCCTTTTGTTTTCCTAATTTTTTGCTATGGGAGTTTGCTGTGCCACCCACCCTCCCTTTATTTTCTTTTTCTTTTATATATATATTTTTTTTTCTTATATATATATATATATATTTATTATGTATACAATATTCTGTCTGTGTGTATGTCTGCAGGCCAGAAGAGGGCGCCAGACATCATTACAGATGGTTGTGAGCCACCATGTGGTTGCCAGGAATTGAACTCAGGACCTTTGGAAGAACAGACAATGCTCTTAACCTCTGAGCCATCTCTCCAGCCCCTCCCTTTATTTCCTATGTGTCTGGCTCATCATTCCACGTCCAGCCAGTGTAGAAATGCTCGGCTGCATCTGGTTCTGCTTTACTTTAAACAAGAGTTATTTTGTTGTCAAGTTAAAAATTATCATGTGGTAGGAGAAAGAAAAGAGAGGAAAGAAGGGTTTCTTGTTTTGCCCACACACATGTTTTTGGAAATTGAAGTATGAGAACAATTTATGAAGTTTGAACACGGCAAGTTTCCCATTTAATTTCATTAACTAAGAAGAAGAGTTGGGAATGGCTGAACATTTGATTTTTAGCTCTACTTTAGTTTTCCTGTACAAATTTTACTTGATATTCAAATAATAAGGAGAACCCACACTGAGGGTCATCATTTTCTAATCACAGATGATGGATTTGTGTGCAGTTTAATTCATCATGAATTGAGAAATAACTTCAGTAACACATAGGGTGAGAGATGAGTTTTATCTCAAGGCCTTTTACCACCCACACTTCAGACCTCTCCATTCACGGACTGATTAGAAGACCGTGCCTACCACTTTTCTAATTTGTGCCTGGGATGGAAGCTCAGCAAAAATATCTTCAGACATTCCCCTTCAACAGTTCCTTTTGCAACTTTAACGAGTTTCTTTGAAGTATAAAAAGTTTTACTAGGTGGCTAGGTAAACATTTTGGTTCATGGATTAAATTCTCCCTTTAGGTTCAGTTTGTAACACATAAGTCTGTGGGCCTGAATGTTTACTAAAGATTTCAAAAGAATATGAGCATAAACTCGGATGTTCATGAAACCAGGGATGAGGTGTGTATTGACTAGCTGCTGAATCTTTCTCATGAAGCTGGCTAACCATGCTTTCATATGATTGATACAATTAAGTAAATACATCTTCTATTTTTCAGGAGGGTCTGAAGAGCATCTGGCCTATGTACAAAAAATGCAAAGTAAATGCTGTACATTTCAGAAGAGCGAGGAAGCCAGCATTGGTTGAAGATCAGTAACTCTGTCTTTCTGTGGAATCAGTCCGTCATTACACAGTGGTTTTTGTACTTGATGCTGAGCACAAAATTTTACTGAGTAAAATCAATACTGAGGCACTTCCTTGGGAAGTGAAGCATTCTGGCTACCAATGTTTCTCTGTGTTCTTAAAATTTAGTGAAGCACGTAGTTTATCCATTTCTTTTTATCCATTTTTCAGGTTGGTAATGTACAGGTTTTTAACGAATTTCTTTATGATTCTCTGGATTTTCATGGTGCATGTTGTTATGTCTTCTTTCATCCTTAATTTTATTAGTTTGGATTTTCTTTCTCTGCCTTTTACTTAATTTGACTAAGGAATTGTCAGTCTTACCAACGTTCTCAGAGAACAACCTCTTTGTTCTTTTTGTTCCTTTGACTGTGTGTGTGTGTTATTGATTTCAGCCTTGGCTTTGATTATTTCTCACCATGTATTCCTTTCAGATGCTATTTCTTCTGTTTTTTTTTTTTCGTAGAACTTTCCAGTTGTTTTTATGCTACTAATATGAGTTCTCTCCAACTTCTTTTTTTTTAATGTAGGCATTTAGTGTGAAGAACATGCCTCTTAGAACTATCTTCCTTGTGTTCCAAAAGTTTGGGATGTTGTCTTTTCATTTTACTCATTTCTAAAATATTTTAACTTCTTTTTAATTTATCTCTTAACCTATTTTTCATTCAGTACTAAGTTGTTCAATTTACATGAGTTTGTAAACTTTCTAGTGTTGTTGATATATAGCTCTAATCTGTGGTGGTCAGGTAGGTTATTTCAATTATGAAGGGTGTTATTTCAATTTTCTTGTGTCTTTTGAGTCTTGCTTTGTGTCCAGTTTTGGAGAAATTTCTATGAGCTAGAGAGAAGAATATATATTCTTTTAATTTGGGGTGAAATATTCTATAAATATCTACTAGGTCCATTTGGTTTATGACATCCTTTATTTCTAGCATTTCCATTTAGTTCTTGTCTGGATGACCCGTCTGTTGGTGAGAGTGGGATATTAAAATTCCCCACTATCAATGTGTGAGGGCCAATATGTATTTCAAGCTACAGTGTAGTGTTTCTTTTATGAACTTGGGTCCCTTTGTGTTTTGTGCATACATGTTAAGAATTACCATATTCTTTTGGTAGTTTTTTTTTTTTCCTTCTGATGAGTATATAGTGTTTTTTTCCTATCTCTTCTGATTAGTTTTGGTATGAAGTCTATTTTGTCAGATATACCAGTTTGCATCTTAGGTATATTTTCTTGGAAGAGCATTTCCAATCTTTTATCCTGAGGTGACAATATGTCTTTGAGGTTAAGGTGTGCTTCTTGGATGCAGCAGTAGGCAGGATGCATATATATATGCATGCAGTTTTGGGGTGTGTGGTTAATCTCTTCATGTTGAAGCTTTCCTTCCAGTACATTCTGTGGGTTAGCTTTATAGATAGATATTTCTTGTATTTGGTTTTATCATGGAATGTCTTTCTTTCACCATCTATTGTGATTGAAAGTTTTGCTGGGTGTAGTAGTCTAGCATCTGTGGTCTCTTAGGGTCTGGGGAACATATGGCAAGGCCCTTCTTGCTTTTAGAATCTCCACTGAATAGTCAAGTATTATTAAAATAGGTCTGCCTTGATATGTTACTTGGTCTTTTTCCTTTTCAACTTTTAATATGAATTGTTCTCTGTGTTGACTATTTTGATTACTATATGTCATGGGGACTTTCTTTTCTGGTCCAGTCTACTTAGTATTTTCATGCTTCTTGTACCTTTCTGTTTCTTTAGGTTAGGGAAATTTTCTTCTATGATTTTGTTGAAAATATTTTATTTGCTTTTGAACTGTGTTTCTTCTCCTTCCTCTGTTCTTATTATTTGCGAATTTGTTCTTTTTACAGTGTTCAGTTTTTCTGAATGTTTTGAGCCTGGATTATTATTAATTTAGACAACATTTTCTTTGGCCGAAGTGTCCATTCTTTTTCCATCTTTTCTTCAATACCTGGAATTCTCTCTTCTATCTCTTATTTATGTTTGTAAAGCTTGCCTCTGAAGTTCTTGTTTGAGTTACTAAATTTTTCATCTCCAGCTTTCCCTCTGTTTGGGTTTCCTTTGCTGATTCTATTTCTGTTTTTATGTCTAGAATTGCTTCTTTTCATTTCATTCCACTACTTGTTAATATTTTTATTAGTGGATATGTTCATATCCTCATTATGGGCCTCTAACATATCCATAAAGGCTATTTTGAAGTCCTTAACTTGTACATCAGCTATATTATTTATCCCAGGTCCTACTGTAGTAAAGTTGCTAGTCTTTATTTGAGAAATGTTTTCTTGACTGTTATTGTGTTTTTACCCTGATTTCTAGGCATCTAGGTTTGGGACAAATGTAATTCTGGGTGTTGATATTTGGTCTTGCCTTTGTTGGATGGGCGTTCCATAGGTTGGTTTCTGTTATCCTCTCTGGTTCTTAGGAGAGTGTGGTGGCTGTGTGTTGCCTAGTAGGGAATGCTTTTGAGACTCAACCAGCTGAGGCCACTGCGGGTTCCAGGTCAGCTGCGGGTGCCAGCTTCTAGGCAGTGATATTTAGGAAGAAGGGTGGCTAGAAGCAGAGACTTAGGGAGTCCACAGGAGGAAGGAAAGGAGGGTGTGTCATCAGGATCTACATAGTCTCCTGGGAATGGAGACAGAGATGTGGTCTGCTGCAGACCTGGGGATGTGACTGTGGGACTGGATTTAGAGGACAGGAGGGAGAGGGAATTTAGTCTACCTGTTTCCCTGGCTGGCATGTATGGCGTGTTCCTCAGGGAACGGCTGTAGAATGTGGCAGTGGAGACAAAGGGATGGGGTGGTGAGGAAGGTGGTAGAGATCTCTGTGATCTGCTGGAGATGGGGGTAGAGAGGAATGGGAGGCTGCAGTGGGTGGTCTGCTACAGAGTGGGGTTGAGACTGGTGCATTGGATTTGGAGGAGAGGGGGAGACTGAATATCACCTACCTGCTTCCCTGACTGGTGTAAAAAAATCTAGTTTTTAAAGTAGAAGTATCTGAAGAGGGCAAAGTAATAAATAATATTATTAGTAAGCACAATCATGATAAAATGGGCATAAAGTATATTGGATTAAATATTTTCTCAGATGAACTATTTGATAATAGTGTTTCAACCCTTGTTTCACCAACAAACTTTAAAAATGTAAATTTAGTCCCTGCTGCATTTATTGAACACCATGACACCAAATGGCAGGAATTTATAGCTTATTCAGAGACCCACACATATAAGCAAATTACTTTACACACAGAGGTACAGTTATGACATCAGAGAAATAATGTGGAGGAGGTATCAGAACCAAACTTACTTGCTGAAGTGCTGAACCATCTCATTTGTTCTTCCGTTCATTTACGTAGCTTCCAGCTCTCAGGAAATGCCATGGAGCTGAAATCAGAAGAAATGATAGCATCATTCTAGTTTCAAATATCCCTTTTTCCTTTCTTCCAAATTGTGTTTTAAATATTGTCTTTGCTATTTTGCATAGTTTTTTTGCTGGGAAAAGCAAAGAATTAGAATAGTGAATTAGGTAGATCAAGCAAAATGTTTAATATGTATTTTCCCTATATTTCAACCTAGAATTGTAGACAGGTTATTTCAATTTTGAGTTAGAATTATTTTAAATCCAAAGAGAGACAGAAAGGAAAAAGAATGGAAGATCTAAAAGAGCCTATTAATTTTTCTCACTTAAATCTTGAGTGGCTGCTCTTCATGAGGCTCTTGAAGCTGATGGAGGATAAAAGCCAGGGAGAGGCTCTTGGCTGCATCTTCAGTTCCTCCCCTCAGAGCCCAGTCCCCTCCTGCTGTGGTCTGTCTAGGGCATTAGAGGCTGATCTCCATGGCCCACACCCACAGTCTCCTTTGCTCCTTGGCTTCCCCTGGTATTTAGAATGGACACCAGCAGGAGGCCAGAGGGCAGGACACAAGTGGGGGTGTCCTGTCTTGCAGCTCTGACTATGATAAGATCTTGTTTTTTTCCTTCAGACAGTTTACCCTTCCTGCTCTGAGGCTTCTTCCATAGTTCACCCCTTTCCTTTTCTCTCCCTTCCTTCCTTCCTTCCTTCCTTCCTTCCTTCCTTCCTTCCTTCCTTCCTTCCTCCCTCCCTCCCTCCCTCCCTCCCTTCCTTCCTATTTTTATAAAACTCCAGACAGGGTCTCACTAGTAGCTTAGGCTGTTCTGGAGCTCAGAAAGTAGACCAGACTGACCTCATAGATATCTACCTGCCTCAGTGCTGGGATTAAAGGCATGGGCCACTATGTCTAGATCATGGTGCTTTTTTTTTTTTTCCCTATCTCTTGTTATTTCTCTAGGTATTATCTACATTTATAGTTCTTTAAAAAATTCTTGGAGTGCCCAGTTTCAGAACATTACTGGATTGTCTTGGGATGGGGCACTATACAGTGTATTTGAACAATCTCTGACAGATGATCAGTGTATAAGTTGACTAAATTGGGAATTTAAAGAGCCACCTTCCTTTGTAAGATGGGATAAAGAGTTGACCAATTACAAGGGAGAACTCTAGTTTCATAAAATTTTATCTCATTATAAATTTATATATTAGATTTTATATGTAACTGAAATAAGCATTGCCTATTTAGACGCTTTGATAGGAAAATCATAATGTATGAAAGTGAAATATGATCTCACACTAGTCTAACATAGTAACTATAACTGACTCATATAAGAATATCAGTGAATACTTATTAACAAATAAATATGACAACAGTACATATTATAACTAAAAATAAAAATGTGTTCATAGTAGGAAAAATCCTCCAAATTAAATTTCACTACAGAATTGAAAATGAGCACAATTTTTAAAACTGGTATGCCTTCTGCTCAAAGATCCTGTTATCCTTGGCCTGAAAGTGGACGAGATTATTACAGCATAGCTGTGCAATCTGGACACAAGAAGGTTAGCATGGTGACTACCAATTCAGTAGCACCAAGAACTAACCTTTCCAGCAATATTTTGCCAGGGACCCAAAAGTGTTTGTGTCTTGGACAACACTAGGTAAACTGGCTAATTTTATTGAGTCTAATTTCTGTATTTCATTCCATAACTTTAAACTCTAAGAATTTCCTCTCGTGCAGATTATTATAAGGGAGTAAGCAGGGAGCAAGGGGCATGGCCAGGCTCTGTGGTCTCAGATAGTCACTCTGTGCCCTGGATCAAGTGACCTACATCAATGCCTTACTCTCTGCACTGTGGTTCTGAGGATTTGATGTGTTTGGAATTGGTGAACCACCTCAGACAGCACCCGGCATTGCACAAGCTTCCATCACATGTAAGCTAGCTTTCCTTAAGCAGAAGCTTTGCTTAGTTCAGCTTCAAGCACACCCCATTTCCTTCTACCCATAACAGGTGGTAAAATGAAGTATTTACTGGAGTTCATCACTAAGGATGTAAGATTTCTCTACTATTTCTTTACCGCTAAGTAATCTTGAAATAATTCAACCTTTAGAAAGAAGGCAAAAGATGCTGATTGATTTTCCTAGGGTGACCACAGAGTGGAGGATGCTATGGGCCTCAACTCTCGGGCAGTTTCCTAGTTAGCCCATCGAGAAGTTCTTCAGTCTCCCAGGATATACATGCATACTGCTAACTTGGTAAGTTACTTACTTGGTAAGTGCTTACCTACTGAGCCAGGTTTACCTGATTGTGGTCAGAGAGAATTTCAGTCATCAGAGAAAGGTCGGGGGGGGGGGGGTGTCACAGAAAAATGAGGCTGTGATAGGTTTGCTGTTTTGTTTTTGTTTTTTTTTTTTTTTTTTTTTTTTTTTTTTTCAGAAAGAGAATATAATGGTGGTTGCCAGGACGAATACAATTGTAGTTGCCAGGATACAATGATGTTTGCTAGCTAGTTATACAGGGTAGACAAGATTAATGTCTAAGAGTAATTGTTCCTTCAGGCTTCTGTGTGCTTGGCTATCTTCTGCGGAATCAGATACAAAGGAAGCCTGAATGCTCCACTGCCTAAGGGATTGTCTCAGTTTCTCAGAGACTGGAAGGCAAAAGTGCCCCAGGATGCACAGACTCTAACCTGAAAAGCCTACGACGTGTGTCTCTTAAGGTAGCTAGACCAGGCCAACTCCATGATTCCCTGCAGAGTCTGAAAACAGCTTACTCTGTCACCTAGTGCTCTACAGTTGATGGCTAAGGTACCCCCAGGCTCTCTCCCTCTCCCTCCCTGCCTCTCTCGCTCTCCTTCCCCTTTAATCTTCCTCCCTAAGCCTTGCACATGCTAAGCTGCTGCTCTGTACTGAGCTGTTCCTAGACTTGATGTGGTTTCCAGAATCTGCACACTAGAAAGGCAAAGGTCATCCAAACAGAACCCACTCTGTGAGCACAGCAACAGAATACTCAGATAATAGCAGGAAAGGGAAATATTGCCAAAAAATGAAAATCTGAGTAGAAAATTGCCTTGCAGATACAGTGGTTATTATGCCGTGCACACCTGTGGTCTCCTGTTCTCAATTCTGTATTATGAGGAATTATCAGTATTGCCTCTGCGTTGCCAGAATAGAGAAGAGATAAATGATAACAGCCTTCAGTCTTTTGTTAAAGTTCTGTGACCTTTAAGCTACAGAAACTTGGGCCGTACACAAATTGCCAGCCAGGCGAGCTGACTTGGTGTCAGAGTTAAGCTGTAAAAATGGCTCATTTTAAGGGCAACCGCAAAAGTGACTCAGCTGGTTAAGAAAGGTGATGGAGAAGCCATGAATGACTATGTGCCACTAAATGCTCGCGCCTCTAAGTGAGTTCCTCACAGGGAGCTTATCAGCGGTGATTTGCCAGTTATCAGATACAGTGTGGGCAGCAAATGCTTCCCCATTAGCAGCTCTGGGCCTCAAAATGAGCAGGTGGGTTCTTCGCGGTGAACTAATGCTGAAAGACTCAAAATGGCAAATGTTCCTTGAGATAGCTTTCTACTAAACTAATGGCATGGTTGAACGTGTTTGGGGCGGTTGTTTCTTTATTAAATACAGCCTGAGTAACTCTGAGTGACTCTGCCTGTCACTAAGAGTACAGAGATGACACCTACTTTCTTGTCTTGTGCCACCGTCAGCTCAGAAGCTAGCATTGTCTGAGGCTAAGGAAGGATGTATAATTGAGACCAACTGTCAAGAAGCTGTGTGAGGAGATAAGTGTGGTTATTTGACTAAAGTACTTGTATTAGTTTTTGCAAGTTATGCAATTAAATTGATAGATCTTAATAAATGAGAAATGTGATTAAATCTCAGTTTGACGGATCTTACTCTGACAGAAGACTGGGGAAGCTAGAGCAGAGAGATCAAGGCAGCTGCTGTCTAGGATAGATACGATGACTATGACTGCTTAGTGGGAATACAAAGAAGGACGTGGACTCAGGGGGACTCAGAGACCACCTTGAGCAGTTCTGCCTAGAAATGAGTGTTACAGGGACGGTCACTTGTCAGTTTTGTCATATACAAGTTGGTGCCGTTTATACAAACAGTATGGCACTTTTGAGGGGTGGGAAGAGTGGCATGGACAGCTGAGTGAAGGATGCTCGTGTATGCGAGGGAAGGTATCAGTGGGTACCTAGATATAAATACATAGACGATGAAAAGAGATCTGGGCTTGGCTGCAGACATGAGGGTGATACCATCAATACAGAGAGTCTAGAGGTAGGTGTGTGCAACTCGTTATAGTTTGGACCCGACAGACCACGACAACATCAAATGAACAACAGTTTAGGTTTTGAGGGAAGGGTGCAAACATGTTTTCCAGTGCTTAGTGGAAATTTTTTTCAGGTGACTTTGTTGATGTCACCAGAGCTCTTAGAGGTCAGTGTTGCATTATAAAACTTCATGCTATTCTAAGTAATTCTAATTTATTTATCACACCAAAAAGGGATATCGTATTCTCAGCAAACAAAAGGGACTGCACTTCATCTACCTACGATAATTTTCAATAGGAACACTTCTTTCCTCTTCAAAACTAACTACACAAATGCATGATTTATTCATTATGTCCCATTTGCGTCCCTAGAGACAGATTTTGCCTCCTATTTCTGCATTGTGACAGGGTAAAAGTCTGTCAGGGATATTTTACAAAATTTTGTAAATTTAAATGGTACAGACTTTGATTTTTAGTTACCTGTGCATTTACCAAGTACGGTTCTCAAGCAAGATACACAATAAATATGTCCCGAGAACATAACTCATTTTTAATGATAAAGTTCAGACTAATACTAATGGAAATAATATTTAAAGGTATATTCAAATGAGCAAACTTAAGCTTCATTATTGGCCCCCAAATCTTTATTTTGACATTTTAAGAGAGCCTTCCAAGTTAAAACCTGAGATGGTGATCTTATAATAGAGACAGACCTGTGGTCTCTTTTGGTTTTACTACAAAGACATTGAACATTGTGCCATCCCAGAAGGATTGCATGGAGGTGCCTTTGAATGCACCCTCAGTTGTAGAGGTAGGCGAGACTTTGTTAGTTGCTCTTTGTTGGTGCTTGTACCCTCATAAGGTATCTTCTCAAGAAAAGACTGTATTCATAGAACAGGAAAGATAAAATAAAAGTATAGCCGTTGAAATATTACTGAAAAATGATAAAATCACGGAAGAAGATAAACAATATCCACAATTATCCTCCCCAGAGCCGGCACTCATTGTTTCCATATACTTATTCACAAAACTGTGTCTGGTATTTTTAAAACCCTGAAGTTAAAAGCTAGTGGTCAAAGGCAGAGGTAGTTGGCATTTACTTGTAAGCATGTTTAATTAGTTACTTTTCTCATGGCTGTGATAAAATGTATTCCAAGGGCAATACAAAAAGGCAGGCTCGTTGTGGCTTATAGTTGAAGGTAATTGGGTATTGTGGTGGGGAAGGCATGGGCGAGTGGACTGGGGGACGGCTGGCAAGTGGCAGCTGTGTCTGAAGTCTGGAAGCTGAGAGGGGATGTCTGTGCTCCACTCAGTCTCCTTTTTGTTAGTGCAGGCACCATGCATCAAACGGTGCTACCTGTAGTTAGGGTCGTTTTCCAGTCTCAATACACTCAATGTAGAAACTCCCTCAGAGACGTTATGGAGGTTTGCCTCCTAGGTGAGCCTAGATCCTGTAATGCTGAAAGTTAATATTTACCATACACATGAATAACAGCTAAACATTATTAACATGACTGGGTTGAAGGAGCCTAGGAAGCGGGTAACGCACACTTCTGTGTGTACTGTGAAGGCATGTCCAAGAAGGCTGAAATGTGGGCACGTGAACTGAGTGGTAACCATCTGCCCTGAGTACACACAGCACCATCCAGTATACAGTGGGACCAGACAGAATGGAGGAGAAGAGGAAGGCAGCCCCACACACTCACTTCTTGAACAGGGGGATTTTCTTGCTGTCACCACTGGGCTCATCAGACACTGGGATCTTCAGACCTGGGATATGGGTTTGGATGAATGGTTCTTTTTGAGGGTACTCAGGCCTTCAGTCTTATATTATTGCAACTTGCTCACTGCCCTCTCACTACCTCTTTTAAAAATATAATGTTTTAATTAACACTATAATATATATATATATATATATATATATATATATAAAACATTTATTTACCTGACTGCTGAGAACCACCTCTGCAGGAGATGTTTGATTAAGTGATCACACAAGATGGAATATTTGTTACTTTTCTAGTTCTGGATACAAAACACTCAGCAACAGCAACTCAAGACAAAACCTGTTTCAGGGAATATGTTCTGTTATGGCAAGGATGGCAAAGTGTTCTTGGTAACAGGGGTGGCCAGTATGATTTGTTCACATCTTAGTGGGTCACGATAAAGAGGTGAATGAAAGCAGGGATAGTCTATAGTCCTTAGAGTTTACACCTAGTGCTCTAGCTAGGCTCTATATCCCAAATGTTTCACAATGGTATCGCCAGCTGGGAACCAAGTACAGTACACAAACACACAAGACTGTGGGGGGCAAAGAGGGTGGAGCATTTTATACCCGAGTCATCCAGATGGTATAGAAGACAGTATACTAGGATTGGTCACTCCTGACACCAGGGGCTTATGCGTCTCTTGAGTGGGTCCTGGGCTCAAGAAACAGAACTCTTCAAAGATGTTGAAATGGCGTTTCCAAGGTTAGCTGTGAAGACTGATCTCTTCCTTGCTTGCACTTTCTCTCGAACTCTTCTTGCCTTCCTCATTGTGGCTTATTGTTGAAGGCAGTTATGGTGGGGAAGGCATGGCAAGTGAACTGGGAGGCAGCCGGTTGTACTGTGTCTGAAGTCAGGAAGCAGAGAGGGGATACCTGTGCTCCACTACCCACCCGGGAATAGTGGTCAATCACTGGCCAGTTGCTGTCAAGGGACTAAAGTTTTAAAGTTCAGAAATTAAATCTTGCAACCACCAAATGAGTGAGCCTCAGAATTGATTTTCCCCTGGAAGATAGATCGTAGAAATGGACCCTTGCCCAGAGATCCTTCATCTGAGGCCCTGACTGACATATGAGTTCCTGCATCAGAAGGACCGAGCCAAATCAACACTAATTTAAGTCACTCAGTTCTTGGGGTTAATTATTAATAGTTATACAGAAGTAAGTAACTCACTTACACAAAAATATCTTTATGTATGTTCATTTTGGAAGACTTAGACACTTCTTTCCTTATCCAACTTCCCATCCAGTCTTCTCTCCTCCCTTATCACGTGGTCTGCTACTGCCCACAAATGAATGTAAGTCCATCTCTCCAAGGAAACTTCACCATTTTCATTTTTAAAAAATGTCACTTACAGGAGAAGATAAAGTCCTTGCTACCTTTTAGGGGTCACCTAAAATCTTCAGTGTTTTCTCCAGTTTTGTCTTGAAAATATTGCCAGGAATTTCTTCATCATGAACATAACAAGTCGAAAGTATTTAGTTATCTCTATGTTCTACATACTGTTATCTTCAGTTCTAAGTCTCTGAACTAGGTTGTTTGCTTAAGATTTTCCTGACATTGATATCAGGACCACGATCCCCTTAATCCTTAGAAAAGAACTCTTAAGAGTAATGCATCACAGAAGACTGTGCTCCGCTCTCTCAGAGCAGGGCTGCATTTTTACTCATTTTCTCTGTCCCCCAGAGACTCATTTCAGTGACACACCCGTAATGACACTTTCCATAATTTTCTCCAATTGCTGAGAACAATTCCTTCTCAGGAGCCTCCAAAGACTCTTCTGAGCATTGGTTTGCCGTTGTTACATTGCTCTGCTCTGAATTACATTTCTAAAGTGTGTTCTGACAAATACCAACCCCTCAGAAGCATTGTTAGGTAACAGACTTGAAGAATTCTGCCCATTGTCTTTCATCGTGGATTGTGCTCGTTTACATGACTCCAAAAGGATCTTTACCAGAGAAACCTATGCATCCTAAACTTGCCAGTTTGCCATTTTCGCATATTATCTGCTATTGTGTGTTGAAGAATGCTTTTGCTCTGTGTAATACCCACTGTCTGTTCCCATATTATATGTTCTTGAGTATGGCAGTTTCTTAGTGATTATTGGACACGCTAAATGTGCAAGTGCACGTCAAATGGTATCTTATTCTTGTAGGCAGCTCTGGCAGACTTCATCTACACCATCATGAACTAAAGGAAAAAAACAATCCCTGAAAAGTCTGATCAAGAATTTGGAATTGTTGAAGGCCGTGATTAGTGGGAGACGTGAAGGCAATGAATTAACTACACCACTGGATTTGAAATGTAACGATTGCAAACATTGGGAGAGAGAATCTCTTGCAAACATTGGGAGAGAGAATGACTTGTGGAAATCCAAAATAAGAATGGTCAGAAACTCAGCATTCCAATTAAATGTGGCAGCATTAGTTATCCCAAATAAAGCTCCCATGAATCAGAAACACACTCTATATCCTATGACAACTTCGATGATGCGACTGTTATAAGATTTGGCTATTGCAGGGCATGTAGGCACCATATGCTAGGAATTTACATCTACAGCTGCATCAGTCAGCCTGCTGATCATCTGATTTCTATCGCAGCAAAGGGAACTGTTCTCCACTAGGATCTGATTAATAGATGCTGTGGCCACTTTGCTCTGCTCATTGTTCTCTGCGGCGCGTCTTTCAGGAGCACAGCGTGCAGAAAGTGGGAAGTACAGTCATCTGTTTAGTGTCATGGAAAGCATTTCATTTTGAAACAGTAATAACCAAGCAGCTCTAAGTGGTTTGATTCCAAGCACTCAACACAGATGAATAGCGCAACTGACTTCATTATGTGGCGTGTCATACAAGAACAGCTGAGGAAACAAAGCCACATTGTGCAGGCACTTTTGTTCTATGACTGTGGGATGGACAGACTGCTGTCTACATGAAAGCACATGCATTTTGACCATCTTTCATTATATTATCTTTATAAGCTATCTGTAAACAACAATAATAAACAAACAAACAAAACAGCTGCCACCAGGATGACCTTTTAACTCTTTTGGCTTTCAGCTTAAATATCTGTAATAAAAAAATGATTGATTAATTAATTAAGTAGTAAAAACAATAGTTGGCCACCTGTGACTAATTCCATAGAAGTACAAAAAACAGAAAGTGATTTGCACAGATCATAAAAGATCATTTCCTTATGCCTGCACAAACCTTTGATCCAAAGCTTTTGATATGAAATTTAAGCCTTGAAGTAAACAAAAGAGATGGTATGTTTTTGAGCATTTCTACATGTCTTCCTGAGGCTTGGTCACTAGTCAGACTCCTTGGGAGAGGATAGAGCCCTTCAGAGTAAGGGATTAGTGGAAGGGAGTTAGGTAATTGGAGGACGACCTTGGAGGGATACAAGGACCCCCCAGCTCCTTCTCTCTCTCAGTCCCTAAGAAAAATAGTTATCCCGAAGATGGCTGGTTCCTTATCAAATGTTACCTTCCCTTTGGCTTACATGAAAGAAATGAATTAAAGACATTTTCGCAACGAAAAAGCTACCGAGATTTGTTCATATTTGAATCTGACTTAGCACTGAAATGGATGCTGTAATGCAGTAAGAAGAATTTGACATTGAAAATTCTTAATTCATTAGCAAATGCAAAATTTCATCTTTGGAATTTGTGTCTTGGCTTACAAATTCTAGTGTAGCAAAACCAGAGGGATCTGACAACATAATTGATCCAGGATATCTTCTTGTGTATCTAAATAAAAGTTCATTGGGGTGTAGCATCTTAGGAACTTAGTCACACTTAGGCTTTTGAAAAGATTTCCCGACTTTTAGAAAATTTTATTAGACTTTTATTTTGTAAATAACTCTGAGGGGTACAGTAATAATTGAGGGAGGCCCAGTGGGTGAAGGCATTTGTTGTTAAGCCTAATCTCTGGGATTATGCATGTGGTTGAAGGAGAGAATAGACTCTTAACAGTTTGTTCTTGGCCTTCGTTCACTCCACAACATGCAGGCATGCATGTGTATGCATACTTCTCTCTCTCTCTCTCTCTCTCTCTCTCTCTCTCTCTCTCTCTCTCTCTCTCACACACACACACACACACACACACACACACACCAAAAGGGCATAAAATATAGAGGATGATTTTATGTTTTACCCCAGAAAATATAGAGAATTCAGCATCCCTAAACCCCACTTCTTCAGTTGCTTGTATGGTAAAATCTTGGGTTGGTAGTGTACATGTAACAATTGGTGAGCCAGTGCTGATACATATCATTAACTAAGATCCATAGTTTTTATTACAGTTGGTTCATTTCATTGTATGGTTCTACGGAGAATTGCAAGCTTCAAATCCCCAGTTACAGAAGCTAGTCTGCCTTTCTCTACAGAACATAAGTCACTGTTTCTCTCTCTCTCTCTCTCTCTCTCTCTCTCTCTCTCTCCTCCCTCTCTCTCATGACACACCATACATTTACTCATTTTAAATTATTATTGATAAATGTATATTATTATCTATCATGTTTATAGCTGTTCTCCATTTATTTTCTTGGTTATTTCTTTTTTTCCTTTTTCTTTCTTCCAGTTTTTACTGACTTGATTAATTTTATAATTCTATTTTATATCCTTTCCTAGAATGTATTAATTATAGCTTGATTTTTTTGTAGTGATTGTACTGGATTGGAATATGTTTAAATACATATACAACTAATGTAAATCTATTTTCAATCACATGTTCAGTCATCAGTGTAAGTACCTTATATCACTGTTTCTGATTCTTCTATTCTTTATAAGATGTATCATTAATTTTGTGTGTAGCAGCTAAAATCAAATTCAATATTGCTAGCATTGTGTTGAGCCATTACTTAGTCTCCAATTTGGAAAAACAAGAGAAGCCATATTGTTTCACTTTCTTCTCTGTCTCCGCTGATGTGCTTCTTTTCTCAGTGTAGAAATTTCTAAATTTCTAACTAACAATTTTCATTCTAATTGAATTATTTATTATTTCTTGCAGAGTAAATCTATCGGCAATAACTGCTTTTAGCATGGCTTATCTTTCAAAACTCTTTACTTAACCTTCCTCCTTTAAAGGCTAACTGTGCTGGATACAGCAATCTAGACTATTGGGGTTGACTTTCAATCTACTACCCTTCTAGCTTGAATACTTAGAAGTCCCTTGTGCCCCCTCTGTAGGAAAGTATTTTTCTCTCTCTCTTTATTTTTTTTTTTTACGTCTTGTCCTTTGTTTTTTTGCTGTTTGAATATAATAGCATGAGAAGTAAAGGTTTATCTTTGTTATATTTTGTGAGATAACATTTCTTTAAGTAGCTTTGGCTGTCCTGGAATTCACTATGTAGACTGAGTTTGACTTGAACTCACGGATATTGGCCCCGCACCTCTCTAGTGATGAGATAAAAGGCGCCACCATGGCTGTCCCCTTTTTTATACAGTTTTTTTGATGTGGGATTCCCCTCTGTATGCTATGAATACTATTGGTGAATAAAGAAACTGCTTTGAGCCTATAGCAGAGCGGGCAGAACAGAGGAAGGTTGGGAAAACTAAACTGAATGCTGGGAGAAGAAAGGCACAGTTTAGACATGCCATGGAGCTGCCACCAGAGACAGACATGCTGCAACCTTGCTGGTGGGTTTACCACAAGGCTCGTGGTAAAATAATGGAGATGGGTTAATTCTAGATGTAAGAGATAGGTAGCAATATGCTTAGGTCAAGCAGTGATTTAATTAATACAGTTTCTGTGTGTTTTTTTCAGGATTCTGGGCAGTCAGGAAATGAACAAGTGGCCTCCTTACTAGAGTTTTTAATATTTATTCTGGTTGGAATCCTTTGATTTTTCCAGAGTCTTTGAAAAATTTTCATCTGTCACAGTTGACATATTTTATTCTTTTGACATTACCATCATCCCTAACTTCTACCTTTTGTGGTGAAATGTATGTGAATTTTGTTACATTTCTAAAATTCCTCTTTCTCTTTGTATCTAAAATTTGGATGAATCAGAAAGAAGAATGGAGTGATGTGTCCCTAACAATTCTAAAATCTAGTACTGCAAATAATATTAATATTTGGGTCTTGAGAATAATCCTCTGACTTGATGCTTTGCTCTCTTTAACCACTCAGACAAGGGATACCTTGCTTCCTGTTCCCACAGTTTGTATGCCTCATTTTCACCATTTTTGAAAGGTCTCACTGTGTACTTCTAGATGGCCTGGAAATCGCTATATTGGTCAAACTGACCTCAAACTCGTGATACTCCTCCTGCCTTAGCTACAAGAGTTTGGGGATTGCACAGGTGTGCACCTTCTCAGCTAGGTGGGCTCACTTCTGTGGTAGTTGAGTTGTGCCTTGTGACCCAAAGGCTGAAATCACACACTGCTGTTTTTTTTTTTTTTTTCTATGCAGCCTTCTGTGTGCTTAGACAAAAGAATAGTCTGGATTTCTTCTCAGGTCAGTGGTTAGTCTTCTTGTTAGATGCAAGTTGTTATCTGGTCGAATTCTTTATAGAACAAGCATTCTCAGTCCTTTTGATAAGGCTCTGTCTTGAGTTTTCTAAATCTTCAAGTCCTGTTACCTTTTGGGTTAACAATTCCATCTTTGAGTCATTTCTTACATCCACAGTTTTATAAAACGTGTGCAAGAACTAAATTATTTCTTAAACATTTTCGTTTATAGATATTTCCTGAGCTCACAAGTTCTAATACCACAAACCCAAGGCATGCCCACATTCTTTACCACTTTATAACAAGGAGCATGTTTTAAAATCTAGTTTCCAACAATACATTCTTTGTTTCTTGTCCTTTTCTACCAACATTCTGTTTCTGATACTTAGAGGATTCTCAGGATTGAAACTTTGTCTCCAGCTCTCCACTTTTATTCTGGACCCTCACAGAATTCATGACACTGTAGGTCTTTTCTAGGATTCATTCCAAAATTTCTCCCGCCTCTCTGTTACTCAGTCCCAAGGCCACTTCTACAGATTTTTAGGTATTTGTTACAGCAGCTTCTCACATCTTGGTTTAGTTTATTTGGACTTCTGTAACAAAATGCCAAAAACTAAGTGTCTTATAGGTAATAGGAATTGATCTCTCATAATCCAAGAGGTTTTGAAGTTCAAGATGAAGGGATCAGCAATACTGAACTCTAATAAAATCTTCCTTCCTGTACAAATATCTTGTCACTTCACATTAAAATATGAAAGGGAACCAGAACTTCTCAGGAGCCTGTAGATGATTATAAGGGCACTAATCTAGTCATGAGAGCTGTCCTTTCATAACCCAGTGACCTCTGAAGGCCACATACCAGGACATTAGTGGCTACATTTTAATTACAATTCTCTTTAGCTTACAGTGAAGTTATATCCTCATTATGACACCAAATTGAAAATATCATAAGTCAAAATGCATTTAATACATCGAATCTACTGACCATGGCAGCTTGGCAACCCAGGACTGTAGAGGATGGATTGTTGAGAACAATGGCTTGTTTCTTTTGCCCAGTAAAATTGTAACAGGAAAATACCCAAATCCAAAAGTCCAAGAACAGTTTCTATTATATGTGCATTATAAAATTAAAAAATTAAGGCAAACACTGTAAATCAGCATTATCTGTGGTTGATGTTTGAAGGGTGTATTAATTGCTTTCTAATGCTGTGATGAAATACCATGAGGAAGGCAATTTATAGAAGAAAGAATTTATTTGGACCTATGGTTCCAGAGGGAGAAGGTCCATGATGGTGTAGCAAAGTCATAGGAACAGGAATGGAATGGTGAGGACTCACATACTGAACCAAAAGCATCAGCAGAGAGAGAGAACTAGAAATGATGTAAACTTTTAAGCGTCAAGGCCCACCACTAGTAACATACATCCTTCAAAAGGCCACACCTGCTAATCCTCGTCAATCAGTGCCACCAGCTAGGGACCAAGTCTGCAAAGGCTAGAGACTATGAGGAACACGTATCATTCAAATCACTGCAAGATGGACAGAAACATTCAGACCATACCTACTCTAATATCACTTATAATTGTATTAGATATATTATGATCTAAAATTTCCACGTAAAAGGCAAATAATGAACATGTCATGGTGTCACATGACTGTACCTCCAGCAACTCTGAAAACTCTGATGGGAGGGTTCATCACTTAAACTCAAGAATCTGTGATCGGTCCAGGCAGCATAGCGATCATATTAAAAACAGGTAAATATCATAATATTGGAATGCTAGATCAAATTACTTTATAATGTTCACATGGAACATATTTTCTATTTATTTATTTGTTGCAAAGTAGGAGAGAAACCTCATTTTAAAGCAATAATACTGATCACACAATTGGGGAAATACTCATGGGCGTAGTCTGTGAATCTTTATTCACACAGGATTTCAAACTTCAGGTCTTGCAAATTTCCATAGGCTAGAGACAGCATAATTTGCTGTTCTGCGGTAGTATGCTCCTGGTAACCTGAACTCTTTCTCAATATGTCAAATGCTGATGCCATGAGAAATTATACCAGCTCTTTATCTGAGCCTTATCTGCTTTAGTGGTTGAAAGTTTGTTAAAGATTATATTTTGAATCCAGTATTTTAATTGGTTGATATTCCAAAGTAAAGGTGAGACTAGGAAGAAAGAATGGTAAAGAGCTAAATAATCTTTGAAGGAAAGGGTGAGGCGCCTTAGCCAATTTACTCTCTGGAAAGACTACAGGGTCTGGGAGACAGTAGAGGCCAAGTAGACAACCGCATGCTTGCAGGCAGATAGCTCCCGTTAGGACAGACTCAGAGCTAGCTGAAAATCAGAAGGATGCTGAGCAGCTGGCAACATTTCACGGAAGATGCACTGAAGGCTTTCAGAAGCAGTTGGTCTTTGCTAAGTTATCACATGTGTTTTAGAAAACATGGACATATCCCACATTGTCAGTGTCAATCACGATGTGTCATAGGTGGGTTTCTAACATTTGAAGACTACAGTATCATAAAATGACTCATTTGTGCTTTAACTTGCATTCACTTTTCCTTTCTGTATACTAATGTTGTATGCCTATAATTTTTTAAAACTTCAAATACTTTAGTACATTTGGGGCATTTTTTTTAAAACATGGAATCGGGCATATTTATAAAACATACCATATTTATCTTTATGGTTCTGAGTTTCCTCACTAAGGATGTTCTTTTTTTCGTAACTTCATCCTATATGTGAGGATTTTATAATTTGACATTTTAAAGATGTGAGTAATATTCCACTGTGTAACTGCTCTATGTTTTCACTATCCATTCATCCAACAACAGACATCTAAGCTGTTTCTTTTATTTCTGGCTATTATGAACAAAGCAGCAAAAAACAGAAAAAAAAAAACAGAATTGGGCTACATCCAATTGAGTTTTGGGCCAAAGGGGTCCCATGGGAATCCAAAAAATCTGGGTTGTTGTCAAGTCTGTAGGTTGCTCTCCACAAACTGTCATCAAGGTTGGGTTGCTGAAGACAACACCTACACAATTCATTGAACATGAAGATGTCAAGTAGGTGCCTACATAAAGCCTAAACTTCTACGTGCTAGTGTCTTTGGCACAAGAAGGTAGTCTGTATGCTAGCAAAAGAGAAAGGTAAGTACCAAGACAGCCACAAGTCCTTTGGTCTACATGGTGTAATGCTTGCAAGATATGCTAAGGCAATGATGACACAAAGCTTGTGGGAGTGGCCGCCACTACCTGATTGCACTTACGACCCACCCCACAAAATGGGACCCTTATCCAACACTGCTTGGTTGACCAAGAACCAGAGACTAGATAACACAAGGGACCTAGGGTTAAATCATATAATACTTCTCTTTAAATGATGTAGTGATAAATGACTCCTAATGATATTCCACTATACTCATTGATCAATGCTAAATTCCATCTTCATCAGAAGCTCAGGAAATCCCCTGAGAAAAGGAGTCAGTATGAGCCAAAGGGCATGGGGAACACCAGGAAAACAAGACCCTCTAAATCAACATGAACAGAGCTCATATGAACTCACAGAGAGGGCAACAGCATGCACCAGGTCCTCAGCATATTTATCTTGGCTTCTGGTTTCGTGTTCTTATGATGTTCTTCAGTGTGTGAATGGGTAGGTCTCAGTTTCTTGTCCCTTCTCTTGGGGTTCTTTTCATTCTGTTGGTGTGTCCTGTCCAACTTTGATGTGATAGTTTTTCTTTTCTTTTATTATATTTTATTTTGTTATATATATTTTTTAAATGACTGAAAACCTAGACACTAAAGTGTAAATTTCTACTTGCTGGGAGAAGGACAATTTGTTTTCTCCAATGGAGTGACACTGGGTATATCAAGCACTCTAGCCTCCAGTTCTGCAGTAGCTGACCAACATATAATGGACTCAACAGTTATTTTTTATCCTTTTATTTGGTTACAGGTTTGTTTCTTTTTTCTGTTTGAGTGTCATTTCATTTTGTTTTCTTAGGTTTGTTGTATTGGTTTTTTGTTTATTTTGAGAAGGAACTTAAAGTTGAGTGGGTAGGCAGAAGATTTAAAAGACTTGGGGGAGGAAAAGAATATGGTCAAAAGCCGGGCGGTGGTGGCGCACGCCTTTAATTCCAGCACTCGGGAGGCAGAGGCAGGCGGATCTCTGTGAGTTCGAGGCCAGCCTGGTCTACAAGAGCTAGTTCCAGGACAGGAACCAAAAACTACGGAGAAACCCTGTCTCGAAAAAAATCCCCCCCCAAAAAAAGAATATGATCAAAATATATTTAAATTTAAAAATTTTAAATAATAAAATATAAAAAAGAAGAATAAATAAAACCTGGTATGGGGACCTTTTCTTCAACTGATCTTTAAAACAGAATATTAGCATCTTAACTATGCTGTTCTTAGGTTCAGTTCCCTACAAGAGAGCTTTTCATGATTCCAATTGAACTGAGTTAAAAACTACAGGAAGTCAGCAAAGAAGCCTTTGGGGGACGCTGTTTTTTACTAGGAGTGGAATGGGCAGCGGCGACAGGTTGACAGAGACTAGTCACTGTGGCCATGTGCAGCCTGCACTTCAGACTCTTAGGAGACACTGCCTCTGGGCAGACTCCGGGAGGCAGACCAGGCTGGCAGATACCACTGCTGCAGCATCCTCCAGCAGAAGGTGGCATTCCTCTCTGACCTCCCCAGGAAGCGCAGATCTTTTGTGAGACCAGCCAGGTAAGATAAAGATCGCTGCCGGTAGTCCTATTATCCAGCATGCAGGGAAACTTGCGGCTGTAGAATTCGGTGAGGTGACCAAGCGTGTCCTGGCGCTCTAAAACAGGGCGTGAGCTGGATATACATGTTCTTAGGAGTTAAGAAGCTTCTTTGATGTAGTCAAGGGGCTGGAATCAGATTTCGGCAGGTGGAGGGAAGAGCTTGGGACCCAGCAGCCACCTCCAACTCTGAACCCGGCTTCTCCCTAAAGCTACACTGGGAGGAATCTAACTTGTGTTTTTAATTCTGCTTCCAGCCAGCGAGTCCCCGGCGACAGTGGGCTGAGTAGCTTGCGGGGAACGCCCCCTCCGGTGCACCGCCACAGAAAGGCTCAGAGACCCAGGCAGTGCCCGGGTGCAGATCCCTGTCAACGCGGACTTACAGACACATCCCGCGGGGCTTCTGAGTGGAATCGGAGTGGTCGCCGGCTCCCCTGCCGTCGCCAAGATGCACAACTTGTCGCTTTCTGAGCCCGGCGGAGGCAATATGTCGTGCGGCGGCTCGGCTCTGGGCTGTCCCAACGGGTCGAGTCCCGCGCCTTTGCCGCTGCCCCGGCCACTGGCGGTCGCAGTGCCTGTCGTCTATACGGTGATCTGCGTGGTGGGACTGGCGGGCAACTCAGCGGTGCTGTACGTGCTGCTGCGCGCACCGCGAATGAAGACTGTCACCAACGTGTTCATCCTCAACCTGGCTATCGCCGACGAGCTCTTCACCCTGGTGCTGCCCATCAACATCGCCGACTTCCTGCTGAGGCGCTGGCCCTTCGGGGAGGCCATGTGCAAGCTCATCGTGGCCGTCGACCAATACAACACGTTCTCTAGCCTCTACTTCCTCACCGTCATGAGCGCGGACCGCTACCTGGTGGTGCTGGCCACAGCCGAGTCGCGCCGGGTGTCGGGGCGCACTTACGATGCTGCGCGCGCTGTCAGCCTGGCAGTGTGGGTGCTGGTGACTCTGGTCGTGCTGCCCTTCGCGGTGTTCGCCCGGCTGGACGAGGAGCAAGGCCGGCGCCAGTGCGTGCTGGTCTTCCCGCAGCCAGAGGCTTTTTGGTGGCGTGCCAGCCGCCTGTACACACTGGTGCTGGGCTTCGCCATCCCGGTCTCCACGATTTGCGCTCTCTATACCACCCTGCTGTGCCGGCTGCGAGCCATCCACCTAGACAGTCACGCCAAGGCTCTGGACCGAGCCAAGAAGCGTGTGACCTTGTTGGTGACAGCGATCCTGGCCGTGTGCCTCATCTGCTGGACGCCTTACCACTTGAGCACCATAGTGGCACTCACCACCGACCTGCCTCAAACACCGCTGGTCATCGGCATCTCTTACTTCATCACCAGCCTGAGCTATGCCAACAGCTGCCTCAACCCCTTTCTCTACGCCTTCCTGGATGACGGCTTCCGCAGGAGCCTTCGGCAGCTGATATCCTGCCGTGCTGCCTGACGCCCTGTGGATCCCAGGCAGCACTGCCAGCTGGTTTCAGGGGAACCCCGGGAGTGCGGTTCCCAAGCAGCAGGCCCGACGTCTTGAGGCCCCTTCCCGGCATACAGAGCCTCAGGCCCTTCTCAGAACTGAGTGATCCCGGATTTCACCAGCCCTTAGGTGAGGTCCAGGACAGCTTAGGCAAGGACACGGTACTGGTTTCTCCCTACAGATAAGGGCAGAGCTTGACCCCTGAACTTAGGGAAAGTGACAGGCAGTGTTGTTGAAACATGAACTCTGCCTCATCTTCTCCTGAGTAGGACATCCCTCAGATGTCGCAGGCGCCCCCCTCCGGCGTCTCAGCGCTAGGCTGTGTTATTTTGTTTCTTTGCCTTCCACGACAGACGCCAGTGATTTCGATCACGCTGGTAAACACCCTGTCCTGAACACTCTAATTGCCTGGGAACGGCGTTAAAGACGCAATCACTAGAGGTGTGGAGTTGAGCATGCATGATGAAGGAGGCTGGAGCCTGGCTATGACTGACAAGAATAGAGATAATCACCCATCCAGTTTCCCAGACAACCTTCTTTCCAACGTCTGGACTCAGCCTAAAAGATCGCAAGAGCCAAGAGTCCAGAGAAATCACCACAGCCGGGTTCCAGCGCCCTCTTGAGGAGCCAGGTATCCAGCGAGTTTCCGAGAACAGTTTTTAAACAGGGGGGCACCAGCCAACATCTCTTAACATCCTTGTCCTTCATGGTGTCTGTAAGTACTCCAAAACATCCCTCCTGCCTCCTGGACTTCACTGGTCTCACTCACGACTTGGACCATTTTAATTGTGTGTACAGTTTTTCAGGACGAAGAACTCTTTAAATAATGCATATGTCTTCATCTCACAGGCTACTTAGAGGACTGTAAAATATAAAAGTGCAACTTGTTTCATCCTTGGTTCCACTTCCTGAATATTCTTTCAGGACCTCCCTTCAGGGACAGCCCGGAATAAGACCCACATGGCCTTTTCTTGGCTAGACCCTTGCTTACACTCTAACCACAGGGAACTCCCAAGCACTTTCAGTTCTAGGGATTGCCTCTAAAAGCCCAGGGAACACCTGTTTCTGCTTTCCCACGGGGATTGCTGGTTACCTGTTTTGTTTTGTTTTTGTTTTTGTTTTTTTTAATCTCGTTATATGTACCTATGGAAGACAAGCTTAGAGAGAGGTCTGACCAGCCCTCTGCAGTTTGCACCTCAGACACTTAGATCTGGGATGAGCAGACTCATCAAAGACTGCACTGTCTTAAATGGTGTGTTTAGGATGAATCATTGGAAGGAATGATATAATTTTAAGGTTTGTCTCCTACGGGAAAGTTGGATTTTATGTGTAACAAGAGTGTTGGTATCAGATTTTGTTTACCTAGTTTGGTACTCAAGCGAATTTCTCTGTTATTTACATTCAAAAGACCCTTCAAGAATATGCAGAAGGGAAATGCTCTCTCTTGAAAGAGGGAAACCAAGTCCCTCTCTGATTTTGGTGAATGAGAATTGGTTCCCTAGTTCTTGGGAATGTAGGAAAATTAAGATAATTTTTGAGTATTAGTTGAGAAAGTTTATCTAGAAGCTGTGTGTCTTGTGTGTAAGTAACAGCAAATTGGTCAAAATAAAGCTTTCCATCAGTCATGCCTTTGAACCATTAGCCTCTGATGTGTCTTCAGAAGGATCTGGAATTTATTCATAGTCTATAAATTTCTGGGTAACACTCTACAGGAATTTCATTAAAATTTAATTCTTGTATGAGTGCTCTGTAATTTTTCAAAAATAGCGTTTTAAGATGGAGTGACATTTAAATTGCACAGGGTGATGGATAAAGGAGAGGGTGGAACTTTGACCACAGATGCTAAGCACCATCACCTTAACTTGAAATTCGGTCTTCACTAGCACAGTAATAGCACAGATCAGAGGGAGGCTCAGGTAGCTTTCTGTTCATTGCATCATGCCTTCCTGAGAGGGGCCTGTGTGTCTTCTGTGGTCTCTGGATGCTAGTGGAAAAACACAGGTAAGGATATTATTTTGTCCCCTCCCTCACATCCAGGTACAGACTGGCAACCTAGTTTGCACAAAGAGAACTCAGTATCAGTGTCAACTCTGGCTTCCTAGGTTTCTGGTTATCACTGTATCACCTCCAGGCCATGATTAGTTTGTGAGATTTGGGAGTCCAGACAGTATGTCTAATACCTGTCATTTATGTCTTAGGTAATACATAGAATAAATAAATAAACAAGTCATGCAGGAGTAGAATTTATAATTCCATGTTAATTCTTACAGTCTATGTAAACTACGCTGTCTGGCTTTACCACTTCTAATATTTTAAAATGTGGATTTGGTTTTATTTAATTTAGTATAATTGAAAATGTGGTTTTTATGCTTTTTCAAGAAATGCAGGAATTTTCTAATCAACTGCAGGCTTCAGTCTAAAATAAAAGCTGAAACATTCTGTGTGATGAATGTATATTGTGTTTTAAAAAAGCCAACAAAGAAAAGAAAACAAAAATCAACCAAGCAATAATGACAAAAAACAAAACCGGGACTCTTACCCCACATAATGAACTTGCATCCCATGGTCAGAAAGGCAAAACAAGCGTGATCAAGAGACAAGAGACTAGAGAAGGATTGCCTGAAGCAGGTGAGAAGAGCTTGAAAAATGATGCAAGACCATGCCTTTACTGGGCAAGGGAGTATAGGGAATTTATCTGGAAAACCTGTACATATTGCTCTGGGAAAGCACTTCAGGACAAGTTAGATAGATGCTACTGAGCATGCTCAGAAGCTCATAGTTCAAGAGGGAAAATGGAGGCAGGAATACATCTGGGCACATTCAACTTGCATAGCAGATATGTGATGGACAATATTCCTGGCTATGCTCAGTTTGCATCATGGATGGTGGGTGGTCAGCCTTGCAGTTGTACTACAGTTCTGAATCATAACTAAAGTACATGGGATGTTCCATGAAATCTCTTTTCCAAGTAGGTTTTAGCTATGGCCAAAGACATGGACACTTGGAATGTGAGTTAATGCAGGAACCACCACATCAAATGATTACCAGTCACTTAACTTGCAAAGTTTTGAAAATATTGTCTTTATGGAAAAATCAGGCAAACAATCAAAGAAAAAGTGATATGAAATAAAGATTTAAATCCTCACATATATCTTTTAATTTGATTCTTATGAACAGGATACAAAGCTTGGCCCAGGATTCCAGAACTTATATTGACCATAGAAAGGATAATAAACTTTTACCATACAACCATAAATTTCCTTTCTTAAAAATTTGAGCAACCATGGGGAAGGTGAGAAGGAAGGGACTGCTAAGTTATTAGCAAGCATATGTCATTCCATTAACAGTATACACAGATATGGCCCAAATATGTGCATGGCAGAGAGCCTCACTGAAACCCCTCCTTTTTCCAGCAACTTGCCTTAAGAAGGAACCTTAACCTACCATGGACAGTGTTATAGATTGAAGATCAAGTGTTCTCCATAGACCCATGGGTTTGAACTCTTGGTCATTGGTGGTAATGTTTGGGAGGTGATGGAAACCTTTGAGATAAGGATTCTGAACGGCAGAAATCAGACTCTGAGAGACACAGGTACAGTTCTCTGCTTCCTGCCTGCTCTGATGTAAGAAGCCACCTTATGCTCCCACCAGTAGGGGCTGACTGAACCACTGCTACCACCATGCCATCCTGACCAAGAAGTAGTGTGGGAAGTCCTTCTGTATATGTGTTGTTTTCATTGGTTAATAAATAAAGAAGTTTTTTTCTTTGGCCTGTGATGGGGCAGAGTAGAGTTAGGCAGGGAAAACTAAACTGAATGTTGCGAGAAAGAAGATGGAGTCGCAAGATGCCATGTAGCCACTGCCAGAGACAGACGTGATAGAACCTTGCAGGTAAGCCACAGCCAATGTGACAATACACAGATTAATATAGATGGGTTAATTTAGTTTGTAAGAGCTAGCCAATAATAAACTAGAGCTAATAAACCAAGCAATGATTTAAATAATATAGTTTCTGTATGATTATTTTGGGTCTAGGCAGCCGGGAGCAAATGAGCAATCTCCACCAACAATGATGGACTAAATTCTTTGGATGAGTCAAAATAAAACCTTGCTTCTTTAAATGGTATTGACTATACATTCCATATAGTGACAGGAAGTACCTAATCTTATTTTATTTTGGCAAAGATATATTGGGTTGCAATGGTAATTTGCTGTAGTAAGATTAAATAATAAACTCCAGAAAGAGTTGGTGTATTTGAATTATTTCATAGACCAGGAAAGGTACACATGCTGTTTTGTCACAGAGGGTGATAACTGTAGTAGGCCCCTGAACTAGAGCTATGCCATCTCATCAAAGTAGTCCTAAGACTACCCCAAGTACTAAAGCTGTCTTGGATAAAATTGGTTTCTGGAACAGCCCTAAATTCTTAAACCATGTGACCCTAAACTAGAGGTTAACTACCTGACCATCAAACTGTAACCTCTCCTCTTTTGTAAACAACATTTGCTTTCTATAAGCATCACGTTTGCTTTTTTCTTCCCCTTTAAAACTCAAACCAACTGGCAATTGGGGCTGCTTCCTGCTAATCTGCCCAGGACAACCCCACTGGTGGTAAATAAAGGCTCCATTCAACTTGTTCGGGCCTCTCAGGAGTTCTTTTCTTCTAGTATCTTTTAATAATAACAATGATAATGAAGTTCAATAATCAGACTTAATGCTGGGGTGTTGTCCACTGATAGAGTGCTTACCTAGGATCATGGGGACCCCTGATTTTGGTCCCAAATAGAGGAGGGAGGAAGGGAGGTTATAAATAAAATGACAGTCTTAACTCAATCTTGCAAAGCATATGAAGTTGTTTATATACAAAAATAAAAGTATATTGTCCAAAACACACCTCTTGGTCAATTGCAAAGGCCCCTCACACTGTAGCCCCTAGACCCCATACCTATGGAGGTATGCTCCAGCTAAACAGAATGCGAGGCTGTTCTGTTTCATGTGGAATACAGATATCAATGCATGATACTCTCCTTGGTGTCTGTTTATATCATATCTCATGAGATTACCCAGCAACATCTCATCAATTAAAAGGACAATAGCAAAAGATAGGCAAAAAGAAGAAAAGACAACATGATGTATTCCAGAAACTATCAAATGGATAGAGTATGTGCATGCACAATGCAGATCACCTTCCTCTTGTGACAGACACTGCCCTGGAGCAAGAGCATTTCACACTCCCCAGAGTGTTCCTGGCTACACGACTGCATCCAGACCAGTGTTCTAGCAGGACACAGCCAAGACATCACTTTGTGAAATCCATATCTAACAGAGAAGTAGTGCCTAGGTCACCCTGCCTTTATTCTAAGAGTCCTGAAGAGCAGTCTCATTGACCACAGTAATCAGCCAGCTGCATACTGCAGGGGCACAGGTGGAGCTCTGTATTCAATTGTGTATGTCCAATACGGTGGGCTTTAGGCTCTGTGCAGCTGGTCTATGAAAGGAGGAAAGCCACAGGGTCTCTAGTCGCTGTACCTTACAACTTTCTCTGCAAAACGTACCGTGGGGGCCACCTAAACATCTGCCTAGCCTTGAGTGGCTACACCAACCAGCCCTTTTTACTGCATTGTGGCTGCTCACAATGAGTGTCCAAGAGATGGCTGCTTCCTGGAGCAGTTGGGCTTCTTCAATTCACTGCCCAACCAACAGTAAGGGAGAAAAACTGATAGCCGTCAACCTGGACCGGATTCAGCACTGGATTGGCTGTGGGGCTCACCTCTCTAAGCCTGTGGAGAAACTTCTGGGTCTTTCTGATTTTTACCCTCTGCATCCGATGATCACAAATGCTGAGAGACTTCGGAGGAAGAGAGCTCAAGAAGTTGTCTTAGCAGAAAACAGAATCAGAGCCTGGAGATATAGAAACAAGCCGACGTCAGTGCACATGTTGTGGATATAGGGTCAAGGGGCTTTCACAACTCTTGTGTAGAGCTTTGTGTTGGGCTTGAGGATCAATAAATGGAGTTTTTCAAGTAAAGAAAAAAGAAACTCATGTGTTTTGCTGTGTAACATTTCCTTGTTTTGTTTTTTATCCTCTGAAGCCTCTGCTTTATCAGAGGGAGGGACAGCATTTTATCCTACCTTTACCTATATTAATTTTCCCAATAGGCTAACCTTACTATATTTATTAAAACCCCTCAATCATCAAATTCTTTTTAAATCGACATTGTAATTGTAGAAAATCATTGTTTCAGTTAAACAGTACAGTTTAGGTGCAAATCACCTTCATAACAATACACAAGTAAAAAAATGCTCAGTAGAATGGGAAATTTCCATGTGATAATCTCACTACATTAAAGGCAGTGGGGATCCTTCCACACCCATTCACACCATGTCAGATACCAGAGAAAAACTACAGCAGCAAACATGCAAAGACACAGCAGTAGCAACAAGCATTCTTGGATCAAGGCTCTTGGGGTCTTGCCTATTCAAGATTCACCCATCAGAACTCTGCTTTCTGGTGGAACAACCCTCTGATGTCAATTGCCAACTGCTCCTCCTCTGCCTTGGTCAATGGTAATCCTGATCTGATTGGCCAGTGCTTCTATCCATCAGGAGATCAGATGTCATCTGGACCCAAGCTACTGCCAAGGGCCATGTCTGGGTCTATAGTTTGGCTGTATCTAGAGTCTGTGTTGATGCCTGTGGCCTCTGTCACCTCTGAGGACCATAGAAACCATGCTTGATGAAATTAGAGGGCCATGCTGAGCCAGCCCTGTCCTTCAGTGACCCTGGAAAAGCTGGCCCTGCCTCTTTCTGGACACGGCAACAAGAAAGCTGACCCTGACCTGCATGGCAAAGCAGGCCCCTGCACGAAAAAGAGGTGGACCCACCGCTCACCATAGGTGAGGGAGGACTGACCTTATGACATGTGTAGGGGAGCTGGCTCCACCCCCTCACCTGAGGCAGATGGTCCCGGTGACCTGCAATGACCTGCTCAACTACCACGCAGGCCTACCGCAGGCCCTTTGGTTGAACCACCCTGACATCTACGCCATCTAGAACCTGCTGAAGCTCATGAAGGACTTTTTGCCAGCTGCAACTTGTCTTGGTGATTGGACACTTTACTCAAATGACTCTTCTTACCTGTGAGAGTATAAATTGTCTGATGCTCTGAAAGAAGTTGGCTACTGTATGGGATTTTAGTTTACCTCCTTTATCTGCTCCTTTCTCTAGAAAGGTATAAATACCCGTGTAAACTTCATTTTATAGCAATCAACTAAAATCTCTTTTATATTACATACACTTGGATCTAAAGTGTGAATCAATACTGTTTGTTTAGACACCAGGCAGAAGCTTTTCTTGACTGTAAAATCGTTTAAAATCACATGAGATTATTTTTCCTTCTTGGTGTGTTTCAAAGCTTCATTTTTTTCTTTTAAAAATTTACCCAAATAAATATTGTTTGTGAATATATTTTATACTAAGTAAATGAGCAAGAAAACTGGTTTATTAATTCTGTTTGCTTTCTCAGCAGGGTGAGCTAAACTCCTGAAGATATCAACATGAGTTACTCATTTACTTTCTTTTGTTTAAGGTTTCTGTGAAAAGTGGAGCTGCCTAACATCTTAAGGATGAATTACATAAAAATATCAAACTCTGAAACTACAGCAATGCTAGATTAAAAAAAGATAAAGCAGAAACTAAACATAAAAGTCAGAAAGAAGAACCATGATGCACTTATAATGGGCATATTTATTCATATATTTTATTTTTAGCTGCTTTTTAGGATATGCCCAGATGTGAAATCATTCCTTCACCTCACATCTAAGCTGCCAACTGCCCCCTCTCCTCCTGTAGAATGGAAGGTTTGTCTTTCCAACCAAACACCCACTGCATTACCTGCATGTGTGTCTCAATTCCTTCCTTGTCACCATGTAAAGGCTTGTCATTTATCTATTTGCTTGTTTGCTATCTCTCTTCTCATCATAGCCACCTTGTACTTCATAATGATCACGACCATTCAAGCATCCTAAGATTAGCTCAAACTACTAAAAGGAGAGGAGTTACATTAAACTCTTCTTTGTGAATAAAAAGCTATTAAAAATTAGAAAAGTCACCCACTAAAGAAACTAGACAGGAAAATACCAAATAATCCAATTTAAAAATGGGTTACAGATCTAAACAGAGAATTCTCAACAGAAAAATTTCAAATGGCTGAAGTACATTTAAGGAATTTCTCAACATCTTTAGTCATTAGGGAAATGCTAATCAAAATGACTTTGAGATGCCATCTTACATCTGTCAGAATGGCTAAGTTCAAAAACACTGAGGACAGCTTATGTTGGAGAGGATGTGGAGTATTTTATGCAATACAGTTACATATTTATGTGTTTATATACTTATTTGTATATCTACATACATATATTTATTTATTAATAAATCTGCATTTGTCTGTATTAGTGTGTGTGCATCTTGGGTATGAATTCTTCCCAGTAGATGACAGAAGTGTGCACTGGCCGCCAGTGTGGATGTAGGTTCATGTGTGCACATGGGACTCTGCTTTCCCTCAGTTTTGTGTGCTATATACCTTTGTATTCATATAGTTATACATTGGTGCCCCTGGCTCATCAGCTATTTATTTTCATCTGCTGTTTGAGTTTTATAGTTATTTTGTGATTAGATCTCACTCCTCCTGTCTCATCACTTGAGTGTTGAGATTACAGGCACCACTCCCTCTTAGCTTCTGGGGGCCATTTTCATTCAAACCACCACATTGTTTAAAGGCCTCCCATAAAACTCTAAGCAGCAAATGCTATGGAAGTACTAAGAAAAAGTGTAAACATTAAAAAATAGAAGTTAAAATACCTTTCTAATGCTGTGAAAATTATCTCCAATTTTGGGGAATATAGATGTCATGAAATCGTCATTAATATTTATTCAGTAAGTAATAAAGAAAAATGAATTATTTTAAGAAGATTATATTACTAAGGTACCATTAAGTTACCAGTCTCCTGCACACCTTGGCACACAATCACCTTCTTCTCCACTTTGTAAGTACTCAGTGGATCACTAGGTGGCACCAAGAGCTCAGCTATGTAGCACTCAGGTTTTTGCAACAGGCTTTTGAGAGTCGCTGGAAAAGGTGTCAAGGGAAACTGCATTGAAGGTGTTAGGAGCTACAAAGATTAGAAGAAGCTCATCTAATGTATGTTTAGGCTTCAGTGCTGGGTGTGATTTCTAAATAAGAGTCTCTATCATAATATATGAAAAATATTTATCCAAATTATGAATTTAAGATGTTATCAACGGGGCCAGGAAGATGGCTCAGCTAAGAAAGGTGCTTGGCAACAGGATTGGGATCCATTAGATCCCTTGCTTGAAGAAGAAAACTAAATTGTCCTCTGACTTCTACACAAGTGCTGACATGTGTGCACAAAGAGCAAAACAAAGTAAGTAAATAATGCAAAGAAAATTTGAAATATAGTATCAACCCATAAGGGAACACTTAACAATCAGTACCTGAAAATACGGTGGCAGATCAAATTTCCAGGTATCGGGGATGGAGAGGGCTCAGTGGTAAAGAGCATGCATTGGTTTTACAGAGGACCGGGTTTCAGATCCTGGGTCCACATTGGGAAACTCCCAACTGCTGTTAAAGTAACTCCAGCTCCAGGGAATGCCTCGGACCACAGACTTATGCTTTAAAAATACCAAAAACAAACACTTTTTCCTCATTTTTATTAGCTTTTTGGTACTATAAAATGTGTCTTGATTCCATTTTTCCCCTCCACCAACTCTTCTCAGATCCAGCCCACTTCTCTATCCACCCATCGTTGTGTTAAAAGTCATCCATCAAGTCCAAATTGTGCTGCCAAGATATTCTTGGATGTGTGGCCTTCCCCCAAAGCTTGGCGGACTTAGCAGAGGCCACACTCTATAGTACACTGCCTAAGTAACTGCTACGTGAAGGCTCTGCTTTCATGATTCACAGGGCACAGTGAACACACACTCTCAAGCCATAGCAATGCACTCAATAGAAGACCTTTCAGGATTTCTTTATATGTAAAAATAATTGAGATGCACCCAAACAAAGAGTATTTTCTCTCTAATTAGGGTGGAAAGACTCCCCACTCCTAATTAGTAGAACTCTCTGAATTGTGTAGATAGACTGTCGCTACCTTGTTGCTTTGTGACTCTCTGAAGGTCACTGTTAGTCAGGGTACCCCACTGCCCCCTCTGTGAACACAAAGTAAACCAAGGGCAAGAAATGATTCCGTTTCTCATATGATCACCACACAGTGGCTTCTAAGGGATTCTATCCCTGTGCAAATGAGTTAGGAGCCTTGTCCACTCCAAGTGTGTCTAAGGATGAGTGAAGCCAGTGTGTGTTGAATTCTTAATCACTCCTGACCAGGGGCAAATATGAGTGCATGATAAGGATTATAACACAATCTTTAGCTAGTTTTTCAAGCCTTAAGCTTTTTCAGTGTGTCACCACATGCATCTCATAAAAGCTCTCTAGTTCACCATTTTCTACAGAGGCCCTAGATTGATTACTACCCTGTCCTTGCATATGACAGATAATGACAGTGAGCAAAATGTTAAGGTGAAATTATAGCAATTCTTTGTTCTTAGGTGTTTCTTCCTGTTTATCACAATCCCAAGTAATTTCTAAATGTTACCTTGGGATGCAATCCTAAACTACAGTAAGGGATCCTATAGCTAGTCTATTACCAGAACCACGCAGAAAAGGAACACAGCACCACAAACTTCCTACATCCTACTTTGGAACAGAGATTATTTTGACCTAAAAGTAACTGAGAGATAAAAAACCAAAAAGAAGCTCTCTTACCCTCCCAGGCCTGCACAGAGGATGAATATATATTTCTGCCCATGTATTCTCGGGTCTGTCATACCAAGAGGAGAATTCCTTTAACCAGTAGAGATGACAACATTGCAGATACCGGGGACTCTGTTCTGTATAAACAAACCTTTCTGAAATGACCTTTATATTTCTTTAGTTTCCTTGTGTGTTCACCTTACTGATCTCCCCGATCTAAGCCCCTTTTTCTTTGTCTAACCACTTATATATAATTTATCATCCTGTGTCAAAATGACATATAAGTGCCTCTTCTCACTTATTTATTGTTAAATGTTGGAATGCATGCAAAATAATTTTTGTTCTATTTATCCTTCCTTTTCAAGTACAGGACCCAGACATTTGACTTCACAAGGATTATTTCCTGTCCTGTAGTCGGACTTCTAGAAGCCCTGATTATTCCTCTGATTAGCCAGGAAAGTAAAAGTCTTTACTAACCGACTTGAAATAAGCAGATCAAAATGAGAAACACACACCTTTCTTAATTTCTGCCTCTCCTGTCGATTTAAAATAATACATAACCTCTATCCATCACAAAGTGTGTTCCATTTCTGGCTAGCTACCCCAGCTTCCCCAGGCTAATGGATCCCACTCAGAGTAAGCCTAGTAAGAGTAAGCCTTAATCCACTCCAAAGCTTTCCCGCTCCTTCCCATGACTAGGTTGCTTCCAAAACTCAGGTGCACATGGCTGCCTCCTTGCTACAGGAAACTTAGGATATCATCTTCGTTTGTTACCTGCCTATACTTCTACATGTATCCTCCTTTATGAAAGGGTTTTGAGGACTGAATATGGCTTGCTTATCTGACTTTTAAAAAAATATAACCTAATCTCACAAAGTATTATTTTGTAATAAACATATTTACCTAAATCAAGAAGCTAGTTAGCGTGCATTTTAGCAGGACAATTAGTTAAATGCATTTTGATAAAGCTCAACATAATGTCTTGTGATATGCATACATTGCAATTTGATTACCACAGCTGAACTTATTAATATGTCTGAGCACGTGTGTTGGTGAGACCTGTCAAAAAATATAGTCTCTTAACAATTTTCATCTATATAATGTATTAGCTGCAGTGACCAGGTTATGCAATAAATCTTGACAATTTATTCATGGTGTCTACCTGAAACTCAGGAGCATTAAGATTTTTAGTCATTCCCTAGAAATAAAACATTTTTGTAATGACATTAAAGTCACTGAGGTCAAAGTAGTTCTGAAACTAAACTGTCTTTGCTTTATTTTTATTTTTTTATTTTTTTATTTTTATTTTTTTTGGTTTTTTCAAGACAGGGTTTTTCTGTAGCTTTGGAGCCTGTCCTGGAACTCCCTTTGTAGACCAGGCTGGCCTCGAACTCCCAGAGATGTGCCTGCCTCTGCCTCCTAAGTGCTGGGATTAAAGGCGTGCACCACCACCGCCCGTGTCTTTGCTTTAACTAGAACATTTTTCAGCTCAAAATTAACTGCTTTGAGAACTATATTATTAGGTCCAGCCTCAGAGACACACGGAAGTCTGTGCAACTGTGGGACCTGGTAGGACAGAAACCTCTGTCAACCAAGAGTTGTTTCCTAAAGGCACTGGCTGACTCAGGTGAATACACAAATAAGAGTCCACATTGAACAGAATATTGTACTAACTCATCTGCATGTCAGTTTATTTGTTTCACATATTCTGACATCCTTAAATCTCTTTTGAAACCCTGACCCACTGTCAGAGACTGCAAGTCTGGCTGCTTAAGCAGGTAGGTTTACAGCAAAAACGGAAAAGCTTCTATAAGGCCAAGAATACCATAATTTGAAAAAAAGTAGGAGCCTATAGAATGGGAAATGGTTTTTACCATCTCTACCTCTGGTAGATGACTACTACACAAAATACAGAAAGAACTTAATAACGAGACAGGAAAAAACAAATGGCCCAATTAAAAGTGTGGTACAGATGTAAACAGGTAATTCTCAATAGAGGAAACACCAATGGCTGAGAAACAAGCAAATGTTCAATATCCATAGCCACTGGAGAAATCCAAATCAAAACTACTTTGAGATTCCATTTTACATCTGTTATAATTGCTAAGATTAATACCACAAGTGACAGCTCATGCAGGTGACTATGTGGAAGAAGGGGGATAGTCACCCATTGCTGATGAGAGTGTGAACTTATAAATCACTATAAAAATCAATATATGGTTCTTCACAAAGATGAGAATGGAGCTACCTCAAGATCCTGCTATTCCATCTCATTATATCTTGGGTTATATACCCAGAAGATGCTTTATCCTGCTACAAGGACTCTTGCTTGACTATGTTTATTTCTGCTCTATTTGTAATAGGCAGAAACCTAGACTGTGGTGTACTTACATAATATAGTATTGCTCAGCTGTCAAAAGATGATATCCTGAAATTTGCAGGCAAATGGATGGAACTAGAAAAAAAACCATCTTGTGTGAGGTAACCTAGACTCAGAAAGATTAATAAGGCATGTATTCACTTATATTTGGATTTAGCAATTAAATAAATGATAACCAAGATACAAAATATAGACCCCAAAAGATTAGTTGTGGAGGAAGTGACTAAGGAGGGCATATGACTTCCCTGGCAATGGGAAATAGAATAGATTTTATAGGTGGACTGTGGGCAGAGGAGGCATAGGGAGGAGAGGATCAGGTGGGAAGAGGTAGGGGAAATAGGGTTGAGAGAAGGAATGTAGAGAGAAACCTGGACTTGGCATTTGAGGGATGTAATGAAAATTTACTATAAAGGAAGCTTCCATGTATGTATGAAAGTAATCCTAATGAAGTCTCCAAATAATGGGGAGATGGAGTCCCAGCTGGCCATATCTTTTTACCAAATGAGGCTTACAGTACCATAACTGGGTTGCATTACATTTATTTGTTGGTCAAGGGGTTCCATGGAAATCCCCCAAATCCCAGACTATTGCCAATACTGTGGATTGGTCTCAGAAAACTTTTAGCAAGGCCCCATTTCTGAGGACAACACCCACACAACTCATTGAACATGGGGAATTCAAGCCAGGACCTACAAGGAGCCTTCCCCCTTACATTCTAGTGTCTTTGGTGCAGGAAGGTACTCTGCAGGCTACCAAAGGAGAAATGTGGACATGAACCCAGCCATAAAACCTTTAACCTACAATCTGTCCTGCCTGTAAAATATGCCAGAGCAATGGTGGCACAGAATTTGTGGGAGTAACCAACCAATGTCTGGTCTTACTTAAGGCCCATTGCAAGAGATGAAAACCACACCCAACACTGCTTGGATGACCAAGAACCAGAGACTAGAGTGCTTAGAAACTTAGGGTAAAAATACTACTGGTCTAAACCAAATAGAATTATATTTATATAGTCATTAATAAAATGACTCCTAATGATATTCTGCAATACTGATAGATCAGTGCCTTATTCAGTCACCATCAGAGAGGCTTCCTCCTCCTCCTCTAACAGATGGGAAACAGATGCATAGATCCACAGCCAGACGAGAGAGAGAGAGAGAGAGAGAGAGAGAGAGAGAGAGAGAGAGAGAGAGAGAGAGAGCGCTTGAACACACAGCTCTAAATAGGATAATAGGATGTCTCCATCAAATCCTTTCCCTCAAAGCTCAGGGAACACTGTGGAAGAGGGTGCAGACAGAGTGGACAAGGCAAAGCAAAGGACACCAGGACAAAGAGGCTCTCTCGTTGTTCAGATACTGGGGAGTCTTTTAATAGTTGAACAGTCTGGCTTCCCCAGCTTCAGTTCATTGTCAGAATTGGTTAATGTAAATAAATTTGTTCAACAGGTATTCTTAAAGGCAATTTTCTAAAATGTTTTATTTTTTTTTAATTTTATGTGTATGGGGATTTTGTATGGCTGACATTATGTGTGTGTGTGGTGCCCGAGCAGGCCAAAAGACATCAAATGTTCTGGAACTGGAGTTACAGATGGCTGTGAGCCTCCATGTGGGTACCAGGAAATGGAACCTGGGTCCTCTAGAAGAAAAGCCAGTGCACTTAACCTCTCCAGTCTTAGGGCAGTTCCTCCTTAAGGAGCTGAGTTAAATAGAAAACTTGCTTTCACTCAGAATGAATGAAATAATATACGCACAGCTTCCAAATTCTCAGGCATAACTCCGGTCTTTTAACCTAACATCAGAATTCAGTGATTAAAAAAAAAAAACACCTGAAGAGTATAAAAAAACAATTACTTTAGTAACTTCAATATATTAGAAAACACTAAGTGCCTAGTTCAAACCTGCTGAGCAATAAACAGCTTACCCAGGTCTCTAAAGCACCTCTATTGGTTTTTTTTTTGTCCTTTTCTACCACCCTCCCCCCTTCTCTTTTATGACCTTTCTTCTCTCTTTCTTTTGATTTTGGAGATGAAAATGAGGTCTTGCCTTTGCTGGCAAGTGCTCTACTGCTGAGCTGATTCCACTTCCCCAGCGTTCTTAACATAGGAAATGCGGACCTTCACGGTGCTTCTGTGTCATTCAGAATGGTGTATTTAATTTACAGTGCAGCCAACACTCTGCACTTAATGATGGAGATTACTGTTCCATAATGCTCTTCTGCTTCACCTTTGCAAACACTTCATTTCACTTAGCTAAATTGCTCAGCCATAGTTATTTCCTCAATTGCTCTTCAGGAGCTTTTAATTATGTACTTTTCTTGATAAATTAAATTCTATCTTATTAAGACTTACAGAGGTCAGATTCATATCAATTTATGCAGAACACGTGTGCCCTGGTAAAATACCTGCTTTGTCAGGACTATCTAAAATGTTGGTATTTCATTTTACAATAAACTGGAAAAGCAAGCAAATTATCCACGTTTCATCTATCTGTCTGTCTGTTTGTACACCCATCCACTCATCTATCTATCTATCTATCTATCTATCTATCTATCTATCTATCTATCTATCTATCTATCCATCATCTATCTATCTATCTATCTATCTATCTATCTATCTATCTACCATATATCATCATTTATCTATTATCTATCTGCATACTTTATCTTCAATATATCATCATCTATCTATCATCCATCTGCAGACTTTATCTATTTACCTATCAATCATTATTTATTATTCTGTATTTTGTCAACCTGAAACCAACTGGAGTCATTCATTATAGTTTGTTATGATACAGTGTATCAATCCATCCTACTGAGAAAAGAATAGTACCAGGAGCAAAGGTCACATTGCATGGACAGTCAAGTTCCAGAGGGTGAGGAGTAAGTGGAGTTGGGCTATAATATAAGGCTTCTCCTTAGTGACCCACATTGTCCAGGTCAGCTCACCTCTCTGACTCTCTGTCTCTGTCTCTGTTTCTGTCTCTCTCTTTATTCTCTCTCTCTCTCTCTCTCTCTCTCTCTTTCTATATATATATATATACACACACATATATATGTATTCTATGTATATGTATAACTAATAACATATAAATAATAAATTATATATACACAATTCTTTTTTATTCTTTGGGAGTTTTACAACATGAACCCCAATATCACTGACCTCCCACTCCCTCCACCCCCTTACTACTGTGGCATCCTCGCCCAAGAAAACCTCCCAAAATTGTTTTAAAACAAATAAACAACAAAACCCAGCCTCTCTCATCCATCTTTCCGATCTGTAACACCTTTTCATTCATCCTAAAATTAGTGGGCAGGAGTAGTAAAGAGAAAGGGTGTTTTTAACTATCTCAAATTAATCCCCTAAAGTACTAATTAATTATGAAGGGTACGGTACAATTCATGTCATTTTCATCTTACAGCTCCATAAACAAATGACTATGAACTTTATGGTTTGATATAACATCTATTTATTGTCAATTTCTCTGGACCAAGAAGGACCCTCTGCTTAGAATCTCACAGACAGGAATCAAGGTGCTGTCAGTTTCCGTTTTTATTTGCAGCTCAGTGTTGTCGTGTAAACTCAGGTAGTATGTAAGCAGAATAAGTTCCTTGTTTGTGTGATAGAGTGACTCCTCCTCTGTGCTCTTATGCTGGCTATCATTTAAGGTGTTGTCACGTCCTAGACAGCACCCCAGTTCCCTGACATGGAAGAGGAAAAGTGTTCATCACAACTTGCAGTTTGCTCCTCCAAGGCCAGCAGCGAAGTGTCTCTCACTTGGAACTGAGTTCCCTTCTTTTGCTAGCTCTTTACATTAGTTCAGACTAACATAGAAGCAGTCTTTTTTTTTTTCTTAATTGCCCCCTTAATTGTCAGTGCTCTTTTTGAGAAGGTGTGTGAATTCTAGGAGCTAAAGGGTTAGATATCAGCCTTCCTGCTGTGGTTTTACGTGAGGCAGGCAAAGGCAGATAGAGAGACGACCTGCCACAGAATTAATAAGCAATCCACTCAAAAGAGGGGAGGAAAAAAAGGGGTCACCACACACCGGGAGAACACAAAGTATGCTGAGTACAGTGCATGCCGTTGGTTTAGGCAGCTGTAGGTCAGTTTGATTCAAAATGATCAGAGCTCAGAATTGTTTGAACACAGAAGGAAAGCTCCAAATTTAAACAGAGGCAATCTAAATAACCCCAAGGCAAGGCTGGTTTCTTTTATGTGTCACCGGCTCAGGGCACTGCTCATGGAGAAAAATAGGAGACCGTTGGAACAAAACAGGAAGGAATACAAACCATGGAGCACCCTCCATGCCAGAGTACAGAGTTGAACCTACGTCATGATGACCAAGGGTGAAAGAGTTGTCTGAGGGTGCAGCAAACTGACATTTTTAGCCAAGAAATCATTGTGCTGAAGGACCATACCAGCAAGCTGGGCAGGGTAGAGAGGATTCCCGAACCTCATTCGGTTCTGAAGTCGGGTTGAGTTGGTTGTTGATGGCTCTTCATTTTTGCCATAGTCTAGAGTCCATAAGTCAAGAACCAAGTCTAGCACAGCTAGGCGGACTGTAGGAAGTCCTGTCAAGGAAGTAGTCATAGACTTCATGACTCAACGCTATGAGACCTGAAAATAGTGATAAAGACTTATGCTCACTGCGATATGGCTGGCAGGAGGCTCGGGTACTGCTTCCTTGGCCTGCCATGATTCTCTAAGAACTGAGTACTGGCAGCAAATACATCAGCTCTCTCCCCTTACAGGATCCATAGTCACAGAATGAATGAAGCTCAAGCTGAAATATCTGAAAACAAATATTTCTATATGAAACTTGCATAGATTTATTTTTTATTTTCCCCTAGAGAATATTTAACAACATTTAACAAATTTGATTGGGTGAGTGTTTTAGGTAGTTTAGGAATGATTTAACGTGCACAGAAGGCTTCTTTTTTTTTCTTTTTTTTTAAAATTTATTTATTTATTAAAGATTTCTGCCTCCTCCCCGCCACCGCCTCCCATTCCCCCCCTCCCCCGATCAAGTCCCCCTCCCTCGTCAACCCGAAGAGCAATCAGGGTTCCCTGCCCTGTGGGAAGTCCAAGGACCCCCCACCTCCATCCAGGTCTAGTAAGGTGAGCATCCAAACTGCCTAGGCTCCCACCAAGCCAGTACGTGCAATAGGATCAAAAACCCATTGCCATTGTTCTTGAGTTCTCAGTAGTCCTCATTGTCCGCTATGTTCAGCAAGTCCGGTTTTATCCCATGCTTTTTCAGACCCAGGCCAGCTGGCCTTGGTGAGTTTCTGATAGAACATCCCCATTGTCTCAGTGTGTGGGTGCACCCCTCGCGGTCCTGAGTTCCTTGCTCGTGCTCTCTCCCACAGAAGGCTTCTTATGGATTATTTCTAAGTACTACTACCTAAGACACATGAACACTCATAGATTTTAGCGTACCTGAGAATGCATGGAAAACACAACTCCACAGAAAGCCCTGAACGACAGTTGTATTGGCGGGAGATGGTCATGAATGAGAAGGACTCAACTAGGTCTTCCAGATATCCCTGTGCAGAATTTATTATTTTATTTTGTCACTTTATTTTGATATATATTAAGAGCCACAGGTACAAATACATAAAATAATTGATCACTCATGAATTAAATATTTAACACATTGGTCTTGATCAATGTTCAGAAAAAATGTGAACAGTTTTTATTCTTGGTTCTGACCTATTTATTCTTCTCCACGATAACACAATCCAGACAGAGATGACTTCTAGATTAGTACCGCTTTCGAAAAACCTAGTTCAGTTCAGCTTTCAAAAGACCTTTTTTTTAAAGCCAATAGCACTACAGGAAATATGAGAGCATGATATTTGCAAAGGTGTCATGAGGAATAAGCAGTCAGGAGGGAACAGACTGTTACACATTATTCTCTCTGGCAGTGGGACTCCCGCTCAGATTTTTAATAAGCAACTGCTTTTCTTAACCTCATTTCACAAATTTATTTTCAAAGCACACTGCATTTATAAGAACTTAATTCTTTTTCTAAAAACACACTGAGACCATTTACCTATTAACTATGTTTTGGGATATTAGTATTATACAAATGGTTTACATAAATTATGTAACAGTTAGAAATGATAATAGTTGTAAGAAATCTTTTTTCCCTGTAGAAACCAAATATTCTTTTCTTTTTGCATCATTTCTTGTCACAATTTAAGAAAACCATTTCTATTTTATATCAGTTACTTTTTTTCTTATTTTTACAACTTTTATTACAGTACTCCCTTCTACCCTTGTACATAGGATTCATTTCAATAGATTTTCAGTGCATATCCCAAACCCCAGATGGTACTGAAGCTTAGGCACAGGTGCTGTAATAGAAGGAAAGGTGAGAGCTGGCTTGATAATTAAAATAGATCTCAAATGGCCAATGGGAGTTCAGTGTCTACTGTGTCAACACCCTATACAAAGGGATAGAAAGAGAGGGTGGGATTTCATTACACCACTCATAACCCAAAATGTGTGAAAAATCTACTTTTGAAATTTTTTCATTTTCAATATTTCAGATCATGATGGTTGATGATGGGTAACTGAAGTCATTTGGAAGGAAAATTACTGTATTTTAAATATACTCTTTATTTCACAGTGAGACAGGAAACTATGAACAAAATGTTCTAAATGAACTAAAAGCACTGTGAAAACCTTAATTTAGCTAGTAGTAAATTTTCTTTCTCTCCACCCCCTTTTTTCTTCCTTCCTTCCTTCCTTCCTTCCTTTCTTCCTTCCTTCCTCCCTCCCTCCCTCCCTCCCTCCCTCCCTCCCTCCCTCTTTCTTTCTTTCTTTCTTTCTTTCTTTCTTTCTTTCTTTCTTTCTTTCTTTCTTTCTTTCTTTCGAAACAAGGTCTCACTGCACAGCCCAGGTTGGGCTTATATTAAGAGTACTATTACATTTTTACTTATATAAAAGAAGTTCAAAGTTTTTGATAGTGTTCAATTAATTCATCTTTTGTTTCCTTGCTTGAAAAAATTTTAAAAAAATGATGTTCTTAGACTAGGGACATTGCCATTTACATCATGCTGTTTGAGTCTATTTAGACTTAGCCCTTATAATTCAGAATGTTGGTTAGTTTTAGTTAATTTTGTACTAGGCATAGATCTAACATAGCATTCCTATGTGTTGCTGTCCAGGTGTTACATAATACAAAGGTAACCCAGAACCATTTGTTGAAAGACTATTGCTTCCCTCAGACACTTTCCTGGAAAATCATTTAACTTACTGGGGTTTATTCCTGGACATGGTTCTGACACACTAATTGCTTTCTGTTTTAAAATTTATACCAGCCTCAAAGGGTCTTCATTACTGGAATTTTGTAATAACTTTTGAAATTGGATGCTTTTTGTGTGTTTTTTGGACATCATTTCAACGATTTGTGGTGCCTTGGATTTTCACATGAATTCCTATTCAACTTTCAAATTCTGGGAAAAAAAGGCAATCTGAGTTTTGACTGAGATAATATTAAATTTATGATACAATAATCATTTTAACAACATGAGGTTTTCAACTGATGTATATCTCTTTTAGTTTATTTCAAAGATATTTTTCTTATTCTAGATATTTTTCTGTGCTTTGCACATTTGATTATATTTATCCCTATGTTTTTATACTTGATACTATCTTAAACTGATTTAGTTGATTTTATTTTTGGTTTGTTCCTTGCTACTGTATGGAAATACAGATTTTTTTCCATTGACACATACCCTACCATTGTGGGAGAGGTAAAAGAAAATGCATTGTTTTTCTGGCGAAGGGTTAAGTAGAAAAGACCTCATTTAAAAATATTATAAAGAAACCACTTGGCAGAAATTAAATTCTCCAGGGTCAGCACTTCTTGAAATCAAAATATATGCTCGAGGTTGCTCTCTGTCCAAATTGCCTTCTGCTTCTCAATTTCATTACTTTAAAAGGCAATCACTTTTAAATGTGAGGCCAAGCTCAAACTGCTCAAACTGAGATGTAGGACAGTTGTGTTTTTTTTTTTTTATCTCATTCTGATGTTTCCAAGAATTTCAATAAAATTTGCTTTGATTCAGAGGGTAGAGCTAGCTACTAGCTGACCAAAATTAACCATAGAGATTTGGAGGGCTGAGGGTAGATAGAGAGACAGGAAGCAGTAGAGTGGGGCTTAGAGAGGGTCCTGACCCTTTTGGATGGAGGAATGAGAGAGAAAGGAGGTTATCGGTCCCTTCTCAGCCCCTTCTCTGATCATTCAGGTTCTTATCCTGATCTTTGACTCCTGAGATTTTATTGATAAATAATAATTAGATAAACACATCACAGGACTTCTTGTTTTAGAAATAAAAATCTGGCAGGGGTCAAGGTAGGTGCTTGCCTGTTTGATTTGACATAATTATGTGTCCTTTGGAAGAAATAAAACTTTCTGCCTTTCCACTTGTATGGTTATTTTCTTGGGATTTCAGACTCACTTTTAGCACAATTGTAGTAATATGAGCAGCGGGTTGGGCTGCGTCCCGCCAACCGGCTAACTTTACCCGAAATAATTACATGGAAACTGTATTCTTTTAAACACTGCCTGGCCCCATTAGTTCCAGCCTCTTATTGGCTAGCTTTTACATATTGATCTAACCCATTTCCAATATTCTGTGTAGCACCACGAGCTGGCTTACCAGGAAAGATCTTAACCTGCGTCTGTCTGGAGTGGGAGAATCATGGCGACTCACTGACTCGGCTTCTTTCTCCCAGCATTCTGTTCTGTTTACTCCACCTATCTTAATTCTACCCTATCAGAGGCCAAGCAGTTTCTTTATTAATTAACCAATGAAAGCAACAGACAGATACAAGATCCACCTCCATCATTTCTCCTTTTTCTGTTTAAACAAAAAAGAAAGGCTTTAACTTTAACATAGTAAAATTACAAATAACAAAACAGTTATCAAGCAAGAATTACAGTTACAATATTTATATCTATTTTATCCTTTATCATAACTAAGGAAAACTGTAACTAACCATTCTTCAACTCCATCAAAGATTCCAGAAGGATATAATATTACCTAAGTAAACAAGAAGTAAGTAACTTCTAAAATTCTAGAAATGACAGAGACATCTCACTGCCTGGACAGTCACCCAAAGTTCCTCTGTACCATTGGGGCATCCATCTTTGGCCTTCAGGCCCATAGTATCCAGCAGACTTTTCCATGAAGCAGGAAATTTCAAAAACAGTTCAGTCACTATCTGCTGTGTCCTGCAGAATGTCTTGTAGACTTTTTCATAAATCAGGAACCCCAAAGAGTCATCTCACCTTTAGGCAAGTTCAGCAGTCCTCTATCTGTGGGTTCTTTGTGTCCAGTTTATGCATCAGTCCAGGCAAGAGCAGTTTCTTGCCCAAATGGCTAACCAACTCCATAAGGAGCCTCTTCGATGCCCATCTTCTTCTTGAAGTAGATTGGTGCTGCCAGGAGCAGACGTGTCTCATTGTCATGAACTGTCCTAAGTTATTAAAACACGTTGGGTGCCAGGTATATCGGCGTAAATGAATGCAGACAGATTGTAAAAATATATACAGCTTTAATGGGGAAATAGACTTACAGAACCAGAGGTTCCCGCGGAGAACAGGAAAGCAGAAGGGGCGGCTGGGAGCACACCTGCAATCTTTATAAGTAAAAAATATCCTCGGGGGACCCTGCCCCCTGCTAGCAAGGTGATTGGCTGGATCTCCCCTACACACAATCAAAATGAATTTAGTTATTTTAATAATGTTTCTGTGTCACGTTGAGATTTTTCATATTTAAGGAAAGGTCAGTAAAAGTAGCGTGATTTCACTGGTTGTCTTCAATCTGTGCCTTTTCTTTCTTTTCCTACTCAATGTCTTTCCTTCCCAATCTCCAGTACAATGTCCAATAGAAGTATCCAGCATGAACATTTGCTTTATTAGTGATAATATCTATCATATCACCATCTATGATATGAGCGGAGAGATTTTCATAGTTCTTTGTCAGATTGAAGAAGATCCCTTTCCACTACAAGTGGTTGAGGATGGACTTAAATTCTTAATGGGGAATGAAAAAGAAGTTACTGTGTTTATTTAAGTTTTATTCCCTATAGTATATATAATGGCTATAGGCTGCTCTTTGGCAAAGTCTGCCATTGCCTCCAAAAGAGCACCAATCTGATGGTGGTTCAGACTAATGAGAAATTCTGCACAAGGAGATAAGCTCATAGTATGTATTGAGCAAAATTCTCATATTATCAAGAGAAGGCTTAAAACTTTAAAAACTCATACTTTTATTTCCTTGCTGAACTGAACTTATTGTTTTATAAAAGAAACATTATTGATAATGAAAATGTACTTATAGCAAAGTCTTTTTTCTTTTATATTTTGTAAGTCAAACAACTAAGAAGAAATGAGTGAGAAAGATATATCATCGGACTGACTGGTCCAGGTCAGGCGTTGTCAGAGTTAGCTTAAGGAAAGTCTTTGTCAGTGTTCTATTGCTGTGAAGAGACACCATGACCAAGGCAACTCTTATAAAGAAAACATTTATCTGGGGCCTTGCTTTCAGTTTCAGAAGTTTAGTTCATGATCTGTCATGGTGGGGGGGCATGTAGGTAGATGCAGTGCTGGAGAAATAGCTGAGAGTTCTATATCCTGATCTGTAGGAGGCAGGGAGAGAGCCAGAACTAGACTTGGCAATGACTTTGAAACATCAAAGCCCGCCGCCAGTGACACGTTTCCTCCAAGAAGGCCACACTTCTTACTCTTCTCAAATAGTGCCATTCCCCGAAGACTAAGCATTCAAATATATGGGCCTATGAGAGTTAATCTTATTCAGACCACCACAGTCTCCAAATCTGAGCAAGGAAAATGTGTCAGTTCAAAAGGAACTCATACCAGTGCTGATGGGATTTAGTCAGCTGTAAGTCACCAACACTGATGGAGGACAAGAGATGCATCCTGTATCCTTCCCAATGGGTACAATTTTTATAGGTTAGCTAGTATCTATGGCAAAGGACCACTTGCAAAGTAACTTGAGCCCTGAATGCATTTTGTGTCTGAGACAGTATGGCATCCAGCACTCTAGAGCGCTCTTCAAGTAGAGTCAGACTATGCCTGTTACTTTCTGTTACTTTGCTAGGAGAGGGTAGTATTGCTTGTCAGACAGATCTCTACAAGTAGAAACCTCTTCCGCATGAAGAAAGAACTCAGATGGAAATGATAGAGAAAGCTTAATGATTTGATGGGTTGATATGCTTGCTCATGAAGACAATTATGTACCTCAGGTTGAGTTAGTTTGCACATAATTATAAACAATCTGAAACAAATTTAACTGTTCTCAGTATGTTACTCTAAAAGGTAGCTATTATTGCTGTGTATGTGTGTGTATAAATATTTTATGACATGTTTTCATAAGATACCACAATTTAAATGGGTAAGTATGTGAAAAACATTTTTTTCCAGAGGATGAGTTTAGCTCATGATGGCAATTGTTTTGGAAAAAAAAATGGTCTTACGTATTTTCCAACAAAAAGGAAATGTCTGTTAAAGAAATGTTTCTAACATTTAAGATTCTTCCATTTTCTTGAAAAATTATCTCCTGAGATTGGCAGGCAATTTTGAAATCACAGTAACAGAGCTAGAAAAAAAACCACTTTTCTTGATCAATTATTTTGCAAGTTCACAGATAAAATGCTGTAATTCTGATGCTTTTCCATTGTCATGAGATTCAGACAAGGTATAGCAAGAATTGCTGATGTTCCCTGTCTATAAAATTATTACTGTTTCCCAAGGGGTGTGACATATTCAGATATGCTATTTTCTGTTTAAACCTCTCAGAAACAGAAGTTCATTTGATTACATGGAAATGAATTTGCTATAGAACTTCATCCACATTTGTATGAGAACCTGATTTGTGTTTACTGAGAAGGCAACGTTTCTGTTCTTATCCAAAGCTGGCTGGGATGAGCAGAAGGTAGATTCCAAAATGTCAGAAGCAACCTCACCTATTAACATTTGATTGAATAGCTCTTATTTCTGTTCGTATATGCCTGCAGAGCTTTGTATGCTAAACTTGAGTATAGATAATGATAGAATGCAAGCTTGAGAGAATACATTGGATTAACTAAGTACTTCTACTAAGAATGGTTCCACTTGCTTGGTCCTGCCTCCAACTAAAGAGATGATTATCTGGGTCCCTGACAGGTGGGCCCTACTCTCGAAGTCCTTACCACTGGAGGCACATTCTGTGTCCCACCCTACTCAGCAAAGCCCCAGACACCTTGGAGCAGCCTCATCAGACCCCCAACCTCTCCTACGGCAACTGTGACCTCTGGAATCTTGCCCCTGCCCCCAACTAGAGAGGTGAGTATCTGGGTCACCGGTTAGAGGCCCTACTCTCTATGCCATAGCCCACAGAGGCATATCCTGTGCCCCATCACCACTCATCAGAGCTCCAGAGACCTGGGAGCAGCATCCCCAACCCTAACTACTCCCCTTGGCTCCACTACCACCTAGAGAGTTGAGTGTCATGGTCCACGGCATTAGGTCCCTACTCTCTAGACTTTAGCTCCTGGTGGAATATTCCATCTCCCATCCCCACCCAGTGAATCCCCAGAGACCTGGGAGAAACTTTTCCACACTCCCAACCACCCTCTCTGGAATCTGAGACCACTGAAGCCTTGAGCCCAATTGCACTGGGAGAGGTGAGTGTCTGGGTTCCCAGCTGGAGGACCCTATCCTCTAGGCTCTAGACCCTGGAGACACATCCTGAGCTGTACCCACACCCAGCAAAGTCCCAGAGATCTGGGAGTACCCTGTCAAGCTTTCCTAACCTAAGGAAGAACATGATTATGAAAGTAGAAGCTTATGAAACACCAAATAGAATGGACCTCCTCCCCAAATTTTCCATAGTCACATAATAATCAAAACATTAAACATACAGAATAAAGAAAGACTATTAGGAGCTGCAAGAAAAAAGACCAAATAACATATAAAGGCAGACCTATCAGAATTACACCCGACTTTTCAATGGAAATTCTGAAAGCCAGAAGGTCCTGGAAAGATGTTTTTCAGACACTAAGAGACCATGGATGTCAGCCTAGACCACTATACACAGCAAAGCTTTCAATCACTATAGATGGAGAAAACAAGATATTCTATGACAGAACCAGATTTAAACAATACCCATCCACAAATTCAGTCCTATAAAAAGTTCTAGAAGGAAAACTCCAATCCAAAACACAGGCAATGATAATCACACACCAGCAAAACCCAAAGAAGGAAAATACACAAATAATACCACCATCACCAACAAAATAAAAAATAACAGGTACTAACAAGCACTGGTCATTAATATCTCTTAATATCAACAGTCTCAATTCACCTATAAAAAGACACAGGCTAACACAATAGATACAAAAACAGGATCCATCCTTCTTCTGCATACAAGAAACACACTTAAACTTCAAGGACAGACATTACCTCAGAGAAAAGGGTTGGGAAAATATTTTCCAAATAAAAAGGACCTAAGAAACAAGCAGGTATAGCTATCCTAATAGCTAACAAAATAGACTTCAAACTAAAATTGATCAAAAGAGATGAAGGACATTTCATACTCATCACAGGAAAGATCCATAAAGATGAAGTCTCAATTCTGAACATCTATGCCTCAAAAGAGGGCACCTACATTTGTAATAGAAACATTGCTAAAGCTTAATCATATATCAAACCCCACACACTAATAGTGGGAGACTTCAACACCCCACTCTCACCACAGAACAGGTCTGCCAGACAGAAACTTAACAGAGAAATAAAGGGACTAACAGAAGTTATGACTCCAATGGATTTAACAGACATCTACAGAACATTCAACCCAAACACTAAAGAATATATTTTCTTCTCAGCACCTCATGGAACCTTCTAAAAAATTGACCATATACACAGTAACAAAGAAAACCTCTTCCCTCTGGATGGATAGATACGTTTCTCAGCCTAGGTACAGAGGGAAGGGGCTTGGTCCTGCCTCAACTTGATACGCTAGGCTTTGTTGAGTCTCCATGGGAGGCCTTACTCTTTCTGAGGAGTTGATGGGAAGTTTGGGGCTGGGTACGTGGGAGGAACTGTGATTGGCATGTAAAATGAAAAAGAAAGCTTAAGAAAATAAAATTAAAAAGAAAAACCTCAACAGACACAAAAAAATTTGAATAACCCCCTGTATTTTATCAGATCATGGCTTAAGTTAGAATTCAACAACAAAACACAAACTCATGGAAATTGAATAATGCTCAACTGAATCACCCCAGGGTCAAGAAATAAAGAAAGAAAGAAAGACAGACAGACAGATGGGGAGAGAGAGAGAGAGAGAGAGGAGAGAGAGAGAGAGAGAGAGAGAGAGAGAGAGAGAGAGAGAGATATTAAAGACTTCCTAGAATTCAATGAAAATGAATGCACAACACACCCAAACCTATGGGACACTTTGAAAGCATCACTAAGAGGAGAGTTCATAGCACTAAGTGCCTACATAAAGAATGCAGAGAAATCTTAAACTAGAAACTTAACAGCACACTTGAAAGTGCTAAAACAAAACGAAACCCATAGTCTTGAATAGGTAAGATCAACATAGTAAAAGTGACAGTCTTACCAAAAGCAATCTACAAATTTAATGCAATACCCATCAAAATCCCAGCACAGTTCTCCACTGACCTTGAAAGAACAATACTCAACTTCATATGGAAAAACAAAACAAAAAAATCAGGATAGCCCAAACCATCCTGTACAATAAAGGAACTTCCAGAGTCATCACTGTTCCTGACTTCAAGCTCTACTACAGAGCTATTGCAATGAAAACAGCTTGGTATTGGTACAAAAGCAGACAGGTAGACCAATGCAATCAAATCAAAGTTCCTGATATTAATCCATACAGCTATGAACACCTGATTTTTGGCAAAGGAGCTAAAATTACACAACGGAAAAAGGAAAGCATCTTCAACAAATGGTGCTGGCATAACTAGAAGTCAACATGTTGAAGAATACAAAAAAAAATCCATATCTATCACCATGCACAAAACTCAAGTCAAAATGGATCAAAGACCTCAACATAAATCCAGCCATACTGAACCTTATAGAAGAGAAAGTAGGAAGTAGTCTTGAACACACTACCACAGAAGATCACTTCCTGAATATAACACCAGTAGCACAGACACTGAGATAGCCATTAATAAATGGGACCTCCTAAAACTGAGAAGCTTCTGTAAGGAGTAGCACACAGTCAACAAGACAAAATGAACATACTAATAGGAAAAAATCTTCATCAACCCCACATCTAACAGAGGAATGATCTCCAAAATATACAAAGAACTCATGAAACTAGATATCAAAACATCAAATAATCCAGTTAAAAATGGGGTACAGATTAAACAGAGAATTCTCAACACAAAGGGGCCAAGACCATGAGGGGGAAAACCACAGAAACAGCTGACCCAAGCAAGTGGGAGCTCACTGACTCTGGACGATTAGCAGGGAACCCTGCAAAAGACCCAACTAGGCCCTGGGTACCAGTTGTGTGGCTTGGGCAGTTTGTGGGGTCATTAGCAGTGGAAGGAGTTTTTATCCCTAGTGCATGAATTACATCTTTGGAGCCCGGTCTTTATGGAGGGAAGCCTTGCTCAGCCTACATACGGAGAGTAGGATTTAGTCCTACCTCAAGTGATGTAATAGACTTTGTTGACTCCCCATGGAAGGCCTCACCCTCTCTGAGAAGTGGATGGGGTTGGAGTGGGGTGAAAGTGGAAGGAGTGTAATGACAGAAAGGAGAGGGAACTGAGATTGGTATGTAAAATAAGATTCTTTAAAAAAGAGAATGTTTTCATCTAACACACATTGGCTAACCTCCCCTCAGATCTGCTATCATAAAAATTTCATCCTTAGGTGCTTCTGGCAGGGAAACCAACTTCTCTCCATTATAGAAAGAGAAGTAATGCTCAGTTTGAATTAAGCCTTGTATGGTGTGCTGACTTGTTTCTCCTGAACTTGACAAAGGCTAGAGTCATTTGGGAAGAGAGACCATCATTTGAGAAAGTGTCCCCACTTGATGAGCCTGTGAGCAAGCCCGTGGTACTTTTTTTTTTTTTAATTAATGATTGATGTGGGAGAGCCTCGCTGACTATGAGCACTGCTATCCTGGGGTTATATAAGAAAGCAGGCTGAACAAGCCATGAGAAGAAAGCCAGTAACCAGCACTCCTCTGTGGCCTCTTCTTCGTTCCTGTTTCCAGGTTCCTGCCCTGAGTTCCTGCTCTTACTTCCATGGATTAGGAAGTACAAGTTGTAAGATGAAATAAACTCTTTGCTTTCTAAGTTGATTTTGGTCATAGTTGTTTATCACAGCAAGAGAAAAGAAACTAAGACATATGCTGTTATAACCTTTGACTGTCAGAAAGTGGGGTTGAAGGTGTTGGGCTAAGATCACACAGCTGTAGGGGTCAGTGTAGTGGGCATGCTTGGGCCCTCTTTGCTTGGGTGGGCAGTGCAGCCCAGGATAGCTGATGGCTTTATATTAGTTGCAGCCAAACTCTGGTTTTGCTTTTGCCTGTTTCTGCAGTTCTCACTCTGAATGCTGCTGATGGTGACACTCCAAGCAGCTTCTGATGTGGGAAGTCCTTCTTACATGTATCGCTTTTATTGGTTAACGAGTAAAGAAGCTGCTTTGGCCTGTGATAGGGCAGAGTAGAGCTAGGTGGGAAAACTAAACTGAATGCTGGGAGAAAGAAGGCAGAGTTAGAGAAAAGTCATGTAGCTGCCAGAGGAGAAAAATGTGAGCTGCTAGCTGAAACCCTGCCAGTAGGCTACGAGCCTCATGGCAAAATATAAAATAATAGAAATGGGTTAATTTAAGATATAAGAGCTAGCTGGAAATACACTTAAGTGATTGGCCAAGCAGTGATTTAAATAATATAGTTTCCTATATATAACATAGTGTGATTATTTTGTAGTCTAGGCAGCCTAGAATGAATGAACAGCCTCCACCAACAAGCTTCTTACCCACAAATCACATGAGAATCTGTTTCCTGGAAAGCTCAGCCTAAGCCAGAGGTCAGACTGCAAATACACCGACTCTTCCCTGCTTAGTCAGCCATCTTTACATTGTTGCAGCGTGGATTACATGGGTTACATCCATGATGCTGATCCCAGGGAAAAGGAAATGAAGAAAAAGAAAAAACAAAAACAACAAAACAAAACAAAAAACAAAACAAAACAAAAACAAACAGTTTTCTTCCCAGAATTCTGACCTGCTTTTCCCAACTGTGTCCACTTCGGTGCTACAAACTATTTTGGTGACATCTGTGTACACTACACTGTCCCATTCAATCCCACTATCTGGCACACTTGCAGCATCTTTGCTTGTGTAAATTCACATAGTGATATTTGCACTGTGATGAAGGTACAATTCATTTATTAGGCGGCATTCTTGTTGCTAAGCGACACAAGGACTGAGCTGCTTTGCCTAGTTTAAAAAGAATCCACAGTAATGAAAAGATGGCTTATGTAGGAATTCACACATTAAGTTTACAATTTGTATGAACATTTCACATGTCAGTGAGTATCTATTTTGGAATTTAAACTTCTGCACATGAATTCTTGGAAAACCGTTCTGAAATGTCAGTGCAAAATTTTAATCCTTTCACAGGTATTTAAAGCATATTGAGCGAATAATCAGATGATTTTGCTCAATGTAGTTCCTGGGATGGAACTCTGTAAATACTGGAAATTTCTTGGTGTATGCTTATGTGTTTGCGTTGAGTGAACTTATGTGTGTGCAAATGCACAAGTCAGAGGCCAAACTCTGTCTAACATAAACAGAAACCTTTGAGACTGTTGGAGCATAGTCCATGAATGAAGCTGTGTGAGATTTATGTGAGCTTGTGAGAAAACTCCAGGTAAACAAGACGGGAGTCTTTTAACATCTGTTCCTCACAACGGAACTGAACTGCATATGACATGAACTCGAGTGAACTTTGCTCACATGAACTTGTTTAGCCCTCAGAATGCCCTTAGAATATAAATTGTCTGGTGCCATTAATAAAGTTCATGCATGAGACTTTTGTCTGCCTTGTTTCGGGGCTCCATACTCCCAGATTCACACAGCCAAATAGAATGGCAACATAAGCAAAAGGCCAGGTTATAAAATATTTATAGAAAACATTCTGTTATAACATACTTGAGGTGGGCTTTGCTTTTCTGTTCTGTTTTTTTCTGTTTGTTTTATTTTGAAGCACTGTCTCCTTCTATAGCCTGAGTTGGCCTGGAGCCCAGCATGTAGTCCGTATCAAACTCATACCCTGTCTCAGCCTTGTCAGCACAAAATACTAGGATTACAGGAAAGATGCTGGATGCCTGAATCCTGAGGTTTTGCTGTGCTTTTGTGTCATCCTACCCTGTGGCCAATGAGGCTAAGTCTGGAGGATCAAAGAATATATTCCAAAGATCTGAGTGGGGTTCATTCAGGAGATTTCACCTTCAGAGCTCAAAAGTAGTGCAAACAAGCATTTCTCATTTTTATTATTAAAATTAGAATACATTAGATAATGTTCTCAGTTAGCTCAAGAAAATGCAAGTACAGCGAGGGAACCAATCTGGTGTTACATCTGATCATCTATGGTCATGTGGGAAGACCAAAGAATATTCTTTGCCTTTGCCCTTCCCACAAAGATAATGAGGACATGCCAGGGCACTCCCTTTATGTCCTAGACTTTAACTACATGTCATAGTTTATGCAATTCTTTCTAGAAGACTACCTTATGGGAAGAACATTCTGCTCTCTGCCCTGTCCATAGTTCAGAGTAAGTTCATAGCTTTCTGACACAGGCTCCCATAGTTTTAGTTGTTTAGTTGTTGATTTTTTTATCCTATAAAAATTCATACTTCTGCCAGGCGGTGGTGGCGCACGCCTTTAATCCTAGCACTTGGGAAGCAGAGGCAGGTGAATCTCTGTGAGTTCGAGACCAGCCTGGTCTACAAGAGCTAGTTCCAGGACAGGCTCCAAAGCCACAGAGAAACCCTGTCTCGAAAAAGTATGGGATAAAACCGGTCTCGCTGAACATAACGGACAATGAGGACTACTGAGAACTGAAGAACAATGGCAATGAGTTCTTGATCCTATTGCATGTAATGGTTTTGTGGGAGCCCAGGTAGTTTGGATGCTCACCTTAATAGACCTGGATGGAGGTGGGTGGTCCTTGGACCTCCCACAGGGCAGAGAAACCTGCTTGCTCTTTGGGCTGAGGAGGGAGGAAGACTTGATTGGGGGAGGGGGAGGGAATGGGAGGTGGTGGCGGGGAAGAGGCAGAAATCTTTAATAATTAAATAAATTAATTAATAAAAAAAATCATACTTCTCTTGGAAATGGGAGTTTACATTGATGCACAGACGAAAATATCATAAAGGAAGAAAATGTTCAAGTGTTCACCTGTTGTCCAGCTGCCTCGGAGAAAGGAGCTGACTTAGGTTGAAGTCTCACACAGTTTTTCATAACTATAAACAGGATGTGTATTTACACTGCAATAGGATTTCCTGTTTTTTCATGATTTCTCTCAGATAAATATATAGAAGACACTAAAACTGATAATGTATCTCTTTACATTTTTGTGTTATTTGTGTGATATTATGGACATTTTTGAATAATAATAGTAAAGGGAGAACATCTTATAAACTATTAAATATCTTTCCCCTTTCATATTTTAAGAAGTTTCTCCAGAGGTAAGCGTCTCCATTTTTACAGATGTGACTTTTTAAAAGTGTTTAGTGTTAGTCATTTCTCTCCTTTATTCTGCCCGTCCATTTTCCCCCCACCCCTTATTCTTTCTATTCTAGCCTCCCTGTTATATCTTTATAAGGCATTATCCTATTTGCCAAACTTCAGGAGATTCTCTGCTCCCTCTTGATCCTTTACTAGCTACCTAACTTTTGTGGTTACTCTAATAGAAACACACATGCTTAAAACTTAAGAGTTAACATTCACATATAGAAGAAAACATGCAATTTTTGCCTTTGGGGACTTGGGTCACCTCACGCAGGATGATTGTTTCTAGCTCTATCCATTTATATTCAAAGTTCATAATTCCTCAAGATGTCCATTAACTGATGAATACATGATAAAAAATGTGGTACATTTGCACAATGGAATATTAGTCAACTGTTAAGAAAATTGAAATCATACAGAATTTTCAGTTCTAGATGCTCTAAAGAAAATAGTTGTTTTATTCATTAAATAAGCTAAGTTAATGCTTGGGACATGCCAACTTACATCTGTGGATATATAATAAACATATTTACTGCTCTATTAAGGAATTATGATCTAGTGCAAAAGATAGATGATTAAGAAAATAATACTGTCTGTATTTCTCTATTGTCACTCTTAAACTTATTATAGTTATTTCTATGGACTTTAGTATAAAACTGTACCAGATACTTTCAATGATCTTTAGTCAAAATTATACTTGACATCAGAGTTCTAAATCTTTTTTAAGTCAATGGAAAACTTCAAGTTACAAAGTTATTGATATAACTTTAAAGTATTGCACAAGACATTCTCGTTTTAACAGATAAAATTTATTTAAAATAAACAAACATAATTGCAAGGTAAACAGTTTCCTAACATTGGTACATTATTAGTCTTCATCAGCTACTTGTCACTTGAAAAAGAAAGTCTAGGCTTACTATACAGTCACCCTACAAACCTGCAGTCTGCTTTCTGTACATTTGCCAGTTCTGGACAGTTCACACATGTTATATGATCTGAGATGTGACTGTTTCTAGCTGCTTTCATTAGCATAAGGGCTTGTCACATCTGCTGATCTATGCACGCAAGTTTCTGCATTTATATACT